>NC_138655.1:11136328-11736328 GCF_964273445.1 Streptopelia decaocto
AGCGGTAGCCTGGCTGCAAACTTGCCTTTTGCTACCATCACAGCAAACTGGATTGTCTTATTGGAGACAACAGAACTAGTCTGGATTAACACTGTGTTTAACTGAAGGTAGGATGTCCTATCTTTCACTCTCCAAAAAGCAGTTATGGTGAAATGCTGGGATAGGTTGAATAGAAAAATTCTTTGAGGTTAGAGATCCAATAAACCTTCACATATATATATATATATATATATATATGTAACATGTTTTAAGAGATTTTGATTTGTAATTAGCTATGCTGTGTATTTGCTTTTTTATATTCATCCTTGTTTTCTGCTGTGCTGGGAATTTAGCATCTGTTGGGGAGGCAACCTTGGAAGAAAGCCAAAGAGCTGTAGTAAGGAGGTGTCAGCAATGCTGTTTTGAAGTCAGAACTGGACCACTGACGCCATTTGATGGTAGTTACCCCACTGTGATACTGCCTTGGACCACATCCTGGGAATGTGACACTTTATGTGCTCGTCAGAGCTCAGAAGTCCCAAACAACAAACTGCAGCACATTAGGCAAAATTCAGCAGGTTAAGTTAAAAGGATTCTTTTTTAAAGCACTTGTTTATAAATTGCCCTATCTGATTAAAAAACAACTGAGGAACCCTTAACTTGAGCACCCTTGGGTGAACTCATTCTCATAAGCAAAACCTCCCACTCTCCCTATCAGAAATGATCTTCAAGAGAGAACAGACAACAGCCTGGCCTACAGGCAGCCACATACTGGTGGTGGAGCTAATTGATGCAAATGGCTCCAGGGTGTTTTGCAGAGGATCTCCAGAGGATCTTCATTGCCCTCATCATCCACCCTGTAGCACAGCTTTGTTAAAGACACAGGTTACCTTCACAAGACTTTTCCTAAGAAGGAGAGTCTAAACAAGGATGAGAAGTCAGCACCAAACTCTAGTACTCAATATGTGAAAGCTGAAGGTAGGCGGCATTATCGTTAGTGTCTTAAAACATTTTAGTCAAGCTCTAATAATAGGTTTTCCCACATAAAAGGGTAAATGATCCTGTGTGTCAGAGGTTATGTCCTCACTTCAGAATTAACTCAGGTGAAGATGTTGTCTCTTCCTCCTTCTGGTTCACAGAGAAAACCCAAATCCAGGGGTGTGTTTGCCATTCAGAGCGGGATTACAACTGAAGCTCAGGATCTGTTTTCACAAGGGCTGGAACCCTCAGTGCTGAGGTTGCAGTCGCAGCATTTGAATGCTGAAGTTCCCCAGTGTTTTCCCACACATCTCTGTGCCCAGAAAATCACTCCAACTTACATACACTCACAGGGGTGGGAGCAGGTCTACACCATCATCTCATTCCTCATCTCATCTCTGGTCTTGATTCACTGATCCTCCATATTGTATAAATATTAATTCACTCCCATGCATTTTTTGAAAGTACTGAGTAGCTCATTTGAAAGAAAAATCAAAGTGTTCTGTCTTAGATATTCAACTCTGGGAATATCTCCCAGCAGGCAGTATGGACAAGAATGCACCAGGTCTGTTTTCTTCTGCTCTGCAGAGTCCCCCAACAACTTCCCTACAGGCTTTGCAAACTCAAGGGCTCCAGTCTTGTCATGTCATGCATACAAGACCAAAACATAGAATCTCAGCTTCATTCCATCAAAAGACCAAGCAGCAGGACTGCAGCACATCTCACACTTCGAACTGAAAAAGAAAGGACCCAAAATTACAGCTGTGTCTTAGAGGAAGAAGGACCCACAGGAGACATAGGGCCGAGTGTGGTGAGGACAGAGCTATCTTGCTGTCAAGGAGGCCAGCCTGCTTAATGCAGATGCAACCACTAGTAAATGCATTCATCATGGTAGATGTAGCCAGAGAGACACCATTTAATGCAGTAAAAAAAAATATGGGGTATTACTTGGGTGAATTCAGAGATGCACATAGGTGCATGCAATCCCTTTGTGGAAATAATGAGTATAGAATATGGGCATGGTTTGCTAACTTGAATTTAGACACACATGGAATTCAACCACATTTTTGCAACTAAGATCTTCCTGTGTGATTGATAGTTGTCCTTTTAAAGGACTCAATAGCCCCCAGATTGGGACTTTGTCATGAGTAAAAATATGACAGATTCCTTAGATGATGATTTTGCTGAGGTGAAAGGTCATTGGTATCCTCTCATGAATCAGAGTTTTTGTGACACTGTTCTTCAGCTGTGAAGTTTTTTTCTGGTGTGTAATATAGCCTATCAGCTCTGCAGAAGGCAGGGAGGTGTATTACATGGATAACTGGCCCTAGTCTTGTTTTGAGTGTGGATTTCCTTCCGTGATGACTTTATATTCAAGATGGA
The DNA here is from genome assembly GCF_964273445.1 of Streptopelia decaocto. NCBI lineage: Eukaryota > Metazoa > Chordata > Aves > Columbiformes > Columbidae > Streptopelia > Streptopelia decaocto. The sequence continues at coordinate 11,138,669 of NC_138655.1, forward strand.
GTAAATGTATTGTAGCTCAATTAACATTGCAATATTAACCTTAATTGGAGACCTCCTACCTGCAGTGAAAACACAATAATAGTTGCCAATCTACCATTTGAAAAATTACCTACCTACTAGTTTGTATCAGACAGCATGTCATAACCAGCTTCCATACCCAGGAGCTCCCCAGCTGGTGTTGAGAAACTGATTCAAGAAAAACCATGAGATCTAAATCTGGGGAAAATATTATTAGTTGGCTGTGGTCATGGCAAAGGGCGAACACCCTGCTGCAAGCTAAGATGAAGAGGTTTTAGCCACTGTATTCGCTTCAGAGTGCAAAGTAGCTTTGTGTATGACTACAGAGGTGGGAAGGAGTGGAAGATCCTCTGCATGCTCACCCCAGCGGAGGATTACGTAGGCAAAAGGTGTGAACCTTCAGTGCAACACAATTGCAGTGGCTACACTATTTCTGGAGGAATTTCTACAGTTCAGATTTTATCTGTCGACATTGGAGGGTAAACTGGGAAAGTTTCTCAAGATTAAAGAAAAAGAACTCACTGTGCTTATATGTACTCTATCTAAACCCCTTAGATCTGCACATTTGGCTTGAATGTCTTCAGAAGGACAAATATTTGCATGAGACTTCTTCTGATTTGTACTTCCAGAAAAGCCAGAAATAGTATAAGGATATCAATAATGACCTCTTTACTTCTGCTTCAGCTTGCCTGTAAGAGGAAGTACAAATCTCCAAATATGCTCAGTTCAACATCAGTTTTTCTGGGTCTTTCGGTCAAAGCAGTTTCTCCAACTTTAGCTATGGAGAAGGTACAAACCCTGGAATGGAACAGCAAATATGGCAGAAGTGTTGGGTGGAAGAGTAATAATTCAACTATCCTACCATTACACAGAGAGAGCATGTTACCAATGGAAGACTCACGACTTTCTTGTACTCTGGAGTCACTACATTGCACTAATGTACAGACCTATTTACTGCATGGTACCTATTTCTGAAGGCAGAAGAGAGAGATGAAAAATCTCTCCCTAAGCCTGCCCAGAGCCTTATTTAACAGCAAAATATTGATAATTTTAGATCTATGCTATCATGACCAGTTCAAATTATTTGGAACAAAATATCACTGTAACTTGCTGCTCTGTGCCTCCACTGTGCCTGACCCACCAGCGTGGTCCCTGACTGAGCACACACCCAAGAGGAGCCATGCAGCTTTGTTTGGGACAAAGAAGCATTTACAGCTGCTTTTCTTAATGGCTCCACTTTCTGATGTCAGTGGCATCTCTTTAAATTTATTTCTTTCTTTTCATCAGAAAAGCAGTTAAATCTGCATCGGGAACAGCATTACCGGAATGTGACTTTTCAGCGTCAGAGGTGTTGCAACACGGGTAGCTGGAAGTCTGCACTGCAAATAGGATGGGAGATAAGGAACTTCTTCACATCTCGGGTGGCCTGCATATCTCCTTCACACTGGCAAAGTAAGCAAATGGCTTTGCTAAATGACAGCTGTTGGATCCAGCAAACTGTTGGCTCCGTCCCTTTTCACATACTGTAAATATCCATATCAGAAAGCCCACAGCTATCCCACATTGAAACCTTGGCAGATAAAAATCAAAGCAGAGATACTGAAGTCTGACATCTTCATCCAAAACTGACTGAAGTTAATCTCCTAAATGATTTGGTATTTATAGCTACCCCTAAATTACCCTTTCATTCTCGGCAAAGGTAGCAGGGGCAGAAATCTCTCCAAAGCAGCTTTGAGAAGTATTGGTAACGACACTACACAAAGGTGGTGTTGCCTTTCTCAGACTTCACCCACAGAATCCATAAGACAAGCTGGAACCTACACATCTATTGTCAGCCCTAAAAATCCAGGCTTGTTATAAAATAAAAAAAAATAAAAATGAAAGCCTCCCTAGTTAAACCGCCCTTTTCAAATTCACACTGGTAACAGAAACCTTATTACCAACCAGGCACTAAGTGTGCTGATGTGAGCACTGCAGATCGTTTCTAGCATGAGTTACAGCCCATTTTCAATGGCTTGTGCAATCAGTGGGTTTTCTAATTGCCTTGGGGATTAATAACACAATAGGAGGCCATTTCACATTGGTTGACAATTATTTTATCCAACTGTATAAAGAACAGGTGATAAATTAATAAATTATAATCAGTCAGTTATTAAAGCTTAATGGCAGATGGCTGTAACAAGAATAAAAAGAGCCTGAGCCTCACAAAATGGTATTTTGATAGTATTTTTCAATGCATTTTTAATGAGAGGCATATAAAATGCATAAAAACTTATAAATCATTTATAGAAGAACAAACTACAGAGCTGAATGGCCCAGTTATAATGCTATCATTATATTATTAATATCACAAGATCACACAGCCGCCTGCCAATCTGACTGGCAGCTTATTGTGTCAGGTGCTGTATAAACAGAGAGGGCTGACCCAGAGCTAAGGAGCTGGATGGCCACGGCCGGCTGCTGGGGGGCTGCACGCCTGGAAGATGACTTGCCAGTTCCATGGGAAGATCCCTGGGCTAAAGGTCTCTCACACACAGAAGCTCTGCACCTAAGTCCTTACTGACTGCTGAACACAGCCTAGGACACTGGGATTTTAACCCAGATGTACATATGTTTATTTTGAATTTTGGTGTGTGAAGCGAGTTGTGCCATGAGACCAGAAAACATCCCACTTTCTGGTGGGAAAATGGATGTGCGACACCTTGTTTTTTGTTGGTAGACATGTATTTTTTCACAGCACAAGTGTATGTGCATGTATGTATTTCCTGAACACCTTTTTTTTGGTATAATCGTCTGAAAACACAATCAATCAAATCAGTCTAGGAAGTCTACTGTTTTCACAGAATCACAGAATCACACAGAATCACAGCATGTCAGGGATTGGAAGGGACCTCAAGAGATCATCCAGTCCAATCCCCCTGCCGGAGCAGGAACACCCAGGTGAGGTTACACAGGAACGTGTCCAGGTGGGTTTTGAATGTCTCCAGAGAAGGAGACTCCACAACCCCCCTGGGCAGCCTGTTCCCCTCCCTCTTTTTGCTTCTTCTGAGGCACTGAGTAACCTACACATGCATTTTATCATTTCTGTACATTGGGATGAAATTCTGGCCCTTTTTAAGTCACTAGTAAAATTCTTTTTGACTATAGTTGAGCCAGAATTTCAAAGTTTGTCCTTATTTTCCAGGTTACAGGCCCACAGAGTACTATTTATTCCCTTGTACTAGTCCAATGCATATGCTAAGAACAGATAATAGTTTCTGAAGCCTTTGGCTGGTTAGTCACTGGCTCAGATTGACCTCAGTGAATTATAACTCAGGATTTTCCCCATGGGCAATTTGATGTTAGAATGACACTGCTTAGGAAGCGTTGATACACATCTGTCGTGCACACAAAAATTCAAGCTTCTCCACCTCAAAACTCACCTCACAGAAAATTTTCCCAAATTCCTCCCTGCTGAAGGTTACCTAGTGATTTAGGCAAAATTAATTTAATATTCTTATTCCCTAAAGCCAGATGTGTTCCTCACAAAATAGTCATCATGAGTAATACCCTCACTGGCTGTATTAAAGCAGAGATCAAGAGCAGAGTAACCTCTGGAAACTAAATTACACTTCTTAACCCACAGGTAAATGCTTAGGCACTGCCAGATTTTAAAAATATGGTTGACGGCCAAGTAGTCTTCCCCGAATATGGTTTGTCATGGCAACCAGTGCTGTCCCTTGGCTTTTCCCCCTTCCTTTCCTTCCCTCTCTCACTAACATCACTGGCTGCTTGCATCTTCATCCCACATCAGAAGCCCCATAGGAGGTGGCTTTCTTTATTTGCAGTGCTTGTACAGCCCTGAGAGCCATGGGGAGAGGCTGGTCATGGAAAAAAGCCATTCCCACTGCACATATCAGAAAACAAGGACAAATACTCAACAAATATATTGGAAATATTCCCCTTACACTGCATTTGCTGTAAGCAGCCTGAGGCTGAACATGGCAACACCAGTCTGGCACCTTTTTCAAGCAATGACACTCGTGCTGTGTTTTCCTTGAGCAAGGGAAAAAAAGAGTGGCTCTTCTACACCCAAAGTGGAAGATTTTTTGGGGAGCAGCAGAGCAGAGAAAGACTCTTACTGGCCCTTGAGGAGCAGAGTCAGCCCAGAGGGATGGCCTGGACGCTGGCTGGGTGTTGACCCTGTGGGGATGAGAAGAAGGGGTGACGCTCAAGGTGCATTTGACCCAGTCCTTGTCCATGAGTGCCCTGCCTCCTGGAGGGTTGTGCCCCTTCTCCTGGCTGCTGCCTGGTGCTGCACAGGCAACTTTTCACTGGACTCCCCTCTCCCTGCCCCTCCACCTCTAAATGTTCATCCTCTTTCATTTAAATGAAGAGTGGTATGTGTCCACTCTCACACCAAATTGCAAAGAGGCATCGTTAACAGAGACATCTATATGTGAGACTCTTTCTAAACTCTTAAAATTTCATAGGTATTAAAAGAAACACAAGGATTTCCCCATTTCCTTCCCCTCTAACACCTGCTTTCCTTCTACTAATAAAAGTCCCTTTGCTCAGCATGGAACAGAACCTCCCCTGAGTCACAGGACTGTTTCTCATGCCCCTCATATGAGCTCTCAGGGTCCAGTTGTTTCTTGTAACCACAAGAAAGTACCTGGCTTTTCCAAGCAATCAACATGGAAAGACTGCTTATGCAGAAAATTAAAAAGGACTGATCTTTTGCGAGCTTCAAAGACCACAGTTGGACCAAAAACATGCAGTTTCCCCAGCTGTGAAGGAATCTCCAGGTGGTCAAGAGCTTATGAGGGCAGCACCCTTCCTCCCAGCAGATGGACCTGCAACAGGGTTCTCAGGGACTGCACAAGTGGAGAGCTGGTCCTGCAGCCCTTGGGATGGCCAGACAGCCAGGCAAGCAGCCAAACTGGCCCCAGGCCATCCCTAGGCTGAGAGGAGCTTGAATGACTTCTTTGCTTCCACATCCCCACCAGACCCAGCACCCCAGACTGATTCTCCCGTCACCATGAGCTCTCGCCCTCCCTTGCCTGCGAGCTCCGCTCCTTCTGCAGTGAGCAGGTTCGTTTGATGCTCTTCTCTTCCCTGGTCAAAATGTGGATGATTTTTTTTGAGTCATTTCTCTCTCCCAAAGATAAACTGAAGCATTTTGGCCCCTGTTTTTGCAAAGATGTGGGGAAACTGCATTTCCCACAACTCCCACATTAAAACTGTCAGTATACAAGAGAAACCCTCCATCCACCAAACCTTTTCCCTCTTCTGATTCTAGGGTCTTGGGCTTATTATCGTGATGCTACATTTATCTGACCTTTATCAGATATGCCATCTGCCATGCTAGAAACTTTAAAAAGCATTTAACTCTGTCTGTATCTAACTGCATTCTTCCTCATTACCCTCCAAATTTAGTGCAATATCATCTGGAAACACTGTGGCTTTCAATTCAGCTGAATCAAAAAAGCCATTTACATCAACAATAATATATATTAAAAAAAAAAAAAAAAGGCTAGAATGCACCCAGGATTTCAAGAACTAAGAAATAGTTCCAATCCCTGCAGGTTTAAATACAAGCTAATCTTGTACTTACTCTGTAAGTAGCTATCAACCTCAGACTTTCTTAACTGTGTTTTATTCTCCCCCAGCTCACGGAGGTACACAATGCTCACAGTAAGTCGCCTTTTTTTTGGTCTCCCTCAGCAGCAATATCCTCAAAGAATTCCAGCCAGTTAATGAGGCATGCCCTTCCCTTCCTGAAACCATATTAGATATCCTTAATTAGGCCATGCTTTTCTAACTGTTCCTCCCTTAGTATCTCAAAAGAGGAGCAGAAGACTTTTAACTGCATAGATCTGCAGCTTCCCAGTGCATCCCCAGGCCCTTTATAAAAATAGAAAAAGAGATCACATTACCTCCCCCTCCAAACCTAAGATATCTCTTCCCTGAAGGAAGCCAACTTGTAAAAATAGCAACTAAGACTTCTCCAGTTTCCCAACCAGAGCAATAGCAGCCTAAATAGATGTGTATTTTTCTTTCGTCAGCAAGGATGAGCCTCGGCAATGTTGGAAATGTGTTTCAGATGAGCATGTGAAAGCAAGGGAGCACATCCCCCTGCTCATCCTGAGCTCGTGTTTCTATTGTTTATTCTGTTCACCTGAAACTTTACAAGATAATGTCGTGGTTTCTAAGACAGAAGTTTCTTCTGTTTTTCTTTGTTAGGCTTCTCAGTGTTTAACTAGAACTGAAACATACCTCTTCAGATCATGCAAAACTTTGGCCTTGTACTGGAAATACCAGAAGCTTCTGGAATTTCTCCTTTTTGTTTTTCTTAAGATAGGCTCAACACAGACACATTAAATTCTCTTGATTAAGAGAAGATGAGTTTGGAATTGAGGTTTGCAAACCATAATCTAACTGATAAATTCTACCAAAACAAAAACATCAATTGAGTCTCCTGATTCTCTCTTGGAATAAGCCCTGCAGTTACAGTACTGCCTACTCCTTCCCCATCAGTTTTTTTTTTAAATCTGATCTTCACGTTTAACCAACAGGCAAAACAACTTCCTATAAAGATCACTTTCTTGGCTTGCCCCATCACTACACATTAGTGCGGAGGTGGAATCTTCTTCAACAAACACAATTATTTTCTTGCTGCAGAGATACATTTTTCTCGCTTGGTGGGACTAATGATGAATGTAACACTAATTTCATACAGGCCAACGCAAAAGTGAGAAAAGACTAAAGCCCGACATCAGCAAACCATGGCAGATGTGTGTGGGACCCAGACAAAGCCCAGGTCTTTCACAGTTGCCAGACATGGACCAAATACAAGCTCCCCCATGTTGTAGGAGCTATTTCTTCTGACTGCAAAACTTTACAGGCTTCATAGCAGTTGCAGGATAAACATCTGGTGCCCAGAGAAGGCCACACAGATCTGTTGGACTGGGGTTTAGGAGGTGTGAAAGTCAGTGCTAGTGGCTCAAACAAGATGCTACAGATGGGGAAAGCTGAGTTAAACATTGAGACTGTGATACTTGGAGGAGAGGTGGAAGCAGGACAGCTGCTTCAGGGACAGGGTAGGGTTTCTGCCAAAATTAGCTTCCTGTTTACTGATGACTAGCATTGCTTTATGCAAATTAAACCAATAGGACTGAAAGAGTAATTTCTGTGACCTATATCTGCACCATAGAAATTATTGCCCCAGAAGGCCCAGATTTTACCATTGCTCAGTAGATGGCTAACAATATTGACCTGGAAAAATCTTCGATGTGTCTCAGCTGTGGGACTGTTTGATCTCAGGAGCAGAAGATACTTCCAGAATGCTGAAAACTTTAAAATTGTACTTAGTCTTTTAAAAAACCTTGCAAATGCCCTTGATCTCATTTAGCACTGATGATTGTCCTGCTTCAAGTGGGAGGTGAGATGAGAAACATCTAGCAGTTGCAGCCTTTCAGCACTTTTATGGAGTTCTGAAGTACAAGTAGATATCTCAAATTCCATAGAATTACTGGGTAATCTTAAAATAATTTTTTTAATAGTAGTTGACTGTATAACGATGGTTCACTGAAAAAGACACTATTTGTGACCTTTGAGAAGTAACCAGTGCATCTGAACATATACCATAATCAAAGTCAGTCAAAAACGTGCATGTCTATTTCTGTGGGGGAGACACATTTACCCCTATTTCTTGCAAGAATTGCAATCAAAAATATCTTTCAATTATGCTTGCACATCAAGAATAATGCTTTTTTCCTGCCTTTGTTATTTTTTCAGATCAGTGTGAGAGAAATTTAAAAACTTTCTATAAACAAAACATTTATCTCCAACGCATTGCTTCTTTGTTTTTTCTTTTGTTGAGGACAATGCTTGGTTTATCGTCTTATCTCTGTGGCTAATAACAATGTGTGCTTTTCTTTAGGGAAACACAGACAAGGCATCATGATGTAAAAACACAGCGCAGTTGAAACATTTCAGTTTTACCTCAAGGTAAATTCATAAAGGTCAAACATGGGTATGAACCTGACCCTGGGTAAGCCAATCTCATATTTAAGGTGAAATGCCTTTTATGTGCATACGTCCTGCATGCCTGAGTGGTGCAGGGTACCCATCTCTGCTGGTCTGCCTGCTCTCCAGCTCATTGTTCAATCCAATCATCACAGAATCATAGAATCATTTTGGTTGGAAGAGACCCTCAAGATCATTGCCAACCATTAACCTAACAGCGGTACTATAATGTGTTACTAAGAACCTCATATATGCATCTTTTAAACACCTCCAGGGATGGTGGCAGGCTGGGCAGCCTCTTCCAGTGCCTGGCAACCCTTTCTGTGAAGAGATTCTTCCTAATATCCAGTCTAAACATCCCCTGGTGCAACTTGAGGCCATTTCCTCCCATCTAATCACTTCCTACTTGAGAGAAGAGACCAACCCCCTCCATGCTACAACCTCCTTTCAGGTAGTTGTAGACAGCGATAAGGTCTCCCCTCAGCCTCCTTTTCTCCAGGCTGAACAGCCCCAGTTCCCTCAGCCGCTCCTCATCAGACTTGTGCTCCAGACCCCTCACCAGCTTCATTGCCCTTCTCTGAACTCTCTCCAGCACCTCAATGTCTTTCCTGTAGTGAGGGGCCCAACACTGAACACAGGATTTGAGGTGCGGCCTCGTGAGTGCTGAGTACAGGGGGACGATCACTTTCCTGGCTCTGCTGGCCACACTATTCCTGATACAAGCCAGGATGCTGTTGGCCTTCCTGGCCACCTGGGCACACTGCTGGCTCATGTTCAGCCACTGTCAATCAACACCACCAGATCCTTTTCCACCAGACAGCTTTTCACCAACTCTTCTGCAAGCCTGTAGCATTGCATGGGGTTGTTGTGACCCAGGTACAGGATCCAGTACTTAGCCTTGTTGAACTTCATACAATTGGCTTCAGCCCATCGATCTCAAAGAAACGCAAGCCTTTGCAGAGGGATTTCCCTGGGTTTGCATGCCAGAGAAAGCCCCTCTGACAGAATCTGGAGGTTTCAGGTGGGTGCACACATCTGAGGCTGATACTTGGCCCCCACAGCCCTTGCAAGGGTTTTGCCTCTGTTTCTGGATGGATGGGTATGTGCAGATAGCATTCTCTTGGGTGCTTGGGTTTGGCTGTGGTTTGGGGGCAGTGTTTTCATTCACATTTCCTCCATTACGCTTTAACTCTTGTCATTGTTCATTCTCCTCTCATTGTCGTGGAAGAACATTTCTTTCACTTCAGCATTTGGTCACATCAGAAGCAGATAAAACTGTGGGAGGTGGCGGGAGGCATGACTCATCCTCAGAGGTCACCCTGCTTTGCAGAGAGGGGGCATCATTGTCTCACCATCCTCCTTGAATTCAGCATCCCCTAGCAATGCTGCCTGTCAGTCCTGCCTGCCCACCCTCTCGCCTCGCTGCCATCACTTCTTCTGCTCCTAGCTTTCCCCCTCCTGAGGACAACACCAGTTGTCAAAGGGACCTTCAAGACCAAATTCAAAGCAAGGCTCACTTTGGTGTGGCACTGGTGGGCTAGCTGGCCACCCAGTGTTTGCTACAGGCATGAAGCTTGATGGCTCTGTCCATTCACATGTTAAGTATCTAGGCCTCCCTCATCATCTCAATACCTGTTAATTTACCATCACAAGACTTTACAACATTAAGGAAAGACTATTCCCCCTTTTTCACAGAGAGTCATAGTTCAAACACCTTAAAAATGTTGGGTTTTACTATATCGTACTGACTTTTTCTGTACCACTATCAAATGGAAAACCGCAAAGACACATACTGAATTGATACCGTCTGAATATGGCCCTGGTCAAGTTTGCCAAATAATAAACTAATTCATAGAAAAGCACATATCGGCGCAAAGTCTCCACACCACTTCCTTTCCATCTGACTCTTCCTCTTCACCTCAACTGTTAAACATGTTGCAATAGCAGAAGTAGTAAAAATTAACCAACTTAGAGGAGCCATGTAGCAGGCAGTCTGCGCGGGAGCCCTGAAAAGCCTGTAAGCCGTTCATTAAGTGGAAGTGAAGTTATTCCAGTGATAAGCATTTATGAAAAACCCACCCCCAGAATCAAGTTGGAAAAATCATTATGCTTGCCTTCCCGCTGTGCTCTGGAAATAAAAATGTCTGCTTTGATATGTCACAGGCATTTCCTTGGAAAAATTTATGTGAGAGTGAGGAATTCTTAGGAATATTTCACTTCAGACCACAAATGTATAGGAATAGTCTTCTAAAGGCAACTTACATCATGAAACACACTTGAATTTCTAGACCACAGAGTCATCTGAACATTGGATCAAATCTGGCTCCATTCCCTGAGTATACTAGTGGCTCAGAAATTCAAACAAATACCCTTAAAAAGGGTGTGTTTAAAACAGCAACAAAAAAAAATCCTTTATATGCAATGATATTAATACTATAATTAAAAGCTGATGGAGAATATTAAAAGCAAGATGTATCCTTCTAAGAAATTACCTAACAGAAGTAATTCCACGGGAATTCAGTTACCAAGTGTTGGAATCAAGGTTGGGGGTGAGTGAAGTTTTCTCGTTTTCATTGTTGTCAAACCTTTTATTTTGTGAAGACATCAGTTTGAGACCTCTAAACACACAAATACATCACAAGAGTTTAGACTGTCATATCCAGCCATTGTATAGCACTACTGGAAGGATCCAAGGATGTAGGATGCTTGTGTAACAGTCTGAATACAGAGATGAGTCTATACAATTTAAGTCACAATTTAAGGCTTACTGTGCAATTCTGTTGCAGAGTTGGCCCTTATACATATAGAAGATACCCTTCTCAGGGAGAAGCCACACAAAATAAAACAGAAACTACACCAAAGCAGACAGCCTACCCCCCAAAAAAAGCAATGCTTGTGCCTGCAAAGAAAATGGCTGAAGCTTGAAGCATGGCTGAGGATTGCTCTTCCTCACAGCAGAGCCCTTTTGCTCCTGCTGAGACTCAGCTCAGGCTGGCGTCACATTTACTTTTGAAGCCTGAGCCTTGCTGTTTTAAAATGGTGGTTATTGAGACTCAAAAAACAACAAGAGCCACTGAAGCAAATGGCAGCTGCCTCCCCTACGAATTTGCAGCATCGTGCTTTATACAGATTCCCAGGCTTCAGAGCCACTATAAAGACATTTCTTCAATAGAAGGAATCACAAAGGTGCAAAATCAGAAAAACAGAACGGTAAAACTAGGCCCTGTAGCTTTATATTTTCTTATAAAATTATTTGGCTAACATAATAAATGGGTCACTTTTACTTTTCTGTGGAGAAGGTTGAAATTCCTGGGAATCCACATGCAGATATAACACAAAAAGATAATTTTGCAGATTAATTAAAAATAAACCTTCTGAAACTTTCCTTTTTTCTTTTTAACTGTAGAACTTTCCATACATATGATATCCAGCCACAGTATGGCTAATCTTATGATGTTATTTTCATTATAAAAACAAAACATCAACAGTTACCTTCTGTCTCACTTGATATGAAATCCAAAGAGCAAAAGAAACAAGCCAGTGATGTAACCCTTTTTCCTGTTTTGTGTTTGAAACGTCCTCCAGTTACACGCACAATGGCCAAAGGAATTGCTCCTCATTTACAGTTTTTCTCTCTGCAAACCATAAACTGCCCTTTAATTGATTCAAAAGGTGGGTAGGGGTTAGCAGAATAAAAGTCACAGAGGAGGGGGAGATCTTTTTAAAGACTTTCAGTGGCAAATACTGACAAGGGGATAATGCAAACACAGTTAAACTCTTTTGATGCAAAGGAAGCAAATGCTCATATTGTGACTTGCAACAGAATGAGTCAAATAATTAAGACAATCAAGCTATGTCATGTTTTAGCTCACAGTCCCTGTAAAGTCTGGGGTTATAAACACTTTCTTTTCAGACAGGCAAACAGTGAGAGCTCTGTTCTGTTTTCCAGGGATGGATGCTATCACTTAGACAAGATCCTAACTCCCAGAGGGTGATAAAAGCTTATCACCCCCATGAACAACACAGCCCAGTAACTGGTGGGTGCCTCTATCTCGCAGCTCCAGCTGCTGGCTTCCTCTGCCTTGAAGTAAGGGAAACATAAATAAAACAATCACCATATGGATATTGCATTATGTAAATGACAGTGGCTGTAAGAAATGCAGTTTCATACAGTGTTGGCAAAGGACTTAATTCACCACCAGCAGTTCGAGGCGGGCTGAGCCGAGAGAAACGTTCCTCAGACACGTTTCTCCAGCAGCAAGGGACAGCTGAGCATTATCTTCAGGACACAGTCTTCCTGGCTAGCTGACACAGGGAGAGTGCTGGAAATTAACAGTCGGTTGCTGAGGATGGGTGACTCAAACTAACTGCCCGAAATGAGCAGGACTTGGTACAAGAGGAAGAACGTGCTGTATCTTGCCTCTGGCTGCACTTCCATGTAGCACCAACTTCCAGTATGCTCGTGCAGCAAGGGTTGGTTTGGGACAAAGAGCTTCAGGAAACATCATCCCGGGTCTGATTCTTTCTCCTTGTTAAAATCAGCAATAACAGTACTAAAAGATGAAAGACGATGATGCACTGTGACTCCTAGACTATAGCAGGAGGGACTATTATATTGTGCTTTAGCATGAAAAAAGGCCTTCCCAAGCCTTCCCCCATCTCAGACTATGTTCTGCTGGGATTGATTTGCTGCTCATGTCCATTTCCAGCCAAAGTCTGTTATTCAGTTAAACCAATGCAAATCAGGAGCAGCCCCAGGTGAAGCTAATGAGGTTTCTCCTGACTCGTAGGGGTGTATGAGCCAGCAGATTTCATTCCTCTGTGGTCAGTGTTTATTACTGTAAGCAGGGAAAGCCAGAACTGGGCTGATTTACAAGTTAGTCACCAAATTCTGCCATGAGCAACCCCTCTGAAGGACAGCCAAGGACAAAAGTTTAGACCTCATACAATTTTTACTGGTTTCAGCACTGGCCTTGAATCATTACTGACTGCCTAGAAGCAGTTCAGGATTTAGGAATCCAACATGGGACTGAAGCTGAACTCAGAAGCCAAAATCCCAAATTGAGGGCAGCAGCCCTGCACCCTCCTTTCTTTAAGTTTCTTTGAAAGGTCTGTGGGCACACATGTGTTTGCTTTTCTGCACACACCCAGCCCTGTCCCAGGCTTGACTTGTGCACCACAGGGTCAGTGCTGTCCCCAGCCTGGGGCTCTGCTCCACAAGACGTGTTCACAGGGTGCCCAACACGTCCGAAGAAGTAAATGCCTGAGAAAATTTAAATTCTATTGCAGAACCTAAAACCAGGGAATTGCAGAGCCCTATGCCTGTTATCGGACCCAGCCCTTCATCTCTGTGCCTGGTTCTCGGCACAGGTGTGATTTTCAGCCTCAAACAACTTGAGAGACTTCATTTAAATAAGCGCCAGTCTGAGTTCCCTTTAATCTCTGAGATAGGGGATTTTTTCGCTTGTATGTTCTGTGGTTGTAAGAATGAAAAATGAGTGGTCAGACCGGTAGTTTGCAGTTATATTGGCTGTTTCCTTTTCCAAAGATAATTATTTTTTTTTTTTTACTCAATGAGTCGGTTTTCTTAATGACTTGCAGTAAGGTGGTGGTGTTGCTTTTTTGTTGTTGTTGGGGGGTTTTTTTTTGTTTTTAAACTTTCATTGTTAATAATGACTCTGAAGTAGTCTGAAAGCAGCGTACGCACAGTTTTACAGAAGTGTGAATGCTCTGCTTTGAACCCCTTGCAAACAGATCACAGTCCCTCGGAGAGACACGCAAGTCTTAAAACTGACAGAACAAAATGAGTAAACCCGCTTACACAAACCACCACATAGTCTAAGAGACAACAATTGCTCATTATCCTTTTATTATACTCAAGCAGAAGAACCTTCTACAAAGCAACACACTCATAAAATCTCCTACCAGTTAGGAATCTCTGAGAAAGCTATCCTCATCGTTCAGTGCAGGACGTTAACCCCACAGCCAAGGGAAATTATCTTTTGATAAAGTTAGGAAGTACACAGCAATAGCGGCAACCATTCAGGGTTTTTAAAACAAATAAATTACTGGGGTGCTTCCCATGTGTTACAAGCCAATGCTACTGAAAACAGTCATTTTGCCCATTATGAGTGATTTATGAACATTCGCTTTCCTTTCTTCCCCAGCAAAGCCAGATACTAACAAACTTGAGATTAGAGGCTGAAGCAGGGTGTCAGCTACAAATAGGATCCTAATGCCTATTGTTCTTAGTAGCGGATACGTTGGCCTGAAGACCGGGAATAGGAGGAAAAAAAAATTCTGTGATCCACAGTCTACTCCTAGCATCAGTAAACCATGATTCCTTTAGTAAGTTTCTAGAAGATATGGAGCTTCACCCATCCAGGTCTGTATAGGGTACATCAATACAGAGCATAGAGAAGGCCTCTGAAATCAGTTCATTGAATTTTATCTGTCCAAGGCTGCTCAGGATGGGACTTCTACAAATGAAAAGATGAACTCGAATAAACATTTCACATCTGAAAGCATGTTCTGATTGTCAGGAGTGATTGTTCCAGTGTTCACAGTTCCTATTTTCAACATCCCATTTTTGTTAATAGAAGGCAGAAACAACTTTTGGAGAGCAGATTGAATCTTTCTGGTCGACAAAGTTTGACTGGGTCTACATGTCTGCAGCTGACTAGAGATAGGGGTCACCTGACTATGCAAACAGATCACTTTTCTCAATGTTATTACATCCTCCACTGTCCCATAGATCACCTCTAATTTCAACTCCATCAGATCAATATTTGCTTTGCCTTTAGTCCTTACACAGGTTGTAACCTAGGAACATCACCCTGTGCTTTAGATTAAAAACTGGAAGATGCATAGAGCTTGCATCTTTTTCTGAAGTACCCATAAACCCTTTGAGGTGATGCCTATCCAGAGACTTGACAATTTAGCATTTGTCTGACACACCTACAAGAAGAACCACCTTCTTCCTCCACAGGCCCTTTTTTCTCTTGCCAACACTTGCACTTTCTCTTCCCCAAGTTCCTTTCCTGGGTTACTCACAAGGTATGTCTCAGCTGCAGTCATTACTCATTGCACAGATGCAGCACATGGAATTTATTTCAGAATTCAGTCTGGCCTGAGCAGAATAAATACCCATGCAATTATTCTGCGCAAAGATCCTTTTGCAATATCTACATCACTTAGAGTGCACAAACTAGCTTTGCTCAAGGTGACTCTGAGGTGCCAACGTAGTAGAGCAGAGAAACATGGAGTTTCCTGAAACACACATACTAAATTCTGTCTTATTAGAGAGATCCGTGGGATTTGGGTGCTCTGGGGCTAGACACAATAAGCCCAGCAGATTTTAAGTCCTGATCTTTGCAGCACATGGAAGAGCACCATGACCACAGAGAGTGTGGAGTTCACCACCGTGACTGCTGGAAGGACCCGTAATTCCCTACCTTGCTGTTTAGCATTATTTCACGTTTTGAATTCTATAACAGTTGCAGTGCTTCTGTGTGTATTTCAACAGTAAGGAGAATTTCCAGAAAACTTCATAAGCTGTTTGTCTTCATTGCTGACACAAGCTGCTGACCACGCAACACCCTGTAGTTAGTGTTTCAGAGTCTGACAAGGGATTTCTTACTTTCGTCCATTGGCAGAAGGACAAATTAAAACAATCAGTTAATTTCTTCCCATACATATGTCTCAAAGCTGACTGAATACTTTTAGTTCTCTATATGATTAGTGCAGTGTTCAGAATCTTGAGTGGCAAACAAGAGAACAATTATTCATTCTTTCCTCTAAAACCAGAACTAGAAGGCAAGCAATGAATTATCATGTAGATTATTTAAACCAGAAGGAAGTCCCTTTTCACATGATGCATACCTAAACAAATGGAACCCATTGCTACAGGATGTTGTAGGTGCCAGGAGTTTAGATTAATTTTAAAAAGCAATTAGACAAATGTATTGAAAGAAAATCCATTAGCAACTATGAAAAATAAATATACAACTCCTTTACAAGAAGATGCTGAAAGGAAATGCTGGGGGACATGAAACTGGAGAGTTGACTCATTTTTATACTGGTCTAAACATTCATAGTAAATCAATGTCAGATACAGAAATCCTGGAATAGCTGGATCTTAACTCTAGAGCTGCTTTTACATTTGTATGGTTAAAAAGCATTACCTTTCCTTAGCCATTGTCCATACACATTTCTTCTCAGGGAATTTCTTCTAGCACCTGTCTTTAAAACAAGGAATGATGTATTTACTAGGTAATGGTTTCCATTTGTTTCTTATGTGCTGTAACCTCAATTGCTAGCAACCTTCTTTTTGCCAGAAGTGGTTGTCATTTTTATTTAGATATTAATAGACCTTTTACAGAGCTGTTGGGCACACTTGTCCTCTACCATTTCTCATTTTTATATTTTCATCTAACATAAATTGAAAGTTTGAATGAAAATGTATGGTCATGTCTTGTGTGCCATGCCAATATCTACAGAATATAGATAATTATACACAGTATTTCTGAAGTCACTAGGTTTCATACTTCTATTGACTTGACAAGGTAGTTTCAGGGAAATTCAAATGATCAGTTTCATCAGACTTCCAAGGGATAGAGAGAGTTTGAGTTTCATTTTTGGTGTAGCATAACCTCCAGAAAGGATTTCTGAAAGGCACTCCTGCAATATCCTTCTGCCTGCATCCTTCTGCTCTTAAAATGCTTTTTTCTACTACTTGAAGAATACCAGGATGCCCAGTCTTGCAGTTTCTCTTAATTGGTCTTGTATGAACACCTCATGAGATCACTCTTTGTAAAATACTGACAGGCAATTCCTTCAAGGCAGCCTCATGTGTTTTAGCATTTCTTGTTGCTTTGGGCCATTGCCCAAGGGTAAAAGCTGTCCATGACATGAAGCTTCTACATCTAAAAACACTCCTCAGAGGAGGTCGTCTTTTCCCTTTATTTTCTGTTTCAGCAGTACCCGGGAGGGATGGGAAGGTGCTCTGGCAGAGAGAAATATGTGATAGATTGCGGCCGCAAACTCCCACCTCCTGGTAAATATAAAGTTGCATTTTTTTTTTAGTATGCCTCCAGAAATACTGTTATTTATTTAGCGAACCCTCCTGGAAAAAATACCCTTCTGAGCTTTCCTTCTGTTCAAAAAGCAATAATAATTTTAGAGTGAGCATCAAATTCACAGGTCTATTTGTGTAAAAGCACATACAACTAAAGTTTAGATCAAAAGAGGGGATTAACTGCATAGGTATAGAACACAGCTGATAATCAGCTGTCAATTAAGGTATTTTTTTTTTCTTGAAGGAGGAAACATTAAGAACAAAATATCCACAGAACTTTCGAGACTGAGGGATTCAGCCCGCAGCGACATCCTTTCTCCAGGCAGTGTAACCTTCCTGGGGGATATTCTCTGGAGAGCTGGGTGCAAGTCAGCAGTGCCCAAAGTCACTGGGAGTGGCTCATAAATGCTGATTTAACTCTGGAGCTGGTTGCTCTGCACAGGTGCAAATTTTGCCCTTGGCAAATATAAGCAACGTAAGTGACACAGAAGCAATGACTTCCGCGACCTCTCTCAGATGATTTGCATCTGAAAAGAGACGTTTTTTGAAATAGAACTGTTTTGTCTTAATGTCTCCAAAATAAAATTATTTGACTCTTTGATTCAAATTGACTTTTAATTCTGAAAGTTTCTTCAATGCTCAGCTATTAAAGTCCTGGGCATTTTTAAAGGTTAGACTCCAGAAAGAATTTTTCTTTTGATTTTGACCCAACTCTGACTTAAGAGCAAATTGCCAGAAGCAAATCAATCAAACTGAGTTATTAACAGTTGTGTCAAAGTGAAACAAGAGTGAGCTTATCACAGAAGGTGTTGCCCACAAAATTTCCAGAGCTTTGCTCAAAACATGGGGTTATTTTTGCACATTTTGGAGCTATTCTTTGAATGTGTGGACAGCAATACTGACATATAAAGAATTAGCAGCTGAGGTTACAAAGAGAGCTGTGTGCCTGCAGAATTCTGTCCCAGGGAGCTCACTGTAGTACTGAGCCTTTGATATCCATGGAAATGTGGATTCCCAGGAATTGTAAGTAATCCTGTGGGCAAATTTATCTTACAACACTTGGGAAAAATAAAACGCATCCAGCATGAGGTCATCAGTTCCTGCTGCGGGAACAATTGACAAGATGTAGTTTAAAAAGCCAGAATTCACTTGAAATCCCTCTACATCTGGAGCTTGCTCCTCAAGTTACAGGAGGCACAAATGTTCAAAACACTGAACCATTAGTGACTGAAGGAGCAGCAAAACATCTGTATAATGCATGAAATGTCTGGAAGTGTCTGACTCTCTGGGAATCAGCTGAAGCTTTCAATTGATGCTTTAATGGTGGTAATTGAAGTTTGCAGCACCCGCACATCCTAGCTCAGTAATTAGATGGATTACAATCTTTCTTGTTTGGCAGCATTCTTTAAACAAGCCTCAGCTTTTCATAGAGTCAACACTCTAGCAGAGATAAATGTCACATCAGTTCAGAGTGAAAAGTAATTTAAGGAAAGAGTCAAATTTATCTTCCCTGAGTACCAAACAGGAGATATTTCAAAAACAGGACAATGGGCCTTTCTATCTTAAAAGAATGGCCCATTTCTCACATATAAAGGCTATCTTGTGAGTGGGAATCTATGGGTGTGCCTTCCTTGAAATCACTGAAGCTAAACCTGCTTATAATATTTCAGGATCCAGTCTATGTATTAATGACTGGATGAAATTCTGGTAAATAGAATTGTGTAGGGAGAAAAGGGAGATTTCCAAAGGAGTAAAAATATATTGCCTATCACTTGGCAAGATAGGATTTGTCACTGTGATTGGTAACTGCATGGCCCACGGGGGAAAAAAAAAGAAGGTATGAAAAAAGCTTTATGCTGGTATTTTTGAAGTGAAATTTGCAATTAAATAAAGGCAGTAGAGACTGGGAAACAGCCTCCATCTATAGGGGAACGGGAGACATGCTTTTCAGTCACTTACATCCAAACCTTGCTTCTGTAAATTATTTTCACTCCTAGCCCAAAAGTGGCAGCGTCTAGCTTGTTCTTGTTTTAAAGCTACTGACAAATGCGCTACATTTCCCTATCTTATTTTATCGGTGTCCTTTGCATTTTCAGAATCAATGTTTTGAAAACAGATTTGTTTCCTAGTTTTCATGTCTAGATTTTCTCCTACCTGGATGTTTTAGTTGAATGATACGAAAACTCCTAAACATCAGTGGACTGGTTCATCTAAAGAACAGAGCAGCCTGAGGATTCCACTGAACAAATCCTTCTCACTATGTCCCGTGAACCAGATCACACAGTTGTGTCACCGCTGTGATGGAAGGAGACCTCCAAAGCACAGCACAGCAGACAGGTATGGTTGACCTTCTTGTGGTCACACTATTGCCTCAGTTGCCTCTACAGCATCTCCTTTCCCTTCACCACCTTCCTTCCTCATTCAGCAGATGGACAATGCTGGTGCTTTTGCTATCCCACCAGAGTTAAAATATTTCATGACTGGAGCAAAACAGGTTGGCATAATTCCAGTGGCCAAAAGAGCACTGAGAAAGGAACTATGCATCTTCTCTCAATTTTATCCATGGCCTTCCAGTCATGTGCACTTCAACTGGAGGAAATTTAGTAGCTGCCACCATCATTATTCCCTCATAGCAGATTTTGCGTCATCCTTGGTTCCCCCACAACTGAACAGAGCTTTGCAGTACAACATCCCACCCAGTTTTGCCTTGGTACCTTGAAACAAGAAGAGCCCTGTGGAAGCTGCTGCATTCCATTTCAGGGAAATGTATGAAGCATACAGATATTGAAATCTGAATCACTGAAGCCTTTACTTAGTATCCATTGTCATCAGCAAAGGACCCTACTGACAGTAACAGCAAGGATCTCACTCACTGTTCAGCAAAGGTTCGTAAGAACAAAACATCCCACAGGACATGCTTCATTTTCTCTATGATTTGCAAGGTGCTCAAGTACTTAAGTGATCAGAATAAATAAACAGAAAAAGAACGAACAAGCCAGACACTTTTAGACAGATGACTGATAGAGACTCTTTGTCACTGCAACGCATCACTCAGAAAGTCTGGGTTATATTTCCAACTTTGCCACAAGGTGCTGTCTGATCTTTGGGAAGTCCCTTGAAGGACATTTCCAGTCTGAAAACTGTCTACCTGAAAATGGAAACACCTAACTCAGCAGACTGACTTTCTTGAGTAGTCATTGTCATAGTGCCTTCGTTTCACGAAAATAATAAGAATAATTTTTTAAAAGTGTTGTTGTGGGTTCTTTTTTCTTTTTCAAAGAGCTGAGCTCAGCTGTAGGCCACCTTCTGCTTGCTCAACAGAAAAAGATAGTTGTATCCCTGCAACTTCGACATCACAGGCTGTTGAAGTAAGGTCCCTGTGGACTTCTTGGCTTGCGCAATGTCCAGTGCAAACGATGATTGTATTTCCAAGAAGGAATGAGTGTAAGCTCATTTTAATGAAAGACTGCAACACCTCCAAACATCAGGGCGCTGGTTTACCAGAAAAAGCTTCAAGTAAGAACATTTGGGCATAAAACATATTAACTACTATTAAGTTTAATCATTTCATAAAATGGATTACATAATGTGATTGCCTACACACAAGAGACCCCTTTCAGGCCCGAGTTCCTTAACTGCAGAATATATCTTAAGGCTAAGAGATCAATTGATGGTAAGGACACTTCAGAGGTTTGACCACGTATGGGAGGAGTAGTTTAAAGGAATGTGCTTTAGCTGTACATCCTTTCCTGTCCTACAACACAATCAGTAATGTAGCTTTTAGGAGGATTATGATAAATTGATAGTGTAATGATAGGACACAGATATCCTGGGTGAAAGAAAACCCTGGATAATGCTGCTGTCAGGATGGTTTTGAGTGCTAGAATCCTTACACATTTTGGACGTCTCCAGTGCAACATGGTACAAACAATACCTGCAGTGGAGGTACAACATGAAGCATTGAACCAAAACAAGCTGCTCTCTGAGAAGTGAGCACTGGAGACGATGGACAAAGCCACCTATGATGGCCTTGCAGGATCACACCCACGTTCAGCAAAAGGCACACTAAGCCTCTGATTGACACACAACGGTTTTCACATACCTCTGGCACTTACAAACTGGTGCTGAAAAGGGAACTCAAGAGCTAATTTAAAGAAATGGGACTTATCAGCTTGTACTTGGTGCCACGTAAGTCATAAGTATAGCTACACTATTTTGAGACCAGCTCTGGCTCTGAGAGCAGCATAGACACAAGCACTTGGCACTGTGCCTGCACCAATAAATGATGCCTTGGGTGATTCGGGTCTGGATCTCTCATCACCTACTGCATGGTTCATGGGTAAAATCCACCCGTGGATAATGGTGAATTGACTGTGCTGCTGAATAACTTCTGCTCACAGATGCACTGCATCAAACCAAAGGCCACACATACATACAGAAACTGAAATGTCTGCATGCATGTGGAGGTGAGATAGAATTGTAGCAGCTGCAGAAATCACCCCTGTCCGACGTAAAAGAATTAGCAACAGCTACCATTCACCCATCTATAGTCATCCGTTGCTAAGCTTTACAAAGAGGGTCTCAGTGTCCTTATCGACAGCTCAACTGTGTACTTCGCAAGCACACTTCACCCCTTCTCCAGGCTGGACCTTTGAGCAACATAATTTGTGAAAGACCATTTCAAAGTTCTTTCACAAAACATAGAATCCAACATCATCACCCAGTAAGATGGTTGGGGATGGTTCAAGGTGACAGTGAATACCTGCAGGATACACCAGGTACCAGGTGTACAGAGTTGCAATAACTCCTGCATCAAGTGTGAAGCATAGACTGGATGCCAAATGGTACATTGTCCTTGATTCAAATGATTTGGCATAGGTGAGATACAGGGGCTGATAATCTTGTTTTGCTGAAGTTTTCTATAGGAGAATATTGTAAAGCATTTTCTCCTAAGCACTCAGCTTCCTGTGCCTCAATCAGGTGGCATAAAAGCTGTGCAGATTGGACATACACTGGGAGTCAGACCTGCAGCCTTTGGAGGTCCACAAATGGCATGGAGTCTATATGGGATGACTGCACCAAGAACAGATGACATTCCCTGTGGGACCATTGCCAATTGGCTCTTCTTATCTGCTGAAAGGCTGCTGGAGGTCACACTGCTGGAGCCCCAGTTCAGCATTGTACTTTCTTTATATTAAAAATAAATGTGCTGAAGCAGTTTTTCTTCTTTGGACCCTACCTCATGCCATCACATAAATAACAAGCTTGCTACTTGCATATACATGCATATCCTTTATATATAGAATTTTGAATGAGGCTGTGGCAT
Organism: Streptopelia decaocto; assembly: GCF_964273445.1. Classification (NCBI taxonomy): domain Eukaryota; kingdom Metazoa; phylum Chordata; class Aves; order Columbiformes; family Columbidae; genus Streptopelia; species Streptopelia decaocto. Next base: position 11,161,099 of record NC_138655.1, read on the forward strand.
TTCTTTGTGAATAAACTAATATCCATGGACCTCATTCATGCACAGGTATAAGTATGATCAAGGTAGAACAGGAAACATAGTATGATAATTTTAGCTTTAGCTAAAACTATATGGAGTATTTTCAACCTGACACAATTTTATTCATTGCTACCTGTGGAATTCATTTAGAGAAGATCACTCGCACAACAGAGAAACTAATCACTATGGGCACAATTCATTTTATCTAAGATTAGCCATTTAGGAGGCAAACATCTAATCTAAGGTTGTTTTCTAGGCTCCCTACTGAATGGAGAGAGAAGGCAACACCCAGTGCAGGCAGGATCAGTGACTCTCTGAAGACAACTCTTTCTGCCGACTACAGAGGGAGTTTGAATTACTAGTTCACTTGAAATGCTTGGCTTTTATGTAGTTCAGGTTATGAGAAGGAAAACTTTATCCAAATATTTTCTCCTGCAACACTCTGGAGTTGCACGTAGCATGCCATTTTGCTTGCGCTCCCTGCCTATTTCAGGCAGTTTTCTGCTAAGGTTAGAATATAGCAGATCATAAAGGAATAAAGAGCATAACCTTTGGGGTTCTCTGAATAATGATCATAGGCTGGGTGCCTTTTCCCTTCATCTGTAAAAAAATTATGGGTCATTAATGCATTCAAGAGAGGGAACAAGTCCTGAATTCCAACAGGATGTTCATCAATACCTAGCACTGCCATGGCTATGAAATATCTATTGTTTGGTATAAGCCCTGCTTAACAGACTAGGGATAAAGAACCATAAAGCAAGCAGACACTCTTGGATTTTTGTATCCTCAGAAGTGTGATTGAAAAGCAGTGACTGGTTCACTGCACTATTGTTCAAAGATTAAGGCAAACAGAACAAAGAAGTGGCAAGGCCATCCAGTCCATCAGAGAAGACACACTTTCCACAGTGTGTTTCTGAGTGTTTTGTCCAATCGCATCTTAAAAGTCTCCTGCTGTGGGGGCTTTACCAGCTCTTTAGGGAGTTTGTACTAGTATAATAATAGATCTCCCTCTCAGGAAAAGTTCCTTGGTATTTATCCTGTTATTCTTTGCATGGTATCATTACGTTGCTACACTCACTTCTTAGATAATTCCAATAATCTTTCCTTCAAATTTGGGCTTTTCATATACTTACATGGTAGATTCACTTCATCATTTTACAGATAATATTTCAAAGCCTTGCTGCTTAGAAGACTGCAAAGGGAAAGAATTCTTGATGCAAACCTGAAGATGTGAATTCAAGCTCACATGAATACAATGGATACATGGATTTCTGTTTTGAACAAGTATGGAAAGCTTCTTCCCATCCACAAAGCTACACACGAACATTAGCTGGAGGGGTAACAGGGAGTTTCTCAGGTGCCTCCAGCTACAGAAACTTCATATGATTTATCTGACTGTGCTGGTTACCTGCACTCAGGATGTTTTTTTCTTAAGTTGGCCTCACACTTTCTTTAAGTCCTTTCTGTTTGCCAGTACCGTTTTGACATAACAAGTGTCCAACACTGAATATTTTGTCATAGATGCTGTTACAGAAAACAGAAGTGTCTGTTCCTGTGAGCATCACTCATGTTTCTGTAGCACCTAGAAGCTCCGATGCCATTGTGCAATGTGTTGAAAATTAAAAACATGGTCTTTTTCTCATAGTTAAATGATCTATTTGTATGAGGGAGCCTAAGATAGAGTATCATGCTCATTTTCACTAACCATTGATTACTCCCTGAATCTGGCTGCATTTTCTCATCAGGCATCAATTATCTCAATATTTTCAATTGAAACATACCCAAGATTTGATTCATTTTTCAACACTAATTTAAATGAAACAGGGAGTCATAACACTTGCTATCTCAAAACCAACACAATGTTCTATGAGTAGTGAAAGTTTAACCTACAGTTAAAATCAGAGAAAACATTTTAAGTGGGGAAAAAAGGCTGCTTTTCATTAATAAAATTAAATTAGCTTGAAGTGGAGACAAGGGAAAGCCTGAGGAAGGCAGACTGAGAAGGTTTCTAAGTATCAAAATACAATGAAAAAGAAACAAAAATATAAGTGGAGAAATCAAAACAGTGTTTTTAATTCAAGGTTGCTTGTGTGAATGCATTTAATACAATTCTTACCACCATAAAAGTTCTAGCTTACAAAAAAGCTGCCACCGGTAGAGAAAATAATCACAGAAGGAAGTATATGGTAGGTTTAGAAATTCACACACCCACATGTTCTTCCTCTGTCCCTCCACCTCAATTGTGTCTGTTGTTTTTCTCATAAAACTTCATTTATTTTGCTTTCCTGATCTGTATCTGGTCATGATCTTTGCTGGGGTAAATTTCAAATTTGGGCTTAATATCCCCTATGTTGAGAGTGGATGTGTCCCAGTCAGAATCTCACTAGGTTGAAGCTGATCAGTGCTTAACTCATCCTAAATTCATTGACTCTTCTGATGTGTAGAGTTTTTTTATCCCGCAAACCACCATATCTTTCTTTCCATTTCCACCACAGGACCTCTTTCTGTTCTCCCTTATTCTCATATCTCTGAACATGCTTCCATGCAGTCAAAGTGGCTACATCTTCCTTGTATACTGCTTTTATTGACAATTGAGCCTGGTGCCACTCTTCCTGCGATATGAGGGGAGATAAGGCTCTTGATGCCAATCAGTTACTCTACAGAGGAGATACAACATTCCTCTGACAAATATTTGACTAACCTTTCTCCCAGCCATATATATCTCAGTGAAGCACTATAAAACCCTGTGGCCTACCAGACCCTTGTGACATTTGAGGCAGAGGACTTACCGGAAATTTTGAGGTAAGGGGGGAAAGAAAGAAAGAAAAGAAAACCAAATTACGAGCTAAAATTTCAGCTGGTATGAATTAACAACGCTTCATTGAAATCAAGACCTATATCATTTTACTTTGGTTAAGAACTAGGTTACACAAGTTTATATTCCCAGAAGCTCTCCTGGTATAAATTCTAGTGTTGAGATTTTTTTCAATCAGGCAATGATTCCACATAAAGCTCAGACACTTAGTGGGTGCAGATTATAAAAGTTATATGTAAAATGCCAGATGAAGTCAGTGCACACCAATGTTTCCAGTGGATTTAGTGCAACTCTTCCATCTTTGGGGAAGACCTGAGTTTTAAATAGACCAGCTCTTTACTGACTTCATATGAATATCTTAATCTCAGCTTGAGTGGCAATCTTTTGTAAAGGGATCACTCTTGGAGGATGAAAGCAAAGGAAAAACTTCTTCAGAAACCAAAAGAGGTGGGCAGGAAGCCGGTTGGTGCAAAAGTCTGAAAAGATAAATTAAATGGATGTTGATTCAGTAGGGACCACTGAGCACCCCACAATGACCAGTGCCTAGAATGATGTGTCAACTGGGAACAGTGCTACTCAGTATAAACCAAATCAAAACTCTGACCAAGATAAAGATCTTCTGCACATTCCCAGAGTATTTGCTGAGACAGGAAGCAAGACTTGAGATTTAGGCAATTAGGTACCCAGGTCTGTCTAGAAAGTACCAAACACATATAGATTTGCCTCAGAAACCTTCTGTACTCATCTCACTTTGTCTGTGACCTGTTCCAATGTCTGGGACACAGTGACAATGCACATCCAAAATAAGAGGCACTATCCAAAATTGTAGAGAAGGAACTGACTAATGGGGAGCTGACAACGGCCTGTGCACAAAGAGGAACTGTTGGGCTGTAGAGAGTATTTTTGGAGTTCCTTAAGGATCAGTCTCAGGACTGATGTGACAATAATTTCATTAATAGCATTACCACAAAAAAAAAAAAAAAGTCCGCTGTAAATGGAATTTGCTGAGGAGAAGTTTAAAATATCCAGAATTATCGACGCAGAGAAGGATGGGGAAATCATACAGAAAGCACCAGATAATGTCAGTGGTGAGAGTAAGTGAATGTGAATGACTTTCAACAGGGAGAACAAACTTGGCACTTCCCTTACAAGTCAATGAGAAAGGATATGTGGATCAATGGCATGAGTATATTAATGCAAATCTGCAATAATATGGATCTTGCTAATTTTCTTGTTCACCAGTCCGAAGGAGAAGATGATCTGATCAGGTAAGTTGGCCTCAGCACCAGCACCTTGGTTAAGGGCTGATCTGACTTGCAAAGTCATCAATATGAAAAAGAATTGGAGATACGAGTGCCCTATGTATACCCAAAAATTTCTGAACCCACTTTCTCTGTTTTATATGGAGAAGTGCTCTCAGTGACATAAAGCATAAATCATTGCCACGTAGAGATCGCAATGCAACCAAACAAGGACGGTGGCTCATCCCGCTTGTGTTTATGACTTTTTGGCCTTAATTGCTTTGTGTAACATTTCTTTTCCTTTTCAGTATCACCTCAAGGAAAAGCAGGCATAGGCACAGCCATCGTCTGGGTGCTGGAGGACACTGCAGCTGGTGGCCTCCGCTCCTCAGACACTCTGGAACATGTTGGTGGGTGTAGGAGAAGGAAGAGGTCACCTGGGACAGACAAACAGACGAGCCTCCCTGACTGGCGCTGTCTGATGGCCCCAGCAAGGTAACACAGCACAGCCAGTGAGTCAGAAAGGAGAAAAAACGTGCTCCAGAGGCAGGGATGTGAATGAGACTTTCTGCCTGGCATGGGGGCTCTGAAAGCCATTTCTGGGGCTACCAAGAAGCTAAATCCCAGGAATACCACCCAGGTGTCCATTGCTAATCCCCACTGTCTGAGCTGTCATGCTCATTGGCAGCCTCACATAGGTCAAAAATCAAAAATTTGGCCAAGAAGCAGGCAAATCCCAGGGCACCCACTTGACCGACTTATCCTTTGAGCCTGACGCACACATGCTGCAGGGATGGGCATCTTGGAAATGCTCACTGATACCACCCAACACGTTAATTTGGGATGCAAGAGACACACACTCAGATGAATACTCTATATGGGAGAAATGCAGCTCTGCCAGGTGTACAGGAGCCTCCGTTCTGGGACTAAGACACAAAGCCACACCTGCAGTCTCCGATCAGGCAGGATAAATTGCAGTTTTGGATCATAGCCCTTGGGCATTAGTAAAAGCTAGCAGATCCAACCCTGGAGTGCTTCTCCTTAAGGTTATAAAACACAGAGGGGTTGTTTTTTATTCTACAGATTTTTTTTTTTTGGAACAACATTGGTGTTTTTTTTAAGAGAATAGTTTAAAACATGCTTTTTTGTGGTGATTCACACCAGTCTTTTCAGAGATCTTGCACCAATATGTCTTAAGTAAGAAAATGTAGGCACCGAGATCTGCAAGCTGAATTTTCCAAAGCAAAGGAAAATTAAAAAAAATCTCAAGACTATCATTTAAACTCCAGGGAAATTAACCCAAGGTCCATAGATTTCCCACTCTCCACTGCTTCTTGTGAACAAGACAAATAAGCCTGAGCAGTTAACATTTCACTGCTTGAATAAGTGAAATTGCCCCTTACAAGCCTAAAGCTTCCACTAAGAGACAGCGAAAGTGAAAAAAAAAATCAAATTAAAACTACTGCTGTACACAAATGCACTTATTCGGTTCAGGATTTTCAGTCAATCCATTAAAGCAACAGAGACACACTTGCAAGTTCCTATTTAGCCATACACCTCCAACCTGAAGACATTAAAACATAAAAGTTTGGTTTAGGCTATTCCTACTCAAGACGTTATCAAAACTAAAAATGTCTTACACTGCTTGCAAATTTATTACTCAGAGAATCTACTTGTCTGGTTTCTTGTCAGCCTACAGAGGTTTTTTGTTGGGTTTTTTTGACAGCATAGTAACATTTTCTTTCTTCAATGCTTCATTAGCTCATCTTACTCATACAATTTTCCCCATTTTGTTTCATGTAAATCAAATTACTCATCAGCTCTGTAATGCCTTCAGTGTACAAAGAGCCTTCTATTGAAAAAAAGAAAATATCACATAGTAAAAAACCCCAAACTGATGCTTATGCAGGTACTATAATTTGTTGGAGAACTATTCATAAGAGGCATACAAAGCTAAATGAGGGTAGAGGGACTTGGGAGGAATTTTAACAGGATTAGATTCTCTAGTATGTGGCTGAGGTAAGGTGCTCAGGAAATATTTTCCAAACCAGGGGATTTTTGCCTTGCTATATCTTTCTTTCTTACTTTTTGGCAAGTGTGGCTAATGGTACTCATGCTTCGTTGCCTTGGTTCATCTGCTAAGTATTCCCCTCTTGAAAGAATGTGCTATAACCAGAATATACTTTTTATTCACCAGAAGAGACAGGTGAACTGTAAGCAGTTTACAACTTTGCATCAAGTATTTTCTCATCCTCTGCAAGATGAACAATGACAGCAGAAGCAAGCAGCAGAGTCTGCAGTGCAGACTTGAATTTGACTGTGCGAGAGAGATTTCAGTGAGAGGTTGGAAATCACAGCCATGGACAATGAACCTGCACAGGTCAGGTGAAACTGAGGACAAAAGCCCAGAAGTAGAATGAAAGGACAGGACGTGGGGTGCCCTGTCAGAGATCCCTCTCATCGTCTGGGCATCTCCCCTCTTCTCCCCATCAAGGACAAGCTCCTCCTTGTACATGTAGGGTGCAGGGTAGAGAGGTGACAAGCAGAGGGAGAGGGTTGTGAGGATCAGTGCGTTAAACATCCTTGTAAATCACGTTAACAAGGTCTGAAAAAAGCGGCCCAGTTAGAAAAAAAAAAAAAAAAACAAAAAACAGTTATTAATTCTGTTATATAATACATCTAGTGACTGATATTCAGATGCACAGATACATGTGCATATGCACCCAATTTGTTATTTATAAATGTGTCATTTTAACACTGCTTTTTATCCTAACATTAAGGTACTGTCAAATATGAAACACAAACCACTGCAACAGACAACATTAAAGCAGAAAGAAAGCAAATGGCTGAATGCTGAGTGAGCAGACAAGAGAAAACAGTGTAAATCATACCTAGCAAACCCTCAGGGGTCTTTCCCAAGCATGATCAATAACAGGTTAGTCTTCTGAGCAGAAGGAATTTCTCTAGAAGAGACAGGCAGCATCAGCTGAGATTTGTTTCTCATAGACAGGGTATACAGCAAAAGGCTTCTAAATGCCACTATATAACCAGCAAAACCGGTGACTTGAAAGATTTCCTCATATATATTGAAAGTGATGAGAGAGGGGTCTTACAATGTGCAGGCTAACCTAGGGAGCAAGTGTTGAAGTGGTATCAGTATGATGAGACACAAGAAGAAACATCTGTGAGAAATTCAACTGAAAAAAAAAAAAAATAGTCGAAATGGCTGATCAGAATCTCAGGGAGAAACTTGGTCTCAATTTCATTAAAAAGAAGCTTTCACCTGTAACTAATGCCCTTGCTTGTAAAAGCCTTTTGGTTTTAACAGAGAAAGAAAGATGGACTTTGAAAAGATCACTGCTCATGGCAGGGAGAGCACTAATTAGCCAGCGGGGACCCTGGGGAGTAGATCTGTGTATAGTTGTGAAGCTCAACACTTCTTGCTAAATTTTCTGTCAGTCTGAAGCAAGGTAGGATGCGTAGCCAGAAGCTGTCTTTTCTCACAGTACCACAGTTTTCAGCCCTGTCTGAAGTGGCAAAATGTAGTGGTTTGTGAGAGTAAAAAAATTGTTTTTCAGCAGAGTTCAGTTTTCCCTCTCATTCTGTATTGCATTTCCAATAATTTAGCCAGTAATGAAACCAGCTGTGGACAGCAAACTATCCAGGGCTAGTGAGCCTTCAACACAGTTCATTCTCCAGCCTCTGCTCCCAAGGACTCTTCCGAGACAGTTCAAGGGGAAAAAATGATGGGGAGATTTCAACATCTTCCACCCCAGTTCTTGTCTGTGATTTGTCCTTGAAATGCACACACTGGGATAACAGTAATCCAGAGCCAAGCACCTGACACATCTCTAATTAGCATTGTTCTTGCAGTCTTACTTTGGATTGTTCCCCTGTGAAATCATTCTTTCTGAGTCAGAACATACGTTGCATTTTAAAGCTGTTTCTGCTGCATTTGTTCAAGATTATTTGTTTCTACCTGATCTCATCTAAACACCCTTGAAATGGAGGGTAGTAGCTATTCTTTTAGTTCAGAGGAAATCTTCAGATAACCAGGAATTTACTACAAAATGCTGCCCTTCATTCCTCTTAGTCATTCCTTTACATGATTGCCACTGACTGGGGTGGAAATTTGCAGGTTAATGCTGAGCAAAGCTGTCTCCTTGCACTAACCCTGTTTTCACAAGAGAAATCTTTCTGAACTTTCAGCAGACCTGCTTCACGATTTGATGTTTTGCTTTCAGCTCTTCTTACTCAAACAGGTCAAAACCTCCTCTGTAAGAACCTGATCCTGCATCAGTATCAGCTCCTGTGAATCCAAAAGCCCCATCTTTAGTGGGAATGGGACATCATGGAACTGTTGTTTCCAACAGCTCAGTGAAATATGAGTACCTTAGAAGAAAGGAGCATGGATTACCCCCATAACAAGGTTTTTTTGAGCTCTGGCATCTCCAGCATCTTCACACATGGGGAGGCTTGGAGAAAGCAGTTTCAGCATCATCACCAGGCTGGGAAGAAAGTGGGGACTCAGAAATGGATGAAGACATTGCCAATTTGCTCAGGAGAGCCTTGTCTGTAAAAGGTCAAGAGCTGCCATGCTGATACACTGCTGTCAGGCCCTGCTCCACTCCTGGCACAGAGGAAAAAAAAGTATCTATACCTACCCACCCCCCATTAAAGAAGATTGTTTTGTTTCCCTTGAGCCACATGTATCTGTCCACAAGTAGTGGGGATGGGGAGTGTGAGTGCTCCGGTTGTGCGATGGAGTCAAAATCTGTTTTAGTGGTGGGACAGTGGGAACTTGCAGAGCAGGCTGCCTTCCTGCATCACATATGTCAGTGGTTGGTCTGTAATCCTGGAAGAGCTGGGGTCCTATAGGGACCACAGGTTTGAAGTTGACAGAAGAAACTGAAGGGAAGCAAGTCTATTTCCTCTAGGATTTATCTCCTTACTTGGGAATCCTCACCTCTCGGCAGAATAAGAGGAACCACCATGTGGAAATGGACTGAAACCTGCAGACACACTGTATCATGAGATGTAGGGCAGGGAATTTTTTTCCTCTCTCTGTGCGTGCTCCACCGAGGGGAACACAGTATTTTCACAGCATCCTGCAAAGTCTCAATTAGAGTTTCACTCTTGCCTTCCACTTGTGATGTCTTTCCACCCCCCCTTGACATCACGTCCAGCTGTGTCTGCTGCACTTCCCTTGCCACGGTCCTCTGCACAGATAACAGCCAGACAAAGGCAGCCAGAGGGCCAAAGGCAGCATCTCTTTCTGAATACAGATTACACGGCTGAAGTCACAGGGTGAAGTTTACACAGGCAATTCTCCTGCGTCAGGAAAAGCAGGCACTTGCACTGGCCTCAGGAAGCTTGGGAGGCTGGATGAGGACTCTGGCGCTTGTCCTAAGATAATGTTAATTTAGTTCTGTGCAAAGGTGGCTAATGAAGCTCTTGGAAAATAGGTAATGCGGGGTTATTGCACAAGAACCCACAGTCCCTTTTTGCCAGAGGAGAGACATTTGTTTCCTTCCACCTCTGCCTATTGCTCTGGCTTGCCTAGCTATGAACAGGGATAAGACCCAAGAACATCATAGCCCAAATTCTCGGCAACTGCTGTGCGGCAATCTTTGTTGAGATTTCCCAGTGTCAGGAGGACATCCAGTATTGCACCATCCCAAATAGTTCCTGGCTCCAGGAATGTACTGGGAATGTGTGCTGAACAAGCCCATACCCAGCTCCATGAGAGTCACTGAACTGAGGTTGCTCTGGTTTGTTGCAGTGAGTCAAAGTATTCATCTGGTGCAGGGATCTGGAAAGCACTAAACTCTTCAGTCTTCATGAATATTGGCCAAAGTGAGGTACCTGAATCTTGAAGTCCTGTAGATATAGTAAAGAATATTTCAAACTCCCTCTGAACTCAATACATAAGTAGGTTTTTGACAGGAAGATGCTGAGATTTGCTCCCCTTTTCTTTGGAGGTCTGCAGATTGTGACCATGGAGGGTCACATCTTCCTTCAAAGAACTGTGAAACCAGAGCTGTTCTTCCTCTCAAACTCTCTCATCTCCCTGGCCCGCCATCAAATTTCTCTGTGTCGCACCTTCAGCAGAGATATGCCAGGTTTGCTTTCATTGGCAACTTTGTCATACTTACCCTGCCAAAAAGGTTTCTCCAGCAAAGATTGGGCTCCCTGTAGTAACTCAATGAGACCTATCAGTGAGGTTCAGGAGAGAGGACACACTCCTTTCTCTGCTCAGCTCCAGTGGCCTCTGGAGCAGCCTAAGCAGAAACTGCTCCCACAAGCAAAGGAGACACAACTTCCTCAGCCCACAGAAAGGAAGAGTATTGGATTCCCATAAAACCCCAAATATATGTCAGATACAACCTATTTCATGCCTCTTATATCTTCTTATATAAAGTCTGAAGTAATGACAGAATAATAATTTCCTTATTTCACAAGATCATGTAACCTCCAAAGCACTGGCAAGAGGTACAAACATTTATCTATGCAATCCCAGTGCATCTGTAAACAAAATTAAATGCACCTGGAACTGGAAACATCACAGCAGCAACAGGACTACATCTCTGGCTGTTTGCTTCAGCAGGAGGTACAATCGGAAAGGCTGTAATGCATTATTTAGATGCTCTGTAATATAAGCACCAAAGAAGAGCTGTGACCCCAGAGTTACAGGTCATTTTCCCCTGACAATCTCCTGTGCCCTTGGTGTGAATCCACAGTTATTCCAAAACCCATGATCTTTAGGCTTCATGAAGACTTGATGATTAAATTGGCATAGGTGACACAGAAATTAAAAATAGAGAAGAAGTATTAGATCAGCCTGTACATTCCCTTTCTACAACAGGCACCTTCCCTGCCACACGTTGTACAGTGGTTTTCTTGGCTGATTTTTAAAGGACAAATATAACATGGATCTATCAACTTGTAGATGGCTCTGGCATCTTCACTGCATTTGTCACCTTCCCGCCACGTTCAGTCCTCCATTCACTTACCCCTACTTAATACGTGGGCAAGATACCCCCATTTAATACCTCATCCTTTAGCACAGGCCCCTCTGTTTGATAACTTAAAAGACTGCTGAAGTGGTTGTAGACAGAAATAACTTCAGCATCTACATAGTCCAGAACACTGAGCTCTGATATGAATTTTAATTATTCACGTAATTCACTTTCCTTGACTCAGATAACACATTTTTGGCACCACGAGTCTCAGAACAGCATGATGCTCGCTGGGCTCAGGCTCACCTTTGCTGGGCAGAGATGGCCTGTCAAGTCTGTAACCTTTGCCGAAGTGGCTGCCGAGTCACAAGGTCATTAGTAAGAGTTTGCCAGCACGCCACACAGTGAGTCATATTTAATAACCCATCTGCTGTCACACTTCATAAAATATTTTCCTATTATTTCTCCTTCCTGTTCTGCTCCTAAGGAGCAAAAAAATCCTTGGCTGATGTGTGACTGCGAGAACCCGTTTTTGCAAATAAAAGTGCAGAAACATAGTTGTTGCATTTCCCACTACCCACAAATGTCTGATATCTCTTATCATTCTTGCTGACATTTTAACAATGCTGGCTGCTGTTAGGGATCAGCATTAGGATTCCTAGTCACAAGCCAGCACCTTATTTTACTACACACTGCAAAGACATAGCACAAAATCTGCACCCCAAGTGGCTGCAGACTAAACACATTCACAGGGCCATTCCCTTCCCATCAGCACGAATTCCCCCTTGGGACCAGCCTCCCACATCCCACCGCTGACTTTAACTGGCCTGTATGGAGACCTGCTCTTTCTGAATACCTGAATCTTTATTCTTTTCCTTTATTTGCATGCTCAAAACTAAGTTAATGATGCTTCAGTAGCTGGGTTATTTTATGGCTGTCTCTACCTTCTTTTTCCTTCTTTTTTTTTTTTTTTAATTGTAATAAACTGTCCTGCATTTCTAAAGCTATCTAAGCAGCAACATCCTTTACAGAAATTCTGTCTTCATCGTGCCATTTTATGCTATGTAAGTCCCATTAGTCATCTTGAAAATTAGTAGCTCCATTTTGTTGTCTGTTGGGGATTTTTTCCTAGAGGATCTGAGGGGGGCAGACAGAAGAGATTATTGTGAATGAACTGATCATTTTCTGAACTCATTAAATATGACAGCAATTCTTAATAATTAATGGCAACAGGGGTACATTCCCCCTCCTCCTCAAGAAGCCAAGAATGCTCTTTAATAGCTGTACAGAAATCCTTTGAAAATAGACAATGAATCTGCTCCTTGGGGGTAACAGTAAATGATCTGGATTGATGCTTTCCACTCATCTCCCACTGCAGCTTGCATTTAAAAAGAACTTTAAAAAGAAAGGATTTGCTTTCTAGTCAGTTAATATTATGCTTACTTCACCTCTGCAAATGCCTCGAAGTCTAAACAGCAGATGTCACAGAACATCCTCGCTGGAAACCTTTCTGCTCCCTTCAGCTCAGTGGTGAAGCAGCGTTGCAAATGCCAACAGCTTTCCCCTGAAGAAGCCTTCGGAGACATCAGCTCCTGAAACCCCGCAGCATCTCCTCACAGCAAGCAAAACACCCTTCACCTGCCACCAAGGAGAAAGGTGAAGCAGAAAGAGCAACTTTCAGGAGACCGTGTGAGCCTCAAAGCCAGAGGACAAGAAGGAAAAATGAGGGTGACCAGATTCCTGACACTGGTCGTTTGGATATTTTCCCGATAGTTGGGCAACACTGATGCTGGTGGCAATGGTCAGATATTCCACACCTCCTCTTCCTATTCTGGAGCAAATCAGTCTCTTGTGGGATGCTGCTGGGAGAAACACGTTTAGTTTTTCTTCACCGGTGGGTGACACAGCCACAGCAAAGGAGGAATCTGAAGCGCAGGATGAAGCAATCTCACTTTGAACACATGAGACTCGGAAGGTCTGCTTATACTTTCATTGCAATTAATATTGTTTGTTTCGATCTTATACAGCTTAGCTGTTTACCCACAGGCAAAGGCCTGAAGTTTTCTGATCACAAAAATAAAACAACTGAGAGAAAGAAGAAAACCAAAGGAAAAATCAACTAATGATCATTGCATTTTTACAGGAAGTCAGAGTTCTGTGTGAGGATTAGTCTGTCTTTATGTCAGATGGAGAATTCAGATTGCAGGTTAATAACACTAATGAAATTTAATGGATTCTTAATTTAATACAGATAGAGGCTGTTCATCTTTCCAGTTCCAGTAACAGAGGATGCATTTATGTAAAAATTTAAGGATATGGACCAGAACATTGTAGTCTATGACTGGAACAATCAGGTCTTGCATGTATTCTGTGAATAACACAGTTCTATTGTCCTTTGAATCTTGTACTACATTTTACACCTTTTAAAACTAAACACATAAATTAGAGTTATTCCTGTGCAAAACAAATGTAAAAATGGGACAGTACAGCCACACAGAGGAGGGGAAACAAACAAACAAACAAACAAAAACAAACAAACAAACAAAAACATATTTAAAGACAAAATAGTATTTGATGGATTTGTTTGGCAGGAAAAGTTATAGTTTTACCTTTAAGTAAAGAGGAAGAACAAGCTGATTTGCTTTAACTGAAAATAAGAAGACTTGCAATTTCAGTATTTCCAAATAAAACACAGGTTCTTTTTTGATGAGTGATGAAAAACGGGGAACCTTTTTTTTTCTATTCATTTTATTTTTAGGAGATAGACTAGTGCAATTGCCTGTACATGCCCGTCAAAGATGCATTGCCAATCCTAACAGCAATTTTACCCTGTTGCATAAACTGGCAAAGAGGAAGGAAATGTTCATCTAGAGAAGATTCTGCATTGAGTTTACAACATGGAGAAATAAATACGTCTTGTTCTAAAAGGACAGGGTGAAAGCAGTTGTGGTCCTCCATACTGAGGCAAATTACTCTTGGAAGTTTGACTGATGGTCAGTTTTGCAGGAGCAGAGGACACCCATTCTGTTCTAAGGGACAAACAAGAGGGAGAAGCACTCAGCAATGTTTAGTGTCCATGCTCAGGACTGAGGGGAGCAAATTAGGGAAAGGTTACTACTTCATAAGTGATCCTGAAGTCCAGGAGAAGGTTGAAATTAGCAGCAAACCAGCAAATCCCCGCACTGTGATGACTTGCATGAAGCAGAGGTTATGAGCCCTGTGGCAGCTCTGTGGGAAATGGTTTTCCCAAACCACTTCCACTTTTGAGATTTCTCCTGTTTCACACCAGGACAAATCTGTGACCTCTAGAAGATTTTCTCAGATGGTTGGGAGCCACCCATCTCAGAAGGGTCAATGATCTGGTGGCTGAGGCCTCCATGTTGGACAAAGATGACCAAAGCTCAAGTCCCTTGTTGATCCCAATCAGGGACTGGATCTCAGGCTTTCCATGTGCCAAGCAAGTCCCATAAATATCAATCTGTTTGCTGTCCTGGGCAGGGCAAGATTAGTTAGCTAAAAGAATACAACCTCAAATCTGGAGTTCCTGTGAAGAGCACAGAAGATTAAAACCTTTGGGAGCTGGTAGGAAAATTAGTGCAGCTAGGAGAGGTTTTAGTCTGGGGAGTTTGAGTTTTATGGACTGTTGAAACAAATTGCATTTGTGCAGCCCACATGAGCTTCAGGGGAAAGAAACAGTTGTGTGTGAACAGAAAAAACACCAGATTGACTAGGAGGAAAGAAAGACAACCACTTCTGTAGGAGGTAACCCAAAGAAAATTGAAAGAAAGGAAAAGAATCTGGGCTACACACTGGAAAACTCCAAAGAGTTAAGAGAAAGGACATGAAAAGAAACCAAAAAGAAAAACAATATGAAGCTTTAAAATTAATCGGAAAAAGTAAAATTATGAAAGAGGTCTCCACATGAAAACGGGCAGAGGTGGTGACTCAGGGGAAGTTCAGAGGGTTTTATCTGTAAACAAATGTAAGAGATTTCAGAAAGCAAATAAGGAACTAATAGTAGCAGCAGGAGATACACAGGGAGGAGTGTTTCAACATCACGGGCATAACCAAATCAGAGCGAGGAAGTGAAAGTCCGAGAGGATGGGTGATCAGGGAGGGGAGCGATGTAGCAGCTAATGACACACAAGCTTTCAGATTTTAGCCTGGCAAAACTGAAATATTGTGTCTTGCAGAAATGTTTGAGTTTGTCTGCATGTTACACCTGTGGTACAGAAAGCATCACCTTCATTGTTACCAAAAATCTGCCCCAAGCTTCCAGGGATTATGTCCGCATGACCTGCCTGGGACTAGTACTATCAATTTATGGGATCAAGCTCCCATTGAAAACAGCATTGGAAGGAGTCTTAGGAGGTGTCCTAGTTTGTTGTCCTGCTCAAGACAAAGCTATCTGCACCTTGTTCGTTCCTGACAGATGTTTGTCTGGTCTGTAAAAGTTTCCTTACTTATTTTCATCCCTAATTAAGACATTGCTGTAGTGAGACTGCATCAATTTTTAATAAATAAATCTGTTCAAAACCTACATCTAGTCCTGCCCAGAATGTTGTCGTGTCTGCAGGCTGAGTGAGGAGCCAAGTCCCCTACTGGGCTGCAGGAGGCTGACCCTACTTCTTTGTGGGTGGGAATGAAGATGGACATCCTGAACTTTGTTGTGTTAAGTACAGTTTTGTTCCTTGCAGTGTGTATTTAGCTCACTCACACACATAAAATCAACATACAAAGACAATTTGAAAGTCTCCATGCTGTTAAAAAAAAAAAAAAAAAAAAAAAGTTTAAAAAATAAAAAGGTAAATATTTGTTTTAAAGTGCTCACATTTAATCTGAATGTGACTGGATAGTGTCACATTGCTCATTGCTGGAGAACCAGCAGCCTAGGACAGAGCGAATGGTCATTGCATCATGTAGCTTCTCCTCCAGCCTCCACCAGACGCACTGCTCATACCTCACCTGCTTTTGTCCACCAGCTACCACCTGCTACCCACTTGCAGACACTGTGGGACAGCTTTCCATAGGATGCCACAACTGAAAAGGATCCGAACAATGTCAGGATGGAGTCAGACAAGGGTCGGTGGTGTGAGTCAGCCCAGCTGCCATGGCCAGCCCGACTCACCACACTTTCACCAACGCTGTCCCACGGCAGTCGCTCTTCAACTGACCTAGTCTTGTGTAACCAGCCGCAGCACAACAAGTTCACGCTGAGGAACACCACATTCTCAGTTGCCAAATGTTTATTGTACAAGCCTGGGCTAACCATAACAGGAACCCAGCTCAGCCAAAGCCAAAAGAAAAAAGATGCTTAGCTTGGGATGCAAGCCAAGTCAAGTATTTTGTAAACAAGCTTGGTGCTCTTCCTAAAAATGGAGGCCAAATCCTCAGTTGGTGTAAAAGGGTATGGCTTAAATTGAACTCGAAGAGCAGGTCAGCAGAACCAGACAAGAACTAAATGTCACTTTATAAGGGCTTTCCTAGCTTTTTAGTGCTGTTCAAAAGGCCAAACAACCTCCCCAGGCTCTTCACCCCTACTGCTTGCAGGACCAGTCCTGTATCAGGACACCTGCATTTCCATTCCTGCTATTGGCTGTCACAATAAAGCTGATTAATACCTCCATGTGTAGTTTGTTGCTTTACCCACAGTAGTAAAAAATCAACATAAGAATGTCATCTACATCAGATGAGATGACATTCCCTCAGGTTGCTCCTGAAGGCCACCAGGTAGGTGGCAGAACCTTGGATGCCTGGTGGGGTGACAGGCAGGGGGAAAAGGCAGTGGAAGAAGAGTCAGGCTGTTGTTCTGATGTGACTCATTCATTTTCCACTTGAGTTTGTGACTGTTCTTACACAAAAAAAAATACTGCTTTGGGGCTTTATTTCAATTTTTTATCTGACACAGAGCTTTTTTTCATCTTTTCTGCTCCTCACATGGCATTTAATTTCTAAGTATGGGAAAGCTGATGTTTCTTTCCTGTTTTTACCCCACCTTATAGTGACAGATGACGTGGTAACATTTGTTCACATTTATGCAAAACTTAATGACCAAAAACACAATAATTTTTATGCCTATTATGCCACAAATCTGGAATTTGGGTTAAACCACACTCTGGGTGGAAGACATTATCTCAAACACTTGCTTTCCCAACTCACATCTAAGGGATGTGAGTACATTTACTAGCATTCAACTAGTTTGTTTTAAGCCCTCTGTGCCTTTTTTTTTCCTTTGATAATGTCAGTGTGATAGGAAGTTACGCATTATGTTAAGAAAAAGAAACAAACACTCTAGTAATCTGCTTTAACTGTGGTCTTGTACGTTTCTTTAGACTTTTATTTAGTTATTAGGAGAAATGTTATACTGAAGCCCATTTTTTATTTTCTCTGTACAATCAGATATTTTATATACTTTTATTATATCCATTCATCTTCATCTCCTTTTTAAGCCAAGCAACACTGCTCTGCTGACTCTCTCCTCTCCCACAGGCCTTGCCTGACTTTCAAATTTTCCCATTCCTCTCTATGGAGCCTGTTACTTTTATTAAATCCTCACCCCTTCCTGACTAAAGATTTGTATGGCTTTTTACCCCATCCATACAACACATACCTTTATAGGTGTTTTTTTTTCTCAGACGCATGAAGAAAGTTTCTGTTTATTTCTGTAAAATAGGGATCTGAACCTCTATCAAAAGGAAAAATACTGAAGAATTACTCCCCCTACACACACACACAACGAACGGATTAATTTCAGCAAGAGCAGAGGGAAAACCAAGCAGATGGAGTTTTCCTCCCTCGGAGGCACTTTGGCTAATTTACACCCTCGTTTCAGAGCTAAAGGCTCCCACTGAAAGGCAGCCATGTGTTCCTTTTAAACAGGTAGATTTGATTAAGGGCTGGACTTCTGGGTCATGATCCTGCTGGCTCTGTACAATCAGTCCTACCAAGAATAATGAGATTACTCAAAGGAGTAAAGCACTGCAGAACCGAACCCTGGAGTCTCACCAATTAATAGGAGAATTTTCTCTTCTTTTTCTCTCCACCCCTTTCTTTATTGCCCTTAAAATGCCAAGGGAGCTTCAGAGTTATAGCAATTATTGTTATGGAGAACGAGGCATAAAATGAACTGTTATTGCCTTTAAAAGAGCTGGAATCTCTTTACCTTTCAAGAGTAGGGCATAAAAATCTGTATGCAAATGAATAAATATAAATGCAAATATAATCTAGACGAGGAAAAGCTGTTTTACCCTGAGCTAAGGAAGCATAACGATAATCAGGCTCCCAACTGTAAACGGTGCTCAGTGTTTTGTAAGGGCTGTGGAAAAATGAGGTGAGGGTTTAATCCACTTTCTCCTCTGGCTGGAGGAAACAGGTGTGGCTCCATTTGTAGGTAGCTTATTATTTTTCATGAATATATTACAGGCACAGGCATTACATTTGCATATTTCAAGTGGTAGCAAACTTCGCTGTTCCTGCTCAGGAATACTCAGTGGTTACAGAACAACATGGACTAAGAGGTTTAATTGTTCTGCTTTGCTCAACTTGGATGGTTTATGTGGGTCTGAAGAAGCAATAAAACATCCTTTGGCAAAGAAAGCCTTCCAAGTGGATGGAAGATGAGTGCATCCTTTGTTTACCAACGGACAAACAAGAGGGGAATTAAAAGGCAGAATTTCTTGTCAAAGGCCCCACCTTGCAATAGATTTCCCATGTGGGAAGCTTCCAGGAGATGCCTGTCCCTGGCCCACATGGGGCAACTGAGGTTCATGTGGCTGAGACCTTGCTGGCAGCAGAGCTCCCTGAAGAAACATTTGCATCAATTCACGATGAATGATGAGAGCATCGAGTGAGAAGCTGGTTGAGGCCCACAGGCAAAAACTAATCACTGTGATTTCAATACTGGGAGAAAGAGAAATGAGGTATAGTGTGCTCTGGTCTGGGTCAGAAGAGGCGCACACAGAGCAGTTTGGGGAAAACTGGATGATCCCCATGATAAAAAAGAAGGAGGGGAGGGAAGCATTAAGTGACTCCCCAAGTGTGTGTTGTGTCCCAGAGTTCACCTTGATGCCCGTGGCAAGATGTTGAGAGTGATGTCAACTTAAAGAACAAGAAGTGAAGAAAGCAAGAGATATGAAAAATAAAGACAGTAGGTCATGGGGAAGGAAAGGAACCAAAATGACTCAGAGGACACCAAACTTCTTTAAATGCTAAATGAAAAGACCAGTAAAATTCAGTTTCAGACAACACTCTGGGAGAAACTAAGTTCAGTGAAGGAGACAGGTTTAAATCCTCCCAGGATGTGACACAATTTATTGGCAGAACAGAGAAGACCTTAAAAAATCTCTGGTGAAACTAAAATTAAAGGGGATATTTTGCTGTAACATTCACAAAAGGACAACAGGGAAACAAATGTACATTTCCCATGAGGTGCAAAGGTCAGAAAAGAGACATGAACAGATGAACAAGAAATTGAAACTGCTAGAGATTTGATTGTAATGATGGGATTGTTGCCAGCATTGAGAAGAATGGAAAACTTCTATGTGAAATTTGGCAATAAACTAATGAGAGAGCAATAAAAGTAGGACACAGTGATGACCTTGACTTCAGTATTAGGGGGGAAGAAATGCAAGGCACAAAGTATTTTAATCTGGCATAGAATAGTGTACCAGTAGGTCAATACTTAGTATAGGAAGAAAACATTAAACACAATTAAGAGTCAAGAAGAAAACACAGAAAGTTTCTTCAGATTTAACAGAAACTTTAGCAGAGCTGTATTATCATAGAATCAGAGAGTAATTTGGGTTGGAAGGGACATTTAAGGATCATCTGGTCCAAGCCCTCTGCCATGGGCAGGGACACCTTTCACTAGACCAGGTTGTTCAAAGCCCTGTCCAGCCTGGCCTTGAACACTTCCAGATGTGGTGTATCCATAGCTTCTCTGGAAACCTGTTCCAGTGCCTCAACACCCTCACAGTAAACAAATTATTTTTTATTTCCAATGTAAACCTACCGTCTTTTACTTTAAAACTTTTACCCCTTGTCTGGCCACTACAGGCCCTGGTAAAAAGTCCTTCTCTGTCCTTCTTATAAGAAGGACAGGGAGGGAAGATGGGTGCTGAATGAAGGCAAATACTCTTGATGCCAACTGGCTCTACTGCATCCCAGCTGGAAGGGTGGCAGAGAACCAGCAGGGTGACAGTCAGGAAAAACACATCAGGGAGAAGGATGCCCAGGAGAGACACAGATAGGTGGGAGGGATAGCAGTGGCCTGAAAAGAGCATCTGTAAAGAAAGCTTGGAGAGAATGCATAAGGGGGAAATGTGCTGGGAAGCAAAATGTCTCAATGCAGCTCTCTGTGTGCATAGATAACCCTCTTGTGTCCAAAGCAGATGGAGAACAGTAGATGTTCACAGCAAGGGAACCAGCTGGGGCAGAACAGGCAGGGTGCATTGGCAAGGGGACCCATTTCAAGGCCACAGAAAACACTTAAAAAGATACACGCAGCAGGCAAACAGCTCTCATATGAAACTGGACATCAACAGCCTGGAAGAAACAATTGATAAACTGGGGCAAGTGAGACTAAGAAGATCATTATCGAGTGTGACATAAAAAAACAGGCCCTGATATTATGAGCCGTTCTGCCTGGCAGGCCCATAAGCTTGCTAAAAATGTTACTGATTTCAGTCACATCTCTGGCATCAGTCTGACATAAGCAGGATGAGCTGGAAGGCACTTACACAGTTCAGCATCTCACTTTTCCCTACAGCAGGCCAAAATCCAAAACTTCAGTACCTCACTTTTCCCTGCAATGGGCCTCTTCAAGGGCCCTCATTTGATGTTCTGGCCAGGGTAGAGATGAATGGTTGGGGATGGGGGAAATCATAGTGAAAGCCCCAAAATGATCAGCAGAGTTTTCAACAGTAGCTGGAGAAATTACTCACTGGTGATTCACAAATTCTATGGTCAGAAAGGGCTGGTGAACATCCCCACTGACTTCCTGCAGAACAGGCAA
Organism: Streptopelia decaocto; assembly: GCF_964273445.1. Taxonomy (NCBI): domain Eukaryota; kingdom Metazoa; phylum Chordata; class Aves; order Columbiformes; family Columbidae; genus Streptopelia; species Streptopelia decaocto. The sequence goes on from NC_138655.1 coordinate 11,182,144, forward strand.
CTAAAGCCTTGCTTTGCATCAGGCTCTTCACTGCTGTCTGATCTGGAGCATGTCATTTAGGCTGAGTTCAAAGCTTTCAGAGAGAGAAATAATCCAGCTGCATGTAAGCTTCTGTAATGTCGCTTGGTGGTCCTTTTCCAGTTGGTGGGGATATGGTCAATATATCTAATGGATTGGGTGCCTACTTCTGGCTGAGCGAATCACACCCTGAACTTCATCAACTCTGCTGGCTGGATCCTCACCAAAAGGAAACAAGACATGGAGTTCTGAGAAGTACAGATGTAGATTCATTGTAGGCACCCAAAGCTGGGTGAGATAAATCCCAGCCTAGAATCCGATGTCCAAAGCATCCTTAAATTTGTTACAATTGTTAATCTGGTTTATTCTGTGTAGATAAATCACACTAGAGAAGAGGTATAATTTTTCTGTCTTTGGCTTCCAAACCACTGACTTTGTAATGTCATTGCCTACTTGACTGAAGAGCTGTTCACAATTAAATTACTCTGCTGTTATACTCTCCTTTTCTCTTGATCAACAGAGCTCATTATGGGCTAGATCTGTTATCATTGGAGACTATATAATGATGCCAGATACGATCAAATAGCTCCATTAACCAGGAAAGTAGGATCTAGAAGAATCTGTGAACGAAATGCTCTATAAAAAGGGTTTGGTTTGCCACTTCTCTACCTTTTTATTAGTCTCAAAATTAAAAAAAATGAACAAACCCCCCCACAAACTCCACAAAACTCTTCTACTTCCAAAGCGGTTATAAAAATAGATAAATGTTGATATTGATAGATACAGCAGCAGTTCCCATCATAGGGAGGAAATGTGTAAGAAAGGAAGAACATGGTAAAGGAATATCCCCTATTTGTGGCTTCTCGGATAGTATAACAGGTGTCGTGGTCATAGTGCGGTGGAGGCTTTGCCTCCAAAAATACAGCAGCCAAAGGGAACAGCCATCAGGTGCTATTTTTTTCCGCAGCCTCAAAACATGATTTCTTCTTAAGGCCAAAGATGAGTTTTAAATGAGCCAAACCCATTGCAACTGGATCACAAGAAAAAATTGTGAAACCTACCTGTAAAAGCTGATATTCTGTTATCACACAAGCCTACTGCATGTTTGACAAGAAAACTGCCACTGTTATATTCATGCATAACTTGTGTGGAAAGGTCCAGTGTTATTTTTTATTCATGCATAATCTTCCTTTTTCACTAAAACTATTTTTATTCAAAAAATATTTTTTTATCTTTTTTTTTTTTTGGTTTCACAAGCAGAACCCCAGACCAGAGCGGGAGGAGAAAAATATATGCTGCTGGGAAAGTGATACATCAGGTTTCATGCTGGTGAAGGATAAAATGAGCAGCTCAGAAAACACAAGGTTAGACTTGGTGCATCTGTGCAGTTTGCTTAATAAAAACTGATGTCTGCTTTGCATTTTCTCTTTCCCCATTCCAGCTAGCTGGAGCACAGACCAGCATTTCTCAGGGCAGGATCCGGTTGTTAATGATAAATACTGAAATAGAATGTTGGCAAAGACTTCAATAGACTGTCCAGCTCAGTCCCTGGGAGGTTCAGGAATACCTAAACCACCTCTGAGGAATTCTGATAGCAGATGTCTCAAAGGTGCTTTGATGCTGTCCTGAAGGCTGTGGTAGAGCTGTGCCATGATAGCCCTATCCAGACTGCAGGAGATTGGGTCACACACACATTTGAAGATGCACTTCACACCACTCTGAGGACTCCAGGAACTGCATATTATCCTTCATAGCCTAATGGCTTCCCTTACCTCCACCAGCTGATCTGTTCCAGGAGCTCAAAGGGAAAGGGAAGCCAACCACATCTCCCCAGAGGGGTTTCCCAGCATGTACAAAGCCTTCCACAGGTACAGAGGAAACCCAAAGAGCTCCACCAACCCCCACAGCCCCAGAGCTGGAGGATAGTAAGGATGAAGGGAAGTGTACCACTGTCTGATAGGTATTTATTTTGAGCTGTTTTAAGTTGACTCCACAGCATTTGCTGTGGTTCTGTTACTGCTTCAGGCCTTGGGGGGAAACTTGGTCATCATCAGCAAAGCAAGAATCTGGCACCTTCAAAACTGTGCCCCAAAGTTCTAAAATATCTCAGATTCCTCCTTTCCCTTCTCCCTGGCAAATCCCTTCTACAGAAAATACCTATTTTCAGGTATGCCCAGGATGTCCACGTGACACTCCCAGGCAGAAGCAGGTTAACAGTGTTCCAGACTTCCATCTACCTTAACATCCCCAGCTCCTTATCATGATTGGGATCTGTAGTGATGGGGTAAGATGTTGATCACTAAAGACATTAAAAAATCCTTCAAATCCAAGCAACATTGGTAGCCCTCCTGGGCTTTAGTAGTCCATGCAGACACACATCTGATGCACTGTGGAAGAGAATTCATAAATAGAAAACATTAATACAGAGGTAAAGACTGGGAATTGAAAGTCATCAGAGAAAAAAAAAAAGGGAGAAAAAAAAAAAAACACAACAGAAAAAAAGACCTTATAGTTAATAATAATATTCTAGGATGGCTTCATTCCATGGCAATTTCATCAAAATTGTTCCCATAAGAAAAATATATATATATTTATGTCTTTGTACTTCAGGCCTAAATTCCACCAGCCTAAAATAAAATAAAATAAAATATTCTGTCAACACCAAAAACATTAACAAAAACAAACTCAAGGGTTAAATGTGAACAAAAATAGTTTCTAATTAGTGACAATTTGGATTAATTTATATAAGACTACAATAAGCTATGTCTTCTAGTCTTTTGTTTTTCTTCTTTCATCTGAATTAATCAGAGAGACGAACTCTCTTCTTTGTGCAAGTCAGTTCTGTGTTCCCTTCTCTTGGAAGAGCAATTTACTCAGCTTCCTCCAAAAGCTGCTCTCGCTCACTCTTCTTCCCAGTTCTTTCTCAGAACCAAACTGGTTTCTTGAACAGTGAGATTAAGTCAGCTTTTCTGCAGTGACCTTCCACTAAAATATCTTTTAGATACCATCTCTAAGTTATTCCTGACCTACTTTCATTTGATTGAATGAAATTCATTTAATTGAATGAATCAAGCACCTTTACTCAACCTCGTGCATTCTGTGAGTTATTACTGTCTCTGAAAAAAAGACTCTTACCCATTTACAATTGCTCCTTGTCCCAATATACTACTTTAATTGTTGCCTTTAGTTCAGTATAAAGCTCACCAGAAGTGATGTTGCAGATATGGAGTATGAAGGCTGGTTGGGAAAGCAGACAGACATTCAATTTACGTGCGAGCAGGTAAAATTACCTTTCTGCTTAGTGATACCTCAGATTTCCTAAGCAAGCCAGGGCCTTCCTCTGATTATAAGCCAACGTTATTTTAATTCAGTTATTTGTATTCAGCTATAGCCTTTGTTCTGGGAACACAGCCAACTGAAGTACTGAATACTTACTATAATTAGAGAGGTAAGCATCTCCAAAGGGAACAAAATCAACACACACAGGGAGTCATTATACAGGATGCATGAGGAGAGAGTTGAGGAGTGGAGGGCAAAGACTTGGACACACACAATAAAAGCCCCACACCCTAAGCGATCCGTCTCTACAAAACTGACGTCTCTGTCAAATGAACTCCATTCCCCTGATAATTTGGAGAAATGTTTGTTTGTGGAGTGGGTGGGCTGGACTCATGTCCTGTTTGCTGAAGCAACAAAAGCTCTTGAAAAAGAGCCTTCCTAAGATCTGACAGGCCTTGGCCTTCAGCAAACAACATGTTCAAAATAAGCAAATAATGAGCAACCTTCATCGACGAACTGCCATCACAGAATGCCTTCAGGTCTTGCAAGAGCAGTCCTTGCTTGGCTGTCCTTCAGGCCTTTTCTCATGGCCCCAAATAATCACGTGGCTTTTTTGCTCTCCAGCCTTCCTTTCAGCATTTGAGTCATTGCTATGTTTAACATTCAGTACAGTTTCATAAAGAAACCAGTTTATCTCTGGCCACATTGTTCCAGGTATTTACATGCTACCTGGACCATGAGAAAATCAATAGGAATCAAGTACCTAAATACATTTGAGGATGCAGACCACTGTTCCTCCTGAAATGACCATCCATCTCCTGTCCTTCCAGGGAAGCAAAAGCACTGCTTTTCTACTAGTAATATGACACAGCCTTCCTGTTCACGCACGAATATCTCCTCTGAGGAGCAGAGGTTTTGCACTTAACTGGAACAAGCTGCAGTGACTAAAACTGGGAAAACATGGTCTAAGTTACAAGTGTCTGCAACCACCCAATTGCTCCTGGGTGGTTTACGTAAATGGGCTTACTCAGATCGGCCTTTGGAGCAGCTCCTAGGGTCTGTTCAAGCATGTCGGTCCTGTTCCTAAAACACAAGACTGTCATCCACAGAGCTACCTACCAGGTAACAAGAAATTTGGTTAAAGTCTGATGCAGACCCCATTGGAGGCTCTGCAAAGATTTCCACTAACTTAAAATTCTCATTATCTCCTAACTAATATCTTCGTTGCCCATTGTAGTGGGAAAGTCAAGCACAACGGAGTAGGATGCATTAAAAAACAAAACAAAACAAAACAAACAAACAAAAACCCAAACAAACAAACAAACAAAACACACAAGGACTCTTCATTCAAAAGTCAGGATTGAAACCTACTGTGTAAGGACTACAATATCAAGGTCTTTGCATTACTGTTTCTCATTGTTTAGCACAAATGTGACCCAAGAGCATAGTCTCCAGTCCCTACCAGTGCAAGACACATCTGACTTTACAAACATGAGATTTCTGCATCCTAGAAAGAGGATGAGGGGGCATAATCTGAGGTCAGGCTAAAGTCACTGATTTTGGCCAGCCCAGCTTTGCCAGATTTGGACTGACATAGCAGTGCTAACTCCAGCAGAATGAGAGGTTCTCCATTAAAACAGTTTTCTTATTAGCAGAATTTATTTTGCTAATGATCAGAGGACAGAAAGGAGAGGGCTGTATCACCAGCCAAAGCAGAGCTTCCCCAGGGTAAACTGTGTTCTCAGTAGGAGAGCTCTGTGACAAGTACCCTACTGGGCATTACCTTCCAGCACAGATCTGGTCTGAGCGTTTCAGAGGAATCCATGTCTTGGCTTCACCTGGGCTGAGGGTTTGTTTTCTGTGCCTTAGACCTCACTCCCTAGAAATATCTCTGCTCTTATACCAGTGCCTGTGTTGTGGCATCCCACTTGCTTTTCTCATTTCATTCAATTTCCTTTGTTTATCCATAAACAGTTTTAGACAAACTGAAATACCCCCACTTCCCAACAATCATACACTTTCAATATTCCTGCCTTCACACCAGCCTTCCTTTCAAATCCAGTGTATTAAAAGGGGGAATGTGGTTCACCTCCCTAAGTGGCTTGGTAGGCACTTGACAATGAGCCAAGGTCAACCCACCACAGGGTATGAGATGTGTGATCAGCACACTCAGGATAAAGATCACCTTGCAAGCACACAACCAATACACCTATAGCATTTTAGGCCCCTTAGAGACCATTTTCATCCTCAGCCTTTCAGTTTTTTTTTTTTTAATCTTGACCAGGGCCTGGTCTGAAAGTCAGTAGACAACTGCCATCCTATTCCATCAAGACATTCAAAGAAAAATTAACCAAATATCCAACTCTAGGAGGGAGATTTCACTCACTGCTGACTTGGATCAGTTATTCTCAATTGTGTACAGTGTTTATATCTGTAACACGAGACACTGGAAATGGTAGTTTTGTTATGTCAGTCTTCTGGCTAATGTTTTAATCATTTAACCATCCCTCTGCCTTTTGGTTGGGAGGAGAAGTCTTCACTTCCTGGCGTAGTATTTCTGCACATTTCTATTTTCTGCTTCATTTTTTTTTTTTTTTCCAGAGAGGGATGGTGTTCAGCTGTGGACAAAATGATATTTCAGTACCTGTCTACAAAGAGATTTGAGATGTTTCTGGCTAAAAGTGACAGTGCGTATCTGCCATCACTACAAAACTCTGATTTAAGTCAGGATTTAACTTGTTTACCTAGATTTTAAAAGGAAAAAAAACAGGCAAAGAATAATGACAGTACTTACACTGCATCCAGAAATCATGCCTAGATTATACATAACAGTACATCTGAACTCACTGTACCTTTGTCACACTGTGGCATCTGTGCTATTGCCATTTTATGTGATACATCATGTATTACCATTTAATTGTAATTTTCCATGGTAGTTTTCTACTTATGAAAATGCTTTTTCTTGAGCTAAAGTCAGGTTATCATCTCTTTCAGTAAATAAGTTTGGACCAAAGAGCACAGTTTGTGTTGGCCTCCTTACGCAGGCGACATCTCCCTGATGTAAAGCAAGTCGTGAAGCTGCAGCTCCCAATAACTTGCTCGCAGTTTTGGCCTTGTCTCTGTTGACTACAAAGTGTATTTTTCACACAGGGATTAATTAAGGTACATTAGTCATCTTCTGAAAGCTAACAACATGGCAATGCAGTGCTAACACAATAGGTCTCCTCAACTACATGGCAGAGCTGTACTTAAAACTGTGACTGGCCTGAACCTTGCTTCCTATGGGACCTTGCAGCTCCTCACTGCACGTTTCATTTCTGCTTCAGAAAAAACTCATTTTCTAAGCAATAAAGATACAGCCTTAACTTTCATCTTTTTCTCCATTAAGTGGGCTTGAAGGTGGTGAAACATGAGTGTACAATGAACGCACTGTAGTATTCTACAGCGTTAGTTTTATATGTGATCCGAGGTGACGCTAACACGGTAATCCAACCACAGATGATATAGCAGCCCCGCTGATGGGCAGATGGGTCTGAGCCATTACAATTTCTTTGTCTTGAACCCAGTCCCGGTTTTGTCCCTTGCTAACAACTGACTGTGAAAATCCATGAAGTTGGAGGATAATAATTTTTACTACTCTTCTGGAGACACCACCTTAATAGATAAAAAGTTCATCAACAGCACTTTTTCCTTGCTGGTAGGCATGACCAGAGGGAACATAAGAGCTGCTGGCTACCACCGAAATCTTCTAATTTCATCAAGATTTAGGTCACTGTTGCTTGATTTGACACTGAGCACTCCATACTATTAGAGTTTGTGTGTGTAAGTAGATGGATATGAAACAGCTTCATAATACAGCTTGGGACATTTGACTATGGTGGTTTGTTAAATGCCACTAAAATTTTCTGAAATGTTCAACATAGAGTAAACCCATTGACGGCCACAGCCTTCAGCACATGTTGTCTCCTGTCCAGAAGAAGTTACGCAAAACAAAAGAGGAGTCATTTCTTTATGACAGGGCTTTTCCCGAATGGTAGGTAAAAAAAAGCAAGTCCATGAATAGGAAAAGCCACCCTATACAGGCAGTTCAAAAGAAGGAAGGGCTGAAAAGTGGAAAAGTCCCCAAGCAGAAAAACGCAGACTTGAACTTGTGAAGGAGGAGTACTCAGCACCAAAGGAAGTTTGGGAGGTAGAGAGGAACCAGATGACTCAGTTGCTTAGCAGAAGATGGCCTGTGAGACTGGGAAGGAAACAAAAGTCTGCTTGGTAGAGAGAGAGGCTTTGTGATTTGGATCAGACTTCACAAGGAGGAATAGAGGATGTTTGCCCTACAGGCCTCTACCTATTGAATTTCGAGGAAAATTTGAAATAAATATGTACAGAGCATTGGAAAATGGGAAGAGTTCATTACAATTTCCACATGATCTGTGGAAAATAAAACCCACAGCTTGATCAAAACCATTGCATTGTCTGAAGACCCTTCATTATCTGTTGCCATCTTAGGATGCTCTTTCAAATGTTGGCTATTGGATGAGAACTGAAGGACAGAAGAACAGAAGTTTGCATGTAGAAAAGGTGTGAAATACAATAGGGAAGAAACAAACACAATAACAAATTAAAAACAAACAAACAAACAAACAATAATTTAAAAGATAAAAAGCCCTGTCTGTAGCTACTTGAAATATATGTTTCCAACTTCAACCTCCAGCTTCCTCTAAACAGGATATTCTGTGGATTTTCTGAAAGTGCCTGTTTGTCTTAGAAAGAGCCCTTGGAAACTGATCAATGATTTGCCATGTCAAATGTGTAACACTCACTAGCTTATAAATATGCAAAACTAATATAACACAGGCATGGTGCTGTGTTGCTGTCTGAAAACTTAGCCATGTTCAAGGGTGATTCAATCTGCATTCATTGCTTCTGTGGGAGCCATCCATTTGTCGGATGTTTTCCGTGTTCACCATAACCTCTGGGAAACTGAAAATGAATTGCCATCGAACAGAGATGACTTCTCAGGAAGGTTTGCCAGTTTAGCTGTAATCATATAGGCAAAGCAGAATCATTGACCCTCCAAGAATCAATACAGCTATACTAGTGCAAAATTATTTATATCAGTTCTGTTCAAGCCATGTCTGCAACACAGACTTTGGAAAGCATCAGTCATGAGTGTGCTGGGCTGCAGTGTGTGACAGACATAACAGAGATGGCAAGAGTACCAGCCTAAACTGATTTGCAAACAGCTGTGATTTAACTCATGCAGAATACTCCACTAAGCTACACAGGTGAAAGAGTTTTGCCCATATAACCTGCACACTCTTTTCTGTGCCAGAAATATGCTCCTTGAAAAGATCTGAACTTATTCTGGTGTAAAACATTTATTTACCACCACTTATGACACCAGTATAGGCGTCATTTGTGCTGACAAAGATCCTTATGATGCAAGACAGTAAAGACACATCCTTTCAGACCGCCCAAGTGCAGGGTAATGACTTGTGTACTCAGCTCCCCCTCTCCACTCTCTCAGTTCAGATAGAGATGAGCTTAGTGGGCAGGTCTGCAAGCTCAATGCCTTCAAACAGGGGTGAGTGCCAAGCAGGGCATCTCCCGAAACATCTGCTGTTATTCTATGGGTACTTCTGCATTTGCATAGAGTCCACCAGGACAGATGAAATAGCTGCAACTCTGTGCCTAGATTAACCCAGCTGATTTTAGAAGAAAGAATTTTGTCTGAGAGGTCGGTAAATACCAGCAGGACACCATGACAAATCACTCAGAAAAGTAACCTCTTCTACAGACAGAACCAATCTGAAAGGATATCTGTCCAGTCCTCACCGTGTTTTCCTCTCTCTTTCCATGTCAGATGAATATGTTGCCATTGCTAGTGTTTTCTTTTAGCTTTTTTTTCCCAAGAATATTAGGCCCATGTAACCACACTGTGCAAGACTGGGTGTATCAGTATGCTGGCCTTCCATTCCCAACAATAACTTTAAAACCCAGTATCAGTTTAAAAATTAATAAATACATTGATAGAGAGGGGAAAGGCTCAAAGACATGAAAATTATACAAATAGGAGGACAAGGAAAAACAGAAATCACATAAAGAAAAAACCTATATTGTGTCTTGTTTTGGGACCACCACCCCATGATAAGAGGTAGATAAACTGAAAGGCACCCAAGTGAGAAGCACTTAGATGGTGAGGGCACTGAAGCTCGTAACGTACAAGGAAAGGCTGGGGCAGCTCGCTTTGTTCAGCTGGGATAGGAGAAAGCTGAAGGCAGGGGGATCAAGTTGCTGTTTTCTACTGCTTGATAGAAGGAAAACGGGGAAAATGAAGCCAACCTCTTCTGAGAGATGCACTTTTCAGAGGAGTTCAATGATGGAAGAAAGCCCCTGAGAGGGTGGGCACTGTCTGACCTTGGAGATTTCCAAACCTGACTGAAGGAGACCCCAAGAAGTCTGATCTAACTCCAGAGTTAGTCCTGCTCTGACCATGGTCGTGGATTAGACATCTCAAGACGACCCTTCCCGCCTAAATCTTCCTATGATTCAGTGATTATTAGACACGAGAGAGACCACACAAAAATTCAGCCTCAAGATACAGATTTATAGGAAATGAAACTTCCTTGGCTTTGCTACCCATGGAACTATCTGAGCTTTTCAGCAGTGGTTTTCTTTTGGTTTGCCTTTATTAAGAGGAAGTTGTATTAAAGCAGTAGTGTGAAAAATAAAGAATGGAAATATGTGCTCAGCTTTCCCTTGAATAGGCAGCAAAAGAAAACGCATCTTTAATCACAGTGATAATATGTTGCTTAAAAGATGAAAGGAAGTTTGCTGTACAGCTTTGAGTACTGGAGAAAATAGGTAAGTCTATGGAAAATAAGGTGTGTGCCTTCATTTCCAGCGCATGTAAGGAAACATCATAACAGCAAGGTAGCAGACATTACTAGTGCTCTATGTGCAGAATGTTTTTCCTCTCTCTGTCTCATCAGATGGGCCCATGGCCTCAGTTTCCCCTCTGAAATCACTACCCTTGGATTTGGGTGATCAGAAATGCAATGCCAACCTGGGTCTGGACAAACTGTATGATGCTGCTTTTGCTCCAGGAAAAAAAAAAAAAAAAAACATTTGTTGAACAGAAACACTAAGCAAAAACCCTGACTTGACTTTCCCCCATCTAGACAGACATTTTCATATAGTAAGATGTCAATCCCTGACACATGAGGGCAGAGAATAGAAGTGGGGCAACTCCACAGACCTCTCTTGGCACCTCCAGGTGAAAATAATTGCACTCAGCTTCTTATGGATTCTTGTTGAGTTTCCAAAATCTCATCCATCTAGAAAGAGCAGGGTGCAGTTAGTCTCCATTCTAGGAGGCTAACTGGATAAAACCCAGAGCAGCCTAGTCTCAGAGCGGCCCTGCTTTTAGCGAGAGTCTGGACCAGAGACCTCCTGAGGTCTCTTCCAACCTGATTCATCTTATGATCATACAGATATTTACTCAAGAGCTTCAACACTCAATTGATGCCAATCTAGCTGTCTCGCACATCAGCATTCCACTGCATTCACCAGCTGCAGAAGAAAAGATAAATAAACATTTCAACCAAATGTGGTTCTGGGGTGTTGTGTTGTTGGGCTTTCTTTTAACCAGCAAAAAATATAAATTGGGCTGGCAATTCTTTTTTTTACACGTTTCTCTCTAACCCACTGAATTGCTTTGGTTTAAAAAATGACACACCCCCTACTCTGGAACCATTCCATTTAGGGATTTTTATTCAGAAAACACATCATCTTTAGAGAGGATTCGTAACAACCTTTAATTATTTTTAATTGAGAATGATTCAAAATTGCTTTGTTTCATTTGTTTGGACTTAACAAGATGTTTACAGTCTTCTCCCAAAGTTGTTTATATAGAGACGAGGATTCCAGTCTTGAGTTTTTAAGGTGTGTGTTTGGGCAGCTCATTAGCTCACCAAAAGTATAGATTAACATAATTTTGTCAGCGGTCACATACTTTGAAGGAGCAGTCAAACCAAGAATTGGTTCCTCCTGTGCCATGAGCAGCTTGTTCTTTCCTATGTCTCCTGACCATTTTCAGCTCATCATGAGTCCTTCTCCTCACCGTGGCCATTGCACCAGAGCAGTGCTCCTTGAGCTCTGTGTCTTCCCAGCTTTCTGACAAAGCTCCCTTATGTAATTTATCTGTAGCAACCAAACAGTACCTTCTTTGGCTGCAGATTTGCTCTCCTAGAAATCCTCCTCACCAGCCTCTTGGTGGGGAAAAGGAGTTTGTTGCTGTTGCAGATCATACACCAGCTCCCGCACGGAGCTAATGGCAGGACCAGATCATGCTGGCCTGTTATTCCTCTGGAAGGGACCAAACTCTGAAATCCTGACATAATCCCAGGGGGATGGCTAAGTAGGGATGGTTACACGACACACTGCAAAAATATCAGCAGACCTCTAGGATATCGTATGTGCTAACTGCACTTCCATTACCTCCCCAGAGAAAGCAGCATTTGTCAGTCTGGAAGACGGAGACGCCAAGTGTTCCTCAGGCAGAAAGAGCAAAGAAAGTCCATGTTGCTAGCTAAGACTGGAACTTGCTCGAAGAAAGTTCCTCATGTCAATACTCATGCATTGAGTGAGATGTTTGCATTAAGTGAGAGACTGACCATAGCTATGCAGCTTGCAAGGGACAACCACTACCAGGCAAGACATCTGACTCCTTAAAATTTTGCTGAAAAAGCCACACGTTGAAACCTAGTCAGCTGATGTGCCTTCCCACCTAGAAAATAAACGTGAGCAATCTTATATAATTATAATAATTAGCATTTGTGGTATGATGATGCTTTGATGTAACCCATTTTATGTGGCTTTTTATCATTATTCTTTAATTAAAAAGATCTCCAGCTATTGAGATCAGCATGAGTGTGTCACACGCAAATGAGTGAGAAAGCAACTTTACCCCAGATCCTAAAAATAAAGGTTATTTCAGAATCTGGATACCCCTGACACCAGCACTGCTTGTAGCTGGGGCTTTGGTTCGCACTCATGTCTCCAGATACCAGCCTATGCTTGGCAGATAAGGAAAAGGAGCAGAGCCAGTAAGTTTCCTAAAGTCACAGCTGGAGCTGGAATCCACTGTGCTGGGTCTCAGTTCTCTGCCAGATCCAACAGACTATGCACCTTTCCTACTGTAAAAGCTGCAGATGCGAAAAACAGACTATGAAACAAGCCAGATTTGTTTTTTTCCTTAACTTGTTTAAGAAAGAGAATCCATTTAAGGAATCACTATGTGGTATATTCTGAATTGTATAGATTTTACGACAGCATGTGAAGTACAGTCATGGGACTGAAGCACACAACAAGTGTTTGAAGGTGCTTAACATTCATTCCATCTTTGTTCTGATTTAATTAGTAAACATCTTCAAAGGGAACTGGCTGACTGCTCAGGCAAAGGGCACAAACAGCCCAACACCGCAACAAGCAAATAAATGTTTAAAGGAAGATACTTGGAACATACAAGAGCCTGGGGTTTGTCCATGCAGAAATAAGAACCAAAACCTTTATGTGACTCAAAACTCTAGTTAAAGACAAGGTAAATCTGTGCCTTATTCTCAAGAAGCCTGCTATAGAAATAAGCCATTAATTTACAAAGAACTGTGCCTATACGCATATTGGCACTGAAATGCACTTGGGATTTGCAACTGCATTATCTACATCAATACTGTTTTCCATGTAAACAGGTTTTTTGTCACTGGTTATCATAACAATCTAAGAAATATTGACCTATCGGCAAACAGTGCCCCCAGCTTTGTGGTGAGCAGTGAGCTGTTTCCAGCCTTCTGCAGAATATTTCTGTGCACATCTCAGTGTTAGGCTGGCTGCAGAAAGGGCTGGAGAAAGCCATGATTGTATAAACCAGAGACCTCTTGAAACCAAAAAGTTTCTAAATAGACAGAAATGTCTGCTTACAGGTGAAACAGTGTCAGGCTTTGATCTTTAAAGTTAAATGGATGGAACATCTTTCCTATGAGGACAGGCTGAGAGAGTTGGGGTTGTTCAGCCTGGAGAAGAGAAGGCTCCAGAGAGACCTTATTGTGGCCTTTCAGTACTTAAAAGGAGCCTATAAGAAAGACAGGGACAGACTTTTTAGCAGGGCCTATTGTGATAGGAAAGGGGTAATGGTTTCAAACTAAAGGAGGGGAGAATCAAGCTAGACAAGAGGAAGAATTTTTTTTACAATGACGGTGGTAAAATACTGGTCCAGGTTTCCCAGAGAGGTGGTAGATGCCCTGTCCCTGGAGGCCAGGCTCTGAGCAACCTGATCTACCTGAAGATGTCACTTCTCATGGAATGGTGTTGGACTAGATGACCTTTGAAGGTCCCTTCCAAACCAAACTATTCTATGATTCTGATTCTAAATAGCAGTCTGCTCTCCTTCTGAGTGCCTAAATATCCTGAGAAGTCTGTTTTGCAGGCTTGGTGACCAGGTCCCAGGTGTTTGTGGAGATAGGTAGAAGTCAGGCACATAATCATCCTTGTGGATCATGCTGGTGGCCTTTTCTGGCAGAAGCACATGGCGCATCTCCTGCTCTGAACTGGCATGGGACAGTGGCACAGAAGCCACTGGGGTTGGGATGAAGAAGGGAATCTGGGCTATGAAATGGAGAAGCAGAAAGGCAGGAATCTGCTCCTCTGCACTGCTCTGCCAGGGCTGGAGCAGGACTGAGCAATGATTTCTTAACCATCCCAGAAACCTTCAGCGGAGATCCTCTCATCATCTCACCAAAAGAGATCAAAGGGCACTGCCCAAAGAATCATTGCCAAAATGAGGTAAAAGCTCCAACTGCTGTAGTTCAACAAAACATATGAAGAAAAGTACTGGAATGGAGAGAAAAAGGAGGGCTGTTATTACATCATCTGACTGTCATGGTAAATTCAGTTCTGGATGACTGCAAACTTTCCCTGGCTTTTTAAAACCTTTCAGTGCAATCTGGATTCACTTTGTAATTCATATTCTCTAATCCTTCCTCTTTGCCACCTGTCAATCACCTCTGGTTTGAACGTGAGTTGTTTTTGGCAAAGACACTTTTACTGGATAGAAAAGTGCAGACTGCCACAGCAGAGTTATTGCCCTAGCTGGAACGCCTATCTACCCTTAAAACACAGTTTTAAAAAATCAATGGGTTTGTAAATCCTGTAAAAAGAATATTTAAGCAACCAAAAGACATTCAGGACCCTTAGATACTGATGACTCAAGAATTAATCATTGCTGATGAAGATTTATAAAACAAAATAATGGAGTAATAAAAATCAAAATATTCCTTAGTTTAACATTATTATAATGTAGCCTTATTTTATAATCATATTAACACAGAGCACATAACCTGTATAGAATTTGAGGTCAGGGCTTACATCTGTAATTAAATAACATGAATGAAAGCTAGTCAGGAATTTTTATGTCTTAAAATGAAAACACACGAATAGTTGTAGGGGATTTTTCAATACCTCCCCCCCTGAGATAGACCTATAACAAAATAAAACATTTAAAATATCAAAAATGTAAAAAACATGGGGATTTTTGGTTTTGGTAGGCTTTGTTCTTTTAATGGAACTTTCCCATGATTAAAGGAAAAACAGAACTGTTGCAAATGTTTCCATAGGAAGTACTTATCATTTCCCAAACAGCTCTCATCTTCTTTCTCTTGATTCATACTTTAGATTGAAGCTGACTAAACTCTGAGTCCCAAAATGGTACTTAAGCACTGTGAAAAAAAGGGAGTAATAATATAGTGCTTGGTGGACTATCTATAACACTATGTGACTTACCAGCTAATACCTGTCGTGCTATTATTTCTCTGCTGTGTTTAAGTAGATGACCTCAGGACAGCAGGGAACTCACTAAAATAATCCTTTCCTCTCCAAGAGTTAAAAACCCACTTCTAGAACATATGAACCAGAAACAAAATCAACCTTTGCAGCCTTCTCTTTGCCATAAAAGGACTCCTCTCTTGGCAGCCACCAGAGTCCATTAGCTGGGAAAGCAGGCAGGTGGAAAAGAAGTTCATGTTTAACCTCACTGGGTTTGAAAGCCAGCGCTGAAGTTTATCAGCTCACAAGCCCGTGAAGGGAGGAGGAAAGGCAGAGAATGGGATTTAGTCAAAGACTTAGAGTTAACACAGGCCACTGGCGCTAATAAACAAACATTGCCAGACATCAAAAGGAAGTAAGTAAATCTGGGAAGGTTTAGTCCAAACAATGGAATGGCAAGCTAAGCCCATTGCAGGGTGGGCAGCGGGGTGGGTGACTTTGAGATGTTAACCCTTGCCTGGGTCACAGTGGGAGGGTTGGACCCCAGATCTATTCTAGGGAAGCAAGAAATTGTTCCCCCAAAATCAGAAAAAAACCCCTACAGTCGGAACCTCAAATTTCTTTGCTTTCCATCTTAAATTAATCATCTCATGTAAGCTCAGGAGTCAGCCTGGTGCAGCCAGGTTACTCAACGAGCGATTTGCCAAAAGATTTGCAAATACTGATGAACCAAACCTGATATCCAGGGTTGAAACCTGGCAAGTTTCACACAGCACCCAGACGAGCGGTGGGTGATGGCCTCAGAGCAGAAGCCACGGCTGCTCAGCACACCAGAGCATGGAGGTTTTCTCTGTTTGGGGAACAATCTCCACTGCCACCAGGCAGTGTGACTGCAGTACATGGACCCTAGAGATGGAGAAGCCATGAAGATGTAGCAGCACTGCCTTTTGCAAACATGTCCCCAGGGTCTCCAATGGCATTTTGAGAAGTGCACAGACTGCCACGGGTCCCTTCCTCATTTAACAGGCATCTCTTTACCCTAGGTGGTAGTGTCTCTACCCTAGGTGGGGTTGATTCAGCACAACCGAATCGTACACCTACACAGCAGAGGGAAGAAAGTGTCATTTGATCATCTAAGGCTTCCTGATCTGCGTAACTCCCTTCATCTTCTTTTCTTCTTTCCGTTTCCATTCAAGTATCAATTTTGCTCTGCCCGTAGCATAGCGCCTTATGAGCACAGCTCCGATGGCGGATCCATGGAGGCATATGTATACCCACCCTCAGAAAAAGACTCTTCTTGAAGGGAGAGGCTTTGAGGAAGCAGGTGGGGCCTGGAAGAAAGAAAACCTCTTCTCTTCAGGTGACAGCACTCAAAGAGTTGGGAGTCTCAGAACTATGGGTGGTCTCTGACTCATCTGTGCTCAGCAGGGTCTCCTGAACCAGCAGTGCTCAAGATGAGCTCCACTAGGCTCAGCCAAGGATCCCCTACCAGGCTTGAGGAGCAGGAGCTGCCACCTTGCGTGGGATGCCCTGAGATTTCCCGTCTTTCTCCAGAGCCAAACCTCCTCCCGAGCACTTAGCAAAACTGGGAGAGGCTGCCACTCACGGAGGCACAATCTTACTTTTTTTAGAGGCATCGTCTCCTACTGAGCAGAACCGTGAGGCACTGAGGTGAGTAGAGCACTGCTTGCAGAGGTCAGAGCCCACCTCCCTGGGTTCTGGGTGCAGGAGCCTCATCAGAGGCAGATCTCCCCAAAGGCTTTTTCCATCACCTTGTTCCTGAAAGAAAGCGGCACACGGTGACAACTCCGTTGTAAGAAACTGAAACTTTCCTCTCAGCTCTGTACTTCAAGTTGGCAGATAAAGAGCAGAACCAGAGGCATTACACAGCTTGTGTCTCCTTGTTCAGGAAGAGTAAGGGAAAGGGAAAATCCAGAGCTCCTTTCTAGCAGCTGAATGCCTTCACTGTAAGCTCGTCCTCCCAAAGGGTTTTCCTCAGGCTGGAAGCACAGGAACTGCCTCTTGCAGGCTACTTGCAACTTATCCTTCTGGAAAGGGCAAGTGTGCGAGAGGGAGAACAGACAAGAGATCTTGAAGGATCCAGACAGCACAAACAGAGGCCTCAAGCAGGACAAACAGCCAGATGTATTCAGGTAGGTTTTGCTGATCACCATGGCATTGTATCTGCAGGGCTTAGGGCTCCTCTCCCATAGCTCCCTCTGCCCTTTCGCCTGAGCAGAGAGGACAGGCGAGCCAGCAGTGTCTTGATCCCAAAGGCAGGTGATACATTTAAAAAAAAAACAATAAAAATAAAAAAGCCCCATGATCGACATAGAGGTTTAAATAACATCATGCATAATACATTGCAAACTCCCACCTCCAAGCAAAGGAGAGATGGCTGAAAGGCAGTGCAAACCGAGCCAAAAACAAAGCAAGGCTTTTTCCAAAAGGCAAGGGCTGGCAAATCTGTAAGAGCCTGCAATCTGCTGCAACGCAGACTGTTTGAAGGCCAGGATGAAGAACAGCAAGCCAAAAAGGCCCCAGTGCCTGAGGATTATAAACATTTTTTTTTTCTTGTTTTTCTTTGTGTTTTGTTGTTGTTGTTGTTGTTATTCCTGCTTAGTCAAGGCTCAGTTTGGCACCTCACGGACTCCCATCTGCTGCCGGGAGTACACACACAGACCACCCAAAACGGAGCAACCAGCAAGTGCTGAGCCACAGCTCCAGGTGGCTCCAGCCTGGCTCCCTCCCCACACTCCTCACCTCCCTTTCCATCAAGCAGGATGCCTTGTCATGTCCCATGTCACCTCGAACCTCTTCAGATCACAGTGTGCCATCTTTCTTTATCAGGCAAGTAATGCAATGACAGGATGATGTGCAACGGGTCCATGTTTCTTTTATTAGGATTATGTGCTTTCCTGCAAAGTCAATGGGGCCAAGTTTCTCCAAGAGGTCATGAGAATTATCGAGTGTGTCTATTCAGACCTGTATCCTCTATGATAGCACAACGAGCTTCATTATTTTAGGATCACATCAGGTACATAAGCATCTAAAGCAACCACAAGAAGCCCGAAGAACATAAGCACATATTTACCTTTGAGCTAAAGGATTCCTCCAGACTTCAGTTTTATTACCCCTGTGCTTAAAGCTAGGCATATGTCTTTTGTGGATCCTAACAGCATCAATAATTTAGGTTGTGGAAGCAGCTAGAGGCCCCATTTAAGTTGAGATTGTTGTACAAACAAAATAATTGACAGTCCCTGCCCTAAAAATCTTTCAGTCTGGAAAGCAAATCTGCAATTCCCTTTGTAGTTTGCTCTTCCCTGATTTATTTTTCCCTCGTATTTAATCTAACTTACACACTTCCGTGCAGCAACATCAGCATGTTATTTTTACATTCAGTTCTTATTGACTAACAAAAAGAATTTACTTTATTGTTAGAAAAGGGCAGAGGCAGCTGGGCTCAGACCCTGAAAGATTTACTGCAGAGCAACCGGTTCTGCTGAGGCACTAACTGAGATGTGAGCCATGAATTAAGATGCTTCTGAAATACTTTTGCGAGCTTTCAGCACTAGCGCAAGCTTCTTGTCAGATCAGCTGTTTGCCAGTCGAGACAATAAAAATGCACCCTCTAGATTAACTTTCCCCAAGGAGTTTGGGCTTAAACCACCCAGGATGCTTTCTGACTGTATTTGTCTATGTAGGAATTGGTATCAGTTCTCCTACAATTTGGATCAGATGCAAAAACGAAATAACAAACAGAACCAAGTAGCTGGGTCTCTGTTTTCTGATTGATATGGTCTTGGGTATTCCATGCATTTTTGCAGTTCTAATCCCACACAGAGCAGGGTCCTGGAGACAGAGGACCTCTGGCAATCAGGTGCCTTGCTGCAGAGTCTGAGTATTTCTGTGTGTAACTGTCATGAGTTCTCGCTCACTTCTCTTCCTGCCAGGCCCGCACCCCTCCTCTGCAAAAATACTGATTCTCATTTTCCACAGCTGCTGTGGTCTCCTCTCCAGACTGCCCCTTGTCCTCTTCTATAACATGAAGTCCCAAACTGAACCTCATGGTCCAGTCACTGCTGAGGAAAGCAGAAAATTGAGTGTCTGTGTACTTTTTATTTGTTTTTTTGAAATACACCCAACAGTGCCAGCAGACCAGTAGAGCAGCTTCCCTTAGAACCATGTTGCCCCCCTGACTCATAGTCAATTTGTCATCCTCTAAAATCCCCCAATCCTATTCCATGATAGGAAAATGCTGGTTAGAAAACAGCAAGTTTCCTCTTTTTTGGGAGACTGACAGAACTATTTAAAGGTTTTTACAGTTGCTGTTGTTTTTATAACATCCTTAGTGTGCACAAAGTTGACCACATCCAACATTTCTCTTAACTAACCCCTCTGTAGCTGCAATATAATAAGAGCTAAGAGAGTGAGCCAAGGTGAAACAATAAATAAATAAACATTTTTATTAGGTTTCATGTTTTCTATGGAAAAGGATAGGAGCATCCACAGCTTTGTTAGAGATTCCCCATCACTCCCCTGTGTTAGATCCAGAACTCTCCAGACAGATATAGATGCCATAACCAGAAGCAAATATCCCGCTCAGCGCAAGGAGATTAAAAGAAGACCTTGTTTTTATGCTATGTAAGCATTTCAGTAGCATCTGGAGGTTCCAGCCAGGACCCTCAAGAGCTAGACACAGCTCACATGTAAACCCATCTGTCAGGCCTTGAAGGGGTCAGGTTTAGTCTCCAAAGGCCGCTGCTGAAGAACAGCAGTAAAACCAGCACCAGTCCCAGCCCAGATGCCTAGAAGGACAGTTGATATTTTCTCTGGCACAAGCAATATTCATTCTAACAAGTACTGAACCAATGACATGAAACCCTTTTGTTAGGGAAAGAAACAACACAGAGCCACACTCCCCATCACACTACCTGTTACCCCTCAAACCTGCCATCCACCCCATACAGTGGCCCTTACTGAAATTTTTTCAGCCCAACCAGAAGCTGAATTTGCAGCTTTCCCAGCTTTCCCACTTCCAGCAGAGGCTCCTGAGTGCCCAGGGCTTTCAAGAAGCCCCACCTGGTCCTCAGATCAGAACCACCTTTCATGCATGACCCACCTGACACCAAGAAGTACAGTTTGGATGGAAAACAGCTGAAGTTTCAGCTATCCCTGTCTCCAGCTCAGGTGCTCCCTCAGCAGCTGAACCCATCCACCTGGAGTGACTGGCAGTAGTTGTCATTTCTGCCATCCACCCTTGGCCAGGAGTTCTCATAAGCTGTTCTGTTTGGTAGTAGCCCCAGTGATGCTCTGCTGCAAAGTCAAGGTACAATTGCACATGCGATCCATACAGAAATCCTGACAGAGAAGGCATCATGGAGCTTGCTCTATGCTTCCTTGTTCTTCCATGAAGCCATCAAGGACCCTTTGCCATTGTGCTCTTCCATCCCTTTGGGATTTCTCAAGATCAGTTGCTTTTTTAATTTAGACCTCTAGCCAGTAGGCCAGAAATAAGGAAAACTTCTCTTTCCATAAAAGACACCTCATGAGTGAAAAGGGTATTAATTAATAAAAAAAAGAAAAGCATCTATCGTTGTTGGTTCTGAGGTAAGATTTGAAGCCCATTTCTTGAGTTCCCACTGATTTTTACCAGTATTGATTCAGAATCTTGGCCCATTTTACCATGCTGGCATATATTAAATGGTGAAAGCTGACTAGTTGCATGGGTCTTTTATTAGAGCAAGGATGGTTAGAGGTGTAAGCAGTTGGTCCGGTGGAATTTGTGTGGCAGAGGAAACAAGCTGAATAAAAAAGATTGCTTTGTCTTCTATGTTTTTCTATTGAATTGTATTTAATATAAAATATTAGTAATCATAATAAATCCTGGAGAAACTCCTTTGTTATCTCTTCATTTGGGGTGAGCAACCCTCTGACAGAGCATCCAGGTGCTACACTGAAGTTATTAGATTTCTGCCTTCCTGAGATCAGCTTTCTAAGAATAAGTTAAACATGTGCCTTCTGACTTCCGAAAAGGATGCAAGTGAGGGAGAGGATCCAAAGCCAGACAACAGAATCAGAAAGACTCCCCTCAAATTGAGTAAGCTTTGAATCAGCCCCAAAGCCACTTTGTCTGAAGAAAAAGAAGAGAAGCAGAATTTGAGTATTTCCCAAGTGTCAGAGGCATAAGCAAGGCTGCATGTAATGGAAATAAGGAAAGGCTGGCTAATAAAGATAGGGCAGCAGTTTCCTTACAAGCTTTTTTCTTTTTCTATGATTTTAGGACGAGACAGTTTCTAACAGATTAGTCAAGTGGCCATTTTCCTTCCAGGCGAAGGCGTGGTGAGCTCAGTAAAGGCTAAATATACAACACTGTAGAGTAATTCTGCTGTTTGAGGTAACAGCCTCCAGCAAGGAGACCGGCCAGCTGGTCTGAACATGAGGTAGGCACACAGGCATCGCACAGCCAGACACGCAGCTGTATTTGCAGTACACAGTTATCTGCAGTACAAAAAAAAGAGGTACAATGGAATTTCTCTCACCCAAATGCTGATCAAAGGGCACTGAGATATTCCAGGCCAAGGTAATGATAATACAGCAATATATTCCCACTGTTGGTACAGAAGCAATAACCCCAGCACCATCCAAAGGTGACATTACTGCTGGTGCTCTGCAGGCCAACCTATACAGACACTTTAAAAAATCCTATAACTCTTTTACAAGAGTGAACACAAAGCTCTGATAAAACTATTTTTTTCATAATTACATGCTGCCTACCTACATCTTCCCCATTGCTATCTCCTGCAAAAAACAAGACAGACTTCATCCTTGGTGGTGCATTTGTGTGGAAGGCAAGCATGAATCAGTCACTGTTTAAAAATGTTTTGACTCCTAAAAGACTGTAAGTCCCTCTATAAACATACCATACTACCATTAACTTTCCATTGGCCTCCAATGATTGATGAACTTCCAGGGCAGCAATGCAATTTTGATCAACTAAGTCTGGGCATAAGAGAGGCCAGAGAAATTCCTGCAGCAGGTCTCATAATCAGATTAAAATACGTGGTTATATCTTAGAGTCATAGAATCATAGAATTGTTTAAGTTCAAAAAGACCTTTAAGATCATCAAGTCCAACCATTAACCTAGCACTGCCAAGCCCACCATTAAAACATGTCCCATTAGCATGACATCTACATCTCTTTTAAATACCGCCAGGAATGGTGACTCCACCACTTCCCTGGGCAGCCAGTTGCTGACAACCCCTTCCAGGAATAAATTTTTCCTAATATCCAATCTAAACCTCCACTAGTGCAGCCTGAGGCTTGTCCTACTACTTGTTACTTTGAAGAAGAGACCAATACCCTCCATGCTACAACCTTCTTCAGGTAGTTGTAGAGAGGGATAAGGTCTCCTGTCAGCCTCCTCTTCTCCAGGCTAAATTCCAGTTCCCTCAGCTGCTCCTCATCAGACTTGTGCTCCAGACCCCTCACCAGCTTCATTGTCCTTCTCTGGATTCTCTCCCGCATCTCAGTGTCTGTTTCATAGTGATGGGCCCAAATCTGAATACGATATTCAAGGTGCAGCCTCACCAGCTCCAAGTACAGGGGGACGATCACTGCCCTGGTCCTGCTGGCCACACTATTCCTGATACAAGCCAGGATAGCACTGACCTTTTTGGCCACCTGGGCACACTGTTGGCTCATATTCAGCTGCTGTTGATCAACGCCTCCAGGTCCTTTTCCACCGGCAGCTTTCCAGCCACTCTTCCCCAAGCCTGCAGCACCCCATGGGGTCATTGTGACCCAACTGCAGGACCCGGAACTTGGCCTTGCTGAACCTCGTACAATTGGCCTTAGCCCATTGACACAGCCAGTCCAGATACCTCTGTAGAGCCTTCCCACTGTCAAGTAGATCAACACTCCCACCCAACTTGGTTTTGTCTGCAAACTTACTGAGGGTGCACTCTATCCCCTTGTCCAAATCATTGATAAAGAGATTAAACAGAACTGGCCCCAATACTGAGCCCTGGGGAACACCACTCATGACCGACCACCAACTGGATATACCTTAACTTGCTTGTGGCAACAGACGTAGTAAAGAAACAGGAGCATTTCTGTTTTTCCCAGAGAAAGAACAGGTGATGCCTGAAAGAGTTTTAGCATCAATCTCTCAGTGAATTTAATCCTGAAAAACATTTCAAGAGCTTTACACTAAGTTTTCATTTAGGGAACATAGGTCTGTACTTCTCGTTGTAACTGTTTCTGTTTAGGGTAGAAGGTTTTTATCCTGCTTCTTCCCTGGCCCAAGAACCACAAAATGTCTTTTCCTGGAATGGCTCAGTTGCATGTAACTATAAATTAAAGATGAGCTATCCCTATATTGAAGCCCTGTTCAAGACCCACATCAAAATATGTCTGTGTCCTACATTTACAAAATGCATATTTGCTTCTTGCTAAGAAAAACTGACATTTCTGAGTGGCTGTGTGCTGTCTGTTTCACTGAAAAAAGCACCTTTTAGCTGTGGTTTGTGAAAGGTGGTCTCCTCTCACCAGAAGTGCATGCTTTCCCAGGAAACGGGGCACTGGTCTCATTAAGATCCAGTTGAGAACAAATTGCCCTGCTAAAAGGAATGTTTTGCAATTTTAGTACCTAAACAACAAAATAAAACACAGAAAACTCAACATAAAAAGACCTGTCATTCATGCACAAGTTTAACCTGCAAAACTGAAGCAAGGTAGGTAGGAAAAAACGAAAAGCATTTCAAAGTGCCAGGTAAAACTATAAATGTGTCTTCCCACAATGGCATCTGCCCACCCTCACCATAATGGTAAGGGGTTGTCGACCATATCAGTATGTTCCACATGTCCTCCATGCCTACATACCAAAAGTAATAGGTAAAAGTACAGGAAAAAAAAGTAATGCAAATAAATGTCCTGGGGATGGAAATCAGATCTCTTAAAATTAATGGCAGTTTTGCTGCTGGTTTCAGCAGAACCAGATTTCACGTACAGCTAACAAAGCAGGTCACTGATGTTCACATCAGACCACTTCCAGATTCCACGCATGGAAGCTCCTCTTGGCAAAGGGGGCTTTCACCTCTACCTTTCTAAAATCCTAATTCAACCTGGTACTTAAAGCCCTTGAGAGAGAGATTATTCACAGCTTTACACTAAGTAAGAGCTTATCTTGTTCAACTGCAGGCTAAGATTCTATCTTCAGAGAAAATACACAAGTGAAAAGGAGGGACGTGTACTCACGAAGATGACAAGTCTGAGTTCTCCCTAACCCTTGTTCTCAAAGGTATGTTTCTTTCTCGTATTTGAGTGACTGAAGAAAATGTTTTTCATTTTTTCCCAGTTTGGGGAAAAGTGGCATTCCTGAATCCTAGATAACAGGGGGGACTCAAAGAGGAAATGCCTCCAGGCTCTCTGCGGAGTGTCACATTTGTACTAGTTGTGGCACCCTCAAAGCTTGGCAGCAGCCCTCATGCTGCTGCCAGAGTGTCAAAGACCTGGAAATTCATAAGCCAGGTATGACCAGAGGCCAGGGTGAGGTTCAGAGGTCTCTTCCAGTCTTACTAACTCTTCACACTCTGAAGCAGCCATCACCTACTCAAATTAGTCTCTGAGGACACCTGATCTCGCTCACCATGGGAGCCTTGAGACCTGTCCTCTCCTGGACAAGTTTCTCCAGGACATTGTTTACTTCCTCCAGAAGGAAAAAGAAGTCCATAAAAGCACACTTCTGGTTGAAAACACATTGCTGTATAAGACGGCACATATTCCATCTTTTGAGCCGAGGTGGTGTAGAAAAGGTCAACCAACACCCAACAAACGAGCATGCTGTTCTTTTTCAGTGTTTCCAGTTTTAGAAAGCCCCTGTCAGTTCTCTGGATAGAGCACATTTTTAAAGAAAATGGGCCAGAAAGTCCTCTACAGATGAGTCACACTGACAGAATATCAGAGCAGAAAAACGAAGCTGTTGTCCTATCAGGGCTGAGCCAAAAATAGTTGTTTTCGTAAGAGCTTTACCTGATTCTCATTTTCATCTGCACTGAAGTCCAGTGGGGATGGGAGAACCAGTTTTACTTCAACTCTAAACTCTTTCAATATGTGTAGCAGACGTGTATTTCCGAAAAGGATGTAGCAAATGAGATTGTTGGCAAGAGACTAAAATGTTGGCAGAAGAGGTATCCTCAGAAGGTGGTGAGTAGGACATGGCATCATTCTGGGTTTCTGCCTAACTAATAAAACTTCTTGATGTGCATCATAAGTATTCCCCTTTCCATGTAAATACCCCAACACTTATTAGCATGTATGAAAAGCAGGCCCACTCTGGGTATTATTACTGACCCCAGCAGTCACGTTGCTCCTGAAATAAAAATCCATAATGACTGCAGAATTGCCCTCAGCTGTCTTTTTATTTCCAGTATTTCATGCTTACACAGGCCTTTCATAAAGAGCCAAACCCACTGTCTTGGAGGAACATATGAGCTTGCTACAACTAACGTATGCAGGACAAAACTTCGTAATATCCTTTTAGCCAAGATATGGAACATCCTATTTTTTTATCACTCTCACCTCCATACTCCTCTGTGTTGAGTTAGGCCGTGTGCTCAACCAAGAGAAAACTGTGTCGTGCCATGGCAAGGGTGTTTGGCCTAAATTCAAAATGGGCCATGGTTTTAGATGCCTGAATTGAGACACAATAAAAGGAGTAAATGTTCAGAAGTATTAAACATCTGTCTATAAAGAGATGAAGGAGAAAAAAAAAAAATTCTCTTTTTCAATTTGAACACCAGAAAAACCCACTAAAGCCTGCATTAAGTTTCTGACATGAAAAGCCCTTCAGTAAGCCACACAACACCCAAAGATGCCAGATAAATAGCACAGTATCACAGATCAACTGGCTGGCAGAGAGAAATCCAACAATTTGTTCAAAACTGCCGTGGAGATGAGGGCAGAGCCCAGAAGTTAGATATTTCAAGTGGTTACCACATATCCCTCCCCTGGAAGCTGGCAGCTGAACCCATACACATTTTTTTATAAATGATTATGGAAGTTGTCACGTTCTGTGACATGTTGATCAAGGTTCCCCACCAAGCAAGCGGCTTTACTTAACCTCAGACCTGCTTCTGAGTTGCGCACACATCCAAGCACAAACATACAAGCACAAGTCAACAGACCCGCAGTGTCATGGAGCCAAATGATATTCTTTCAAAGCATCAGGCTGGGAGAGGGGGCCAGAAGCCGTTGGCAGCACTCAGACCTCCCAGCCTGAGAAGAGAGGCTCTCAGGTTCCTCTGTGGCTGCGTACGTTTTGCCAACTGATTTCAGACCTTGGGAACATGAGAAGAGCTCCTCCATCTATTGATCCCCTTCACCCGCCTTGCTGAGCGTACTCAAAGGATGGGATGTGAGAGGATGCAGGGCAAAGACAGGCGGCATTTTTTCCCCATCCCCTCAGTTCATCCCAAAGTGTTTTTTTCAGCACTTTAGGGCTACTAATTTATCCACATGGTTCTTCAGTTTAGTATAAACATGTTGTAAATCCCTATGCAGCTCCACTAGCTAGAGCAGTTCAGCTACAGTGAGATGCCTGAGTCAAGTATCATGTCCCTTCCTTCAGAGTCAGTTTGTTAAAAAGCAGAAGATACAAAAGACTGGATGGGTACAGAATCATATATGAAGAACATTCAGGACTGAGAAAGGACCATCCCACACCCTATACCTTCTGAGACACCAAAGAAATCCCTGCTGTCTTTAGATCTTGTCACAAGCTTGGTCTTGACCATATGACCTATGCTCATGGGACTCCATTTAACAGGTCATGCAGATACATCAACGTGTACAAACGGGACAAGGGCCCACCTTCTGCTTTTCAAGTCAGACACACTTCTAGCCTTAGTGCATTAGCCAGAGACATGCCAGCTCCTCTGAAGTAACCTATTACAGGTCAGTGTAGACAGACAGAATGCTGTTGATCTCTTGCTTGACCAACCAGGATATTTTCTGTGACAAGAGAACCATGTAAGTTGAAAGAAGTCATAATTCCCATTTATCTGACACTCGTGAGACTGCATCTGGAGCATTGCGTCCAGTTTTGGGTTCCTCAGTACAAGCAACACATTGACGTAATGGACCAAAATACATTTCATCTATAATTCAGCTGTGCTGGATTTCAGGACTAATGGTTTATACAGGGTGAGCTTTGCAGCATTGATTCAGATCACAGCACAGGTTTTTGCCCAGGAACATCATTCCTTACAGGCAAAACTACTTATTTATTTTTATCAATTTCACCTGGGATTTTAAGGGCAGAAAAAGACCCATTTTTTCAACAGGAACTACAGTTATGACCAGTTTGACTACAATGGATGCCTGTTACTATGAATTTATGCCTAATAAAAAAGTAGACTCTAGTACAGATGTCTGAAGACAAAGCCTGGACATTATTATGTGACAAGACCCTGTACAGATTTTCTAGCACTTGTTTTATAGTACCATGTTTCTGAGCTGTCTTTTCTTCTGTTTCTTCTCCCTTTTCTCACAAACAGGGAGATACAGTGTGCTTTTTAATCGTGTCAGCAGCAGTCTATGAATCTCCTCTAGTTTCTCTGGGGACCAGAAAAAAACTCCCTCCCAGTCATTTCACTTTTCTTTCACATTATTTTATGTCTGCTACCTAAAGATGAAGGGTTCAGTCCTTTCCTTGCCATATGGGAGCAATAATAGATACTCAGCAAGTGCAGAGTTTTCAAGAGAGATAGTATCTGAAGGCAGTGCCTGAAAGCTCAACAGAAATACGGATTTCAAAGTTGCATCCAGAATTGCAAAATTCACATATGTTGCATCTCACCACTGAGGCTCCTGTATCCCAAAACCTTCGTCTTGTCCATACATGTAAATAAGACAAGACAGGCACTGTTCCTTGGCACTGGAGCCAATTGCCCAGCAGCTTGTGTGCAGACAGCTAAGCCCTTTTACCTCCTCAGAACAAGGTGCCTGCAGCCAAATTACTGCTGGAGATGGACCCTCGCCAGTGCGAGTCCCCAGACAGTACCCGGGCATTGTCTGGGGAAGCTGCGTGGGCTGGAGCCGTACTAACAGCTTACAATATAGACAGGTACACACCAGTGCTCACGGCTGTGCCCTGACCCTGTTTAACCTGTTGGGATAAACCTGGTCACAATCTCCTAAGGTTCTTGTATTTGTGGGTTCTTCTGCTCTCTCTTGGTCACTGCAGAAGAATGGCTTCTGTTAAGCCAAAGCTCAACTGCAGTTCAAGAATCATGTCAGCAAGTGCTGGAGAATAGCAGAACAGTACATAAGTTCTTAGAGTTTGCTGTTATTTATCAGAACTGACTGGTTAAGGTGTCTTTTAAGGGCTGACTGTTGTCTTTCAGAAAGCAGATTGATAGTCACACGGGGAGCAACTGGGGTTAAAAATCGAAATATCTGTCAAGTTCCAGACACACAATATTAGACAAGAGGTGACAGATCAAAAAACTTTGTGTCTGTCACTTACAGCCTGCTCTATAAAGGTCTAAAAGACACAGCTCTTATTTTAAGGTCCCGTTTCTACACCCTTCTACAGTATCTTTGCACAACTCGATGGAGACACATCCCTGAGGGGCCACCTTGTACCCGCCAGCCCTGCCTGCCATTTATCATCGTGCTGGAAGTGCTCATGAATTACTCTCCACATATACTAGTTTATTTAGAGATAATTCGAGTTGCCACATGTGTGAACAGGGCCTTTCATTGAAAACCTGTAAGCAGCCAGACGGAGGGAGGGCTCATGGGGAGCCTCGATAAACTGTTTTAAGCAAAAGACACCCCGAACAGTTCCACCTCTGCAAGCCCAGCAGGCAGCCCACAGCACGACGGAAACACCAGTGCAAACAGTTGTCACTTTTTACTCGACAGAAAAACAGGAGTTCTGCATATTTATTTAAACTCAGCTGACTATTAAAGTATAGACATGTAATACTGACCACTGGTGCAGCAATAACATGTTTCAGTGGTATCTTGTTTTCTATTGACCCTTTCCAGCCAGACCAGAAATAGGTAATTCTATTGGAAAAAACAAAAACGACAACAACAACAACAACAAAAAGATCAGAAAAAAGGGAGGAAAAAAAGCACACTTTCCTTCTTGCCATCTTGAAATAACTTGGGGTTTGTACTAACAGAGCCTGGGTGGATGCCAGGTTTCCACTCTGCTAGAGGGATGGCTTGAGGATATGGTTCATTAGCAAAGATTTAAGAAACCTGACACAGCACATAGCTACTTGCTCTGTGAATATTAATAACAGTGTTAAGCAATGTCATGTCAATTGCCTTACAGTTACAATTGTAATTACAATTACACCTTAAAGTTTGAATCCACAGGTGTGGAAGAAGGGCACTCACGTGCAGTTGTGCATTGGTAAATCACTGCTAGGAAGGCAGTACTGTTCAGAGGCTTTGGGTGAACCTTCCTGGCCTTTCTACAATTTGCCATCCAGCTATCCTCACTCCCTTGCTATTCTCCTCTTGTTCTTGGAAGCCAGATTATGAGCCACCAACAGCTGATATATGAAGAACATGGTCACTTGGTCAGCTGGAGCAGAAAAACCCATCCTTTGGCAGTGGAGAGCACAGGCTATTTCTTAGTCAGTGTGGTCATTATCAAAATGTAAAACCAGCAGTTTCCAATGCATCTGCTACATTAACATTGGATAACTCCTGATATTTCAAATCTGGAAAGTCTGGGCTAAAGATGTGTATCTTGTTCTGCAACATGAAAGGAACATACAGGTCTGAGAGTGAATGTTGCTGTACAGCCGGCATAATTGTGCCGACTAACGGCACTGACTAAACACATATTGATACCTGTAATGATTGATATCAACATCACTCCAAAACTAGGCCACATACTTACAACACCAGGCTGTGCAAACAGCTAATAATTCAGTTAGTAATTGACCTTTAAAAGAACTCTAGCTACCTCTGAGGAGCTGACATCTCCAGCTAATGACCCCATCATGGTTCTAGACATCAGCATTCAATGTCACAATAGTCCCATGAAACCAAATTCCCTCCTTCTTGGAGAGACCTGGCTTCCAGGTATGGGCAAAGAGGCCAAAATCTTGACTACTGAATGCACGCTAGACCAAAGACTGGTCCCTGCTAAATAAAACTTGCAAGAATAATTGCTTATGCTATACAGAACCGGACTTTACTTCACCTAGATCTACAGACAGGATTATTCCACCATCAACAAGAGCATCTCTGGAATTTAGGTCATGACTAGATGTCAACATGGACCACTGTCATTTACAGCCCAGAATTTGTCCTGTTTTAACTAATTTGGACAGGTAACAATACACACAAGGACCTTCCATTCTTTTCATGTTGTCATTCACAGTCCTTTAAGCAATTTGTCTGATATCAACCAAATTATTCCCCCATACAGGGAAGCTGAAACACATGGAGTAAACAGCTTTCTGTGGAGAGAGGTCTTCTAGTCTGAAGACTGGTGAACAAATATTGTGTTCATCTACAAAAAGGTCAAAAAAATAACATCTGGGAAACTGCAGACCAGTCAACCTTGTTTCAGTCCCTGGGAGCACTGTGGAACCCATCCTTAAAAAAGGTATTTCCAGGCACTCAAATGACAAGAAGCTGACTGTGAAAAGCCAAAATGGATATACTGAAGGGTAAATCATGCTTGACCAAACATCTTGCTCAGTGGATGAGGGGAAATCTGAGGATATCATCTACCTTGATTTTAGCAAGGTGTTTGACACAGACTCCCTCAAAATCCATTTTGATAAGTCATTAAGATATGGGCTGAACAGATGAAACTTAAAATGGTTGAAAAACTGACTAAACTGTTGAGCTCAGAGGGTGGTGGTTAAAGGCTCAAGGTTATGCTGGCAGCTGGTCATAAATAAAGTTCCTCTGGAGTCAATGCAAGTCAGCTTTACAAATGACCTGGAAGGTAGGACCGAACACACCCTTACCAAAGTTAAGAATGAGCCTAAGCTGGGAGAGGAGGTAGATGGGCTTAAAGAAAAAGACACCATATAGAAAGATCTCAACAGGCTGTTGAGATTTGGCCAACAAGAATGAGGTTTAACAAGAGTTTCAGCAGAGATAGATGTCAAGTCCTGAACCTGAATGGAATAATCCCAAGCAGTAACACCAGCTGGGCACTGGCTGCTGGACAGTTGCTCTACTGAAAAGGCACAGGGTGTCTTGGCAGACAACAAACCGAACACGAGCCAGCTACATACCCTGGCAGCAATGAAGGCCAGAAGCATCCCCGGCTGAATTAGTAAGGCTATTGCTGGTAGATGAAGGGATGTGATTTTCATACTCTGCTCGGCACCTGTTAGGCTGCACCTGGAACACACTGTCCAGTTTTCCCCCCCACAGTTCGAGAGAGATGCTAAAAGCCTGGAGATGGTCCAGAGAGTATCAGCAAGATTAGGGTCTAGAGAACTTCACAACTGAATGAATTGTGCTTGCTTAGCCCTGAGAAGGGAAGGCTTAGGGTGGGGAAAACAAATCACTGCCTTCCAATAACCAAAAGGCAGTTGTGGAGAAGACACATCCTTCACAAGGATGCACTGTAACAGGAGAAAAAGCCATAGGCACAAGTGTCTTCAAGGGAAGTTCCACCTGCATATTAAAAAAATCTTTGTGTGAGAGCAACTGAAGAGTAAGATCAATTGCCTGAAGAGAGTGGAATCTTCCTCACTAGAAATGTTGACAACTTGGCTTGACTGGGCCTGGAATAACCTAATCTAAGGTTCTGCTTTCACAAGGAAGTTGGACCAGATGGTCTCGATAGGTCCTTTCCAAATAGACTTGTCAGTGCTTCTGTGATTCCTTTCCATTTCTTCTTAGTATACATTTTGCGGTATATTTATGTTAGTGGAAAAATTGCCCTGAGCTTTTCACTTTGCAGCAGAAAACAGTAAGGATTATGAGGAGCTTACATTATGAGGAGAGGTTGAGGGAGCTGGGGCTATTTAGCCTTCAGAAAAAGAGGCTGATGGGAGACCTTATTGCTGTCTACAACCACCTGAAAGGAGGTTGTAGCATGGAGGGTGTTGCTCTTCTCCTCCCAAAGAGCAAGTGATAGGATGAGAGGAAATGGCCTCAAGTTGCACCAGGGGAGGCTTAGATTGGATATTAGGAAAAAATTCTTCACAGAAAGAGTTGTCAGGTGTTAGAACAGGCTGCCCAGGGCAGTGGTGGAATCACCATCCCTGAAGGCGTTGAAAGGGTGTTTAGACAAGGTTTTTAGGGACATGGTTTAGTGCTAGAGTCAAGTCAGGTTATGGCTGGACTTGATCCTGAGGGTCTTTTCCAACTGAAATGATTCTATGATTCTAACAGTATTTGTTTTCTGCGAGTGTCCAAGACACAAACAGTTAAAGATCTCTCACTAGCTCAGACAGCAGCTCCAGCCCCCACATACCCAGACTCTTAATGATCTGAGTTGCACCCTAACCTGGACACCTGGCAGACATCCTCCTTGCCAGGTTTCTGCCCAGTCCAACCCTGCCCTGAGGGGCAGAGAGTCTCATGCTTCTCGCTGCCCAACGCTTCCCCTGACTACTGACTTGTTTCATGCTCCACATCATGTGCCAGCCCAAAGCACAAGCCCTGCCTTTCCACCTCCTGGACATGAGCTGGCATGCATGGCCCAGCCTCCCAGTGGGAGCAGCAAACTCCCATGAAAGCAAGGAAACAAAGGCGATGGTTACCGGTAAAGGCAAAACTGGCAGCAGCCAAAAGTCTCAGCTTACCAGAAGCCCCTGTGATGGCCTGAGCTATGAGCACAAGAGATGAACAGAGCCTCACAGATAAGCTACCCCAGGGCCAGCAACCAAAGAGTTAACCATGGTAGCAATAACAAGGTGAATGATTGAGTGTAATTTTTACTGGGCATATTTAAACTCTCCATCCCACCCACTGTTGCCCTGCTAGGATCCACAGCGAGATGGACACAACAAGGAGGGTGGGTTTGTCACTCACACCACCGCTCTCCTGCCAGGAGGAAAGGAGAGGCAGCTCTGGTGGGAGACAGCCGGCAAGTGCGGCAGCCAGCGGGACGGCAGTGATCTGGAACAGCACCATGGCATGTGGCTGGGGAGGCGCTGGGGCCACCAAGCGCTGTGGCACACCTTTGGGTGGCTTCCACTGGCGTGAATCATCTCCATCGTGGATGCCGCACCTGAAATACTTCTCCAAAATTGCTTTGGACAAAATACCTCTCCAAAATTGTTTCAGATAAGCAGTGATTCCTACCCCGAGGAGCTGGAGACATGTCTAATCCCAAACTCCTCCCTTTCCTGGCCTCAGCTCCCAGCTTGCCGTAAATGAGAGTGATGCAGACACCTCTGTTGCTGTTAATTACAATGAGATGTCTGAGACAACGGGAACCCGCTTGGCGCAGCAGTCTTGAGGTACTTGGGGTGATGCCCAGCTGTGTTTTGCTTGGCCCCATCTGCAGGCTTCCAGGAGACCCAACGTCACTGCTCCCTGTCCCAGCAACGCGCCGGGGCAGCCGCACACGCCAGGATGGAAAGCAGGAGCATTAGTAGTTGGGCAGGCAGCAGCCAAGCAGCCACTGTGGAGCCACGTGGAAATTAGAAAACAGGCAGAGTAGGCACCTACTTTTGTGAAAATGATCTGCAATTACATTGATATTAACTGTTTCAGGCCACGCACAGGAAGACAATGTAGACTTCAAAACAGGCATGAGGCACAACTTCACAAAGGCAGGAAACACACTTATGCACATATTTATACTGGTTTCTCACACAACAAGGTCCAGATCACTGTCTGTCCACCCTCCCTCTGCTGAATACATTGGCTGAAAGGAATCAAACATGTCAGAGAACTGAAAGATGATGAGATTTTGATTCATTGTGTGAAAATAGCTCAGCAGAAGAGAAACCCCAAAGTTCATGCACTACCAGAGATGAGAGGCTTTGGAGTGGGACCAGCTGTGGTCCCAGGGCTGTGAGTGCAGGGAAGGCACAGATCCTGTCTGGAGATAGGAAATGGTGGTGGGCAGGTGTCCGGACAGGTGACTGATTCAAGTGGTAGATGGGACATGGGCCTCCCATGTTAAAGAGGATCTGCTCAGTTCTGGTGTCCGCAAGCTCTCACGCTCAGTAAAACATGGGAAAAGCAGGCACACCCAAAGAAACAGAAAGTTTGGTAATGATAGCTTTGCAATTTCCTCCTTATACCAACCTACACTCTCAGTGGCATTCACTGGGCATCATTTTTCATCTACTGGTTCCTCAGCTCCTGAACTCTTCCATTTCCCATGTTTCATAAAAGCAGGAGTTTTCAGCACAAACACAAGCAAAGAGAAATGTGGAATGGTCAGGGCATCCCGTGCTCACCCAGTGCTCTGCACCTCTCCCTGAGAGCACAGAGGTGGCCAGGACCAGCAGGGAGGACCTTGGGTTGCCTGGCAGCTCTGTCTCCTGCCTCTTCCCTCAGCAGAAACCAGCTGGAACTGCTGAACCGCCTGGGTTTGCAGCAGAAGCATTCTGAGACAAATTGCGATGGATCTGGGGGATGTCAAAAAACAGTGAGCAGAAAGTGATTTGGGAACTAAATGTCCTTGGGTGTGGACATCTGTAATTCAGCTCCTTGGTACATCTAGGCGTTTTAGTGTCTTCACCTTAAATTTTCCAGAGCCCACTCACCACCTTCTAACTGGTTACCATGACCAGGGCATTCTGATTCTTATTAGAAATTCTATCTTGATATATACACAACTTTGCACAGAAGTGGATGTCGCCCCAGAAAGATCAAGTGTAGATAACAGGTGTGACAGTGAAGATGACAAACGCTGCAGTCCTGGTTATAAAGAAAATGTAGTGGGCAATGCCATTGTGTTCATGGCCTCCCAGCTGGTTCAAGGTTAAACCATAACACGTAAAGTATGACAAAGACACAAAATCACGAAGACAAATGGTGTGGTGATGTGGGAATGATAAGCAGTGGTGGGGATTCTTCCTCCTATCCAAGCAAATCTTCCTGTGTCTTGTCTTAGGAAACTATTTCAAGTATCTCACCTATGATAAAAAGGGGATATCCTAAATGAGGGTTAAAAATGGGAAATCCTATGGCTGAAAGAAAGAACATCCATCACAAGGAGGCATGCAGGAGATGGCACCTCCATGCTGAGAGAAATATCAACAGTTCCACAAGAGCTACAAACTACTCAGAAAGTGCTACCTTCTAAAGCTTTCTCAAACCCGGGATGTTTGCTTCTTAACTTAGCAGACCCTGAGGTCCCTTATCAGTACTGAATGTTCAGATGACCTGGCAGTCTCCTGAACATCTTTTTAAAATGAATAAACCTGACAAGCACAATGCAAGTTACAAACTGCCTTGACTTCCAGGAATAAGATGATGGTTCAAAGAATGCAACCCTAGTCTTGTTGACAGAAAAACAGTGTATCTTATGGCAGAGCCTTCCCATCGCCACCCAATTCTTTTTTCATTCAATTTTCTACCCCCTACACTTTTGCTACGAGGCAGTCGGGATGTCTCTGTGCAGCAAGACTCATTCCAGCTGGCAGCTCTTGATCAAAGAGCACTGGAAACATTAATCAATGTGCCTAATCATTTCCAATCACAAGAAACTTTACTCTGTGACCTGGCATATAAACACCGAGTCGTCTCATCCACTGGTTGACGGACTAGAAACTAAACAATCCTTATCGTACCTAATTCATCTTACTCCTCCAGGTTATAGATGGATCAGCCTGCAAACCTCTACCAGCAGTGGCAAACTTTTGGCACTTTACTTAATCAAACTGATTAGTAACCTGTCTGTAGTGCCTTTTATCTGTTGGTGCCAAAGTAGTTTACAAGCATTAAGTGCATCTAATTTTGTGATAGCAAAGCAAGATGTGGTTACTATTTTCCAAAGCACCTCCAGTGATGAGGGAGAGCTCTTGTTTTAAGGAGGTGGGGAGGTTCAAGACAGCAAGTTTTGCTGATGCATGAAAACCACTTCGCAAATTACATGAGCGAATGGCGAAGTCAGGGAGGGAGCCCAGGAATTTTGATTGCCAGCTATCTGTGCTGCCCGTACTGCCATATGGTTTGTAGCAAAAAGGAAAAGAATAATCAAACCAGACATCTGTGCCCAGAGCCTTATCTATTCAGGCACCATCCTCCGGACAGCCGCACTCTGAGCACAAACAAAGGGGGATGAGATCTCCGCTCCCCTCGGCGGGTCCATGGGGGGACGTGGTGCCTCCTGCGCTGGTTCAGGTTAATATGTGTGTGATCACCACCTGTTTGGGAGTTTGCTCCCACGGTGACATTGATTTCTCGCTTAATGCCAAGAGCAGAACAACAGCTCTCGCCATCACAAGGAAAGCTGACAAAAAGCTAAGGTCGCTTTAGCTTTCCTCAGTTTTCACTCGAGTGCCCCTGATTTGGGGGAAAAAAAGAAGGAAATAATTATGCCAAAGGTCGGTCTGTTCCAGGGCAGCTTGTTCCTGCTTTGAAGGAGAGAGAAGTGAGAGGTGGCACAGAAACCTGCTCCTACACCTGACAGGCTCTCACAGATGAGAGCTGGCGATGGAGCCCCGAGGAAGCAGTTCACAAACTTGCATGACCTGCCTTGAACCTTGTCCAAAACTGTCCCGTTCTCTTCCCTGGTGAATGGTGCCAGCCTCCTTTCTGCTCTCTCCTGGACACTGAGTAGTATTTCTTTTCCTTGAGAGCTGGTGCCTTTGGGGAGAGGTGTGGGGAGGTGAAGAAGGGCTGGAAGAGATGCACGAGCATATGGAGACTTCCCTCCTACATCAACGCAACCCCATCCGCTGCGGTGGAAAGTTAAACGAAAGGTTTCCTGGTGGAAAGGCTGCCAACCTGGAGCTTGGGAAAGTTGGATTTCAACACCTGCTCAGCCGCAGGCTTTGCTGCCTGGCCTTGCCCAAGCCACTCAAAAGCCACATGTAGAATGCTACTGACATATCTGGCTCCTGGAAGGAAGTCCACGACACCGAGCTGGGTGGCTGCAGAGGATTAGGCATCATTGAATAGGTTTGGCATGAGGCAACGCATCTAACAACGGCTGCCAACCAGAGCAAGAGGAGGTGCCAAAAGACAGGAGCAAATCTGCCCCAGGTCTCTGCTGTTGGTATCGCGGGGCTCCGCAAGAGCCTGCTGTCAGTGTGGGCAGCGAGGGGCTGGTTCACCCTCCGCTGATCCAGCACCTGCACTGGCTTAGCACATTATCCCTCCCTGCTCCCATCCCCGCGCACCAGGTTTCTGCAGCCGTTCACAGACCCCAAACTGTGCTTTATCCCCTTGATTCCCAGCCCCAATCTGCTGCAGAGGCTCATAAACCCAACCGGACAGGCAGGGGACAGTCAGGACAGCTGGAAGCAGTAATACTTTCACCAGCTTCAGGGAGCAATGCCAGGGCTGGTCCCTGGGTACCTCTTCTCTCTCTGCACATAGCTGGGGACTGGGATTTTGTACCTCTGCATGTCACCTGGTGGTCAGGCACTGGGAAGAAGGAGCCGAGGCTTTGGATATGGAGTTATGCACAAACTCTAGGAAGCTCTCAAAATGTAAAGCAGGGCTGTATCTCCCTCCAGGTATGAGCAGAGAGTGCTGTTTACTTTGCCGATCCAGTTGACACAGTATTATGTTTATGTGGCATCTCAGTACCCTGGGGTTACAGGCTCCAAAGCAGGAAGGAGAGAGCCAGTAGAATGGTGTCAGTGCCACACTCGCCCCAGGCTGGGCCCTCCCAGCAGCATCACTACAGACACCAGGGAGCTCTACCAGCATCCTACATGTCTCTTGGGTTTGCTGCCCAAGACCTTTTCTGCAGCTGCTCGGCTGGCCTGTTTCCTACCACCAAAATGGGAATAAGGAATGAAGACAAAGACAATGTCTCAATCTCACAGTGAGAAAAGCAGACACAGGCAGAGGTTGGAATATTCCCACATATCAACCATTCAAAAACCCCTCCTTTTTCATAGATGACAAGCCCATGTTCCAGTTTTCCTAGACACTGGGTAAGGATGGCTCTGAGGAAGGTCTCAGCAGTCGCAATACCAAGATCACCCTTCCCTGCACCTGACAAGCACCAAAAATATTTGAGGACTCACAGAAGATGAAGTACTGCTGCTTCTGCTTAAGACCAAAACTGGGAATGCCAAAGCCACCAGAAAGTGAACAGTTTCAATAATGATGAAGAAAGCCAAGTAAGCCCTCCTGAACCAAACAGGAACCAAACATGAACCATACAGCCTGCATGTGCTGGGAACAGTCTTTGACAGAAAGAAGGGTCAGCTTTTTGGCTGGCATAAATCAACCCAAATCCATCAAGGTCAGTGGAGAAGCACTGATTTCCTTAGGTAAATAAAACTTAGTTCTCCTGCTGATTCTTCAAGAAGGCAGTCACTGTGGGGATGACATTTCCAAACCCAGCTGAAGTTGCTGGTGAGCAAGCAGAAAGGCAGAGCTACTGTGGAGAAGACTGGCTTAGCAAAATCTTGAATGAGTCACAGACAAAGGCCTATCTTCCCACCAAGTGAGTTGTTGGTGAGCTCACTTGGCCCTGAGAATATTGTAACCATGCTCCCATGCTGCTAACTGGAGTCGAAATAACCTTCCTTTGAGCAAGGCTTTTTGAGTTCAGCCTCAGAACTAACGTCAGGCTCCAGAGCTCAGGGACCAGAGGAAACAACTGTCTGTCCATCTGCTCTCACCCGCATTGATAGTCCCTACATAAACCCAAAGTGCCCTCCCTCCATCACCACACAGCAGGTGACAGCCTGGGATGGGAGCAGCCCCGACACTGGGCCAGGTTCATGCTGGAGCTCAGTCCCCAGGACACACGCTCACAGCCGCTTTCCCAACATGGCACAGACGGAGAGACAGGGATGCGGCTGGGAGGGGTGCAGGGAGGGAACCGGGAAATCACAGAATCATGGAATAGTTTGGGTTGGAAGGGACCTTCAAAGCTCACCCAGTCCAAGCCCCTACAATGAACAGGGACATCTTCAACTACATCAGGTTGCTCAGAGCCCCATCCAGCCTGACCTTGAATGTTTCCAGGGATGGGGCATCTACCACCTCTATGGGCAACCTGGGCCAGTGTTTTACGACCCCCACTGATCATTTGATCAAGTTGAAAACAAATCTCTGCAAACACCTCCCTCCTTTCTGTGCAACTCGGAAAAAAAAAAAAAAGAAATGCTGCAGAAGGAGGGTTTGCATTTAATAATGATCAAAATATACCAATTAGTTCTTAATAAAGTCTTACCACTCATTCCCTTCCCCTGTTCTCCCTTGTCTCTTTTTAGATCTCTGTCCCTTCACTCTTCAAAAGGCAGAGTGCCTGGTGCTGCACTACTGGGGCCCAGCAAGTGGGTCAGGCTCAGTACGGGACCTCCAGGGATCGCTCAGCCTGTCAGAACTGATTAAAATTTCTCTATTATACTGGTCTCGGATGGTGTCAGGTGGATCTTCATTAGTTGTTTTGTTCTAGTAGCTCCTTCTCACTCATGCAGGCAGTGAGTAAGGGGTTTGTCTCATGCAGCTTCAGACATCCAAAGTGCAGGAGTCCACATCTCAGCCATCTGTCTGGCCTCCCCAATAGTCACTGCAGGCAAACAGCCACTACCAGAGGGCAACCCACCTATTTCAGATGACTGCCTCAAGATGAGATGGATCCAAAGCCTTTTGACCCAATAGTTTAAACTATGCCCAGCATTGCCCAGCCCTGATGAGGTCTGGATGGAAGTCTTGCTGTAGGACAGGAAGGCAAATGGTACCTGGGGTGCATTAGGAAGAGTGTGACCAGCAGGTTGAGGGAGGCTGTTCCGACCCCTCTCCTCTGCCCTGGTGAGGCTGCATCTGGAGTACTGTGTCCAGTTCTGGGCTCCCCAGTTTAAGAAGGACAAGGAACTACTGGAGGGAGTCCAGCAGAGATTTACAAAGACGATGAGGGATCTGGATTATCTTTCTCATGAGAAAAGGCTGAGAGAGATGGGTCTGTTCAGTTTGAAAAGAGAAGCCGAGAGGGGATCTCATCAATGTTTATAAATATCTCAAGGGTGGTTGTCAAGAGGATGGGACCAGACTCTTCTCAGTGGTGCCCAGTGATAGGAGAAGAGGCAATGGGTACAGACTGAAGCACAGGAGGTTCCATCTGAATATGAGGAGAAACTTCTTTACTTTGAGGTGCCAGAGCCCTGGAACAGGCTGCCCAGAGAGGCTGTGGAGTCTCCTTCTCTGGAGACATTCAAACCCTCCTGGACAC
This sequence comes from Streptopelia decaocto, assembly GCF_964273445.1. Classification (NCBI taxonomy): domain Eukaryota; kingdom Metazoa; phylum Chordata; class Aves; order Columbiformes; family Columbidae; genus Streptopelia; species Streptopelia decaocto. Next base: position 11,222,583 of record NC_138655.1, read on the forward strand.
ATCCCTGTGTGATCTGCTCTGGTGAACCTGCTTTAGCAGGTGGGATGGACTTGGTGATTTCCAGAGGTCCCTTCAAACCCCAACCATTCTGTGATTCTCTAAGGGTGTTGGAGCTCTTTCTTAACAAGGGAAGTGAGTCCAAGCTGCCACAAAGACAGGCCAGACCTGGAGCATCGAACCAAGAATGCCCACTGAACTGCTAAAACCTGAATGCTGGGTGGGACACTGGGAAAGAAAATGACATTATTTCACATTATTTTCATAATGTTTCTGCCACATGACTTTCCTCTTCTTTTCTCTTATTATTGCATTTCTCTGGTCTTTCCCAAATTTCCCTGTTTTCTCAAGGTGCTGTGTAGGACTGAAGTTCAGGGACTCTTACAGACAACTAAGGTGTCTCTTTCTTGCCAGTTCCCGCAGCCCCAGGTTTGGTGGCGTGCAGATAAAGTGGACACTAACTAAATCACATATGCTGCCTTATGACCTTCCCTGCCATCTCTGTCTCGTTGGTGGATCCCGTGATGCACAATTCCCACGGGGAACAGAGACAACTGTTGGTAATGCCGTGGTGATGAGCTGGTCCTCAGATGTCTGCTAAATCAAGGCTGGCATTAGGCATCATCCATTCCTGTGGTCACGGGAGGCTCATAATAATCAAGGTAGAGTTGCTTTTGCCACCCATACTGAAATTTAAATAATAAGCCCAATTTCATCCTCCTTCTAGGACAATTCAAAAGCAGCACAGCATGATGAAAGGATGAGAGAACAGATGGGTTTTGTTGGCAGCACGCTACCAAGGAGAGCTTTTCACGGAAACTTAAAAAAAACCCCATGACTATATGATTCATAAATTCTAAAAGCTGAGAGTAACCAGCTAAATGATTTTGTCTGACCTCCTGCCTAACAAAGACCACAGAATTTCATCCAGTGATTTCTGCTCGAAGCCCAGTAATTTGTGGTTCAAACAGAACATCTCGACCAGCCTACTGTCCAGCTTTGATGTGAGGATGTCAAATGAGGCACTAACCACTTCCCATGCTGTCAAAAACTGGCTCTTCTACAGGTTGTCAGCATCTCCTCACCACTGCATAACTTGCCATAGCCTTCCCAAGGACACAAACATTTATCTCTATTGAAACTCTCAAACCATCGAAAGAGAGACACTGAGATTCTGAAGAAGAAACATCAAGCAAGGATACACCAATAGAAGGATAACAGAACATCCCAACATAACCTTCTGCTGCGGTCAAATGGATGAAACCTACATTAAAATGCAACTCGAGGTCCACTTGTTTTCCCACTCTATATAAGTGGAAAAGTTATTTTGGTTCAAAACAAAAACTTCCCAAACACACAATTTGTCTGTGTGACTTGTAAGGAAAACACATCTATTTCATTTTAAAAAGTAGTTTTTTCTGCCACTTGTAAAGCTTGCTACAGCTGCGCAGAGATAAATATTTCCACAGGAGAGACCTTGAGTGGTCAGAGCAAAATTCACTCCAAAACCACCTCCTGCAAGATAGGCCCAGTAAAAAGACAGCTCGCTGCTGACTACACCTCCTGACTTTTTGTTTCCAAATTTCTGTGGTTGGAAGAACTGATTGGGTAAAGAAAACTTTAACCCAAAATGGCAAGCAGTCCAAAAGGCTTAAAGACCAGACTCCTCCCAGGTGAAAAATATTTATGTTGAGCACACAATTAACACCAGCTCTTCCTTCTTTGTATCTCACAAGTGCAGCACTCAATGACAACCTGGGTGATTAAAGTTCTGCCACCCATAGACCTACAACAGCCCAGGCGACGGCCTTGAGATTTCTCTGTAACATCAGCCTGTGTTCATAGAATCATAAAATAATTTGGGTTGGAAAGGACCTTCAAAGCTCATCCAGTCCAACCCCCTGCAATGAGCAGGAACATCTTCACCCAGATCAGGTGGCTCAGAGCCCCGTCCAGCCTGGCCTTGAATGTCTCCAGGGATGGGGCATCTACCACCTCTCTGGGAAATGTGGACCAGTGTTTCACCACGCTCACTGTAAAAACTTCCTTCTCATATCCAGCCTGAATCTCCACTCTTTTACTTTAAAACCATTTCCCCTTATCCTACTGTAACAAGCCCTGCTAAAAAGCCTGTCCCCATCTTTCTTACAGGCCCCTTTAAGTACTGAAAGGTCACAATAAGGTCTCTCCGGAGCCTTGTCCAGGCTGAACAACCCCAGCTCTTTCAGCCTGGGGGGCTGGAGAGTGGGAAAGGGTTTCAAGCATCACATCCTGGATCTACTCCTGTTCATCACTAAATATTCATATTCACATTTAATAAAACCAAGCCAGAAGGTTCATTCCAACAGTGTCTCTTTTATTGCCCCTTTCAAAGAGATGCTTTCTCACCCTCTGCCTGCGCTTGTGCTATGGCCAAACCCTGGCTGTAAAGCACATTCTCAGGGTGTGTATCTCTGGCCCCATGGCTCAGCCTCTGCTGGGATAAGCCCGGCTCAGATCCTGCTCCCCTGCGGAGGGATGAATCTCATCTGCAGAGCAGGTACTGGTGAAGCTCCAGCTCCTCGAGGCGCTGAGCTGGCTGCGGTCAGCCTGGTGCTGCTGATAAAGGTGCTGAGTGTTCATGGAGGGTGTCTCGGGGCGGGTTGAGGTCCACACTTAATTACACACTTTTACAGCCATTCTCCTGAGAGACTCAAGGAGTGGCTTTCTTAGCCACTGGCTTTTTTAGCCATCCGTGAGCTCCTACTACCTACACAAGCACACAGGAGTGCGGCAACAGGAGCAGCACACACACCCAGAAGAACAGGACACGTAGGCTTATTATTAATAATTAAACACTCATCTAATACGCTGGGTCTACAGAAACTATCTAGTGCTTTACCACGTATCGAAACTTCAGACTGTTTTAAGGCAGAGTTAAGGCACTCTAAGGTTTAAGGCATCATAATTTTCTGTATAGAAACTCTTAAACCAATTAAAATCTTGTTTGTGTTGAAGTGTATAGGTGCAAATCAACCTGATGCAGCCTGCTTGAAACTAAAATAAGTGCACTAGAAGCAGGAGTAGCTATATCCCATTCCTGTTCCCATAGATCTGCAGAAATTAATGTTGCTGGCACAACGTAAAGATGCAGTTATGTCCACAAAACTGCAATGACACGAAAGGGATTCACGCTTAATAGTAGTTCAGCTGAAAAGGTACAGTTTCTGAAAAAAAAAAAGCCTAAAGCACTGTTTTTTGAGGTTCTGGGTAACCAACAGTTGAAGCTCTGCTTTTAAATCATCCATCCTGAAGCAGTCATAGTGGGCAAAAGCTGTGATCCCAACAGCGCAGCAGCGCATATGACAGGGTGAAACCCCACAGCCAGTTTAGGTATAAGCCTCACAGTTTCCATTACTGCTACTGTAATGATTTTGCAGCTCTCATTTATTTTTCACCATTTCAGCTGCTAGTTTGTGGCAAACATTTTTAAAGAAAAAAAAAAAGAACCCAAAACCCCAGAGACTGCCCATCCTTGACAGGAACAGTCCTGGCATGCCTGGAATGCGTAAAACCACAGAAGAGCCATTTCTGTTCATATTACTCCTTATGAAATCCCCTTTTAAAGAAGACTCGGTATTGGAGGCTCCAGCCACTCAACAGAGCCACATCAGGATTGCCTTTCGCTTTGAAATGCGACTTATCAGCTGAAGTCCAGGCGGGTTTGGGTATCTGACTGTTGTGTCCTTTGCTTTGAACTCCGGTACCGTTAAGCACACGGCCGCCAAACTGGTCAAGTCATTTTCCTCTCCTCCTTTGTCCCCAGGTTTGGGGAAGATAAAAGCCACACCAGGCTCACTGCCCTACCAATGCCAATTTGACTGTTGATGTTACATTCAAGAAAAACCAAATAACAGAACCCAACACCACACAAGACGATTATCACTGTTACCCACACAAACACCAGAGCAACCACAGTGTGACTCAACAAGACCTGGGCTGCAGCGGGTATCTCTGGACACGCACAGGAACGTTCTCCAGGCCATGCAGCTCTGCAGCTCTCTTGCTCTGACATGTCCTTTTCTTGCATTGCTTCCACAAGTCCTTTTTTCCAACCCCAAAACTTGTAGCATCAGCAAGCGGCTGCTGCCAGCACAAGGAGTGAGCCTGGTGTGAGCAAGGCTCTGATCAGCCCCTTGCTCTTATGGGGATACCTACAGGGCACAGGCTGGGCAGATGCAACTTTGCTGTGCCGGAGCGAGGAGGTGACCAACTCATGCCGCTGCATTAGTGCTGTGTTGAGCACAACATCTCTTGAGGTGCCTCAGGAGGGTCAAACCCTGCTCCTGTTTAAGTTACTGGGCAAACTTTTGCTGGTTTCTCTTTGTTTCCCACCTCTGCTCTTTGCTTTCCCGAGCTTCCTAAAGGTTTCTGGGCTTGCTTTCCCAGGTAGAGCATCACTACAGGCACACTGCAATCTGCAGCGTGAGGCTCATGTCTAGCTTGAACACCAGAAAGCACCAGAGCAATGCAGGGCAAAGCTGAAACACGGGGACTGTTAACCCCAATTCCCAGCACTTACTGCAACCTACTCACGTAGACTGACAGAATTCAAGAAACACTATAGTTCATAAGCAAGAGGTCTTGCAAGACAGACATTAAAGACTGCAATAAAGAGCAGGCAAAGAAGTATCTTGTAGAGAATTGAAAAAAGAAAAGATAAAAAATGATAAGTAGGAATTCCCCAGGAGTCTGAGTTTATCAGTGTGATTACTTTCAGGACTTTTTTTGTTGTACCACCTTGATTTGCATACAAAACATCTCTGACAGGAAATATCAGCTGTCCTGGAAAAAAATACGGGAAGGATAAGGATTTTTGCCGTCAAGGGTAGAACGGTTTTCGGCACCATATGACATGCTGGAAGCCTCTCTCCTTGCTAAAGCAATTTGCAGCAACACATTGCGGTTCCTCCTGGCTCCCAGCTCCGCATCCCACCCCAAGGGCAACAGCGCATGATGCAGCTCCTCAGGAGAGCTTCCAGAGTCAGAAAACCTGAAAATGAAAGAAAAACCAGCAGGTGAGTTGATTTGCATTCCAGATTCACACTTTACACAGCACCGAATTAGCTGGTAGGAAGTGGAAGAGTAAAAAGGAAAACCGCCAGCTTGAAAATGCAAATCTTCACCCTAGTACAATTGCAAGCCACAGCCAGGATTCCTACGGGCTGGGAAAGGTGCTGGTTAGAACACATTTTTCAGTACTTTTTCAATGTGGTCACTTCATGACCTCGACAGTGGCTTGTGATGTGTGGTTTCATTCCTATCCCAAATATAGTCAGTCTCATTTCCTGAAGAGAACACAATCGGAAAAGTAGAAAACCTTTAAAATGATTGTACGGGTATTTCTATCTTTCTCCTTTTGGTCTTTTATTTCTACCGCGCTGCACTAAAGAAACCACAGCATTTTTTAAATTAGTCCAGTATAAAAAATGCATCTTTTCCCAAAGCTCTTGGATCTGTAAGAATATAAGGTTGCCACTTTCAAACTCACTAACTGTTGGCAGCACAAAATGAAATCACAGCATTTTGTTTCAATATGGTGTATGTATCCATATATATGTAAAAATTCCTCTACACATGGCTACCAGGAATCATGCTTCGTCCCCAGCAGCGAGCAGTGTTTGTTCAGCAGCTCTTTGCACAGGTATTGCAGGACCTCGGCACTCGGTGGCCATGAATAGTCACCGCCCCATGGGAAGCACAGCATCGAGTGAAAACTTGCTTCACAGATGAGTCAATGAGACAGTGGTAATTATAATTCTACACCTCTTTGCATTTTTCTGCAGAACTCAGTTCATTGCCTTATCTGTCCACGCTTGGTCCCTCTCCCTGGGGAAGTCCACATCTTTAGCAGTGAGGTCTTTGTCACCTCCACATTCCTCTTCCCTCCTGGCCACTGAGGAACACTCAGGCTTCCCAAGCACAGTGACAGGTCCTATTGAAGAGATCATTGAGGCACAAACAAACTGCATCAAGGACAAACAGCATCCTGGGTTGCAGGAGCATGGCTAGTAGGTCAAGGCAAGAGACCTCAGTGCTCATTAGACCACACCTAGACAGTGCATCAAATTTTGGGCACCTCTGTACAAGAAACACATGGACAAGCTAGAGGGAGTGCAGTGAAGGAGCACCAAACTGGCCAGAAGCTGGAGGACTTGCCCAGAAAGAAGAGGTTGAAGGAGCTGGGCTTGGTCAGCAGGGGATGAGATGGCTTTGAGGGATCCAGCAGCACTTCCCAGCAACTGCAAGAGGTTACTGAGAACACAAAGCCAGGTTCTTCACAGTGGTGTCTGGCAGAGGAATGAGTGACAACATGTATCACTTGAAACAAGAGTGGTTCAGAGAGGATGTCAGGAAAAATTTTTTCCATGTGATGACAGTCAAGCTGTGGCTGTGCACTCTCATCCTTAGGAGTCTTTAAGACTCAACTGAATGAAGTCATGAGCAACCTGGTCTGATCTCACAGCTGACCCACCTGTGGTCCCTTTCAGCCTGAATTATCCTACAGTCCTACAAATAATCTTCTAACTGCCACCAGTGCAGAGGCTTTGGAGAAATGGGTGGGAATTGTTCAGTGCTTGGGTACTGTGATAACACCCAAGAGAAAGAGTTTAGAGACAACCACAACCCAAGACTGTGAAGACCAGAAGGTCCCTGTAAGCACTGTAAGTTGTGTTTTCCGTGGGACACGACAAACCCAACTTTTCTGCATCCAGTCCCACAGTGACCCAGACACAAAATGTTCATCTCAGTTTGGGCATCAATGGCCGAGGAATCCCTACCCATGTCCCATCTGCGGTACACACAAGATCAGTGTTGGAGGGCAGTCACACCTCCTCCCTCCCCTATACACACACATTTACTGACCAGGCAGGATTTCCTAAGCCAAGTGAATAGCACTGACTATAAAAGGACTCTCTGTACTGCCCAGGGCTGCAGCCTCTGTTCCACAGGATGGAGATGTCTCAAGAAGCCATCCCTCTGTCCCATAAGCTGCAATGCTCTGGTGCAGGATGAGTAAGCTCCACTGTCAGCACAGCCTTCCCACTTCAACCCTGGTGTTGTAAAGGGTGTTGGAGCAATGTCTTGTCTCCAGTCAAAATAACTTATGTGGCTAAGAGGCAGGAAATGTCACAACCAAGAAGATGAAAAGGGACCTTACAGACAGAGCTGTTGAGCTCTGGCTTCTCAGAAGAAGCCATACAAACCATGAGGCAACTCTCATGTGTGCTGGGTGGGTAGGAGAGGAGGAGATAGAAGAAGAGAGATTCATCTTCTCACCCCAGGTCAGTCAGGAGGTCAGTGGCAGAGCCCTGAACCAACCTCCTCCTCTCTGTCCCGGAGTCTTGATGCTCCCTGCCCACTTCATGCCTCCACTTGACAGCCAAGTCATGCCAGGGCGTAAACCTGCCCTCCTCACATTGCACACAACCACCTTTCTTTTTGGAGACCAAAGCCTAAGGGATGCCACTTTCCCAACAGAAGTCAGTCCTGACCAAATAACATCTTTTTAAAAGGCAAACCTGCACTTGCATTAAGAAACTGGTCCAACTTTGAAGATACGCTCACCAACATGTTTGGAGATGTGGTCTATTCTCACAGAGCCTTGGAGGGCTCTTAGGGTTTATCCACATGTGGCTTTTTTTGTACTTGGAAGTGAGACCAGTAAGCATTTTTATACCTACCTATTCATAGGTTTTTATTTTCATTACACAAGAGGGTATCAGATCACCCAGTTTCAACTTCTGCTGAAACTCCTGCATGAGCCAGGATGGCTAATTTCAGGCAGTTTCGGAGCCCTTGTAGTGACTTGAGCTGGTCTAAATTTCTGTAACTGCACCCATACTGAGGTCTGTACAAATCAGCAAAAGAAACCACAGCTTCAGGCAAAATTAGTATCTTGGTACAGAAATAAAGATGAAAACCCTCACCTCCTCCTCCTCATTGAGAGGTGAGGTCTTGAAGCCTTTGGAAACAGCGTTCCCCTCCTCTTCCCACCCTCCCATTCCTCCATCCTTTGAGGAAGGTCTCAGGGCAAGACTTTGCAGCCTTGTTTGCCAGAGGAAAAGGATGCTTTCTGTCTGGGAAGCTGCGAAGACTGTGTGGAGCAGAGCAGACCCGGAGCATGCAATTACCCAGGCAGCAGCAACAATATGTTAATTCACTCGATCCCTCTGAAATGAAGCACAGTGAAAGTCCCTGGAAAAAGTGAAAAGGAGCCTGTTAAGGAACCTGTGTGAAGGCCTTGTGCACAGCAGCCCCTACGAGTCCAGACGGGGACGGACTCTGCACAGCCGATGTTTTCAGAGCCGCGCTGGCAGCCCGTGCGCCTCCTCTTCCCGCCCCGGGGCATCCAACGGGAGCGAGGGGAACCAACCTCAATGCCAACAGGTCGCTCCTGTCCATGGGACAATATCCTTATTTTAAAGAGCTGTACCCCTACAAGAGATACCTCATCCACAGCAAGGTCACCCTAGGCGGATCACGGTCATAAGGCCATCATGAAGGCACAAGCCCTCTCTGTGTCCAGCGCTTTCTCACACTTTCAGGAGTGGAGCCTCCCCCCTGGTGTTCTCAGCTGCCAAGTTCATGTCCTGAGCTCTGCCTGTCTGTTCAGCTGCCCAGAGCTCCTTAGGTCAAGAAAGACAAGGAACTACTGAATGGTTCAATATAGAACTACAAAGATGATGAGGGGTCTGGAGCATCTTTCTTATCAGGAAAGGCTGAGAGAGCTGGGTCTGTTCAGCTTGGAGAAGAGAAGGCTGAGAGGGGATCTCATCGATGTCTCTAAGTATCTCAAGAGTGGGTGTCAAGAGAATGAGACCAGACTCTGTTCAGTGGTGCCCAATGATAAGATGAAGGGCAATAGGCACAGACTGAAGCACAGGAGGTTCCATCTGAGTATGAGGAGAAACTTCTTTACTTTGAGGGTGCCAGAGCCCTGGAACAGGCTGCCCAGAGAGGCTGTGGAGTCTCCTTCTCTGGAGACATTCAAACCCACCTGGACACATCTACTCTAGGTGAATGTGCTTTAGCAGGTGGGATGGATTAGATGATCTTCAGAGGTCCCTTCCAACCCCAATCATTCTGTGAATCTGTTGATTCTGTAACTGCTGTCCTCCAACAAGAAGCAACAAAGCCAACACTGGAAAGAGAGAAGAAAACTGAAATTGGTGAAATTGGTCATTTGGTGAGTTTACTGTGATTAGTCAATGCCCTCAGAAGGTGCACACCGACCAACTACCTCCTGGTGCATCACCCTTCTGATTACTGCTGAATAACTGCTCTAACACCCAACTAGAAGCTATTGCCCTATGCTGGCATCATGGTGGAAGCGGCCTTGCCCTTCTATAGCAGAACAGGTGCCTTGCTGCAGGCAGGAAAGCCTGCCTCCCTCCTCGGGAACAGGGGCAGAGGAAGGGTCAAGATCTCTGCTACCTCCATATATTGGACAGACTGAGCACCCACCTGCTTTCAGGGCAGCTTTCAGGTGACTACAGATCTCCTTGAGGAGCAAGCAATTGCTTACATCGAAGGCAAGCACGGCTTTAAAGCTGTGTAGCCTCCTGCAGACAGCTTGCTGTTGTAACCGACACAAAGATTAAAGTCTGCCATGTGGAAGAGTTGCACACTAAAGCTCTTTCTGCATAAGGCTGTTGACCACTGAGCTGATATATTGAGGTCAGAGGCTCCTCAGTGCTGACACACTTCTTGAGGGACATAAGCGTGGCTTTCATGCACACATACAATTGTTACCCTGAGGAGCAGGGGGCAACTAGTTCAACTGCAAGAGATTTAAATTCAGCCCTTAGGCTGCACCAAAACTCCTGGGTTCCTGCAGAAATGGGATCAACAGCAGCAAACATCTAGAGAAAGGGTTTACCAACTTCTACAGCAAGCTGGTTTGTTTGGATTGTTTTTTGAGTGAAAGACTAAGAGAAATCACACTGTTGGCTCTCCCTTAAAAAGGCACCTATTTTGCACAGACGGACTTTTTCTCTCCAAGGAGAAGAAAGGGAAGCAACACACAACACTGAGCTGCAAAGCCACCAGTGCCTCGCCATGAGTCCTGGCCTTCACAGAGCTCCTGGTGGCTGTCCCTAAATCAGAGCACTTCATCGCCAAATGGCATGTCTCAGATGAGATGAGTTTCCTGAAAAGCACTGACAACACACAATTAAAAGCTCGGTTCAGACAAGCAGCTAAACAAGTCTGCTTCTGGTTTTTGAGCTGAACATTCAAGGCTTCCCATGTTTGCTCACTCACAGGTTATCTGGGCTGCACAATCAGCAAAACTCCCACAAAAACACTCGCTGGGGCTCGGCTACCAGGCGGTCTGTAATGGAGCTGTTTTAGAGAAAAACAGAAGTGTTATCGCGTACGTGGCTGTCCCAACACAATTAGTCATACCTGATGGAGAGATACGCCTCCTCGCAGGGCTCTTACCACCTTGTCAACAGATTAAGTCAAAATGAAAACATCCTAACTATCAAAAAGCAACTTGAAAGCTGAATCATAAATCCTGAAAGCAGCTTCGATGCTACAAAGAGATGTCTTCCTTGCAAAAGCAGGCAGCTGGGTTCCTTCCATCTGTCCTGTTTCTTCCTCCCATACAATTTCCTGACATTGCTCAGTGAAATAACATTTCTTCTTTCGTCTCCCCACTCAAGCGACCCTTTTTTGCTCCAGCTGAGAAGTGCTGTGGGGTCAGGAGAAGAAACCACACTCGAGGCAGGAAAAGGTCAGAGCTTTGATGGTGGGAAACAACATCCCAGTCATCTCCTCTGTCTGACCTCAGACAAGTTCCCCAACACATCTTTGCCTAATTTCCCCATTGAAATAGCAAGTTCCTCACCACTCTGGGTGACTACCAACGTGGACAACAACCAGGGGAGACTGATGATGTGTCTAAGCTTCCTCCCACCTCACCATCTCATTCATAGAACCATAGAATTACAGAATCATTTTGATTGGAAGAGACCCTCAAGATCACTGAATTCAATCATTAACTTTACTCTGGCACTAAACCATGTCCCTAAGAACCTCATCTACATGTCTTTTAAACACCTCCAGGGATGGTGACTCCACCACTTCCCTGGGGAGCATGCCCCAGTGCTTGACAACCCTTTCCAGGAAGAAATTTTTCCTAATATCCAATCTAAACCTCCTCTGGCACAACCTGAGGCCATGTCCTCACACATGGTGATCTTCAGCACAACCTAGACCTGTGTTTCATGCAGTACTTCCATACCTGTTTACTTCTCAAATGTCTCTGTTGGTGTCTTCTAGCTTCCAAGGTCTTGGCAATCATTCCCTACCACAAGAGCACCATTGCTGGCTCGTGAAATCCACCTTCTTTCTTCAACACTTGACAGACAATTCCACGGGACTTTTTTTTGCACTGACACTAACGAGCAATGGAGAAGGCTGCCAAATGAATGGGAGGAGTTCAGCTCATGGCTGGTACTGGAGGCAGAACATCAAGATGCAACTCAGTAGTTAAACTTCTCCAGATGGGAGGTCACTTGGCCAGAAGGCACCGCACTGACCTCACAGTGATCCTGTGGTTGCTGTCTGCAGTGAGGACCCTGGCACTGAGCAGGGTCTACACACATGTGCATCATGGTGGGGCTAGGAGCAGGTTCCTCTTGATAATCATTATGAAATGCATTTGGAAACAAATTTATTTTTCTGAAGCCCCCTCTCTGGTGCCAACAAGTCTTTCAAGATGCAACCTGCACCACCAGGGCCCACAGCAAGGTTCAAGGGGAAGCATGCTCTGGTCCGAGGAGTGGCCAGCAAGGCTGGGAGCTGCCAAACAGCTCCATGTCCATGGCAGAGCTCATAACCAAAGCCAAACCCTCCAGATTTGGGTAATTCCCAGGCAAGTCTCAGCCAAATCCACACGTCTGCACTCACTCTAAAGAGCTGAGATGCATTGAGAGAGAAGAGCAATTGGTGCAGGTTGCCATGGCAGTGTGCATGGATGACTTTATCACTCTTATCAGCTGCAGCAGCATTTAGGCCCATTATCAGAGAACACCGGGGTATTTTTCGTTAAGGGTGCAATAGGTGGGAAAAGCAGAAAATCAGTGTCAGCCAGAAGCCAGCAGTCAGCACACAAAGCAGGAGGGTGAGCTGCTCCCATGGGCACACAGACATTTACCCAGCCCGGGGCTCATGCTGGAGTCCAGGGCTGCTGCAGGGCTCTCCGGCAGCCCCCAGCCCAGGACCAGAGCTTTCCCTGCGAGCAGAGGGCGTTCTCCTGCGCTCCCCGCAGAGCTGCTGGAAGTGGGTCAATCCTTCTGCTTTGCTGAACCTCCTGGCAGGTCGGTGCTGCGCCACTGTCACTGCTTGTCATCTGTGCCACGCGGCAGCCACATAATTCAGAAGTTAACGAATTCAATACACCTAATTAAATCAACCTTGGCATCTGTTCAAAACCCATTTAGCTGCTTTTTTCTTCTTTTCTTTTTCCTTTTTATTCCCTGCTGTTGATGGTGAAGAGGCACACAAGAGGAGAGATGTGAGAGAGCGTTGCTAAGGGGTGAGCTGGTTTTCATCCCTCAGCTGCTTCCCTGCTGCTCTCCCGTGATCGCAGAGATGATTTGTTTCCTTCAAGGGAACATGACAAACCCACGTGGCATCTCTCCTTTTGCCCCTTTTCTCCTTCAACCCCCCCAAACGAAATAATCTTTCCTGTCTTCTCATGAGTTTTACAGAGTCCCACACTCGCTGGCAATGGTTTGGCTCTGCTGCTGACACTGATCGTGGGCTTGGCACACAAAGGGAAGGCACATCAAAGTGTGGCCTGCAGCACCTTGCCCGGGCTGGACACACTGCAAGGTGTGAGCACCATCTTCCACCACTGGACTGAGCAAAGCCAGAAAGCAATGGGGAGGCCACCAGAGATGGCTCACCACCGTCAGGGTCTCCTCTGGATGCTCTCTCAAGGAGCTACCAAGCCCACGTTCCTCGGAGCAAATTTGCTGTCTTTTCCATGTTCTTCAGGTCTTCCATAGCCAGCCAGTAGGTCCACACAGTGCGTTGCACGTCATCACTTCATTAGCTATCAGAAAAGATACAGTTTACAAAGATGTGATCTGGACTGATGAAACACGTCAGGTCCAAACCTCCACAGCACAGACCTATGACCTGTTAAAAGTACACACAGGAGAGCAGCAATTTGCACTGCCAGGCTGAGAAAGAAACCAGAAGCTGCCCATGGCACTAACAAAAATGCACTACATGTTATTAAGTACATGTGAAATAGTGTCCTTGGAAGACAAGCCATCAGCTCAGCATCTCCTTTGCACTCAGTTGTTTTCTCCTTGCATGAACCTCAGGTGTAAGTAAGCCAAAAAAGATAAACTAATTCTCGTACATTTGCTCTTTCATGATATCTGTCTACATGAGGGCCGAACAGTAGGACCGGTGAACTACCTGCATGTTCTCAGAGCTTCACCATCCCTTCAGCAACAATTTCTCCCCCTTGCGTTCTCCTCTTGCCCGGTCCTAGATAGTGGGTGTAAAGCAATTTGTTGGCAGGGATGGGAGGAAAATTCAGAGGACGAACATCCCCAGTGCTCTCAAATCCTGTGCACTCTTTCAGCTCTTCTAGATACCACAAAGCAACAAACACCAGACGGTCTTGTGGCTGAACAAGGTGTCACTGTGGATGCTTCCAACCCCTACTCAGCCTGAGCCACCCCACATAGGCTCACTACCCTTTCCAGATTCCAAAAATGGGATCCTCATCCTCTCTCCGAGCCTGGCCCAGCAGAGTCACCAACATCTACAAATCACTCAGATAACTAAGCAGCACAGGACAGCTTGCCAGTGATTCAGCCAGCCCAAGGCCAATGGCTGGGACGCTTCACACCGTCGCTGTCGATGACACCAACGACTCCATTGCCAGCAGGAGCCCTGCAGGGCCGCGACAGGAAATCGGGTCTTAATCACCGTCTCACTTTTCACTCCCCACTTCAGTTTTGCTATTTTAGCAGCTGCTGTGAGCTGGCTCCACACTTTCAGACGAGAAACCGTTGGGGCACAGGGTTTAGCTTGAGTGTTTTCAGGCTGCAGCTCCAAATGCAAAGAAAAATGTGAAGCTGGGGGAGGCTGCAGAGTAGAAATCAGGTAGCGATCAAGGCATTAAGACACAACCAAGCAAGCAAAAGCCTCCTGCCCAGGCTGACATCGCCTGCATTGCCTGAGACACCAGCCAGGCTGGTTGAGTCCATACAGACAGAAAACTGGCACTGTGTGGACCTACTGGCTGGGGTTGCTGCCCATTTGGGACAGTCGTGTGATATGGTCCGATGCAGATGTGTCTCCAGGTGCTTCCCCTTCTCCTTGTTCATGACACATCTATAGATCTGCTGTGATACCAGACCTGGGCTTTATCAGCTTTCTGCTCAGCCTGCGTGGCAGCCAGGGAAAATTCCCCTTGAATGGGGGAAACCTTCTGCCATCGTAACCCATGCAGATGGCAGAGCCAGCCCCTGTACACCTGCACCAGAGACCATCTAAAAGGCACGTGGCCAGAGCTCAATGGCACGACCATCCACAAGCATCTGCACAAGAAAACTTGCCGAGTGCCCATCAGCCCATGCTTCCCATGCTCACATGGCCTGTGGACCTTCAGGGGCAGCAGCCTGCTCAGGAAAACAAGAGGTTGGATTTTGTGCCCGACTCCAGTTGCTTTCTCCTCTTTGCAGCCCCTCAACCTAGGCACAACGTGGGGTAATGAGAAAGCAACCCCAAATCTCTCCAGTCCCGAGCATCCAGACTGGTGTAGGTGACCCTGGAGGTAACAAACAACCTGTGCAATTCCTCAGGTACTCTCACATGTGCTAGAAGAATGTGGTCCTTCACTGTGATGAGCGTACTAAAGTCCTCAATGTCCCTTCCATGGTGATTGATGATAGGTAATGTGCATTTCTATGCCACATTGATAGCAGCACACCAACACCCTGGAGAGATCACAAGGCAAGGGAGCAGAATCACAGAATGGTTGGGGTTGGAAGGGACCTCTGAAGATCATCTAGTCCAACCCACCTGCTAAAGCAGGTTCACCAGAGCAGATTGCACAGGAATGTGTCCAGAGGGGGTCTGAATGTCTCCAGAGAAGTAGACTCCACAGCCTCTCTGGGCAGCCTGTTCCAGTCCTCTGGCACCTCAAAGTAAAGGAGTTTCTCCTCATATTCAGATGGAACCTTCATGCTTCAGTGTCAGAAGTGACAACAGGGTTCTCATGACTGGCCCAGTGCCTACAGGACGATGTGTGTGGGGGTGAGATGTCAGGGCAGACTTTGAGCCTGACATTTTATTTGATTGGAGGGTCAAGTATTTCTCTGCTGGCTTCCCATCAGTTGCAAGGTTTCCCCCTAAACCCATCACACAAAGTTGATGCTGTTTAAAACACACCTCAGATGTACTGAGGTCTGCTTCTTAATATGGACACCAATTAGCCTATTCATAATAGACCACTACGGTTTCATCAGAGCATCTTGTGATATTTGCCGAGACACAATAAACAACCTTGGAATCTCTTCCGTACGACTTAGGTACTGGTGTCAAAGTGACAATTCTTAAAATTCTGGAACCCTTGAGCCAAGCAACCTTTGCCACAAAACTAAATATTTGGGAAAGAGGACAGTATTCACCACCTGACTTTCTCATATTGCCTTAAGCAACATTATTCCTAAAAACACCCTCACATGATCCCTGTGTCATGCCCTGAAGTCCTACCCTTGGCTCCCCATCACCTCCATGTATCACAGATGCTGTGGGTGCAGAGCTTCGGGGTGCCACAGCCACTGCCAAATTACGCATGACCTATAGGAGTTTTCCCCGTCTCCAACCTGACCTTGTTCTGACCACATTCTTCTCCAGAAACAGATGGAAATTAAGCCTTGCTGCAAGAGGGGCTCACAAAACTTGCTTTAGAAATCCTCCCCAAACAGCCCGCCATAGCCTGGGGCACGAGTATTGCTACAGCAGGTGTAGGATTCATCTCACCCTCCCTACAGCCATCTAAAGCATATATATGTAGCCTAAACAAGCTGGCTATGGGCACGTCACATTTGATCAAAGAAAGGTGTTTGCAGTGTTGCCTTCTGCATCAGAACAAGTCAGCAAAAAGTCTGTCAAGCAGTCAGGGAAGCTGAGGGTGCAATTCATCTCATTCATCACATCCTTCGCACCTTAAACCCCATGGACAACATGGACGAGGCCTCCACTGATTACAGCAGAAACCAAACACTGTGCTGCCAGCCTACACGGGGGTGCCATGAGATGACTCCACCCCACCAACTAGTCAGGTGGAAAGAAGCAGAGACTTCCAGAGGGCAAAACTGCTCTCAGAGCCTAACTTCAGCATCTGAGATGTCATTGCCCGCACTCCAGTGTGCTTCCAGAGGTTAATCCCCCATCCCTCTAGCAAGGGGAAATAGAACAGATATTCACATTTCGGCTCCACCGCCTTGTGCTCCAGCTCTCCCAGCAAGTGAAGATGGTTTTGTGCTCATACAAAATTATGGATAAGGTGCAAATGCACACATAACCCACTCTGTAGCCCTGTCCCCGTGAGTAGCAGCCTTTGGCAACAGGGCAGGTGGGAAGCAGGAGCAGCAACATCTAAAATGGCTCCATCAGGATTCACTTCACCTCAGGATGGTTATCAGAGGGTGCATATTTGACTGACAGATTCAGCATGTATTAACACATCTCAGTAAAACACCCTGAGACTCCAGGACAGAAAATGCCACATGGGCAGCTAATTTGCTCCTAATAGTGCATTTACCTCTGGCAGAAGTCAGAGACTGCAAGTGCTTCATGAGCCATTTACAGGATCATTTGTAGGCACTACTGAGTAACTCAGGAACTTAATTATCTCCTTCAAAATGACCCGTGCGATTTAAAAACCTATTTGAACATTGGGTGCCCTGGGATCTGTAATCCCCAGTCTAGTCGCTCAGATGGCACAATCTCAAAGTTACCATGCAGGTCATTCACACTGCTCTAAATCACCCTACCTACACGCCAAACCCACAAACATGCCCCAAAATCCACCTTTCCGAACAGAGAGAGAAGCAAAACCACAGCAATCACCTCCTTATCCGCTACCTGCTCGAGCTTCCCAAACGAGAGCCGGAGTACACATCCCCTTATGGGGCTCAGCAAACCTTCAGCACCAACGCAACACTGAGCATCTTTGGACATAAAATATATATATTTAGGCAAGTTACTATGCTTCTCGGAAACTTTTTGCAATATTATTTACAAGGCTCAGCGGCAGTTTTTAGAGTCGGCTGGCAGTTCACAGCTCGAATCAAGACACACCACGCATGAACCCTCTTACTAATAATGGCCCATGGGGCTGGAAAGCCCCCATGCACCTCTCAGCCCCGCGCTGCAGCGAGGTGACACGCCTGGGTGCTCGATTTGAATACGTATGGCCGAGGCCGCCCACGGGGAAGCACCCGATCCTGCCTGGGAGCTGCAGTCCTGACCCCAGGGACGCAAGGTGAGAAGGGCAGGGGCTTGCGCTTTCATTTCTCTACCCAAAAGTATTTCCACTGAGTGATGGTTAAGTGCATTCACTGGGTTTGGGTTTTTTTTTTTAAGGCATGTCATTGTAGGAGGACATGCCCAAAGTGGAAAAACGTGCCAGTAAAATTCCTGATGCCCCTGTCCTCGCATTCAGTGGCTGATGCTACACCATCCCAAGGGCCAGAAGCTCCCACATAAACCTCAGTACAAAACATCTTGCAAAGTGGATCCCTCAGCAGTTCTTGGAATAAGAGTAGCAAAGCACCAATATCACAGAATCAAAGAATGGTTTGGGTCAGAAGGGACCTTGAAAGATCATCTAGTCCAATTCCAGTGGCATCGGCAGGGACACCTGCCACTAGATCAGGTTACCCAGAGTCCCATCCAACCAGATCTTGAACACTTCCTGAGAGAAGACATCCACAGCTTCTCTGGGGGACCTGGTCCAGCGCCTCCTAAGGCATGTAGTAAATGCAGAGACACAAACCACGAGACTGGACACAAGCACAGATTCTCAAGCCAGATTTCTCTTCTGTATTAATGCACTGGGACTCTGGCTGACGTTCACTGAGAAATGGAGTGCAGCACCTACCACACTGCCGCCGCTCCAAAGGAAGCTCCGGCCCCAGGCTGGCACTGGTGAAAGGGATGTGCTCCTCAGGCTATGGCCATCTGGCATTTTGGTCCAGTATCTTACTGGAAATCAAATGGCTTCAGTAGTTCAAGGCACGGTGTGAACTGCAGGAGAGGATGCTCAAGTGTGTGGTCCAAGGAGCTATCAGCAGGTCCTGGTGACACCACGAACAGGTGCACCAAGCAGAGCCACACACTTGCCATCGTTAGCACATCCCTCGCTGCAGTGCTCCCCACCAAAATGTCTCCTTTTGACTCTGATTCTCCCTCACTCCTGTATGGCTCTGCATACCTCCAAGCTATCTATCCACCTCCAGCTGAAGCCACCTCAGCCCCCAGCCAACCTCCTCAGGTTAAGACCTCCTCTGCAGCTCCTGTCATCCCCAGCGTATTCCCACTTTCACAGCTCAGCTCCTTCTGCATCTCCCCCAAGGACACGTTTCTCCCCCTTGCTCATCACTTTTTGAATCTCATCACCTATTTCTCGCACAGCCGGTGTTTCTGGAAGCAGAGGGAGGTCTGGGCACACGCTCCTGGGTTGCCTGCAAAT
The DNA here is from genome assembly GCF_964273445.1 of Streptopelia decaocto. Taxonomy (NCBI): domain Eukaryota; kingdom Metazoa; phylum Chordata; class Aves; order Columbiformes; family Columbidae; genus Streptopelia; species Streptopelia decaocto. The sequence continues at coordinate 11,241,358 of NC_138655.1, forward strand.
TCATCCCCAGACACAGTTATTCCAGGCGTTTTCAGGGGGCTAAGCACATTGGGTAAAACTCTCACTACCATTGAGTCAATGGGTTTTTTTACTTTACTTCAGCCACTATTTCACCTTTAATGACCCAAAATTATCATGCTGCAACAGCAGTTGCCTTACCTGTTTCTGCACCTTCTGGATTGTCCTGCTGGAAAAGGGGAGTAATGGCTCTGGAAAGAAAACAAAAACAAAAACCACAAAGAATCGGGGAAAGCCACTGGCGACATCTATTCAAAAGACAAAAAATGCATGATGTCATGGAGAATAGCTACAAAGCTGTAGCCTTTCAACGCTAGCTTGCATTTAAAGGTAACATCTTGAAGTGTGGCTTGAAATGACATGAGCTGCCCCATGGCCTGTACCCCATTGAGGGGAGCAAAAACTCCTCTCTGAACCCTTTAGATCAACAAACCAAGAGGAAAAAGGTACCAGAGACCCAACGCACATTTGTGGAAAAGCATGGATGGTGGAATTAAGGTTTGTGGCTCTTGGCATCCTGCTCCAGCTGTTATAAAACAATATGTTTACCTCAGTCATGCAGTTATCGATACTCTAGCATGAGTCATCTGTAATACTTATCTAATGGTGAGTAAGCTGCTCCTCCTGGTCATATTTTCCAGAGAAATCTGTAAAGTAAACAAGAAGGGAAAAATACCTATCAGAACATGTTATCAAAGAAGTAAAAGGAAGGGGACGGTACTTGGGCAGCAAGGCAGCACACAAAGTGGCAGGGAGAAAGTTGTCTTGGGGTTATCATATGAAACGCACACCAGGAGAAGCAAGACAATGATAAGGGTCCATATGGGGTATAAGTGATGTACCACTAAACCAACCAAAACATGATCCTTCCTGCTGCTGGATACTGCAGCAAACACCTACAGCAGAAGTTGTTCATGACACAGCTTTTGGGATTAGGACTCAAATCTACAGAACATAAGGTAGATTTGGGGTCTGTGCTCATCACTTCCTCACCACAAGCAGTGTTGGCAGTGAGTGTGGCCTGTGGAAGAGCTGCTTGAGGTCAGTGTCCACAAAATCCTGAACAGCAGGAAATCCCCAACCCAATCAGGAGGGTGTGAAGTGATGCTGAACATGGGGATGCTTCCTCACCTAACCATGTTTTTACTAAAGCTCAGCAACTAAATTGCAAATAATTTAATGGTGTAATTAATGAAAGAAAAAGATGAAGCCACCCTGTTTCACATCTGTTTGGTGAAAGCAACCCTGAAGGACCACACGTGCTCTTTCGCACCCAGCTGTACGTGACCTTTGTGTTCGCTGCCTGCCCGCACCTCGGTGGGCTCTGGTGAGCCACAAGAGCCAAGGCCAAGCTGTAGAGGACTTTCTCACCAGAGAAACTGCTGCTGGGCAGGCGGGGGAAATACCCCAAGGGTCTCCCAAGGGGGCTGAGTCATCACATGGGTGTCTCACGGAGATTTTGGAGGGGTAGCGGGGGTGGAGAGGGGAGAAAACTCCAAACACCTCTTCACCTTCACACGGCAGAAAGGAAGAGAAAACCCCGGGTATGAATCACCCTGCCCGGACATCTCAGAGCTACCAAAACGTTTCACACAGGCTGCTGCAAAGGCTCCCACCAGCAGAGAGGAGTCCATATGCCGTCCTTGCAGCTCTTGCAAGGTTTTGTGGGGCAAGAAGCTTCAAGGGTGAGCACAACGCTTCTGTAAGCTTGACCCCAAGCAGGCAGCAGATACGAGAACATGGCCATGGGGACCAATCCAGCCCTTAACACCAAAGCATCAGACTCCACACCCAAGTGTCAAGTCCAAGATGGTCACCTCTACATCTCCTCCTTCCTGGGAGAGACTGGAAAGCAAAAGCTCTGTCATGGCTAGGACAGCATTTCCCAGAATCACAGATTGGTTCAGGTTGGGAGGGATCTTCAAAGGTCACCTCGTCCTAACCTACTGCCATGGGCAGGAACATCTTTCACTACATCAGGTTGTTCAAAGCTCCGTCTAGCTTCACCTTGAACACTTTAGTGATGGGGCATCCACAACTCTGCTGGGCAACCTCGTCCAGTGTCTCACCCCCTTCATCATGAAAAATTTCTTCCTCATGTCCAAACTACACCTATGCTTTTCCAGTCTAAAACCATTGCCCTCTGTTCTGTCACTACAGGCCTTGGTAAAAACTCTCTCTCCATGTTTCTTATAAACCCCCTTTAAATACTGAAAGGCCACAACAAGGTCTCCCTGGAGCCTTCTCCTCTCCAGGCTGAACAACCCCAATTCTCTCAGCCTGTCCTTGTAGGAGAGGTGTTCCAGCCCTTTCATCATTTTCACATCCTCCTCTAGACCTGCTATAACATGTCCACATCTTCCTGTACTGTGGACCCCATTGCTGGGGCAGTTTCACAGTGCACCCCCAGCACTGCCCAGGGCCACCTCCATCTTCCTCTGCCTGCCCCAGGGATGGGGGCTCTTGTAAGGCAAGTGCAGGAACTGACCACATCAAGAAGCAGCCTGACTGTGTTTTCTTGTCTTCTGGATTAAATCTTGTGCAAATCAGAGTTTTGACCCAGGTTGCTGCAGGGTCGCGTGAACCCTAGCACCAACATCAAGGATGGGCTGGAAACCAGTTTGGGAGAGGAGAGTCAGCGGGACCAGCCCCTTTGTCACCAGCACACTCACATCAGATGAAAAGGGCCATGTAACCATGGCCTTGGACAGTTGCTCATGGCATTTAACCATCAGCCTCAGAATAAAACTGATTCCTGCATTTGAGCAGAGGATCTGTATGGGGACAGAAATAAAACCAGGCCAACTTATTCTCTCCTGAATCCTCAAACCCATTTTTATTATATACATTTTCTTTTCTCTCCTTTTTTTTTTACATAGGATTGAGAAGGGCGTCCCTGGAGCACGAACTCCATCTCCATTTACCTCAGGCAAACACATAATCCTGCCCAGAAACAAGTCAAACACCTCGCTCCCACTGCTCTTATTAAAAAGCTTCTCCAAAATCTTTCTTCTGACATGACTATAAAGTTTCTTCTCATTTCCAGCCTAAGCAGTCATGTTGGGTGAGATTCACCTGCATCCTTCTGTTTCAACAGATCATCAACTCCCTGATATAGCTGGGCTGGGCTGAGCAAGCCGTGCTGCTCCAGCTCTCCTCTCCTGGCCTTCCCATCCACCTCTTCCCATTGGAATTTATCTGGAGGACACAAGAAATGGACACAGTCATAGAATCATAGAATCATTTCAGTTGGAAGAGACCCTCAGGATCATCAAGTCCAACCATAACCTAGAACTAAACCATGTCCCTAAGAACCCCATCTAAACACCTTTTAAACACCTCCAGGGATGGTCACTCTATCACTTCCCTGGGCAGCCTGTTCCAACACCTGACAACCCTTTCCAGGAAGAATTTTTTCCTAATATTCAATCTGCACCTCCCCTGGCACAACTTGAGGCCATTTCCTCTTGTCCTGTCACTTGCTACTTGGGAGAAGAAGCCAACAGCCTGTCTTGGAAAGGTGACCTGTCCTCTAGGAAACACCCCTGCTTTTCTTTCTATGTACACATCTGCTGCTCTGAGACCTTTCCAGTAGAACCTTTAAATCTGCGGTTTGGGCTTGGTAATTTTTTATTTTTTGAGTTGTATGATCAAAATTGCATATGCCTTTTAAATGTCTAAATACGCATTTCATAGGAAATCAGTATACAGGGAAAGAAGGGGAAAGACAACCACATCTTACTGCCAGGATGCAAATAAAGCATTGGGTAGAAATTCAACAGGCCACAGCTGTAATCTAGCCCTAGCAGTGCTTTTGCTGTACCTGTGATACAAAATTAGACATAGATTAGGAGATTCCTGCAAAAGAAAAGACCATTTTGCCAGCTATAAATAATTTTTGGGGAAAAAAATAAAAAGAAGAGAGGTTTTCAGACACAAATCAATTGAAAACATGGTCTAATACAGGATTCAACGTGTGCATTTTGGGTTGTCCTACGCAGGGACAGGAGTTGGACTCGACGATCCTTGTGGGTCCCTTCCAACTCAGGACATTCTGTGATCCTGCCAGTTTTGCAGGGGAAAGAAAAAACCAAAGGAATCAATAATTATCTGTGTAGCAACCTAACACAGCTCTACACATTTCTATCAGTAAATAAACGTAGTCATATCATAAGGATTGCCCATCTGTATTACGGTACAAAGGCAAACAAATGCACGCAACCAGTTTTGGGCTGAGGTTCTGGAATTTACAGAAGCAAAGAAAAATCAACAGGGGCTCTGCCTGAGTGAAGACGGCTGGTTAAAGCACACAGGGCTTGTGCTGGTGTTCAGTGAACCCGCCTGGCTTGCATGCGTGTGTGCACAGTTAAAGATAACTATCTTGATATATTTAAACCAAAGAGGGAGAGAAAAAAAAATCTTGCACGCAAAATGTGGCAACGTTTGCACAGATCTTGCAGATCTCAAGGCAACCGAGCGGCTGTCTCACAAGAGGTCAAGGCTCTGGAGCTGATAACCCCTCTGACGTTGGCATTTTCTGAAAGGTGAGCTCATCTGGCTGCCCCTGCAACTTCTGCTCTACACACACTTGGTGCAAAAGTCACATAGTGAGCAGGTGATGAGGTGACGCAGCACTGTGGTCATCCAGCTCCATGTTTTCTACAAGCTGGAGAACATTTTTGGGTCCCTTATTTTAGGCTTGGAAGTATGGAGACTGCATTCTTAAGAGAAAAACATGTGAAAATAGCCTGTTCCTCTTAACCTCTAAGTCCATTTGCTTAGATAGCACCTTCACCCTGGAACTGGTGAAGTGCTTGTGTTTTCCATGGAGCAAAATCACCGGTGGCACTTAAGAGAACTGCAGCTCAGTGTCATCTCTACAGTCAATCTGCTGCTGGATTTGCATCTGGTTTGGTCACCTGGCTTCACCCAGATGCTCCAAGCGCACCTCCCAGTCTCTACGGTAGCTACTAATTCTCGTTGTACACCAGGGTGGTAAATACAGCCATCATCTAAGATGTTTGCAGCCGCTAATTAAATTTCCGGCTCTAAGTAATGAGATACAATCTCTCTTCGAAAGCAGCAGCCTTGACTCAGCATACAGTGCAAAGGGAGAGACTCTGCTTCTTCACTTTCTTCAAAGGTCAGCGAGGTAACGCCCCGGAAACCCTGAGTAGTAACATCTCGTCCTTAACCAAGGTGCAGGAGCTGTGTTTAGGCAGCTGGCTGATCACAAGAGCTACAAGGACACGTGTCCGCTCAACAACAACCAGCTCCGCATACGGATGCCTTTTATGAGCCGCCCTTGTGTTCAGCTTTGCTCGGAAGAGCGTGCCGCTCCGCCGGTGGGACCTGCAGTGTACGGAACAGCAGTTATTAGTGAAGCTAATTACAAACAACGCGGCTACTTAAGAGGGCTAAAAATAGCGTTGGCGTATTAATAGATGGAGCACAAAACTGGGACACGCTCATCTCGAGCGCGGCAACATCCTACACGATCTCGGGTAAATCTCTTCATCTGTGTGTTTCGTTTTCACAGTTTACAAAGCAGGCAGAAATACTCGTTCTCAGGCTGCCAGGTTGAATTCCTCCATGTCTGGGAGCACCGAGAGGTCCTCTCCTGTATCTCCACACAAGTGGAAAACATTCCTGTGTCAGCCACACTGGCTCCCTGACATAATTTCACGCCATTTATGCGGCAACTCAGGTGGTAGTTCCCAGAAAGCTGAAACATTTACCTTAAATAGCTGAGTTCACTAATGGGTGATCAAAGGAAGGTAGGCTTTGGAAACAGTTTCCAGTTGACCTGGAGCTGCTGGAGCAGAGCAGCAAAGTCACCAGCTCGTGCCCAGCACCGATGCACAGGCAGGATGGTGAAGGGGGAAATGTCTGACTCATTTACTCCATGCAAACTTTAGCCAATTTAAAAATCTTACGATTTGCACCTAGCTAATGACCAGAGACACAAAAACTTGTAAAGATATTCTAAAACCCTCTGCCTCCTCCGCACACCAGCAAGGTCTCAGCCCAGCGCCTGGGAGCAGATGTGAGAAACCAAGCCCTTCCTTCCCCAACCTGCAGCCTCTTAGTCGAACTCATTACAAAAGCAAAGAAGGGCCTGACGACCCTTCCAGGCTGGACAAATGCCACTGCTGTGCTGGAGGACGTCTCCTGAACGCTCGTCTGGGAGCAGAAGACCACACCAGCCACCATAAGAAGGAAAAGACACGAGGACCCACAGCTCCTTTCCCAAATCTCTGATGTCCCAAAGAAGCCCGAACCCTGGCCAGCCTTGCAGGGGTACCAGGGCACCCTTGCACCGGCTGCCATCTTCCCAGCTTTCAGGCTGGTTTGAAACTTCACAGCACTGACAGCTACAGGCAAAGTAGCCAGATGTGCACAACCTCTGGTCCACCCATGCAAGCTGTGGTTGCGTGGATGAACCCCCGGCATCACCCCAGGATGCCCAAAATCCTCCCTATAAACATCTCTCTGATGCAGCTGTTCATACAGAAGAATTTAAAAAACTGTCTTTAATGACGATGCAACTGCTGTGCAATAGGAGACCTGCCTCCTAATAACTATAATCAAACACACCTTAACCAGTAAGAAAAGGGAGTGGAAAATTGATGTGCTCCAGCATTTGCACAGGTCTTCATCTATTTATTTAAAAGCAAGCCTGAGTCTGAAAATGAGACGATGCAATCCCACAGTAAATTACAGCAGTTGTCCTACCTTTGCACTGATGTAGAAGAGATAAAACTCTGCCCTTGAGTGCTTTGTTACCTTCTGCTGAAGAGTTCAAGATGATAAAAAAAATCAGCAAAAAAACATAAAAGCCACAAACCAAACCAGTTTCAATACAAACAAACAGGGATGTTTTCTTTAGCCATTTCTACCGTGGCAGGAGTGAGATAAGCAGACCTCTCATATGAGTATTGCAAAAATAGCTGCAGGAAGATAACAAAAATTGAAATATATGTTAGACATAACTGTCAGCTACGGTCGTCTCAGGCTGCAACTGTTCCCACGCTTGCTCTCAAAAAGGAGCAAACAAGAACACGTAGCAGGGCTTCAAAAAGTCATCACCCATCAGATGCACAACTGGCTTCCAAAGCAGGAGAGGTGGTGGGACTCCCCAGCACTGCGGCTGCATCCCAGAGGCAGGAGCTGAGTGGGAACGGGAAGGACGGAGGGATGGAGTGGGGAAGGAACACACATAGGAAGGTGGAACAGTCTCCTTACGCTTACATGTTTCTCTTCCTCCCCACTCTCATGGCCAAATTACTCAAGGCTTCTGCTGCCCACCATGTTTTCCAGTGGACATAAAGTCCTTTACCACCCTCATGAATAAGGGAAACCCAAAGTTCCTTCAAGAGCCAAGGGAGCCCAAGTTTCTCACTGAGCTCCAGTGGTCCCAGGAGAAGACCCAGCTGAAGGCGGAGGTGCTGGGACATCCCTGGTTGGCAGCTCTTCAAGCTCTGGCTTTAGTGTTCACCCTTCTTGAGTTTGGCTGAGATGTTTGATCTCCTGTAGGACTCTGCAGCAGCAGGGGGGATGACCCCTCTCTTCTGTACTTTGATCATCATGGTAACTGAACTGTAGGATTGCTGCAGCCCAGGACCTTGGCAGATGCACAGGGACTCAGACACATGGTGTGAATTCTGGGGTTGTCTTATGCAGGGACAGGAGCTGGACGTGATGATCCTTGTGGATGCCTTCCAACTCAGGACATTCTATGGTTCTACGACTGCACAGCACAGCAGGTCCCTGCTATTGACAAGGACTTGGGAAGTTCTCTGCAAATCACCAACAGGAACGTGAAAAGAAAGCGGCACCAAGTTACAACCCTGGGAGGAAAGAAGGGACGTGCCTGGTGCGTGCTTCTTTCCTTTTTGTTCAAATCTATGACCTCATTTTTTCTGAAATATCCCTTTATGGTGGGATAAAGCAATTAATTGAGATGGAGGTGCTCTCCAAAGCTGATAGCCACTGTACCTCTGATGGACCAAAGGATTTTCACTGATTTAAATGAAACAGAATGCTCCAAAGTGGAAAAAATATATTAAATGTAAAAAAAAAAAAAAAAAAAAAGAGTGATTTTTAATTTTTTTTCTTTACTGTATAAATGTAGGAGTAGTTACATTTATACAGTCCTAAAATTACATTCGGCCCTTTGAAGGCAACCGCGAGGCTGATGTGGCCCCTGGTGAAGATGAGTTTGACACCCCTGACCTAACTCATAAGCAAAGTAAAATTAAATTAAGGAAAGGGAACCTTTAGCAAAATGTTGGCAAGTATTTAACAACTTCACGCATCTTCCTGTCAGGAAAAGCTTCCCATGGGAAGGTCCCCCGGCTCCCCAGCCCGGGGTGCGCTGCCTGACCCGGTGCTGGCAGCATCCCGAGCGGAGGATGCGGCCGGTCCACCCCAGCTCACCCGCTGCTACAGGACGGATTCGGCTGACTTCATCGGAAGCGAATCAAACCTCTCCCCCTTCCCTCCTCCCCCGCCAGCCCCTCATTCATGTTGGGAAGGAGCCTGGCAAACCCTGGGTTGATTATAAGTGAGGGGAAGCGGGAGGTTAAAAAGCTCTGAGGCCCCTTTCAGTCTGAAAGACAAAATAATCGTGAAGCTAAAACAGATGCTTTGCTGAAAATAAAGAGTGTTTTCTCAAAGAGAAGCCAAAAAATAGAAATGCCATAGAGTCCCAGGAAACCATGAGCATCCTGCTTTTATAAATAACTGTAATACTTGAGTCTACAATAATATTATTGCAGTATTTTGAAATGGTGCTGAGAGATTACACGTGTTGTTTGAAAGATAAATTTGAGACACAAAAAGTCCATGCCACTAGGTCTAACGTTTAAGCCCTGACTTTAAAAATATCTCCATATATTTACAGTTTACTTCCATGAGTGACACTGGGAAGATTGACAAGACCAGTCACCCAGGCACAGGGTCGAGCAATCACCCATTTAAATGAGCTCTAAACAACCAGAGCAAGAGATGCTAAAAGAAAGCCCATTGAGAGATAAGACAGCAAATGCTACTTTTCAATGCAATTATGCTCTACTCTCATCCCATTTGGTTGCCCAACTGGTTTCCCTGGAGACCTGGAGAGGAATGATATTCCAAGAGAATATTTCTGTAGGTTCACGTACATTTGTCCATGGTCTTTTATGGAGCTCTGACCCAGCTCTTACCCAGCAGGTAAAGGGATGCTCAGGCTCTGGGCTCATCCACTTCACCTTTGTAATGAACCTGCCGCCTCCAAATCGCAGTAGCTGTCGACAGTTTCTTGGTGTGACCAAGTCTTTGCCACTGAACGGACTGAAACTGCTGCGTTTCTTCCCTCTCAGTTAATGCAAATGCATCAATTGCAATAGGCGATCACAACTGAAGAACCACAGTCACGGAATGGTTTGGGTCAGAAGGGATCTTCGAACATGAACTAGTTCTAACCCCCCAGTCATGGGCAGCGACACCTTCCACTAGATCAGGTTGTTCAAAGCACCATCCAACCTGGCCTTGGACACTTCCAGGGATGGGGCATCCACAGCTTCTCTGGGTAAGCTGTTCCAGTGCCTCACCACCCTTCTTCATAGGGAAGAATTTCTTCCCTATGTCCAATCTAAACCCACCCCCCTTCAGTTTAGAACCATTGCCCCTTGTCTTGTCGCTACAGGCCCTGATATGTCTGTCTTTCTCATAAGCCCCCTTTATGTACCACAAGGCTGCAAATAGGTCTCTCTGGAGCCTTCTCTTCTCCAGGGTGAACAACCCCAATTCTCTCAGCCTGTCCTTGTAGGAAAGGTGCTCCATTGGAACACTGGGGTAGACAGAGGCAGCTCTTTGGGGGGTGAGCCCACCCTGGACTTAGGGCTCTATTTATTTTATCCATCTGATGAACATCTCTGGCTGCTGTGCTTGCTAATACACCCTTCTGAAGAGGACTCTACATTGTCTTTACTCAATCTCTGGAGCTCAAGGTGAGAAGTAAGTCTGCCAAGAGAGGGACCAGCACAACCATCAAGGTTTGTGTCTTTCTTGTGCTGCTTTCCAGAACACTTGAAGCACCCCTGCAACTGCCCGGGGACCTGGCAGTTCAACTCTGCTGCAGCTGCACCACAGGTATTCGCACTAGATCCTGCTCTCTTGCCTCCAGATGGGCTTTACATTCACTGCTTACTAATATATTCTGAATTCAGAGATGGGGAAAAGCCTCCTATCTATTTTCACCTCAAGCCGACCTCTCACCCCACTGCCAGGGTGGCTTTCCACAGACTTCCCCTCTGCATCGACAGGTGATTTTTCATTCCCAAGCTCAAGCTAGACCGGTACAGAAGTGACAGGTCCCTCTTGTATAGTTCTTATGCAGCCAAAATACCTGCAGCTCAATTACAGCTGAAAACTCCTACTGCCTGGCAAAAAGCTGCCAATTTTTCACACATAAAATGTAGTGGCAAACAATGGAGAAAAGGGAAAAAACAGAAGGTAAAAAAGGGAGAGGGGATGAAAATAAGAAGGAAGATAAGGGTGGGGGGAAAAAAGGAGACCTGGAGAAAAGGATGGAACAAACAAGACGACCAGGTGGGGTGACTCTAGTAAGGCTCAGGCACCAACCCAGCACTGGCTCACCTGGCATACTGCCCATGAAGAACCGGCACTGCATTAGGTACCAGCTCCCCTGCACGCTGCCAGGCCACAGGCTTTAGCTTTCCTCCTGCACAGATGGCCCATGATCATGTTTCGATCCTTATAAATTATTTACATCAGATACGAGGAAGTGGAGACATTAGAGATGGAAAAGATGCACCAGCGCATCCTCTGGGGAAGAGAGATGGATCCTTCCCTGCATCACACCAGCAAAGCAGTGATGCTCTGTCTCTCCTTGGGAAGGTGTTTTGCTGCTCAATGCACTCACCAGGCTGAAATTCTTCATCATATGTTTGCATAAATCTCATTTGTTTTGATCTCTAATCCCTTCCTCCTGGCAGTACCACCTGCCTGCATCCCATGCAGTCCTCAGTTGCGCAGCATCCCTGGGACACTTCCCTCTTTAAAATTTTCAAAAGAAATAAATCATCCTCCAAAGCCCAGTGAAGGATACCTTAAAGAATAATTCAGAGCTCAAGTATTTACAAAAATAAAATAAAATCAAATCAGATTGATTTTTAAAACTGGGGACTTTCAGCAAGCACTTCACACTTCCTGCCTTCGTCTCCCAGAGGGCAATCGCTCACTAGTGATGCGGTCAGCAGAAAAATATTTCCTGAGCTACGGACCAACTGCTTTGTGAAGTTACTCCTGCAGCACCAAAGGAAATGAGAGACTCCGGCACAGCACCATCCTGCATCTTGCGATGCTCAGCCAGCTGGAGTTTGTGGGACGGGGCAGCACGCATCCTCCTTGAACACCTGGCAAAGTTCAGAAAGCTCAAAACAACCCCATCTCCAGCATCACATTTTAAGAGCTAACTCCCTCCTGACAACTGAGATAGAGAACCTAAAGGAGCGTGTCACGCTTTGAACTTCACAGTAATTCACCTCCTTGCCAGGATTTGTACATTCTTTCTGTTGGCTCCAAGAGTTCTCTGTGCTCCCTTCGCTTACACAAAGCTTCGCGCAGATGAAAGACTCCTGCCGCGAGTCATCAAGATTTACTGTAATTTTGGTTCAGATCAGGAAAGCACTTGCGCGTGCGCTTAAATCACTGCCAAAGTCAAGGGCACCCAGTTTCATGCTCCCATACTCCAAAGCAATCAAGATTAAACCCTTTTTTTTTTCTTTAGGATAAAAAGGCAGTGAGAATATTAATTAAAGCCTGATGGCAATTACCTAAATGATCTGTTTGTCACTGTAACAGATCAGATGGGAAGATGTTAAAGCATAGTTTGGACGTAAGGACAGAAACTGGATGGGGAAAAGCCAGCACTGAGAGTTTGGCCAAGCAAGCACAGGGTAGAGGACACAGTGTTTGGCCACAGCACCTTTGAAAACAGATTCTATGTTTTCAAAACACCAAAGCTATAAATGAGAAGTTCTCAGTTAATTTTTTACTTAAGATCCCCCTTCTAATAGATGCTTTCTGCCCTGCTCACAGAATCACGGAGTCACAGAATGTTAGGGATTGGAAGGGACCTCGAAAGATCATCCTGTCCAATCCCCCTGCCAGAGCAGGAACTCAAAATAAGAGGGACCGAATTTATCTGTTTCTTCCCCATGGTATAATGCATTTCTGTTGGCTTCTCCTGCTTTACATGCATGAGCCTATGCTGGTACTGCTAAGCCCTGAACACGAAGCAGATGTTCTGGAGGTTCTTCTAGACTTCATGACTCCTACCTGGCTAGCAGCAGCTGTGCTGAAGAGATTTGAGGATTCAAGTATTTGGGAATATTTGTTAGTCCCCATTACTGCACTCCCAGAGCTACGCATGGGACAGCTGCCAGCCACGGTCAAACACGGTCCCAACAGGTTTCTCCACAGGTCTCTGCTGCAACATCACCCGAGGCTGCGCCAGAGCGGGACCAAAACTGGGCACTGACAAGGTCCCAGCCATGTGCTGGAACCACTTCAGCCTTCCCTCTATAAGCATGCAAGCCTAACGCACAAAATGGTTTCTAGCAAGAGCACTGTAAGTTCCAGGTTGACTGTGCCTTGGTGGCTTTCAGAGAGAAATTACTTCAGCTGACAAATAAAACAACAGGTTTGGGGTTTTTTTCCAACTGCAAACTCAGTTGGAAACTGAAGGCAAAGACGTGAGCTCTCCTCTTCCACTCAAGCACTGCTGCCTGACACGTAATCTTGTCACGCTTGAGATGCACGTGCTGTGGGTACACCGGGTGCATGCCATGGGTATGTGAGGTATGCACCATAATGCTGTGGGTATGTGTGCTCCATGCTGTGCGTATATGGGGTGCACACAATGTGCATGCAGGATGCATGCTATGGGTACATAGGGTGCACACGTGAGTATATGGGGTGCACACCATGGATATGTGAGGTGCATATGATGGCTATGTAGGCTGCACACCATGCCTATGCAATGGTGCACACAATGGCTATGTAGGGTGCACACCATGCCTAGGCAATGGTGCACATTATGGGTATGCAGCGTGCACGCTGTGAGTATGCAGGTTGCACATTGAGGGTATGTAGGGCGCGCACCACAGTCATGCAGGATGCAAGCCATGGGTATGTGGGGTGCACAGCATGTGGGGCACACACCACGGGTATGCAGGATGCACACCATGGGCATTGGGGACGCAAGCCATTGGTATGCAAGGTTGCACGCTATGGGTACGCAGTATGCACACTATGGGTATGCAGTATACACACTATGGGTATGCAAGGTTGCACACCATGGGTATGTGGGGTGCACGCCGTGGGTAAGCAAGATGCATGCCATAGGTATGTGGGGTGCATGCCATGGGTATGCTGCTGGGCTCCAACTCAGCTGAGGTTATCTGCAATGACTCACAAGTCACAAAGAGACTCCACCTGAGATGAAGGACTATCAGAGCACACAGTCAACAGTTACAGAGAAACTCCTCTCCACTTTCTTTTAACAAACCAAACTTGATCCTGCAGTACGATGAAGAGCAGGTGCCCAGGAGGACAAGCCAGGCCAACTCTGCTGGGAGTGACCTGGCTACACCAGCTGGTCATCCCAGGTGGCCACCCCCCCCCACCATCGACCCCAATTATCGCCCTGAGACAACCATCCATTTCCACAGGATGAGACAGGGTTGCACCCAAAGACAAACCTGCAATAAACAGACACCCGAGAAGGAGATAGGTAATGTGGAAAAACCCAACTGTGGTGCAACGTCATGCAGACCTGGCTGGGGAGAAAAGCCCAAGGGCCGGCTGGTCATCCACCGCCCTGGAGACCTCCATCCCAGAGTGACCTCTGGGTACCGGCATCAGGCCAGCGGTTGCTCAACCGGTGGCGTGGGGCCAGCAGCTGCCAGGTTGGTCTGAAGCCGCTGTGGAGCAGCCAGGGTGACTCAGCACAAGGTCTGAAGGGAGGAGGACCAGCCTGCATGTGACGGCACCCAGAGGTGCCCGGGACTCCCGTGTTGTGAGCTGTGATGGGTGCTGGCCTGCACTACAGAAAGCAGAAGGAAGGACACAGAGAAACCTAAAAATGTGGCTGTGGATGTGGCTTCAGGAGAAGCAAGGTGTCATGTCCTGCGTTTTGATCCCCACTGCCCGACCCAGGGATGGGGCTCCCTGGGGATGCTGCAGCCATCAGCCCCAGCCCAGCATTTCTTGCAGGCTGATGAAGACAGCTGCTGCCACAAACGGCAGAAAAGCCTCCCCGAGAAGTCACCCATGGCATAGTCTTGGCCCATTGCCACACCATGGATTGCTGTTATCTCCAGGCATCTCATGGGGCATTGCAGAAAGCAGGGCAGGTGGTTTGGTTCTTCAAAACAAAGCAGTACTCTCACCGATGCCAGGCAGCATCACTCTGAGACCCGCCCCACGCTGCTGAGAGCACATCAGGGCTGAGCTGGCAACAGCGCTCATGGTGGGACCTTCAGCTGCAATGTCCTCACCATACCCAGTGTGGTTATCAACCTGATACCAACCTAAAGTACGGCTTTTGCTGGATTCTTGGGACCGGACCTCCTGCTGTGCATTAAGTGGCTGTCACAGGCCTGCTTGAAGAAAATTGCAAACAAGGGGTGAGTGAAGTAAATTGTTACAGTCACAGAAAATCTGTAAAACTCACACGTGACTGTTTAGCAGAATAAACCCACAGCGCACATGCAGATGCTCTCTACCAGTCCCTACACATGGAAGACGGCATTTTACCAGATTTATTCTGAGCTGAGACAATGACCCTGCCCTGCCCGCTGTAAGAGAGATTTACCCGGCAAAACAATCCTCCTGCGAGGAGAAAACAAAGATGCTAATTCAGAGATGTCTTTTCCAGGAATCTCTTCCAGAGAGCTGGACCACACCTGGGTGGCTGGTGGTCTTGCTTTCTGCTCAGGAGGGCTCCTAGGGACAAACCTGCCTTCGCAGGCAGAGCCCAGCTAGAGGAAAGGACAATCCATCAGCAGGTCCCTTTGCTCAGAGCTTTACCCAGACACATTGCAGAAGCCGAACACCCCATGCTGTTGGTTCTGCACTGCAAAGAGAAGGCAAAGGGAAGATGCCGTATTGGAAGAAGACATAATGAAGAGCAGTGGTTTCTCCCTGGCTCTCTCCTACCTGCTAAACACCCAGAGAACACCTTGAACCATCGGCAACTACCAGATAAACTCCAAAGCATGCAAGAGAGAAAGGGAAAGAAAGGAGGCAAAATAACTCATCCATTAAAGAAGCAGGAGGATGGAGAGATTAAGCTTTATGTAAGTTGTGAGTAAGTCTGGAGAAAAGCTAGGGCAGCTGGTAGAAGGGGATGGTTACATCACCTAATTTTAAGCAAAGCCTTCATGTGCAGTGGGAGAAGAGAGTCCTTGGCTCCTGCTGGCTGCGAAGCCTGAAGTTATCAGCCGTGCACACAAGGACCTTCCAAGCAAAGACGTGTTTGCACAGCTGTAGGCGCCGCAGTTTCAGTTAAACGAACAGCCTTGCTTCCCCTCCTCAATCCCATGTACTCCTGGGCACAGGGACAACCCTCAGAGCCTCCATCTGCAACAAAACCTTGACGCAAGTGCCGCTGACCTACAGACACAAATTCATTTATCGCCGGGCTGGGAGGCTGGACAAAGAGGAGCGGTGTCCCAGAGCTGGGTGCCAGGGCCACTCTCTGATTCAGCAAAGCCCTTGATAAGAAATGTCATCCTCCATTGAGTAATTTTAGCTCGTGAGATAAGAATCTCTATCAGGCTCAAACATATGGCTGGCTGCAGAGCACGCAGCAAAATGAGACGGGTAATTTATTTGCTTGTGCTAAGAGCACTCCCAGACTCAGAAAAGCTGATGCAATGAAATAATAAGTGCCAAATTACACTCCATTCTTCTTTGCAGACCTGGAAGAGGCTCCTGCGAGATACAAGGGCTTGTATCTCTCTCCTCCGAGCATCAAGACACTGAGGAGACAACAGTACTACAGGACTAATGAAGATGGGGCTGGATGGGATTTTCTAAAGTCTGTTCCTTTCATTAAATGCAAACTTATACCCACGGATATATCCAGGGGAGGAAGTGGAAGGGTTAAGTGACAGTTACGCAGGACCAAGAGCTGAACTCCAGTATCCTGAGATAAGCCCTAGTGTTAGAGCATGGTTTAAAATTAATGGCCAGCAGCACCATTGGTGCACATGGTGCTGCAACGCTCTCCTGCCAAGTCCAACCTGGCACCTATGATTTAGGTGACCCGAGCTAATCTGTATAAACATGACACTTGGCCAGACACTGCATGGCTTGGGCCGCTTAGAGAGTAATGAATTCCCTAACCTGAGCTGCTGCAGGAGCATCCATGGGGACAACTCAAGGACACTCCCAAGAAGCACTTAGCATGTTTAACAACTGGCTGCTGGGAGGATCTGCCGAGAAGGTTCAGCCCCAGAGAGCTTGCTTTCTTATACTCTCCCCTCTCTTGCTTATCATCAAAGGAGATAACAAACTAGATGGCTTTGCTCTGTAGAGCCACTTCTACTTCTCATTTTCATCAGCATAGCTGCTGTTCAACATGTATCACGTACTTCCCAACCATCACCTTTAAATGGGGGAACTTCACTCTCAGACTCAAGATTATCATCCCAACATCCACTTTATAATAGTATCTCATGCTTAACATGCAAGTATTTCAATTTGGTGCTTCCAAGGAACTGGGCAGATCCAGACTTCGAAAGTGTCTGTCCTCTCTCTGATTCAAATCCACTGTAGAAACGTAGTAGCTACACACTTGGTCTCAGATAGTCTCTTCACTGATGTGAAATGAGCGTTGCTTCCTGACCAGTGGTATCTTCCCATCACCAGATCTACCCGTGTCACTGCCATTCTCACTGGAAACATCAGCAGTTAAACCAGTGACTGAATGAGTCACAGAGATTAAGAACTTCTCACTAATACTAAGAGATGGTCCTTCCAGCTCAGTGCTGAGACATGGGGGTGAGGGGGAGTAGGGAAACCTCTGATCTGAAAAAAGACGGATTTGCATCTCAAGGGATTTCAATCCAGCATTTTTCATCACCGCCAAATTTATTATGGAACGTTAACAACACAATATGGGTCTACATGCCCACGCTAGCATGGCCTTCATGGCAACATAGAATCATAGAATAATTTCAGTTGGAAGAGACCCTCAGGATCATCGAGTCCAACCATAACCTAACCTAACTCTAGCACTAAACCATGTCCTTAGGAACCTCATCTAAACACCTTTTAAACACCTCCAGGGATGGCGACTCCACCACTTCCCTGGGCAGCCTGTTCCAATGCCTGACAACCCTTTCCAGGAAGAAATTTTTCCTAATATTCAAGCTAAACCTCCCCTGAGGCCATTTCCTCTTGTCCTAAATCACATCACACACAGTAACCTCAGAGGAAGAGTCTGGTGAACCCCTTCCATCCTTACTACCACAGAGCCTTCACACCAGCCAGTTGGACCATGCAAAGTGCAGCAGAGAAAAGCCCCATGTCCCTCATGCCCTTGGAGCTGTATCTCTAGAACAGACCAAGCCCCAGATGCCCTCTGCCAGCCCAGCCAGCCTTCCCCTTCCAGGAAATGCTCCCAGCACTCCTGAGCTCAGGACAAGGGAGAAGCCACGCACGTTTATGAGGAAAAATATTTACAGCATGAGGGAAGTGAAAAAATAAATCAAGCTTCAACTTTCTTTTCTGCAACCAACGTTTTTAAATTCTCCAAAGGTGGTAAATTGAAACCAGGCAATTTTGCTCTACTTTTTCCAGCTCCTGCCTTTCTCTTCTTGTGGCTTTGGATGAGGCAATGTGATAAACCCATTTATTTCAACTCTCTTTGTATCTCATCAGTTTGGAAAATACATCCCTGCCGTGCTCTGGAGCCACAAACAGTGCAGATAAGTGTGAGGGACTTGTCATCCTCACTTCCAAAAATAAAGCAGCAAGTTGCTCTGGCATAAAGGCATAAAGCTACTTCCAGAAGCAATATATTTAATGTGGGTGTGTGAGCGGGGATGCTTAAAAAATTAAGTCTTAGATATGTGGACGAGTAAGACTGTAGAGGTTTGCAGATGATTTTGACATGAAGCCTGCTCAAGTGTCTCCTGTCCTCTGCAGACACAGGCATTGGTGACACAGGATGAGGGAAGTGGGCACAGGAACAGGAGGGAGGTTGAGGGCAGTAGGAGAATCCACTCAATTGAAAACTAATGCTTGGACTCATCCCACTTCTTGTCTGATGGATACTGGACTGACGTGGGAAGAAGGGAAAATGTTTGGCTGTTTTGGGGTGTTTTCTTACCTTGTTGTGAAGTTTCAGTCCCGCTGTAGAGGTCAGGAAGTGGCTTGTAGCATCACCTCTCCTTCATCCTCCTGGACCTTCCCTTGCATACCCTCCTCACAGGCAAAATCCATCTCTCTAAAACGAGAGCTACACTCCAGGCTTTTCTCCTTCTGAGCGCTCCCAGTAGCAACACAACATTGATTTTAGTTACTCATGTAAAGCCAACTCCCTTCTTTCTCCTTGTGTGATACTGGAGATATAAGCTTAAGCTTCTCTGTCCCTGAAGTCGAGAGGGGATCAGCAAGTCTTTCGAAATTTTGTAATCCAAGCCCAAATCGCAGCTTATGGAGCTTCAGCACCTACAAAGAAAACACAATTTTAATATCTGGATCAGGACAGATTGACAAACTTTTAGGTTTTATACATGATTTCTGTTAGTATTAAGAGCTGAAAATTTTATCCCCATGGGAGAGTAATGTCTGGTTCACCCTTCAAGGGATACCCTGACCTTGCAGTACAAACAGAGGAACATCTTGTTCTTGCTCAAAAATTCAGCCAACACAAGTTCCACTCAAACAGAGATGAACAAGGGGTGTCAGAGAAAGCCGAAAAAAATCCAATTCTATCATCCTTGGAGGACTTCAAGATCTTAACTAGTTTTTCCCATTCCAAATGAGTAAATATATATATATAAATCTTGACATTTTGAAGGTTGCTAAATTCATATTCATTTTGATTTGAAGCACTTTGTTTCAATAGTTGGAAATTTTGCCTTAGGTGTCATAAACTTTTATACTTTTCATTGTAACTTGCATTAGAAACAAAGAGCCATTTACAATACAAACCACAATACAAACACAGTTGGAAAATTTAGATGTACAGTCACTAGCCAATCCTCTCAAATATGTTATTATACTTTTCCCAAAAAGGGGTATTTATTGAACTCAACTCTCCCAAGGGTGCATTCACAACTTCAACATAGTGGCACATTAGTGAAAAAATCCCAGTCAGCTCAAATGCCAACAAAGGAAACATCAAGCTACTTAAATCAAATGAAATGGGTTTTAATATGCAATGCAATAAAGTTACTTTTACATGTAAATCCATTCTAAAAGAATTTCTGCACTCCACTACAGATTCATATAGACTAGTAAAACGACTGCATTGCTTGTTGATCAATACTAATGCAGACATTGCTCCACTGGGTATAAAATACTGGTCCAACAAGGAGGCAGGGAAAACTCCCAAAATCTCCAAAAATCAGATCTAGATTAAATTCTAAGTTTTGTCAAAAACAGGAGTTGTTTGTGTATGGACAGAAACAGAAACACAGCATCTAGATACTCTATGTGGAACTGAAGATTTTCGGAATCTTCAGGAGCTTCTGCTGCAGACACCAGCCAGGCATGAACAGCCCAGTGCAATGTTCTGAGAAAGAAACTACAAACCTTCATCTGCCTTCAAGAAGCAACTGAAGGAAACACCTCAAAACAGAAACGCCAAAAAGCAAGGTGAGGGATAAGTATTTCTCCAGCTGTAATTCTGATTTCTGCTTACAGGGCTCTTAAACCAGGCAAAGAGATGACTTAAGGGAGGCGGGGGTATGACTTGCCTACGTATTCAGAAATGAAAGGGTAGGGAACTCTTCCTTCTAGTATGAGAACAAAGATGCATCAAACAAAGCAAGAGATGGCCAGAAAGAAGCAAAAGGAGGTGCTGCTTCATGCAATGAGTAGCAGCAGATCTGTGTGACTCCTCTCCAAAGAATATCATGGATACTCCATTTTGTATAAATTTTAAAGGAAACTAGACAAATACATCACAGAGGACTGCCGAGTACACCAAATATTCCTGAGCTGAAAACAGTAGAATGCTGGCGGAGGGATGTATCACGTGTGCTTGTTCTGCCTTTACTTTTCTCTAAGTATCTACTTATGACCACTGTTGGAGACCTGATGTTGGGTTGTTTGGTCTTATCCAGATTTAACGTTCTTAGTTATGGACACCCACAGGCTGGCAGAAGAAGCGGGAGGGCTGGTCTATACTGCTGAAGAAATGCATCCCTTGGGTGTAGAATATGGCACCGGAGGTACAAAGCCACCAAGGCTCAAACATTTTTGCTGGGGAAGCTTGGAAGGGTGGGCCAGGGAAGCTAAGAGAGGTGGATCACCTCATTGCCAAAGGAAACACGGTGGTATCTGGTGTGGTGGAACAAATGTCTCTGACACTCCCTGGGAGCACGGGAAGGACAGATGGGAAGACAGGAACTTCCAACAGGGCCTAACGCACAAGGACGGTAATACCATCCTTGGTCTCTTTGACCACCTCTTGCTGCTTTCTGTATTTAGGTGTCAAGCATTTACATGCCACACTGTCTCTCTTGCTCCAAGACGTGTTGCACTGTTTTGGGGGCCTGGCTCTCTAAAGGCTCCCCACAACGTACACCCCAAGCTGCTGTGGGCTCCTCTTGTGTTGTACAACCCTATTCATCACATCCATCTCCATCTTGTGAATCACTGGGCCAAGCCTGCTCCCTGCCAGGTAACCAAATGCACCTGATGGCCCATCCTTGGCCAGGCCATGATGCTGTGACACACATCAGAGAGGAAGAGACGCAAATAAGATGCCTTTGGGCCATCCATGTCACACACACACCTGCCACATCAGTGTCTCCTTCCCACTGAAGTACTTTGCCACACCCCAACCACACGCTTCCACCTTCTCTCCTATTTTAACCTGGACAATCTCCAACGCCACCTCACTACCCCTGGAAGGAGGTGATGCACTAGCCCTAATTTTGGGTGAGGAGACATTCCTTTTTTATTCAGAAAACTTGTGGTTGCCAAGCACCTTTCAAGACCAGGTGTCCAGGTCAGCGCTTTCCGATGAGCTCTACAAACTGGTCTGCTCTGAAGACATGCTCTCTGTGATGTTGAAAATCAGCCACAAGCAGGAGTCATTGAAGAAGACAGAGGAAAAGCAGTGTGGCTTGAGGAGCTTCAGCACACACTAGGGCTGGGTCGTATCAGAAGGGCTGTGACCACAAATCGAGGATTTGCAATGTACAGCCTATAAAGAGACTGCACGACTCAGGTCGTCTGGAATTACAGAGCGCTGCCCTCAGGCTGCCAGCGATACTCTCCTGGCCAGGACACAATGCTGACACAGTGACATTACAAGCACAGGTTCCAGTAGCATCCCGGCCACCCAAAGCCCTGTCATGAAGCGGCCGAGCTGTCCCGAAGCTGACCCTCCCCGGGAGGAACTCTGCATGCTGACAATCCTGGCACGGGGATTAGCAAGGCGGTGTTGAAGTGCTAAACGCAGGCGGAACCACAGAACGAAACAGCTTCTCACGAATAAGGGGACAGGCAGGAACATCTTTTCACATACTGGCTGCTGCGCAAGCGGAGCTTGCCCTGTTCTTGGCTGAAGTCAATGCTCAGACGGACAAATGTCCACAAGGCTGAGCTGCACAGGGACACAGTAACCTGTAACTTGGCAAAAACGGGGTACAGTATTTACAACAGGGGACAATTACATGCAAGACTACCTCCAAACATCCTGCCCAAACAGTAAAAGCAAGAACAATTTGGGTTATGATCTGGATTGCGTTCCTCTCCCATGCTTCCTCAGCAGCTGCTTCTCCCTGCTTCTGCTGCCATTTAAATCTTCCCCTCCTCCATTCCTGCATTACTAATAAATTAGCATCACACAGAGCAGCAGGCAGCAAAATGCACCAGCAGGGCTGCTGAAGGCACTGACTTCAACACTGGCTTAAGCAGATGTGCTAAGGAAACATCTGGATGTTATTACCAAAAGGCTTTCTAGGTTCCTCATCAGATCAACACCTCTGTTTCCTTTGAGTCATTATACATAAGAAACAACATAACACTGATACTAAAAGCACCCCAATTGGACATACAGTCAGCCCTCCATGTCTAACATCTAGAAATACGCCAGCACTGACCCAAACCCTCAATGGGGGCAGTCAACCCACGACTCCCAAGCAAGGAGCTTGGTGCTACACTCTGTAGCCAGCAACGACAGGTTTGGTTTCAGAGGGCTTGCAAGTTCACCATCTCCACAGTTAATCTCAATGGCAGAAAGTGATCCATCAAGAGCTGAAGAGGTCAAAAAAAATTGCAGGACTCTGGAGCGCAGTGGCACGCAGTCTGTCCTGTCCCACCACACAATGGAGATACATCTCACTGTTCTCTTCCTTTTGTGAACCACTTCACTTCGCCCAGCTCTGTAAAATACACTCCTAAGCAGATCTCAGCTGTATGAAGATTTTTGACATGTGGCTGGTACAGTGAGAAAGGTTGGACTAAAACTCCTTTCAGAATGCAAACCAAGAAAAAAAACCCACAACATCAAAAAGACTAATGAGATGCTTGGCGTATTAAAGAAATGGCTACATGGAAACTTTTCAAACATACAAGACCTACAGGACTGGCTGAGGTAAGAGGCATAATTAGCCCAATGTGAGCTTGCAAGGCAGGTCCACACCGCTTGGATGCACAAATGAGGGATGTCACGTACCAGCAGAGAGGCCCTGTTATCTTTGGGCCTTGGGTTGGCACAGTCGATGGGAGTGTGAGGTTTAATACTTGTACCCACACTTCAAGAAAAATGCTGGAAAAGCTGGAGAGAGTTCAGAGAAAAGCCACAAGAACAAAACCAGGCTTGTACCAAGGAGCTCAAGGAAGTCAATCAAAGGGAAAGTTAAAAGGTACCTCACAGCCTGTAAGTACCTGTCAGGAAGAGTGCTCTTCAGCCTACCAGACACAGGCATAACAAGACCAAAGGTTGAAAGTTGAAGCTCAACAGAAACCAAACTAGAAACAAAGATACCGTTTTTCAGCGCTGCAGGTAATTTACAGAGGGAAAAGTCCTCCAGCTGGCATGGCCAGTGATCTAGCATTGGCAATTTTTAAAATAAGATGAGATTCCACCACGCCTCTCTTGCCCCCCCAAAAATGTACATCAGGGTCCATCCACAACTGCTGAACCAGAGAGGAAACTAATTCCAGGAATCTCTCTTAAATAAGAGGTTGGTCTAAACAAGTGCCGTGACCTTGAAAACCCACAGGTGAATGAAGTACAGCAAAGAGGCAGCCAAATTACCTGTGGTTGGGCACCTCCAGCCCCAGAGATCCCTGCCCAGCCTGCAGGTCCTCTGCACCCCATGAGCACCAAGACATGGATTTTGCTGAAGAGCAGCACAGGTGCCAGATCCCCACCAGGAGCAGCACAGTGAGATGCTGCTGAACTAAGAAATCCACGTTGCTTTTTTTTCCAGCAAAGGAATTGAGAAAAGTCACTGCCAGACAAAAACAAGTAAAAAAATTACACTGATGGGCAGAAACAAAGCAGGATATAAGAAAGGAATATTTTACAGTGAGAACAATCATTCACTGGAAAAATCTTTCCCAAGTATATGGTGTAGTCCCCACCACTGGAGATTTTCAAGGTGTGAGTGGACAGGGTGCTAGATAATCTCATCTAGTCTCCCTTTCCCACAAGAGGTTGGACCTGATGATCTTTCAAGGTCTCTTCCAACCTGGGCTGGTCTATGATTGTATGAAAGACACACAAAACTTTCCTGTTTCTTGTGTTTCGGGTTTTTTTTAAACTCCCAGAAAAGCACATCTACAGGTGAATATGAGCCATCATTTGGAGGGCTGTCCCTTCAATTAGCTTTCTGACAGAGCTGGCAACAGATGTCTGGCAGCCAGATATACCAGCAGACGCAGAAATGGAAATAAAATTGAGAAAGGAATTGCTTTCTCCAGATGCTTACATCAGAAATCCCCACCTTGGAACATGGTCCTGCCATTCCGGCTGGTGGGGACAAGCCAGGGACACCTTCACGGGTGTCACACTGCAGCAAGCAAGAGGACAGTCATTTATTGGAGCACGGTGACTTGCTGAGCTTGTTAAAACAGCAGTTAAAGCCAGTGAAAAACAGCTGTGTTTTGACAGCGTTCTTTCATTCCTCCTTTTTGAGAGTTCACGTGTTACTGGTATTTTTTTCCCAACAAGCTACCTGAGGGCTGCTGGGCTCCTCTGCTTTGGATGCAGCTAATGTGTTTTCCCAGACAGGGCTGTGATTTAGCCCGGAGCTGCGATGCCTGCAGACTGGGACTGAAACCTCATGTACGACCAACAGGACCGGGAGCCTTTTTTCGCTCCTTCCCTGTGGTCCAGCTTATGTCAGGAGCAATTCAATTAGCCTGTGCCTCAGTGGCCATCTGCTAATGGCCTGCTCTCTCACACAGCGGCCACAAGGATAAATATCAAATCATGCCTCCGGGCTAGAGACGATGTTCAGGAGGATCATATAGAAGAGTGCAGGCAATAGAGCAGACTGCCCATCGCTCAAAAGCTGGTTAGCAGATCCACATCTTCTCAGTAAAACTGTGACTCCCTGAAGCTGAAAGATGGCAAGGGGATAGTTTGGGGATCCCCAAATTGGCATCTTTGATGTCGCTAAAGCAGAGGTCAGAAAAGCAAGTTGGAGGAGCAGTGCTGGGATGACTGAGATATGGATCAGAGCTGGGTGCATTTGTAAAAGCAGCTGTTAAAGAAAACCTATTAATTTCTGCTGATCCATGTTCCTCCAAGCTACATTAATACAGGTGTTTTGAAGAAACTCAGCTCAAATGCTGTGAAGCCCACAGGATTACAGAACTGTTTCTCTGGCATCTGCCATTAAAAGGCTCTAAATATTTTAATATGAATTACTTCTGACCACACTTTGTCTTAATGGCTTAGGAAGAGGGCAGGGAAGAAAAGGTGGAAGTGGGAGGCTAATTAACCCATATCAGGAATGAAGGCCTGCCAAAACTGTCTCCAGCAGCAGCAATAATGATACATCATCACCATCATCAAAAGGGAAACCACCACAACCCCCATCAAGGTTACGATAAGGCTAGCGAGAGGCCAGTCTGAGATCTGCAGATGACAGCGTTTACCTGATCCCTCCCACAACTGTTCTCCCCGAAGTGAGGACACAGCTCTACTTAAAAACTTGTGAGCACAACCCGTAACACACAGCTTCACTGGCTCTGCTGCTGGAAAGGGCTGTTTTGTCTTGGGTTTCTTTCCTTCAATACGAAGGTCAGCAAGTAACACAGAAGGTCGAGACCATGCAACTTCATCCAGACCCACACTGTCTCTCAAGACACCCAGTCTCTCAAGATTTGGTGCACTTGTCAAAAGCTGTGGCTTCCGGAGTCACGTGAAATCATAAACATCAATATTTTGCCTTTCTTCCTTAACAGAGGAGACACTATCTGAATTTTATAGGTTGAGAGGTGTTTCTAAACCACAGAAAGCTTTAAAAGTCACAGATATACAGAAGTAGTCTTAAATACATAACATTACGTATGCATAGATATGCATATTATGCACATAAACATTTTAAATCTGTTTTTAAATGCCAATGATTTTGCACTTCTTGTATTGTTGTCACACCATATTTTTTCTGCTGGCACAGGCTGAACAGGCATAAGAAGGTTCATGCCTATGGACTAAAGGCACTTAGAGCTAAATGAATGAAGGTCCCAGCTCTGACGCACTGAAACGCCCACTGATGTTAATCATGTTTAGGCTTCCAGGTCTCCTTTGTGCTTCTCGACTCCAGGATTTTCACATCTGCTGGGTTCCTCTAAGCCTCAAAAGCCTCTCCCAGGACATGGTCCCTCAGCTGAAAAACCCTAAGGATGCAAATGCCCTGGTCTAGTCCTTCCTGCAAACAAAAAGCAAATCCCAGCTCCTGGCTCGTTTTATGAAGTTTTCATCACCATGGTGTTGGTTTATGGTTGTGCATTTGCAATACCTGCCCTCAACCATCTCTTCTTTCTTCAGAGCTTAAAATGTGCAGCCCCACTGTGAATTAATGTATAGCATAAAAATCAAGGAGATGCTCTTACTCCCTAAGAAACCTGGAGGCTGCAGTGAAACTCCAGCCTTTTCCAGCCCTGGATTTGCACATGGTGGCTGGAAAACACAGCGGGAGCTTAGGGATGGGGATGAACTTTTGGGGCTGCAAAGCACTGAATCACTTCCTAAGACATTTAGAACCACTGGGTCACCCAGGCTGAATCTTGCTTAAGGGAGGTCACAAGTTTCACTCATTTGCCTTTGGTTTGAGCTGTATTGCTGGTGTTTGCCCCACCTTCCAGGGAGGCATGCAGGCTCCATGCAAACAGCTCAAGATAGAGATGCTAACTCACCTTTTTGATGGCTGGCTTGAATACTTAGAAGTCTTTGGTATTTAAAAAAGGCGCTTTAACTCTGATTTATCTGCACTGCATTTTCGACTAGGGGTGCCTGTGATGTAGCTGCTGGCTGTGGAAGGTGCTTTGCCTGGTGACTTCCTCATCTGTTCACAAAACCCATCTCCAGGAGAAACCCTGGGGCTCCTCAGCTCTCTTCCTCTGCAGACAGTCTGTCTTCTGCTCTAACCCTTTTTATTTATTTCTAATTGCCAAAGGAGAAGAGTAGTTTTCAAAGGATTTAGCACAAGTGCCTGGCAGGGAATCAGGGTGCTGGCTGCTTTGTGTGGCTGGGGGTGACACTGCCCTAAGAAGGAGATGGAAGGAATGGAAAGGAAGGGCAGTGCAAATGCTTCCATCCCTATTTTTTCCATTCCAAGGTGAATCCACATATTTCTCCACACCCACTCTTTTTTTCTGTTTCCAAACATCTCCTGCTCTCTACCAGCTCTTCCAAGTACTCACACACACAAGGACACCTTTCCTCAAACATCCTCCTTGGATGCCTCATGACCATAAACTCCTGTGACCCTGTGTCATTCTTCTCCCTCAGCCTCTAATTAATAATTTACTTTCCAAGTTACTAAACCTTCACCTCAATGCTCACATCTTGAAGGGCAATTCTCATCTGGCTGGCTAAGCAACGCTTGCCACTAAGCAGAGAAATCTGGACTAAAGAAGATGCTCATGGTCACACCAAATACTTCTGATAGAAACAGGGATTTCACTCCAATACCCAGAGCTGCATCCACATGGAGAGCAACTCCTGCCAAGCCCGGCTGCCGTCTGCAGCATCTTCATCCCACTTGCAAGGGCACATGTTTCAAGAGCCTCGTGCCGACGCTTCAGCACTTCCACAGAAAACACTCTTTGGTATTCAAAAGGTTTATTTTAAAAATGCATTTGTTTATCTCTAGGCACAGATTCATTTTCCAATTTATGTCAGCAAAATTAAAAGAAAAAGAAAGAAACAAAAAAAAACAAAACACAAAACAAACAAAGAAAAAGGAGCCCACCTGACTTGGAAGTCTAAAAATAGATCTGCGTATCGCAAATAGCGAACTGTCAGGTAAAGGCTGCGGATTGAAGGTTCAGATGAATAATGTGTTTGTTTTTCCTGCTTCAATACTTTCCTGCTGTTATCACTGTACAAATAAGTCAGTGCACGCTAATTACTCTGATGGCAATTTCCTGGGAGGTGGTACTTAAGTATCAGGCTAAATTTATTCCCAAGCATCAGACTAGTCCTCCCCACGCACTCCCAAACACACAAACAGCCCAGGTGCCAAATTGCCCCTTGTCCTTCCTCGCCACCGACCCAGCGTTGCCACCACAGTCCCACTCCTGACTCCAACACCAGCAACACATCATTCCTGACAAGCCCAGCAAAAACAAAGATGCGAATGTGTAATATAGGTCCAATAGGGCCTGGACCTGGACTTATCTCCTTTAAGGTGCTCAAAGTATGTACAAATCGTGGATACCAATTGTTATTCATGCAGTAAAAGGGGCTTAATCTTGGGAGCCAAGAGTACAAGCACCTTTTCTGCAGGGCACATACATTAATAAAGAAAGGATGGGAAGGGAAACGTCTGTGAAGTGTTTTTATAAGGCACCCAACAAACCAGTCTCAAGCCCCTTTTAGCCCAAAACCATCCCACAAGGCTCACAGAGTTTATATTCACGGGTGAACTACATCAAAGAACCGCCTAAACAATGCCTGTGGTTTCTCTTGTTTTTTTTTCCCTCCCCCCACCCCGCCCTTGGTATTTATACAGCCACAGATTTGCACTGTAATTTGGTCAAACATATTAGAGCAAAGAAGGGAGGAGAAATAAGCACTGTTACCTGAGTTACATCCTGAATGGCACTGAATTTCTGTATAAACCTTTAGTGCGATCCCAACCCAGCTGTGGGCTGATCAGGCAGTACAAACCCAGCATCCTCCTTTGTGCGTTTTTTCAGCCTTTCAGGGTCTTTTTTGGGGCTGGTTGCCTTGCTCTGGACTTATGGTATTATCATTCCTTTCTGCTTTCACTGCTTGGCAAAGGGTTAAGCAACCTCTCAGATCCTCCCTGGATGCAACTCCATGCATAACAAAAAACCTTCCAGCTCAGTGGAAACAACTTGAAAGAAGGGCAGTGACCCAGCCAAAGTTTCAGGTCACAACACCCCTGCTCAGAAACATCCACCTTCTTCTGGCCATGAGTTTGCAGTAAGTCACCTCCCATTGGAACGATTCATCAGGAAAACACCTTTTTGGGACCTAGCTGTTGTTAGAATCCTCTCCTGCACCTGGGATGAGGGCTCTGAGCTCTTAGCAAGGGACACAGCAGGTACATACTGATGAAACATCCCCTTGCATCCAGTAATAAGTGCTAAAAACACATGGTTCATTAGGAAAAAATAAAACTCAAACTGCAATAGTGAGCTTTGGTTTCATTTACTCGCAACTTCTGCAAGGGAAACTGCGTAAGGAAATGGGTGTTTATAACCCTTGTCAACCTGGACACGTGCACACCACATTGCACGGCAAAATCAAAGCCATTTGGCTAGTGCAGGAGCATCACGCTGCTCCATTAAAAGCCCTGGATCAAAGAAAATAGAAGGTTTGGTGTTACTGCACACTGCGCTGGGGAAATGGCACATCTCAGAAATGCCACGTGCTGGAAGAAGGCTACGGAAGAGAAGGATGTGGCCTCTCTCCTCTCTTCCAAAAGGAGCTCCCTTGGGACGGTTAGAAATAATCACCTGCTGGACCACAGTATTGGGGATCATAGAATGGTTTGTGCTGGAAGGGACATTTAAAGGTGATCTAATTCAACCCCCCTGCAATGAGAAGGGATGTCAGTGGCTCCATCTCTGCGCTGCAGCGAGGATGCTGCCAATCAACCCACTGCTGAGAAAACAGCCAGCACAAGGTTCAAAACCCAGCTCCACACAGACATACACAAACATGGCTGTTGGGAGGAGGATCTTGGCTCATTTGGGGCAAAAGAAGACAAAAAAGGCCAGTGTGGGCATTCAACCCTGAGTCTGGCACTCGGCGCAGCTCCTCCCGACCTCACACCTACCTGGGGTGGTCTTGCTGATACAGAGTATCAGGATGGGATGCAAATACAGAAAAAGATGAGGGTGTGAAAAGAAATATTGAAAACTCTTCCAACCTTCACCACTTTGCGCTGTTAAGTCTAAAAGCAAGAGTCCAAAGGAACAAACTGCATGTGCAGGTACTGGGTGCAGACTTTCCCATTTATCATACTCAAGCCAGCCACCCAGGGAGCAGGGCAGAGCGGAGAGGCAGAAAGCCGGAGTAGGTTCCTAGTTCAGCTGTAAGTCCTGAGATTTTGATGAGATTACGTCTGTGACTCTCCCCGACAAGTTTTTTGGCACCAGGACCAACCCATGATATTGTTTTCATTCGTTCCTCCTTCTCAGCCATGCCGGCACATGCTGGTTTGCCATGCAAAACCACGAACTGGATCAGGGAAATGAATCTGCAGAATAACAACTTGGGAGAGAGAGAAAATAGAGAGTCACATCAGCTGGACGGCTCCCCGTTGCGAGCACGTTCAGCGGCATCCTTCGCTGTTGGCAGCCTGAAACAGTTTTAGGTGCAGCGGTGCAGAAGGATGCCCAGATTTCACGGTAATGCTGCTCGGCTGCTGAGGGGATGAGCCACCAAACATGGCCATGGGCCTTTATTTTTACTCAGCAGCCGTATTTATGTGCATTATCCAAAAACTGGACTGAATTCGGCTAAGCGATCCCATTTTTCAGCTGACTGGCTTACTGTATGATCCCGCAGCACTGCCTGAACCAGCTAGAAATATCGGCTGCAAACCCAAGGCAAGCTATTTCTGACTAGGTGATAAAGAGTGAAACCCACAGCTGAAGCTTGGTATGTACCAGGGACAACGCGGCACAAGCTAAAACACCAGCAAAGGACACGACGACTTCACCAGTTTCCCTGACCGAGAAGCAGTGGAGGAGTAACAAGATGTTGACCTCTTGAACTGATCTTGTATGGCCTTGTATATACTCACATGAGACAGATATGTGTATTTATTTTATTATTTGCTGAAAGTATTCACGCTATGTCCCAAAAAATGCAGATATGTCCTTCGGTGCCCAGAAAGGCACGTCCTGTGGGCAGATGCAAAAAAAACACAGCGTGCTTTGCCTCTGTAGCCGGCTTTGAGACCGATGCATTCTGCTAGCAAAAAGCAGGCACAGGCAGGGTCTGCATTCCATAGCCTTTAAAAGGGCCCTGAGCCACCCATTTTGGGAGGAATTTGTAACTGAGGGACATGAGGGCTCAGATCTCCTCTCCATGCGCACACCCATCCCTTTGCTGCCGAGACCACCACGTGCTGGGTCAGGCTCTGTCCTCTGCTCTGCAGCTCCTGCCGCTCCATGCTAAGGCTGGGGGTGCCCTGAACCCCACTTGCCCTGCTGTGTTAACTGGGGGCTGCCCCCATAGAATCATAGAAAGGTCTGGGCTAAAAGGGACCCTCAAAGGTCATCCAGTCCAACCCCCATGCAATGAGCTGGGACATTTTCAACTAGATTAGGTTGCTGAGAGCCCTGTCCAGACTGGCTGTGAATGTTTCCAGGGACATCTACCACCTCTCTGGGCAATCTGTTCCTCCTCCTCCTCCTCGGAGACAAGCGAGCAATGCACACATCCTACCTCCTAAAAACAACTGAGTTGCTCTGGTTGCCACACTCCAATGGACCCGAAGCATAAGTGATGATGATGATGCAGGTCAGTGGGAAGATGTGGGGACAGGATTCTAGCATTTCACCCAGTAACCCCAGTAGCGCTGGGCACTGCCAAGCTGGGAACAAACTCTGGGGAGCCTCTGAAGCCTGGCTGTCCCCACTTGGTTTGGAGAGGGCAGAACAACTCACTCCTTGGCTCTGGCACTCATCGCCACCCCTCTTTTTCTAGCAAAATACTAATTTGGGGTTTCTGAGCTACCCTGGGGTCAGCAGCTCTGGAAGGACCCTGGAGGACAGCAGCACCACAACTAGGGGCCCTTACTTCTGCCCTGGAGGTATCTTTCACCACCACAGAGTGCATGGGGAAACTCGGGGCAAGGGGTGAGCCCCCACCCCAAACCACAGAGCAGCTCTGATGGGGCATCCACCCAGGGGTGCAGCCCAACACCCCAGCTCACGCAAGAAGGGTTTGCCCATCCAGGGCATGGCTGCCGTGCCGGCATTCACCACCGCTCCGTGCCGGCCAGGGCTGCCGGCCAGGGCGAGCACCGGTGAGAACAAGCCCTGGGCAAGAAACCCAGCTCTGCGTCCTGGCTTTGCAGCCCGTCGAAACAAAACGAGAGGTGCAGCTCACCGGCTCCGAAGCACACACCCTTCCTAATGAGAGTCAACCCAGGAGCTATGCGGGAGTCCGCCCATTCCCAGGCAGGCTTCAACGCCACTGAGAGCCAACGCTGGAGCCAGGCAGCCTCCGAGAAAAGAGACACGAATTGGAAATTTTGCTTTGATGCCGGCTCGCCAGCCAGCCCCGGCACCAGGGAGGAGGAGGAGGAAGGACTGCCGGCGCTCGCCCTGCTCCCTTGCGTGTGCCTACACGCGGGGCTGAGCTCAGCTGGAGATCCTGGGAGAGGGATGCAACAACTGCTGAGCAAGTGCGGAGTCACCTGCTGCGCCCGGCCTGACCGGGCAACGCGTGGCTGGCACGGCCGAACCCCAAAATGGCAGCGGACCACCCGCCGCTGGACAAGCAAACCCGTGGAGGACAGCTGACATGACCAGGATGCTATGAAAGGACCGCGTCGTATGACCGTGCATCATCCTAAGATGTCGGTAGGAAAAAACCCATTATCTGCAGCTAAATCTGGGCAGAGCGCAGTGCCAGGACCTCTTCTCATCCCGAAAAGGTTACGTTCCAGGAGACACAAATATTTTTTATCAGCCTTGCCGCCGCTGTTAGCGCAGTAATGATGTCAAGCATCACCTGGCGGCAACAGCAAGGTTCAGGACCTTGCATTAACAGCAGTCTCGATCTAGCTCTAGAAAGCCGACAGTTGCAATGGGATCAGAATAAATACAAAGGTGATTTGATGACAAAGATTTCCCGATTCAATTCCTGACACTTGCATCCCTTCCCCCACTCCCTTCTCGTACCTCTTTTAATTCGCTTCCATAGGTCTGAAAGCACTTAAAAGCCTACTTAGGCGCTGTTAGCATCGTCATCCTGATGGAGAAACTGCAATCCAGAAAGGTTGAGCAACCTATCCAGTGTTGCCCAAGAACCCAGTGGGAGAGGAGAAAGCAGGACTGGTTTAGTCCTGGTTAGTCCATCCATCCCACCCCGCTGCGTTGCTGCAGGGCAGGAGTTACGGGCAGGCGAACTGGGGTGGTTACACAGCATCGCCGTATTTCCCAGGGT
This sequence comes from Streptopelia decaocto, assembly GCF_964273445.1. Lineage (NCBI taxonomy): Eukaryota > Metazoa > Chordata > Aves > Columbiformes > Columbidae > Streptopelia > Streptopelia decaocto. Next base: position 11,274,473 of record NC_138655.1, read on the forward strand.
GGAGAGCACCCCACGGCACGGAAAGCGGTGGCCACTGTCCGTGCTAGAAGGATAGTCCAAAATACATGACTTGTTTCTTTTCTACTTATTTTTCCCCATCAGAAATAAGCTGGTTTTAACGTTTTGGACTGCTGACTTTCTAGGGAGCAAAGGCTGTCAGAGGAGGTGGCAGGTGTGCCTCCGTTTCTCCATCCATAGAATCATAGAATAGTTTGGGTGTTGGGTGGAAGGGACCTTCAAAGGTCATCTAGTCCAAACCCCCCTGCAATAAGCAGGGACATCTTCAACTAGATAATGAAATAGTATCAATGCCTGCAGGTGTTTGCAGGCAAAACCCACCAAAAAGCATGGAGGATTTCTGTTCTGTTACCGTTGCCCAGTCCCAAACCCTCTGTGTCCAAGGTTCAGGTTAAATAACCATGCACCAGGGTGACCGGGAGAGGGCATTTCAGAGAAACAGGAGTGGACCTCACCATACAGAGTCCTTATCAAAGCAAACGGGACCTGAGAGTTGCCCAAAGGTTGTAAAGCTGGATCCTTCCTGTAGCAGCAGACACAAAACCAGGGGCTGTGGCTGTGACAGTGCTCAAGTGTTTGAGCCACCAGTTCAGGTGACTGTGGAGAACACCACACAGCCAGCAGGTCCACCCTGACTGGTGGACCACCGAGATATAAGATGAAACAAAATATTTCTATTTGCCCTACGTATTATCCAGAGTGCTGTGATGAAAACACTTCTCAGTCCAGGGCAGTGAATGTGCCTGGTGGAGAGAGAAGCCAGAAAAGTCTCCCATCTTTCTATGGACTTATTTTTCCCTTCTTTAATTCCTCCACTTGCCCTAGTGATCCCATCTTGTCCTTCCCACTCCCTCACCTCTCTCATATTAAATCATTTGGCCTCCTTGTAACCTTTTAAATTACCATACAAATGAAAAATCAAAGGATTATCATCATAGTGACTAAGGATGTTGTGTCCAAAGGTCAGGCCTCCACAGAAGTCCACCAACTTGACCACGAGCTAAATGGGACTCCAATACCAGTGATACCCATGATCAAAAAGGAGCCTGGTTCAGGACACGAAGGACCACCTCTGCCCCAGCTCTCGCTGTTCAGCTATGGGCCATGGGCACGAAGCAGCTTAGTGGCTTGGCCAAAAATCCAGCGGTTGGGTACAGAAACATTACAGCTGAGCATTCCAAACAGGGGGCTGCTACGCAAACTTATTTACTGCTCAACTCTCCATCACCCAGTCCTGCCGGGAAAGAGGGTTTAACTAAAATCTCACAGTACAACAAGTGCAATCAATAGACTCTGTCCACATGCATCCCAGCTGTTGAAGCAGGACTAATTTTATCTGGTCTTTCAGGCACAGATTAGCTCCTCTTCGGCACCACACAGCATGAGAAACCTTGCCATCCCCAGCTAATCACTTGTCCCTGATAACTGACTGGATTAGGCTGTTTCCATTCTCATTAGAGACCCTTAAACACAGACCTTAACTCTACCTTCAATAAGAACCTCTACTTGTCTCTGTGGTTCAAATTCTTCTGTACCAGCTCCTTCTGTTAGGTCGACAGTGCTATTGTACCCCCACCGCTCACTTCTGTCAGCAAACTCTCCAGCTGCCCAGCCTGTGCATCCACAGCTAACACGCAATACTGGTCTTCACATTATGGATCCAGTGTTACCGGTTTCCCCAACTTCCCAGGCCCTTTATGGGAATCTGCAGCAGCGTAGCCGAGCGCGGTGGCGGCAGCAGCTGCCACAAGCGGCCGGGCCGGGCACAGCACCGCATTCCTCCCCTGGGAACGAGCAGCGTGAATAAACCTAAAAGCCGATTTTATTGCATCTTTCAAATTCTCAACAAGCCAGCAAAAATTACTGCTGCCTTTTTTTTTTATTTCCCATTTTTAAAGTGACAAGGCTTCTAAAATCAATACTTTTAAAATGCCAGGATATTGTTAGATGCATCTGGGGATGGTTAATCAGAGGCACTAAAGAAATAATAAAAAGAATAAAAAAAGGCAAAATGAATTCCCCAGCAGGACACACAGAGTTAGGGAGTGACTGTCCCCCTCTTCCCTGCTGGGACTCAAGAGCACAAGAACATCCACCCATCTGGCTGCCCATGCCAGGCTGGCCCAGGACTTGCAGGACAGGCCTTGGGAATGAGGCAGGAGCCATTCACACCTCAGCTGAGGCCATTTGGAGGGCTGAGGGCTCACTGGGGAGGAGGCCCCAGCAGGTTTTCCCTCCCTGGCAGAGCTAATAGCAGGATGGACACAAAAGCCTTCTTGGAATCAGGCAGCTGCCCGCGGCAGAGAAGCCCAGGAAGGGGTGTGAGCGGGTGGGACGCGGAACAGGATACAGGGCATATCATAGAACAGAATCATTTTGGTTGGAAGAGACCCTCAGGATCGAGTTTAACCATTAACCTAACACTGGCACTAAACCATGTCCCTAAGAACCTCATTTACAGGTCTTTTAAACACCTCCAGGGATGGTGACTCCACCACGTCCCTGGGCAGCCTGTTCCAATGCCTGACAACGCTTTCAGCGAAGAAATTTTTCCTAATATCCAATCTAAACCTCCACTGGTGCAGCCTGAGGCTATTTCCACTTGTCCTACTGCTTGTTACTTGAAAGAAGAGACCAACCCCCTCCATGCTACAGCCTCCTTTCAGGTAGCTGTAGACAGCACTAAGGTCTCCCCTCAGCCTCCTTTTCTCCAGGCTAAACAGCCCCAGGTCCCTCAGCTGCTCCTCATCAGACTTGTGCTCCAGACCCCTCACCAGCTTCATTGCCCTTCTCTGAACTCTCTCCAGCACCTCAATGTCTTTCCTGTAGTGAGAGGCCCAAAACCGAACACAGTACTTGAGGTGCAAAGACAACCTTGCTCCAAAGCATCAACCTCAGCTCTTTCCCAGCTCCCGCCTTCCTTCCCAGCGCTGTGCCACACACATCTGTGCGGGTGTGGAGAGCCAACTCAACAGCTCAAGAGGTGCAATCATCATTAAAGCCAAGCAGGCTCCAAGCTGGAGCAGGGGAGAGGAGATGTCTTCCCGCCAAACCAGGAGGTTTAACGCTGCTCGCATTCCTGCATTCCTCTGCCGCAGTGTAATGAATAAACCCTCACAAACTGCTTAAAATGAGGTGGTTTTGGTTAAGCCCTGCGAGTGTGCGGGTGTGTGTTTTGTAACCTTACACCTTTGCAGACAGAGCCCTGCTATGTTTGTAATTGAGGAGCTGAGGTTTTCCAGAGCCGGCCTGTGTGACCAGGCGGAGACGTCAGCACATGCCTGTTTTATGGAAGTAGCATCCCCACCACAATGGTGTAGAGATGGGATAGAAAACGTATAGAACCATCCAGACACCTCGCTGGGCAGGGGTGCAGCACAGGTCCCTGGCCAAAGCACACACACGAAGCCACTTCTGATGAAGTTACACCCAGACCTTCCAACTATCGGCACCAGTTTATCTGCAGAGGATCCTGTCTGGGTCTAGGAGCAATAATATTATTTATTCATGAGTTTACTGAAAAATTTGGTGGCTACTTAACCATAGGTCAGAATCCACACACACCTCTGCTTGGCCTTGGCTCCTCAAACTTGCCTCTGACAGCACCATCTCTTGTCTCTTCCTTCCTATCTCTTCATCATCCTCCAGTTCAACTTGAGGCTTCCCTCCCCATGGGCCCTGTGGCTCCAGCCATGGTCCCATTCTTCTCTACCTCCCCTTCACATCCACCAGAAACACATGTCCAGCCCTCCTCTGCACAGACTCTTCTCTCTACTCCAGGCTGGTCTCCTTTTGTTCAAAATTAAGTCACAGAATATCTTTTGGATACTTTTTTGTCCAGCATCCAAATCTGCCGTCACCATCAAAGCTCTTGTGTTCCCACATCACAGACAACAAAACTGCCCTTCCCTGCGAAATGAAACTTCTCCTGACCAAAGAGTACGCCACCACACAGGTCATGTTGTCTATCCCATTTCACTTTGCCAAGGCCCTCCCCTTTCCCCACCTCATCATGCAAGAGCTCTCTAACTTTCGAGGCATAACCCATGCCCTACAGTACCCACTACCTGCTGTTGACTCTTACAATGCTGACTTCTACTTAGGAAGCTGGTCTCCTGAGCCAGTCAGCAGAAAACATCTTTGATATTGAATATTTTCTCCCTTCCTGCCCTTTCTTGCCTGGTAAGAATTCCTCTCTAATGTCTACCAAACCACTTCATCGACTTCATCAAAACTCTCCTTTGCTGTGACATTTACAAGAAAACTCAATAACTTGTGAGGCTGCTGGTGTCCTGAGACACATCTGTCAAGATGATCAATAGTGCCCTAGCATTTTCATTTTACTCTTCCATCTGCATGTATCCAACCACAACCTTCTGTCACTGATCCAGCCTGTAAGCTCCCTGAGGGGTGGACAGCCATTGATTCAACATTTGTACAAAGAACGATAGGCTCTCAGGGCACAGTCAGTGCTTCCAGTGTCACAGTGGTGTAAATAACACATTTAAACACCCACCAAGGTCAAGGTATCTACCTGCACTAGGTGTGATCCCCAGGTTTACAGCAGAAAAAATGGCCAAGAAGTCCACGCACATTATGTTGCCAGGAAGCCACAAGTTACCTGAGGACATTTCACAGTGCACTGAGACACAGGTGGTGTTGCATCTAGTTACAACAACGTCCTAATTGCTTCCAAACAAATCACAGCACAAAGCATTCCCATACTACTAGAATGCCTTGACACACTGCTCTTGGTAGCATGGAAAGCATCCCATGATGAATTTTTGTACGTGTCGAAGAAGTCAGTGTTACCTTGCTTACAAGAGTAAACTCCATACTGACTATCCGAACACGAATGCACTTCAGTGATGCTCTCTCTACTAGACTGGAAATCACAGAATCATAGAACAGTTTGGGTTGGAAGGGACCTTCAAAGCTTATCCAGTCCAGCCCCCCTGCAATGAGCACGGACATCTTCACCCAGATCAGGTTGCTCAGAGCCCCATCCAGCCTGGCCTGGGACGTCTCCAGGGATGGGGCATCCACCACCTCTCTGAGCAACCTGGGCCACGGTTTTACCAATCTCATTGTAAAAAAATTCCTTCCTCACACCCAGTTTCAATCTCCCCTCCTTTAGTTTAAAACCACTGCCCCTTGTCCTGTCGTACCAGGCTTTGCTAAAAAGTCTGTCTCCATCTCTCTTAAAGACCTCTTTTAAGTAGTGAAAGGCCACACTCTTTTAGCGCTTCTTGCTGGGGCTGAGCCACATGTCGGCAGGTTTGGGTTCTCATTGCCCCATGCAGAGGGACCCCAGAGCATCTGCACTGCAGGAGGAAAGCTCTGCCTTCCCCAGGGGGAAGCATTTCCCATGGCTCACCAGACATTTTGCACATGAAAATGTTTCTTGAGCAAGAACTTGTGCCTGTCACCTCGCAACCACCTGTCCTGTAGGTCAGCTACCAGCATTTTTGATCAGGCTTTCTCCAATGAGTGCGAGGCTGAAAACACCATTCTCTGAGAAAAGCAAGATTCTGCTTGGTTGAACACAAACTAAACTGCCTTTGTTTTTACTAATGCAATAATTGCACATTACAGGCATTTTCAGGCCCACTTTGATGGTTTTGTACCGCCAGTGCTACACAGTTCACAGGTACAGTCAAAGGTGAGAAGGTCCCTCTAAGGCTCCAATGAGCAGGGATTTCAGTGGGATGTGTCTACCTAGACAGGTGCAGACAGACCTGGGCTTGCTCCACTTGTGCCCAAAGCCAACTGGGATTCAGTCCAGCTTAAGACAAAAGCCACAAAGCCACATTAGTACAGCACTCTGCCCAAGCTCATATGCCCAAAGTGGGTGCCCTGGGCAAACACCAGCCAGACCTTTGATTTTGTCCTCCACAACAGTTACATGAGAATGCAAGGGTTATAAATCATCAACAACTCAAAAAATTCATAATAACCACAACTAGTAACTATTATAACAGATTCAAGTCAACAAGTGTACTACTCTGACCTCACTGAATGGTGGCTTTCAAGCCATTTGGTCCTTGGGAAACCATGTACCATATTGTGTGGGTCTGTGGAAAATAACATAAGAAACAACTCCTTTGTGAGAAGACTTAAATTTCCTTGAAAGGATCCCACACCTCAATGAAAAAAAATGTTTAGGAACCCACAAGGTGAGAAAGGTTTGAAGAACCAGTTAGAAGGTATATAATGAAGCAAAATCAACCCTGCGGTGGAAACAGCTGCTAAAAACCCAACCCAACAAAACCCCCACAATAGCAGTGACCTCATTGCTATGGTTTCTGAGGAACAGTTTATTCCACAAAAAGTAAATTGTTCACAGGGAGGAAAGTGAGTTGAAATTTAGCCAGTACAAAGATACATGTGAATGTACAAAGAAAGGTTTTAAGATCCTGAGTGGTCATCAAAAGGCACCCCCAATAACATGTGTCCCTTAGAGGTGGGAAAATAGCCGTTTGCTGCATCACCAACACCCTTGTGTACAGATGGCACCTCAAAGTGTCTGATGAACCATCCAAGCAGTCATCAGGCTCAATCCTGTTTAGCTTGAATGCCTCAGTAAACACTAGAAGAAAGAGTATTTCTAGATGTACATGGGTGACAAGACAACCATATACTGAAATAAAAGGAGCTGATGGTGTACTAGACTTTCCCATTCTGTTGAAATAAAATTATACCTTGGGTTAGTTTCAAGATAGTTTAAAGGGAAAAAATCAATGACCTTCTACACCTCAGCGCTTTCAAGATGCTTGAAGCATTTGACCTTTTGGAGAGAAAAAGAAAACACCACAAAACTTTTCCATCTTATAAATCATGTGGATGCAACCTCAAAGGGTGAGGTGGACTGGGCTGAAAGTCACTGTTCAGCTCCACGATGTGGTGCAAGTTTAACACCTCATTGTTGTCAAAAAACGGTACCCTTTCCCAGTCTCCCCAGAGCCACGGCTGGCCCTGGTGTTCACCAAACCTCTCCAGAAGCTGATGCAGCCTCACTGACCAGCAGAAAGCCCACCCAGCATGGACACAAGCTCACTTTCTAACAGCACAGAGAGCTGTGGATGGATCAGTGCCAGAGCCAGCACAAGGGCTGGAGAAGTCGGTGGTACCGACCCCTTTGGTGGCAGGAACAGTGGCAGCCCAGCACCTCCCAGAACAGCCCATCATGTGGCCAATGAGTAGCAGAAGGGAGAGGCAGACGAGGAAGAAGAGGAAGAGAAGATAATAATATACAAAAGGCTCGTTTCATTTTTTTTTTGGAAACTGCCTATAATTAAAACCCCAAATCAGATGCAAATTTGGCAGCTGCAGAGAACGGTGCTGGGTTCTGTTGGTTTTGCTTGAGGTTTCTCAGCCTGGTTGGCAGGACACTTCAAGCAGATCATCCTAAGGGAAATGCCTTTGATTTTTCTTAAGAACTTGAAGCTGCTTTAAACACACAGCAAAAATTATCCTCAGGTACCAACTATTGCCAGATTCCCTGACAAGACAAACACATTTATCTCCGAAAAAATATTTTGCCATTTCCTACCTCTGCATGAAGAGAACAGCTAAGAAAAAGGAGAAAACAACTACTTAGTTCAAGAGAAGAGAAAAAGAACATGCACATGATGCTTTGAAAATTGCACAAAACACTCTAGTGGGAAAGAAAAGCAAGAGAACAGACAGCGAAGTTGCTCTTGCCCCTGGTGCCCTTCATGTCATGGTACTGGGTACGGGAGCATGAAGCTCTGACCGCTCCTGCAGATCCCTGCAGCCGGTAACTCCTGCCTTGCAACCTGTGCGTGCCCCATGCTGGCCTCTCTCTTCTGCTCATTAAACCACACCAAAACGCCCTTTTTGAAGTGGTTTGCCAGAAAGGGCTCCGACAGATTTGAGGTGTGGCTCTGCCGCCGCTCCGTCAGTCTGAATTACACGCTGCCCTCCGGGCCACACTTTGTCCCACCGCACCAGCACTGCTGCCCATGAGCAGCACAGCCACGACACAGCTCCGTGAGCCACCTTCTCCAACAGATTATCCGATTTTATTATTTTTAATAGATATAATTTCATTAAGGTCACCAGCAACATGCATTTGCACACAAAGACTACTCTGTAGGACCAGGCTTTATTCCAGGTCAGCCGTTGCCTGTAAAGCTGGCACAGTGGTGCCAAGCATCCCATTCCCAGTCAAGTCGGACCACGTGTCTGTCCCATGCATGGCCAGACTCAAAGGGACAATGCGGTGGCTGCAGCTGTATGGCACAGATAGTACCAGTGATTAGCCTGGAGAAGAGAAGGCTCTGGGAGGTCTTACTGTGGCTTTTCAGTACTTAAAAGGGGCTGATAAGAAAGATGGGAACAGACTTTATAGCAGAGCCTGCTGTGATAGGACAAGGGGTATTGGTTTTAAACTAAAAGAGGGGAGATTCAGGTTAGACATGAGGAAGAAATTTTTTACAATGAGGGTGGTGAAACATTGGCCCAGGTTGCCCAGAGAGGTGGTAGATGCCCCATCCCTGGAGACATCCCAGGCCAGGCTGGATGGGGCTCTGAGCAACCTGATCTGGCTGAAGATGTCCCTGCTCATAGCAGGGGGTTGGACTGGATGAGCTGTGAAGGTCCCTTCCAATCCAAACTGTTCTATGTTTATACAGTTCAAGAAGACCACACTCCATGTTGGGGTGTGGGAATGCAAGAACCAAGTCAGAAATCAGGAGTTTGTTGGAAAGATTCAATTAGGCATTGGAAATGGCCCCAAACAAGCAACCAGAAATTCGCAGCCCAGGTGAGGGAGCAGGGATGTTTGAGCAGGGCTGAGTCAGGGCAGGGGCTGGCACACAGCTCTGTGTCACAGCACTGCAGACACAGAGCAAAAATTAACGGGAAGGACGGGGAGCTGGAGGCAAACGGCAGGGGCCCAACAAGAGAAGAGGCTCCTGCCCACAGGACACTGGTGGTCCTGGGCAGCAGAGGGAGGGCGTCACCAGTGGGAGAGCACCAGCGCTGCACTAAAAGCAAAGCTGGATACACCAACCTGCAGCACACAGGACCTCGTGGCCCAGCATGTCCCCACTGTGTCCCACACGCAGCTACTGCTCCCTGAAGATCTTTGTCTCATGGACCACGAAACGCAGCAGACTCTGGAAGATTTCTGGTGGAAAAGGTTGCCAGATCTTTCATTCATTTAGGCAGGTTTAGGTGGTCCTTTATACTTTGGCTTCACTCCAAGATATTATGATGAAGCAGGGGATGCTTCAAACACAGAAGGAAACACCGCAGAACAAGAGACTTGCAGAAAAACAATCAGTAAAAAAAAAAAAAAAAAAGCAAGTAAGTTTCCAAATAATAAGAGTTGAGGATGGCAGAACCTACAAAAGGTGTAAGAGCAGCAAGAATTAAAACACAGGGATAAATGGGAGGGGTATGAAGAAGTCTCACTGCAGTGCGGGTATGTTCTAGAGACAGGGAAGGCAGATAAAGCGAGCACGAGGGCGAACCAGGCAGTGTGCAGCCAGGATTCATCGGATTAACGATCTGAGCTGGGATGAAAATACCTCAGTAAATGACACAGTGAAATCCATTCAGCCACTCTAAAAAAAATACTGTGTAATTTGTGCATAATAATGTCACCTGTTGCTGACACAAGACCTGAGGCTGCAGTTCAGCAGGACGCTGGCACAGTTCATGCAACCCCTGCTGCCACAGCAAGACCTCCATGAGGTGGCACGACGTGGTGATGCTTGGTCCATCCAGGTCTGCTCACAAATGGTGCCGGGTAAAGCCACGTCAGGCATCATCCAGTACCATCTGTCCTCCCGCAGCCGGCGTGAAGCCAGCCCAGACACAGCAAGTCAACGTAACCTTCACATGGATAGTTCAACCCGATCCCACAGAGCGGCAATTGAGTGCCCAGAGCTGATCTGGATCAAAGCCACGCTGCTGGGTCACCCCGTGGTGCCAGCAACAGGTTGTAATCGTCATGAAACCAGCACCAGAGAAAGGCACAGGACCCGATTCTGCTGCCCGAAAGCAGTTTCACACGGAGGAGGAACGAGACAAGACCGTCGCTGCTGCTGGTGGTTTACAATCCGGAGCACTGGGGAACAGTGGGTGTTGAAACAGGGATTAATTACTCCTTAGCTGAAACTGGGATTCCTGCTCCTTTTTTCAGCTTTTAACTGCTATGGTAAAACAGGATAGATGCTTGACAGGAGTCATGTTTCAAAGCGTCAGAGATGCAATGGGCATTTTCGTGGAAATCTCCCTTTTTCTTCAACAAATGTATCTTTGAAATGAAAAGCAGCCTGAAGGAAGACACGGGGAAACCTGAGATCTCAACAGCAATGATCGAAGCGGCATGCACCATTCAACAAGCAAAGACAAAAGCATTTAAACTCAATGAAGTTAACAGCACGCCTTGGAAGTTTTTAAGTGAATAAAAAGTTAAAGAAACACGTAGCAGAATTATCAACAGAGATGGAAAGGAAACAGAAAGCAAGGAAAGGAAACAGGACAGTAACTCTTCACCAATCGCACCAGCTGTTTGCAAGTGGCTACAGGGAATATTTCGGCACCTTCCTGCAAATGATGACACTTTATTTTATCAATGCAACTGAGCAAACAGGCCTTGCCATTGCTAAACATCTTTATAAACCCCTGTTTTCCCCACACTAAATGCCAGCAGTTTATGGGCAAACTGTCCACTGCCCAGGGGGCAGCAGGCTCAGTGCTTCAACTGCGGAACTCCAGAGGATGCTCCGGCTGTGGGTCTCTATCCTGACTCCAGGCTCCTGGAAAGACATCAACTCGTGTAAGCAGAGTGTTGTAAAAAAGGCTGAGCTCATCTGGGTAAGGCAAAGCCTGTTTCAGTCTGGGAAGAATCCCACTACATGTTTTTGAACCACAGTAATGCATGGGGAGGGACCCGGGAACAGGGCTGGAGCATCATCTCCTGCGTGTATCCTCCGCGGTTGAGCATCGTGGGGATGAGCAACAGCCCCGGCAGCCTGTTACACAACGCCAGGCTGTTTACGCTTTTAACTAAAGTGCTGAAAACAGAAGGAAGGAAAAAAAAAAATCAGTGTAAGCTAGCATATTAACCAGCCAGAGGGGACACATATGAGAGCTGCCCCCTCCACACCATACAGCACCCCAGTATCCTGCCAAATGCCAGCTCCCAGCCCTCACCTGCTGCCAGGTGGGCATAGATTTGGGGAAAGCACAGTTCATCTCCAGACCTCAGATGTTGCTGGATTATGCAGGTTTGATGGGATACCCTGGGAAGCCCTTCACTGGAGCACCCAAGCACCTCTGGGTCATTTCATTTACCCACTGTCCAGCACTGGTCACAGGCATCTGAACTGCAACCTTGCAGAATCCAAGCTGGGATGGATGAGCCCTCTCTAGGCTCTGCCACCCATAGAAAACAGCTCTGGTCTGGCAAAACTCACCAGCCAAAAAACTGGTCCAGGACTCTACTTTTTGCCAACAGGTTTCTTTCTTCTTCTCTCAGACTGAAGCAAAAAGGTGTGGGGTTAAGCCCAGCTCAGGATGCTGAGCAACCCAGCCCTTGCAGATGGGCACAGGAGACAAGATGAGGAGGATGAGCATTCCTCCGGTCCACCTGAACCCTGAGAGCATCTCCTGCACTGCTGTACTCGCACTGCTCCTCTCAACAACTTTATTCACCAGCTGCAAGTAAAGCTCCAGAGCAATTTTCAGCACAGATTCAAAGGCATGTGAGATATTTCCAGATGACTGTTCTTCTTTTTTTCTTTTAAAACTGGCTGCGTATTTCTGGCTAAGTCAACAGATCCAGTCGTTGCTGTTACACATTGTTCTCCCCGAGAGCTATTTTTGCTCATGGTAAAAGAAACTCCAGTTCTTTCTGATTAACTCCACAGAAATGCCCATTGCTCACACAGGAGTCTGTAAAGCTGGCTTGAACTAATCATCAAATTAGTTTAAAACAATTACATTCTGCGGATGAGCATCCTCTGGCATCCAAAATATCATTCTGAGGTTTTTATGCACTTTTAATGTTATTTTGTTTTACTGTCGCCATCAGGTTAATCACAGACAGAACAGAAACATCATCAAAACCAGCCAGCCCATCGTGGCATAACCCAAAATAACACAATTAGTTACCATAACCAGCTTCTCTGCAGAAGCAATATCTCCTATTCCAGTCTTGGTTCTGTATGTGCCTCATGATTCAATTCTGAGGGGAAAAAATCCACGAGGAATCCGCATGTATTAGTGCAAACCTCAACACTGCATCATGCAAAAGGCAGCAAAGAGCTGACCCCAAACGTGATGCAGCAAGCATGGCACTTTGGCTTCCAGCAAGTTTGCCCAGATAGCCAGGTATGGCCCCTCACTGGTGGTCCAGTACAGGATGGGGATCTTGTTTATGTTTATAAATACCTCAAGGGTGGTTGTCAAGAGGATGGGACCAGACTCTTCTCAGTGGTGCCGAATGATGGGATGAGGGGCAATGGGTGCAGACTGAAACAAAGGAGGTTCCATCTGAATATGAGGAGAAACTTCTTCACCTTGAGGGTGCCAGAGCCCTGGAACAGGCTGCCCAGAGAGGCTGTGGAGTCTCCTTCTCTGGAGACATTCAAACCCACCTGGACACATTCCTGTGTGATCTGCTCTGGGTGAACCTGCTTTAGCAGGTGGGTTGGACTGGATGACCTCCAGAGGTCCCTTCCAACTCCAAACACTCTGTGATTTTGTGATAACTCATCTTTACAACAGGAAGAATGGGTTTCAGCAAGTAAGCACACACCGCCTGACAGCTGGACACAAAAAAACCCTAAGAAAGACTTAGACCATACAAAAAAGCCAAGGCTGTCAAGCCAAAGAATCGCGCAGTGTGCCTTTCCACTCCATTCCCCCAAATTTGCCAGTGTAAGAAAATGAGGCTGCTGGTGCTTCCACGGTCAGCTGGGCTTTCACAGGAGCACAGCGCCCGTGTTTCAAGTTGACCCGGGGTCAGCGCAGCTCCGCAGTGGGGAAACAGCCCTGTGGGACTCCACACGCAGCACGGAGAGTCTCTTCTCCTTTCCCTTTTGTCCAGGCATCACTTGAAGCAAAAGCCTGGAAACGCATTAACCAGGAAAGAAAAGCAACCGCATGACACAGCGAGCACACAAAGCAAACCGTGACATTTACAAGTGAGGCTGGTCTTACTCATTTGTATTTCAAAGGCCAGGTTGACACAAGACATTTTTCTTGTTCTAGCTTCGTCTGTAAAGGGAATAATACATAATTCTGAGTGTTGTTGCCACAGTGTCAGCCAGAGGCTTCCTGCAGAGGCAGCTACAATGACATTCAACTTTCCTCCCCTGGAGAATCTAAGATCCAACCTGGGAAAATTCCCCTTTGGCTGATATGACCCACACTGATTTCAGGAGACTTGCTCACGCCAATACGCTCACCGACCCATCCTAAACTCCCTATGGCTTGAACAAACATTAAGCTAATCATGCTGAGTGTTTTTCCTCCTTCAGTAACTTCACATTGCCAAAACCCTTCCACCTTCAGAGCTTTTGCTGACGGAAGGTGAAACTTAGTGAGAAAACTCAGGCTCAATGTTTTAACACCTTTAGGGCCTCTATCAAACTGTAAGGTCTCCTTTTTTGCACAAAACTGGTATTTTTGATCCAACCACCAGTAACAACCCCAGCAGAGGATGGAGGACCACCAGCGCCTATCAGAGTCACACTGGCAAGCTCCGGTGCTCCTTAGACCAAGAGCTGCCTCTTCCTTCAGCTCAGCAACCTGATGCAAAATTCAGCTGAAATCCAGTTTACAGCCTTCCCTGTACACCAGACCCACCAAGAGCCTTGTCAGAGGTGGTGATACTCTGTTCTGGTGTAATGCCTGTCCCAGTTGTCAACTTTAAAACTGGCAGTCAAGGTACATGGCACATTTACCTCTAACAATTTCAGCCTCATATCCTCCTCCCAGCGAAAACCCAGCTGCCTCAAAGGAACAAACCATCCTCTCCACACCACACACATTTTTATGCACCTGTTTTCAGGCTAACAATCTAGAAAATCCAGATCTTCTTGGAAGACTTTACTTGCCTACAACAAAGCCCATCACAATTCAGGTGGATTGTGATTTACAATGAGGCAAATATGTAAAAATGACAAAGTCACAACAGATCAGGTCTCCAGCTCCCTGGAAGACACCATCATGACCACACGGAGGCCTTAAAGAGATGCTATCATAAAAAGGCCATGAATGCCCACACAATGAGAACATCCTCTTCAAGCAAGACTAAAAGATGGGTGCATTAAGTGGGCATCTTGCTCCAATGGTTCCTTCAGGTCAGAGTTGACCACACGGCTCCAATTCTCCTTTATGACATGACCCCATGGTTAACTTTGGCTCCTTTACTCCCCCAAAAGCATACTGGCATTGTTGGGAGTCCTTTTACCCAGTTACTAAGTCTGTGTACATGACCCTAACAGGCACACTAGGAAAGCAAAGCAAGCAAATGAGCAAAGTAAGGTGTGTAAGAAACAACAGGGGAACCAGCTTGAGCAATTAATGATCTCCATATTGAAATCAGAATTTTCCTTTCAAGTTTGCCATCCAGTGCAGAGCTCCTCCTACCGATCTTCTCCTCCACCCACCACCACCGTGCATTCGACCTCTGCCGCAGCTGCTGTCTCCAGCCTTCATCCATGCCCGTGACACCATAGTCACCGTCCAGCACATCTCCCCTCCCCTTTCAAGGCAGTTTTATTCCTGTTTCTAAAGCAATTTTCCTCGTATTTTCTTTGACCATGTTTGTGGACCCATGCCTATCTGCACACAATGAGTAACTGCAACTTGGAGGTTTCGGGGCTCCCACCTGGCAGCTGCAAAGCCCACGGGCCCCTAATTTACAGGCAAATGAAATGGTGCTGGATGGTTCATGCCTGTGTCTTCTCTTGCCCAGGTGGAGTGATGGTCATTGGGGATGAAGGAAAGCGAACTGGGATGGGTCACAGAGAGGTCTGGCAATGGACTGGTTGGTTCTGACACATCCCACCCAAGATCCCACCACAAAAGTGAGAATGATTTCCCTGTGACAGCAAGACAAGGCTGTATATAAATCACATATTGTAACATGTACATGCACAGAGCTATATATAAAGATACACCAAAATAACACCAAGGAGTATGGATGCCAAAGCAGGGATAAAATTAGCTTATTAGAGAAGCGGAGAAATCTTGTAAGATCATGGAAAAAAAAGCCTATTTTGAACAGTAATGATCACATTTCAAAAATAGTAGATATTCTTGGCTTGGAGCCGCACATACCACAACAGACGATGATCAAGTGAGATCTCATGAGAGAAAAATCAGCCAGAAGATCCATGGGAGAAATCCCACGAAAAACAAGGATTGCATGAGTTAGGGAGCTCCAGCAAATTATTTCCTTGGCATTACTGAGGGTGCTGCCTAAGCCTCCCTGCTGCTAAATGCAATCTGCTTAAAATTGCGCATCCC
Source organism: Streptopelia decaocto (assembly GCF_964273445.1). Classification (NCBI taxonomy): domain Eukaryota; kingdom Metazoa; phylum Chordata; class Aves; order Columbiformes; family Columbidae; genus Streptopelia; species Streptopelia decaocto. The sequence goes on from NC_138655.1 coordinate 11,290,007, forward strand.
TGACATGGCAAAAATCAGCAGAACCTTAGAAATAACTTTTCAAAATCCATTTCTTGAAGGCTAATCCAACAATAACTAGATAAAAAGCCATGTCGGCAGGGACTGCCAGGATGCCATCCGTGAGACTTAACCCAGATAAGGCAAAAATGCAAATAATGTCAAATGCATATAAATTAGTATAGAATAATACTGTAGTTAGCTCAATGACTTCATAAAAAATATCAATTTACAGTGCAAAACGAGGCTTAAAAATGAATGAAAATGGGTTAGGGGAGTTTCATCACAATTGGATAACGTGCTCAGGGCATCAATGGGGGCACACAAGCATCCCAGGGCTGGGAAGTATTTAACAACTTCCCTAGAAAGGTAAGACTAATAAATACAAAGTAGTATTAACCTGTAATAAAGCCTACTACAATATTTAACACTAATTAATCAAATTCAGATAAAGGCAGTATTTATAACGAGCAATAATAAGTACAAAACATAATCAGAATCCCTGCACCCAAAAATTAAGACCTACCTCCAAGAGCAGGGCAAGCACGGTCCATCTGAAGAGGCACATGCTGCCCCTCACTTCATGGATATCAGGACTTTTATGGCAAAACCTTCGGTAAAATCCCTTTCTAAAGAGAAATCTGTGCCCAAGACATCAATGCGGCTCTGAGAATCGTTTGCCCAGCTCAGCAAAAAGTTTTCCTAAATTTCCCATCCATTTCGCTGGATAATTTGGGTGTGGGCAAGAGGGATGAATTACAGGCATGGGGTAACTCAATCCGTCTCCCCCAGAGAAGCTCTACTGGCAGCTCCAAGTGAGGTGCTGACTTTGGATATCTTACCTCTTCTTTTTTTCCCTGCGAGTGACCACAAGAGGAACTTCAAGCAAAACTGTCCTAATCTCTCCTGGAGATTTTGATTTCAGTCCGACGTAGGTGCTATTTGAAGTTTCATGAAAGGACCATCCTAAATAAAAAGGTTTGTGATGGTCATGTAGCAGTAAAATCTCTTTCAAAGCTTTAACCCAAGGGTGCCAAACCCATTTTCACCAGGGGGCCACATCAGCCTTGCAGTTGCCTTCAAAAAGCCAAATGTAATTTTAGGACTGTATAAATGTAGGCTTTAACCCATCAGTTCATCAGGAGAAAACCAAGGATGTTCGTTAACCCTTGGCATGCTGGCAGTCAAAGACACTGCCCATGGCCAAGATAAGCCTGTTATTTCAAAGGCTGCTGTAGCCAGGCACCAGCTCCAAATTTTATATTTATCCTCTGTTTCAGGGAAACAAGGACTTAATATTATATCATTTTACATACAAGCAACAGAGATATCAATAAATTAAAATGTGGGACTGCTCTTTCCCTAATCTCAGCTCTCTATAAATTAAGCATCTAATGTAATCCAACCGTCTGGAAACTCTCCATGGTCCATGGAGGAACAGGCTGCTTCAAAGCAACATTTACTCCCCCTCTTTCCACTGAATGTAAGTGGAGCTTAAGTTAGAAATCAGGGTTTTTTTAGACTTCTCACCTAATCTCACCTGACTGCTACCCACAACCATTTAGGAACAGTGATGTCCACCAAAGAGGAGCTCCAACAGGCACAGTCATGCCAATACAACAGCTCCAAGAGGGCCAGCACGTTGGCTGCCAAGTCACACTTTCGGACACTCTCGGTCCAGCTGTGCGACCTGACCAAGGTCACACACCAGTATGTACTGACACTAGGACTGGGATGTTCCATGTTCAAGATTGAGCTCTTCAACCTTTTGGAAATGAAACTACTTTAAAAGCCTTCATTTGTGCTCTCAGAAAACACACAGAAATTAAACGTCCAAAGCATCAAGATTTTTAAATTTTATTAGCTTAACTGTTACAGAAATATGAAAATTCAATTTGGCACAACAGCCCATTTCCCCCCATCCCCCCCAAACATCTCTCCCCAGATAACCTACATGGTACGTGACTTCACAGCGGTCTGATGTGAGGAACGCCCATTCTGCCCCATTCCCACCTGGTTCTGCTCACCTGTCCGGCAGCCCGGCCCGCACCAGGGGCATCCCCACAGGCAAAAGCACAGGCAAAAGGTTCCAGTTTCTGCTGTTTATCCAAAATACCAATGCATTTGAGAGTGAGTAACATAAAACAGCCATAACCATCAAATTTCTGCTCTTTGAGACTATGCCCGCATAGGAAATATTCCCATGAAAAGATAATTTGTAAAGCATTATCTATAAGGTAAGGCCTACTGAGTTAATCCTCATCACAATGTATCTCTGATGTCTTCTCATGGAAGGATGCAACCCAGTAAGGAGGTATTGCTGGCATGTCACCACACACGGCCAATTTGCAGGACCATCAGCTCTCCCTGTCATGATCACCAGGAATGACAAGATGGAAAACCACCACCTATGTCATTCCAAGTCAGCAGCTCCCAGCATGTCTGCTTGGAGCAATAAAACCCTCTCACAAAAGTGACTCTTTGCTCCATCTACTGCTGTTAAAGATCTCTCACATCCTCTTGTTTTGGGAATCCCGTTGACAAGTTCAGGCAAACAAGCTTGAACAAAAGAAAGAAAAAAATCCAAGCCTAACACACACAACCATTCAGCAGTTTGGTTCATGTGTTTCACTGCCCTGTTTTCAGTCGCCCATTCCATGAAGGTGCATTGGCACCATGCACCCACCAGCCCCATCAATGTGGACCATCAAGCTTCTTGGCTCCAGCCATTGTGCCACCTTCTCCAAGCCAAGAGTGATCTGGCTGCAGGTTGCAATACAGCAGGCAGTTATGACTCAGGACTATCGTTAAGACACATTACCCCCAGAGCACTTAGAGGCTAGCAAAATACACCCCAGGTTTAATTAATCCTTCTTGGCCCCCTTTACTCCATACCGGTTTTCAATATGCAACTTACTAATTCAGAAAATGAACACAGTTTTCTGCAAAGGGGTCAAATTTATTAAGGAAAAACATCCACACAAGGGCAACATCTCCCAAAGGAGATGTCTCTCCAGGACATGCTGCAGATGCATCCGCTGCCCACCTGTGCCATCACTTGTTGCCTACAAGTGGCCCAGAGACCTATCCCTGCCTCCTTCCAAACCCCTGAACACCCGCCCCATCACAACCAAGACAGCAGGCTATATAACAAAGGGCCACATCCACAAGTTGTGGCCTGGGAGGATCGTGTAGGACACTGGGGAAAGCTTTCCTGTGAGCAAGGTGGCACAGTGTTGAAAGTGGTCAGCCTGGAGAGATGGGGACATCTCCACCCCTGGAGGGTGCCCTCCTCCTGACGCTGGTGGCACCAGAGACCTCACGTGGTGCCTCCCAGACACCACGTCGGCGGTTTTCCCTTGGGTCCTGCTATGTTGTAGGAGATGTTGATGGCCAGGTTGCTCCCCTGGGACTTCCCTGCCTCCCCCCCAAGTCTCCACTGCAGACCATGTCTGGATGATCTTCCTCAACTCCCCTTGTTAAATCACCAAGGTGCCCAGGAAACACGGTGCACACCCCAGGGAGACAATAAGGCCAGGGCAGCTCTGTGCATGGGGAGGAAGGCAAAGGTGTGGGGAGTTGAGGAGACACTGAAGAAAAACATAGAGATGACACAAACCACCTCTGAGATAAGCTTTTTACTTGCGTGTAATTTAACCATCCATAGACGCCGTTAACTTAAATAGGAAACAGCAGAACTGAACAACCCATTGATGCAAAACCTGAAAAAAAAAAAGCCAGAAAACACCTGCTTCAACTAAATATATTCAGTTTGCTACTGCACACCCCCCACGAACACACAAGACCCACATGGCCGTACAGACAATGTGATTCAGAAAGGCGACTGTACAAGTCTGTACCGATGCCGAGCTCTCTCTAGGCATGGACACATGTAAACACTGGCCACTGCAAGTCGCTGGCTGGCCCAGATGATGCTGGGAGCTGCTGCATGAGCTGAGGGAAGACGGGCCTGAGCAACGTCACCATTTATTTTTTCCAGATTTATTCCAATGGCTCTGAGAGGATGTAACGTCTCCAAACCTTGGATGAAACGTCTGAGTGCTCACATGATGAGGATGGAACCTGCAGAGAGCATGGGGCTCCCTCCCCACCTCCCCATCCCTGCAGCCACGCACACACTCAGCACTCCACACAGCTGCTGTGAAGAAGTAAAAATCCCTGAAAGACGAGACAGCTCAAACAGATTTTTATCATCACATCCTGCACATAATAAGTGAAATCAGAAAGTGGGAGGAGCAGCCTAGGAAACGGATAAGCATTAGATGCTCATGGTGAAATAATCAGTGTCTCGGCTTTGGCGGAGGGGAGGCTGTGGGAGCACTCATTAAAATCAGGAAAATTAGTGAAACTATCAATGAACTGAAGTGGGACCTGTCACACTGCAGGATAACACAGGCGAGAGATGGGGTGGACTGACCATCTGTGACCATGGCTGAGCTGACAACACCTGATGGGACACATGTGCAGGTCCAAATCACAGCAAAAAAAAAAGGCTTCATCAAAAGGCCCCACTGGATGCTAAGCCCAGGCTGGGTGTAAAATTAATCCCGGGGCAGGGCCCGAAGAGCAACAGCTCAGGACAGCTCCCCAGAGCACTCAGCATCGCCACGCTGGGCAAGACGGCTCCTAAATCCACAGCAGTTTTGATCTAAGGGATGCCACTGCTTAACCAGTCACCCCTTGAGCTGCAGCAACTGGCTGGATTCCTGTACTGCTACCGCATCAAACATGAGGCAAAGCACAGCCTAAAAGCCCTTCTAGGCAGGTTTAAACTAACCGGTCTAATGTCACACTCACAACAGTCTAACGGGCAGCAGCTCAACAAGCTCTGCTCACCCAGCACTCGTCAGATGGCATTGATCAAAGAATGTTTTAAGCTGTTATACACCATCCTATACCAGTGATCAGCGCTGATTTAGCTGAACCACAGCGAAACCTGGAGGAAGCTTCATTGCAGGGATATCACAAGTGCCAGCTGGTCACCCTTAGCCAATCCTCACTGCCAAAAATGCTGCCCATGCCTCAGTACCCTGCTCACCCTATGACCCAGCCCACCTTTCCATGTTTATTTAGCGAACATATCTCCTGGCCTGGCCTCGGGGCTTTGCCCCGTTTTTGCCTCTCTGCAAGATCCTTAGGCTTGACAGAGTCACCTCATCATGTTGGACCCAACTGCCTTTTCTCAGGGCTGATCAACTTGAGTCATGCAAATTACCCAGGGTGGAGGTAAACTTTGTTAGTGGCAGAAAGGGGCATTCAGATGGTTCCTTTTATGTTTCACAGGTCATTTGCATCCTTATTCTCTGCCTGTAGGGCAACTCCCAGTTGACTGAACACCTGCTTTTAGCTGCGAATAAAACACCTTCTCCACCCACCCCCATTTCACACTCTTTCTGAATATTTAGCTGGTTTCACTGAGACTTGCAAAGCCCTCCTCGCTTCAGGCAGGATGGTCATTTTATTTTGGTCAAGATGGAGATGAACACATTCTCCTGCTTAACACGTCCCAGAATCCCAAAGCATCCCAGCAAACCAAACCCAAGGAGAGCGGAGAGCCCAGCACCATGTCACAGGCTCTGTGGCTCCACTTCTCTGAGTCCCAAACACTCTCACTGATGTCTGAGGTGTCAGCCTGGCACAAAGATCCTTCCAGAAAGGGAGGGATGCAGAAAGGAAGCCAGCTGGAGTGAACTTTATTGCAGAAAAGCCAGACAGCCAGCAGCCAAGTAGAAATGAGGCTCTTCGCTGGCAACCACTGATACTGCAGAAAGCATCACCCCTGCTTAGACACAGCAACAGGATCCTCCGTTACATTGCTTGTCCTTAACAAGATCATCACCACAACTCCAAAGACTCAGTTTATCCCTGTTCTCTGCATAGAGAATCAAGGCACGACCTAAGAGCAGAGAAGGCAGCAGCAGAAGCATCGAACACAAGGGCACCATGAGTCCCTGCAACATCTTCTGATTGCCAAGGTAGATAGAAGGAAGGTAGAAGATGTATGTGTCCTCCAATGGGACACAACTAGGGCTCATGCAAAGGGCAGTGACCACACAACTTCACGTGACAGTGTTTCCCTCACTGTAAAAGGGAGCGTTTCCTCTCTCCAGGGCTGCAGTGAAAACACTCCAAAGACTAGTAACACAGAAAAGCTTACAGTACATTGCAGAAGAAACTCTGTATGTAAGACACACACACACATTCTGTTTGCCCACTGAAAACTAAACAAGAGTGACGTACTGCAGCAAATTATATTTGTTCCTTGATTTAAGGTGACAATCTTGAGGATGCACCTTCAACATCAATCCCTCTTTCCTAACACAGGGCAATGGGCTCCACTTCTGGGAGCATATTCAGGGCATCAGCAAAAACAGAAGTGTATAAAAAAAATCTTCTACAGTTGCAGCTGCTTAGGTACAACAGCTTGTATACCTAAGTTTTAGTATTTTCTACTTGGTATTTATCCACACCGCAATACGGACGAGCCAGCACATGCTGAGCACTCTGCAAACAGACGCAGAAAACAACATTCCTGTCCTCGCCCCCAAAAAAAGCTTGTGGTGAAAAGGTGAAGCAGAGGATGCAGCCCAGCAAAGGAAGATAGATATCTGGAGGGAATTTCCCCCCCACAGGAGATGCAGCAAAGTGCACAAAAGCTCTCGGGGGAGATGCTCATCAATAGAGCCCTGACAGCAGGTCTCAGCTCCTCGCATTACCGCACCCGCCAGCAGCTCTACCACAGCTGAGTTACTGGGACATGGATGTTCCTGCTACAGGTGTCAGGCTCCCAGAGAGACAGGGCAAGAATCACTCCAAACCTCCTCACGGCTGAGAAGCCACAAGCCACATTACTCAAAAAGCAAGAGGATGGAGCACTTCCAGGGCTGGTTCCCAAGAGGTTCGTGGGCAGCGCCAGACGCCTCGTCAAGTCTCAGTGCAGCACCTCCTGGGGCTGGAGAGATCTTGCTGGTCCCTACTGGGACTGCTACAGCACAGCATGAAATGACCCAGTTGGATTGAAATTGTCTCGATGATAATACTCTGTCCTTCAGGAACGTACTTACGCTGCCAGCCAGGGTGTATAAATGCTGAGAGCAGGCTCAGACAAGTAGCTCACAGATTTAGGCTGTGTCCAAACCTTGAAGAAAATTTAAGGGCAGCTTAGGAGAGGCCCAAGCTTTCATCCAGTGGGTTTGGACAACCCAAGTCACCAGTAAGAACCCTGAACTCCAGTCCTCCTACGCAGGGTGCAGACAGGCATTGCAGACCCTGCATCCAAACGAGCCATCCTAGCTCCACTGACAGTGAGGAGAAACAGATATTGTAGGGAATGATTCAACCCATGCAGGTGCCTACAGCAGGTCAGGGTCAGGCCCTTCATAAAAACACCCATTTCCCTCCAGCAACTGTAAAAGGAGACTGGTTCAGTAGCAGGTAATTGCAGCAGAGGTCTCTCAATCTAGAGGAGCAAAGTCTCTTGCTGCGAAGCCCAAATACAACCAGAAACAAGGTTTGTGTGATGCACAGACCTCAACACATCCAAGATATCTCTTCTGAGAACCTCAAGCACATCAGCAGTCTAGAATCCTCCCATCAGCCCTGTAGAGGTAAAATACAGTGAAACCCATAATAAAAATTAAGTCTAGAGGTTCAACAGAAGAGGTCTCAGCCAAAGGGTGCTGAGAACCCCAGGAGGGCTTGTGCCTCCAGGCTTATGAGTGCTGAAAGCCATCACCACTCACCTCATTTTCCAGGAAACCCTGGCAGCATCTGACCTCCCTTCCATACGCTCCTCCTCTCTCCTTTTTGCAGTCAACCGAGACCTATATGACATTACAACAAAAGAAATGTCAGCAAGCCCAGCTTTGTCCTGTCCTTTCAACTGAAAAGCTTCAGTTCCTTGGTTCTTTGAAATAAGGCTGCACTAGAAAGCAATTAATTACAAACTTCAGGTTGTATATCTACTTAAATATGTTTATATATCTACTTAAATATGTGTGTATATATATTTAATACGCATATTCTCTATTTTAAAATATATATACACTGGAGAGGGGATAGGAGTCCCTTGCAAGTGGCCGATGCAGCAGCAAATGTCCAAGCATCAGAAGCACTACAGCTTGTTCCATGATAAACAACCATGATGACCCAGGGACGGGGCACCAAAGTGAGCATGCTGAGGTCCTCCAGAGATGTTCACTGTCAGCTCTAAAGCAATCCCTCAAACGCTCCTGAAGAGTAATGGGAGGAAACACAGCCAGGAGCGCCAGGGAACCTGGGATGATGAAGAAATGGCCTTCTTGTGGTGCTCACCCAGGGCTGGTCAAGAGCTCCTGCCCCATGAGCATCCCAGTAGCATCACAGAGAGCATGTGGGTGACCTCCAGGCCTTGCTGACAGCCCACGTTACAGCCTGGGGGTTGCACAGGACAGCCAGATGGACATCAGGCTATTGATCAGGCCACAGGGCCGTGCTGGCCGGTGGACCCAGCAGTCTGTTTTCTCCCACCATCTAGGTCCCCATCCTCTCTTTCCTCTCAGGCCACAAGACCCCTTGTGGGGACAGCCATTTGTCACACAGCCCCATATGACACAGCCGTGCAGTGGCAGCAGGAGCCGGAGGCAGAACAGGGTGAGGGGGCCTTTATTACCATCAGAATAGCCTCATCACTCGGCCTACTTAACCCAGCTACATTTGCACTGCTAAATTTGGGAGAGTATGAGAAGCATTCCCAGAGAACAGAGGTGGGGGAGGGACAGGCAGGCTTTTCCCCTCCTTTAACTCCCTGCCAAGTGCTCTGTAATTCAAAGTCCATGTCAGGGATGCCACCCCAAGCTGCACAGCAATGGCCCAGACCCAGCAAACCTGGAGATTCGGTGCCTTAACCCCTTGGAGTCAACATCTGAGCTTGGCTATTTTAAGAAAACCGAGTTAGGCTTTCTGAAACGACTCCCACTGAAATAACAGGTTTCCAGGAGGCATGTGTGGGGAATTCAGGACATCTCCATGCGGGAAAGGAGGCATTCAACTCCAGACAGCCAAGTCCGAAGACCCTGTCCTAGAGGGACGCAGCACTCAGCTTGGTAACAGCTAGCAGCAATCCTTACACTCCAACTGATTTAAGAAGTTGTGAATTGCTATTTTCAGGTGCAAAATAGAAGAACTACTCAGGAAACACAGCATCAATACCAGTAGCAAGATGGGGCCACCAGCCCTGGCAGCATGTAGAAATATTGCCCTGACCTGCAGCACAAGCATCTAAAAACAACTGATCACCAGGCCACAGAAGCAAATTTCACCTCTCTCCTGCTCTTGTTGCTGGCAGGTATGGGAAGCAAACGTAGGTTACAGTAACCTTTCTGGGTCTGTTTTGCATAAACATCATCGGCACCTGCACTCTCCTGCAGATGCCCAGAGAAATGTGCCCCTGGAAACTCAACCCATGAAACATCCTGGTGGGGAGCTGCTGCCCACATCCAACAAATAAACATGTTAATTAATCCCAGAGGGTGCCAGGTCCGATGGTGAGCCAGAAATCTTCCCTGGTACCCACATTGAGACGTTTGAGGGAGCTTTTGAGGAATCCAGGCATGAGGCTGGGCAGCCGGCCGTGGAGCTCGGGCTGCTCTCCTGGGACCTTTCCCAAGCAATTCACACACACACCTGAAAAAAAAACCTAGGCTTGTTTTCCGTAAAAGTAGGCATCAAACGCTCTGACATCAAGAAGGATGATTAAAGACAGTTGAGTTATGAGGAAAGATTAAAAGAACTAAATATGCCCAACTTGGCTAAGCAATGAGTAAGAGGAGACGTGATAAAAGACTCCAGGCATCTGAATGAAGGGAGTGGCATGGCATTAAAGGGCTGAATAAAATATCTTTCTGAGAAATGGATCTATCAACGATCTCCCAAGAGATAAGGTACAAGCCTCATTTTTTAGGCATTTATAAAACTAGTTGCTAGAACCGAGGAGAAATCCACATTGCCCCGAAGGGAGGAGGCACCAAAGCTTTTCATCTCCGGCACAGGGTGCTGTGAACAAAGCACGCGATGCCACAAGGGAGTACGGGAACTTGGGAAGTGGCAAGTATTTCATTCTGCCTCACCCAAGAAACAGAGATACGCTTTTTGGCTGTAAAATTAAAAAAAAAAAAAAATCATTTTCATGCCTTCTTTTTAACTCAGCAGCCCTAATTCATAATGTTTCAGGTAAAAAAAAAAAAAAAAATAAAGAGAGAATAAACACCAGCCCGTTCAAAATGAGCAGGGCTGGGAGTCTTATGAGTACTTGACTTTTCCCCCCAGTAGTAAAGATACTTGGGGTAGTGCAGAGGCAAGAGCCCAGCTTGGGCTGGGCAGCGGCATCCCCAGGGACTGCGATCTCGGCAGCTCCCAGACCCAGCCAGACCCAGCACACACATGGGCAAGGTGGAAAAAATCTGGAAAGCACTTCAATACCTGGCTCTGGTGAGATTGTACGCCTCAGAGAAAGCGCCCTCTGAAACCCAGGGACCTGCCGTGCTTTGTAAAGATCAGATGCCCTGAGCCATGAGAAAACCGCCCAGGAGGAGAGCTAAACCTGTTTGGCTTTACCCCAAAAATCCATATATAATGTATGTAATGTACATACCTACCTAAACACCAAACCTGTGAAGCCAAAGCAGTGGAATTTGTTTAATTTTACATGATGTCTAACCATACTGAACATCTACCCCGAGCGTGGACACAGGGATGTGCGCAAGGGAAGCAGCTTGACCTGGCAACACTATTCCCGTAACACACATGCATGGTGACGTTTCCAGCAACACCAGCTTATCAGCTCATTTGGGGTGCCTGGGGGTTGCTATTAACCCCCAAATATTCTTTCAGGTGCTTCTACCTTGCTATTTTCGAGGCGACTCAGCCACTGGGTATCATTTACACACCTCAGCAGCGTCCCAGACTTGGGTACCTGAGAGTCACCTTCATCCTCAACAGGGCAATGACAAAAGACATTTGCTGATGGTGCAATTTTAAATCACAGTTAAATTCCCACAGTGGCCATAAATTAATATTAAGATGGTGGTCCTGTCCCAGCTGCCCCTCACTACCCTGACCTGGTGAGTCAATGCAGGGCAATTAGGTCTAAAAGAAAACAAGCTAGGAAAAAGAAAAAGGTGAACAATTTTCTTCTAATTAATTCTCTAAACCAGTTCAGTGGGGTTCAGGCAAGTACTAGAAATCTTTCCCCTTTTGGCATAAGCGAGATCAGCTGAACCGCAACATGTGACTGCAATCCAAGGCAGCCTTTGTTTGCAAGACCAAAAGTGGATCTTTTTGATTTATTTTTTTTCCCCCTTTCCCACAGCAAGCTCTCAAGTCTGCAACTGCCTTTCTCCATGGGAACAGGAGATCCACCGTTTGCTGACCGGTGAGTTTTACTGCAGTTCAAACAGGATGTTCACAGAGGATTTTATTATATTTTTTTAATAAGTGAAGCATTTTAGTAGGCAGTGAATCTTCTTGCTTTATGCTTGCGTGTCTCTTTGGGAGGCTGAAGTACAACACCAGGCTGCCAGATTCATTTTATATATTGAAGAAACATGAATCCACCCAATCTGAAAGGCAGGCCAACATGAAAAGACCCGTTCAAAGTGGAGGAAGCTCTGCATTACAGTTTGGGATGAAAAGGGGAAAATTAAAACATCTAAGAGAGATTATTATACCTTCTAACAAACCTTCCTCTTCCCATATAGAATCAGCTGCTTCCACCACTCCAGCAACACTGATGCTCGAGATAACCAGGCTCAGGCTATCACCATCACAAAGAATTAAAGGCTTTCAGGTTGTATTCAAACAACTCCTTCCTTTCCTTTTGAAGTTAATTTTGGGCATCCCCGCTCAGGCCAGGACTGCAGTTTTACTCTGCTCTCATCACGCATTCAGACAGACAGCCAGCCTGCCCTTGCAGCCAGCATGGCAAGAAGGCAAAGCCGCTCTCTGACCCACAACTCATCCTTAGATGAACAGCTCTGGGGAACTGAAGAAGGAAATGCAAAATTTTGCCTCATGTAATTCCCACCACAGGGAGCAAAGGTTATCTTTTCCCCATTTGTCTAATTAATAAGAAGGAACCCTAAAACACAGACGAGTTTCTACTATTCAGAATAGTGGATTGGGATAATTCATGTGTTTAAAAAAAAAATGGAGATTAGCCTGAAAGAGCAGCAGGACCCATCTCCTGCATCACTCACACGAACACCCAGTGCTGCCACAAGGAGCGATGGAGAAAGGTCAGCCCAGGTGTGGCCCATGCGCCCCCACCACAGGTGAGGGAAGGAGGGCAGAGGGGAAGGTGTAACCCAGAAAAAAACAAAAAGCTGGATCCATGCAGCTCTGTACAGACAATACAGAAGCCCTGGTACCCGGCCGGAGCACAGCTCGCTCCCGCTATATGGAGCCCGGGCACCTCAGCAGAGCTGGCATGGAAACCAGTCCTCATCAGGGACAGTCCCTCTGAAAGCCACGGGAGAGTTAACTGTACAATTAACAACCTACAAAGAAACCCACCTACTGTTATTCTTTTTTTTTTTTTTTTGACTTAGAAAGAGCAGCAGAACCCGCTCCACAGTGCACAGCTCTGCAGGGTGAGGATGCCAAACCACGGATGCTTCGCTGCTCGCCCCTGCCCAGCCCTCCCCAGCACAAAGCCCCACTGCTGGCAGCAATGACAGCGATTTCTGTATCACTCCCTTGATAAAACTACCTAGTGGCGTGCCTTTTGGTGCTTAAGAGAGGCGATTTCCAGCACTATCTCAGAGAGCATCTTGCTTTCCAATGAACTGCGCCTCGGGATACCTTCGGAACTGCCTGGGAATGATCTGCTAATGTGTTCTGCATGTGGGCAGCGGGGCGACATGCACCAAACCCCCAGCTGGATAGGCAGGCGGGCAGGGCGGCATCTTCTGAGAGATGACAGAATATAAAGCAGAAGCTGGGAAGGATGATCCGTTCAGCACCGAGGCACAGAAGACAACCAGCCCCAGCACCACCTCCCTGATGTGTGCTGGGAAGCGGCCGGTTCCCCACGTCCTTCCTGAGAAGTGTGTTTCTCACCCTGACACATGCATTTTGATACCCAAGTCAATCCCTGCTCCCACTTGGCAGAGCCTTTGCTGGCAGTGCTTTCTCCTGGGTATTTTCCAAACACTTATCTGGAGCTTCCCATCCCCACTCTCTCCCATATCAATAACTGTTTTTTCTGGTTTTCCTCAAGATCTGAAAAGGCACAAGAGAGAAACTAGTGTTTTTCAGGTTTCAGGAAGGCAGGCACCTCTGCCCATGCATGTCGCTGCTCCTTGGCTGGGGGAGAGGGGATGCACTTGCCCTGTGCACAAAGCTCCTGGAGAGGGAACCGAGCGGGATGTGAACGCCTGGACCACTGCTGGCAGCCTGGAAAGAGTTACCGCCTGGCTCGGAGGATTTCTGCCTTCCCAACAAGGCGGCCGGGGTGAAGAATGCAAGTGACGCAGCAGCATCCTGCCGGGAGAGAGGGGAAAAAAGTCAAAAAGAAACCCCCAAGAAATTAAAAAAACTAAAGCTCTTTGGATGACATTCAGGATGACTACACTTTTACTGTAAGTGTTTAGTAACCGGGAGTCATATAACCCTTCCCTGCCCACTTGGGGCCACGACATGCAGATTACAAACTACAAGAAACACTTCATACACACACGCCCGGCCGAATCCCCCGTGCGAGGGAGGACAAAAAAACCTTTAACAAATTAAGCTGCGTTTCCCATTTAGCAGAGCCCAATCGCTATTTATTTAACAATTTTAAAGTGTTATTTTAGCCTTCCTGGTTTGTGTGTGTTGAGAGGCTGTTCCTGGGACAGGAGCCAAAGTCAATTAGAGCAACCCGGCAGCCGGAGAGGGAGGGAAAAGCAGAGTGCAAGAGCGGAGGAAGGCACCGAGGCAAGGCTTCACCACGGGGACGGTGACTGCCAGCCCCCTGCAGAGCTGGAGGGAGGTGAATAGAAAATTGGGGGCAGCAAGGGGGAGAGGGAGCTGGGGTGGAGAGCACTGCCCGGTCCGTCACCATTCAGTGGTCACCAGTAGAGGCTCCCTGCTTTCAACACACCCATCAGAGAATGGTCGGGGTTGGAAGGGACCTCTGGAGATCATCTAGTCCAACTCACCTGCTAAAGCAGGTTCACCAGAGGAGATCACACAGGGATGTGTCCAGGTGGGTTTGAATGACTCCAGAGAAGGAGACTCCACAATCTCTCTGGGCAGCCTGTTCCAGTGCCTTGCCCCAGGCAAGTGTGCCAGGAGATGAGCAGATGAAAGCAAAGCCAGGGCAGCCCTGCAGACACAACCATCTATCCTGGTAGGACGGCGCAGAGCTCTCTGTAGCGGGGATGCTCCATGTGGGTACCTCCCAGGTGAGCCACTGAACCCACCCGAGAGATGCTTCCACAGAAGCGACCAGAGGATGGATGATCCACTTAACTACAAATTCTGTTTGGTATCCACCTGCTCAGCACGCCCTGCAGCATCAACATAAACATCTCCTGGCGCGTAATCAGATGAGTCCCACTCTAAGGTCCTGCATCCTACTCCTCCTGGCATCCTTATGCCTCCAGATCAGCCTCTGAGAATGACTTTTGGAGCAGGCAGAGGTGATATAGATGGTGGTGAAGCAGGATGGATGCTGTGCCCAGTTGAGCAGCTTTCCTGCGCAGATCAGGGGAAAGCTACTTGGTACCTGCTGATGGGGGCTACGAAACATGTGTCTCAGACTGCCACCACCCCTTTCCCCTTCCACATTCCCAAACTGAACCTTTTCTCAGTTAACACAAGACCCCCTCTTTTACCTCTATCAAAGCACATGCTGCTTTAACCACCATTTTCTCCCAAAGAGCTCGAGGGCTCTTTGGCCATGGTGGCTCCAAGTGCTTCCTGAGGTTCATGTGCCCCATCACCACCGATGCCATCAGCCCGCGGCTGGCCAGCAGCAAAACCGTGATGGCTCTTCTCCATCTGCAGTGCAGGAGGAGGGCAATGAGGAGAGGGAAACCCACTCACCCCCAGCTCCTCTCCCCCAGCATGGCCATCTGTCCATTAGGCATGGGCTGGTGGAAGGACACACACAGGGTCTCCCCTGGACCAAGCATGAGCAGATTCTTCCACATGGCTTTTCACCAAGTCCAATCAGAGAGAGAAAGAGCACACAACACCAGTGGGAGCCCTAAAAAAAACATGATAATTATGATATAGGGGTGCAAATCTAAAGATGTAGGGAATCAAAACACAGGGAGCACCAGGGAGGAACTAAAATGCACCAACAGCTTAGAGGAGCCAACAACAAACCCCAATACTTGCAAGAGCTGGGCGGACTGGCTGCACATGGCCAGAGATTTCAATAGACAGACTCATCACGACCACCCCAGGAATTAGTTAATAAAAGCACTGCAGCATGCTGGGGCATCACGACCCCGTCCTCCAGAGATGTTCCCAAGACAGGTCCCCATGTGAGCACCCAGAGCAGGACTGGCAGCTGCGACGGTGCATTAGGCAGAGCCACGTTGCGCACAGACCTGGAGCCGGTGCTGCTGCAGGGCCCCGGCTGGCTGCAGGCAGGCAGAGCTGCAGGCAGGGCTGCAGGCAGCAGGACTCAGTTGCTGCAGCTCTGCAAGATTTTATCCTTCCTATGCTGGTCAGGAAGAGGCAGCGACCCAACCCAGAAGCCTCACATCTCCTGATAGTCCTTTTTTTTTTTTTTTAAATATGACACAAGTGTTATTGCACAGAGAACACCTGAAAACGCAGGGCAAGGGTGATGCTAGCACTGAGCATGCCCATGCATGAAACAAGCGATCAGCAAGATACACGCTACCCACAGCATCACTGTAAGTGAGTCTGCCCTGCATCTCAAGGCCAGCAGGCTCCTCTCCAGCCACCCATCACCTCCTCAGAATCCCCTCCAGCCACCCATCACCTCCTCATCCCCAGGCTCGGTGCCCTCCACGGAGGGAAGCAGTGCTTTACCACCTTTCTTTATTCTCCTTTGCTCTCATTTTTAGGAAATAACAGTGAATGGAGGAAGGTAACAGGTGGGAAACATAACAGAAGCAACTCTCATGCAAAATCCATTGGGCAGATGGTAAAGCAAGAAGCTAAAGCAAAGTGAGCAGAAAAGAACCAAGGAATGAACACTGCAAGCCCAGAGACATTATTCTGCATGCTCCAGAAGTACAAACTTGAAAGGAGACATAGGGAAAAAAAAAGGTCACCCCCAGTGCTCAAAGTCCACGCTGCCCATTCTGAGCATTTGAGAAAACAAAACCTTCAGCATTGCCCAAATCACCTGCTGCATTTTGCAGAAGGTGGGTTTTCTGCATGCCCAAAGACATGTCCCCAAGATGCCAGTACCACTTGAATGACCGTGCCGAGGAGCTCTGGAGCTCCGCTACCAAGCAGCCCTGCCATGCCAGCCCTGCCACAAGCTCACCGTCCAGCAAACTTCATTTGGTGGTCACTACTTGTGATATTATTTGGTTATTTTGATACTATGTGGTGTGTAGGAACTGCCTGGAGATTTGACTTCTTCCCAGTGTAAGCCCCAGCCTGTTAGCCTTGAAAATGCAATGAATAGCAAATTGCTTGTTTTCTTCTTCACTTTCTCTGTACTCTTTTAAAGACAAATTACCATGCTGCTTTTATTTTTTAAGCAGCCTGGATCAACACCAATCACATTGAGCGCCAGCATGTCACAAGCAAGCATAGCAAGCTTTTTCTTTTTTTTCCATGGGAATTTTAGCATCAGCTAAGCTAGAACTGAAGCCTAGATTTTCCTAGCATGGCTCACATCGACATCCTCTAAGACGGCACGCACAGACGCTGTGCTCTGCACGGTGCAGGGATGCAGCATGGCAAGGGAACCCTGCAAACCACAGCGGAAAGCTCTGCAGCCTACAACAAAAGATGAGGCGTACCCAGATCTGCCTATCTATGATCTTCCTCTTCAAGGCACTTTTATACTCCCCTGTGATTTCAGAGCCCAGCACACACTATTTCAGCTTTGATGCTATGTGTTCTTATTATCAACCGACCAATACCAGAATATCCTCCTTTCTTCTTGCAGTAAAACCCCTCGTTTCCCTAGGAGTTACAGCTGGTAGGGCAGAACAGACCAGGCATTTAGCATTTAATCAGAAGTATCAGCTCGAATCATCTAGGCTTGTACGGCTCCAGAGCATTCCCACCAGCTGCAAACACCAGACGAGTAACATCACCATCAGACGGCAGGGGTATCTGGTTTAACAGCCACAGGGGAGGAAATCATCATTTTGCATCACAGCACAGAGTGACCAATTTGTGGTCAACCAAACTACTCCCAAGAGCCGAAAAACCAAGAGTAATGCAGTGATGTCGGAAATTTGGACTCAGAACAGCAGAAGGTGTCGGGACACTCGGCCTCAGCAAGACTGACAGGGGCACAGGCCATGCCAAAATCTGGAGGCAAGGACCACAGAAACGCTGGGCCAGAAGGAACTTCAACGAGCCACCCAGCCCTGAACCCTCTCTGGGCTTGTTTCTCTTGGTGCCGCTCTCCAAGGCAACACCGGGCAGCTCTGCCAAGGAGGAAGCAGGACTCGGCTGCAGCTCCCAGCAACGAGCGCCACTCGGGAAGGGCTGCTGTGCTGCTAACAAAGCGGTTTCTAACGCTTTTTGGGCCAGCTCCAGCATCACTCACTCTCCTTCACCACCACCACCAGGAGCTGGAACGTACACTTTGAGAAATGCCAGCCTACCCCACTGCTACCAGCCACAATGGAGCTCATGCGCTGGAAGACAGCATCCAGAGAAGCATGTCCCTGTACACAATTTTCTTCTTACAGAATCACAGAACGCTAGGGATTGGAAGGGACCTTGAAAGATCATCTAGTCCAATGGCCCCATCGCAGCAGAAACACCCAGATGAGGTTACACAGGAAGGTGTCCAGGCGGGTTTGAATGTCTCCAGAGAAGAAGACTCCACAACCTCCCTGGGCAGCCTGTTCCAGTGTCTGTCCCCCTCACTGTGAAGAAGTTTCTTCTCAAATTTAAATGGAACCTCCCGTGTTTCAGTTTATACCCATTGCCCCTTGTCTTATCACTGGTTGTCACCGAGAAGAGCCTGGCTCCATCCTCGTGACACTCACCCTTTACATATTTATAAACATTAATGAGGTCACCCCTCAATCTCCTCCAAGCTAAAGAGCCCCAGCTCCCTCAGCCTTTCCTCATGAGGGAGATGCTCCACTCCCTTCATCATCTTTGTTGCCCTGCGCTGGACTCTCTCCAGCAGTTCCCTGTCCTTCTGGAACTGAGGGGCCCAGAACTGGACACAATATTCCAGATGCGGTCTCACCAGGGCAGAGTAGAGGGCGAGGAGAACCTCTCTCAACCTTCTAGTCGTGTCCTCAGAAATGGACACCGGGTGCTGTACCCCTCACACCACCTTCCTGTATGTCTCAAATCTCCTATGTTCCCTACAAGTTTCAGGTGCTCAATCACCTCTCCTCTCCCTGCCTTCCTTCCTCCCTCCTGCATGCCATCTGTTCTCTGGACAAAACTGCAGAGCCTCACTTGGAATTAACTTTGGGGACACTTTTCAGCTTTTCCTGTACTAACAGAAGCTCCTCATCGCAGCTCACAGTGTGGAGATACAGGCAGTCTACCAACCAATCTACTAATGATACAGGCTGTGGCTACACAACTTGACCGCATGATGAGCCACAGGCACAGCCAAGACCAGGAGAGCAGAGATACGTGGCTCCAAAATCACTGCTGAAGACAACATCCCATCAAACCATGCCCTGACACCTGTAGTTTTATGTTTGTTTTTCCCCTAGGTTTAAAATATGCAAATTTTCCTGCTATTCCTCCTAAGGGAAGTTTCCCAAACAGAAGCTTTGCCTTCCCAAGCCATCTGCTTTCATATTAAAAACAGAGGGGATAATACTGGATACTGTATTTCAAGCGAGGTTTTATATGACAAGGAAGATTGAGTTATTGCCTTTTCCATTTTCCTCTGGGCTCTTCAAGCTCTGCCTTTCTTGTAACAGCATCCCATTGTTGATTCACAACCAGCTTGTGATTCACTGTAGCTCCCAGATCCCTTTCTGCACTTAATTTGTTACTGCTCACTTTTGGATACATGCATCTGATTTCTGAGAGCACTTTTTTGCACTTGTCTTTATTGAATTTATTTTTCTTGTCTTCAAAGCACCCCTGCAGCTCATTAAGACAACTGTAACAGAAGACGCTATCACCTACATTACCTGCAATGCCTCTTGTTGCATTTCATTTTGTGTCCTCTGCAGTCTACCAACCAATCTACTAATGACCCTCAAAATGCCTTTCTGATTCAACAGCCAACCATTTCTTTTAGTTTCTTAAGTACCCACTTATGATGATTTCATCTTCAGCACATTTCCTGAGTTTGTTTATCGAGCTGTCGGGATTTCCTCAAGAACTACTCAACAGCTTTCAGCACTTTTTTTTTTTGTAAAGTCACTAAAATACCAGACTTGGTTTGAGTTTGCCCAGTAGTTCTGCAAGGCCTCCATCCTTCGGGAGAACTTGGTACACCAGCAGGTATCCCAGTTAAGAACAGATTCAGACGATACAAGTTCTGCAGTTAAAGTCAGATCAAGCAGATCATCCATTCCAGTTCAGGATCAGCATCACCGTTTTTCCTCAAGTCTCACTAACCGAGCTGTCTCTCTGTTGCTATTTTCCTTGGCTGAGCTGGAACTCCAGGGCTGCAGGAGCTTACAAAGAAAAGCTCATGCCCAAAGGGTTACGACTTGCTTTTTCATTATCTTTAAATCATAAATCCGATTTCCACTTGAAAAGAGAAGAGTTCATTTAACACAGTGGCTCGGTAGGGTAATGCAGGGCTTTGAAGGAAATTTGAAAAAAAAGAAAAACGAAGCAAGAGGAGAAAGCAAAATAACACTTCCAGAAACTTTTCCGAAGGAAATGAGTAACCACTTGTTATTAAATTATAAATCCCAGTTCTCGGGAAGTGGCATTGTCCGTAGTCTATTTTTAATAAGAAAACACCCCTGTCACTGGCATGAGGGTTGAACATGTTGATGAGACGTGTCTGTGGACAGCGGGAGTGTTCACTGGGAGCCATCATCTCATTCCTGACATTTCTATCACTTATCAGCAACCCAAACGGCACGAAAATGAAGTGGCTTAGGGAAAAAGAAACGGACCCAGGTGAACGAACAATGGCTACTGTTTTCCACGGAGGGAGGACAGGAGGAAACACTAGAGACCAAGTGGAGAAACCAGATCCCAAGTGTAGTCCTAGGGTTCGCTTTTGTTTTCCACATGTGAGGGATGCGCATGAAGCAATGAGGAAGCAAATGTGTGCTAACCCCAATGTCCCCATAGGGGCTGAAGTGACCTCCCATGTGCACTAACATCCTCTGTGTCCCCAAGATGGGGACACACTGGGCACAAAGTAAACCCTCGATCCCTTTTCCCTAGGGTCTGTCACCAAGAAGGGGCTTTCTGGGGAAGCACCTGATGCTGCAGCTCCACTGATGCTGAGCACTTCAAAGGTGTAATTGGCCTCACTTTACGCTGATAAATGAGTCCCAGATTCCTGTGGCGAAGTGACTCACCGATGGAGAACAGACACACCGTGTCAAGGGAAGGGAAGCAAAAGTCAGCAGAACTATCAGGAGGCTCAGCTATAGGCACAGCCTCAAAACCAAGCCAGGGGGACCACAAGCTATCAGACACCCCACCATCACACAGCAAGTCTCCTTGCACACTGGCAAGGGGACAGTTTTCGGCACCTGGCACCAAGCCCAACCAGTTTCCAAGACCCAGCCAAGCACTGCTGAGCCCAAGCCATGGGGTTCAGCTGTGAACTACATCCCCCAAGTGCTCAAGCCAACTGACCCAAAACCACACACACCCCCCTGCAAACTGTCCAGGCTGCACCAGGAACCAGTAAGAACTTATGACCAGCTCAGTGAACTACAACACACTATGGATAATTTTACTGTGAGGGTGACCGAGCACAGGCACAGCTTGCCAGGGAGGTTGTGGAGTCTCCATCCATGGAGATAATCCAAAGCCATCTAGATGTGGTCCTGGGCAACTGGCTGTTTGGACTGGGAGGCTGGACCAGATGTTCTTCAGAGATCCCTTTCAGCTTTGACCATCCAGTGATTCTGCAATTGCAAAGACATACTGCATTGCAATCCTGCACATTAAATTAGCTTTCACTGACCTGGTGTAAAAAAAAAATAAGACTGCAATTATTCAACTTCTCAACTATTTCTGACATTCTTCCCATATATGAGGTTTAAGCCTTTTTTTTTTTTCCCCTTAACAGGAATGCAACCCCACAGTTTGCAGAAGATTATAAAACACACACACATCACTCTTCCAAAACAGCATCTGAAAGCATTTGTTTGATGATTTTTTTTTTCCTCCCACCCATAAACTACCACCCTGCTGGTTTCATTCATTGTGCGGCATTTTGCAACGAAGCGTAAAAACGGTATTAATCATAGCTCTGAAAAAACACCAACTTCTTCTCTGAGGTTTGAAGTAACCATTTGGAAGGAAAACTTCCAGGAGCCAAAGAGACTGACAGGGCTGGAGACTGAAGTCCTTCTTTTCAAAGGCCAAGTGTATCCCAATATATCCCTTGGACAGCTGCCCCGAGCCAAAGTTACAACATTTTATTCTTCAGTTCAAGTATCAAGAAGGAGATTCGGTACAAAATCAGGACAAAAATCCGAAGTGAATGGGAAAGTGTAGCAGGCAAATGTGTCGCAAATATAACCAGAGGCTTGAGCTCTGGTAAGGATCGATATCTGAAACCTCATCTGTCTCTCACCACCAGGATGCTGCAGGGTTTGGGGCCAAAATGAACAGGTAAGGTCACCCGTTCCTCGCAGGCAGCAGCCGAGCATCCCGGACCGAGCGCTGACACCCACCCGTGGCAGAGTGTTGCTTCAGCAACAGTCAGAAACACAGAGATCTGCAAAGGCTATGCCAAAAAATAAAAATCATTATCATCTTTATGTTTTCTGGCCAACCACCATCGGAGAAAATTACCTTCTACATAAATCAAGCTCTTTGTCCACCTCCGCAGATTTAGTGCTTCTCCTGAACACAAGGAGGGGCTTCTGTCAAAGACAGGGTTGGGAAAAAGCATGAGGCTCTTTTCTAAGTTAGATGACTTAGCAGAGATTTGCCAAGGGTTTTGGAATCCCTCTGCTTCAGAGGCGAAACATTAATAATTTAAATCCCTCCTTTTAAATTAGGAAGGGCACTAAAAGAAACTATTGAAGGAGAAAAACCATCAAGCCTGCCACAGCATCCAACTCAAACACCGACATTTTCTCTCAAACCCCAAAAGTGGTTTCAACAAGCTGGCAAACAAGGAATTTACCTTTTTCTTACCCATCCTTTCCCAGCATTTGCTTCTCTGCCATTAATCTTCCAGGCAAAGCAGCCGACCGCGGGGACAGGGCACGCCAAGCACCCTGATACAGAACGTCCCAGGATACTGCAACCAGGGGCAGGGGAGGTAAGAGCAGTTGCAAAGCGTCTCACAGGGCGTGCCAAATATTTCAGGTTTATTGTTATATTAGGATGGAGAGAGAGGAGAGAAAGGGAGAGGGAGAGTTGGAAGGGACCTACAGCCATCATCCAGTCCAACTGCAAGCACTTTGTATTAGGAAAGGGGAGAGAGAAAGTAAATAATTAGTGATTGACCTTTTTCTTCTTTTTAATCAATAATCACAGACTCTTGTGTGCTGTGAAGTTGCCTCCTTATTCAAAGCACACGTGTCTCTGCCTGTCTTGGCTACTGATACCACTTCTTATCAGTACGTTTCATTCTTTCCCATTCTTGCAAGAGCTCTGCAAGGTGAAAAAAAGGATATTATCTTTGTATTTTAGAGGCAAAAAAGGCTGACAGGGATAGGTTTACCTCACTATCGAGGCTTTTGCAAGAGCAGGAACAATGTGGTAGCCCAAGATTTAGCATTGTCTACACAAGCCCCACCAGGGACCCCAGCTCCTTCATCAGCAGCCATCCGGGGCAGAAGCTGCTGTCCTGGTATCAAGGTGGCCAGATAAAAGCACACTCAGAGGGACATCCCCCTCTTCCATGCCGATGTACGTACTTCAGATGACCAGTATAAATTTGCCAAGAAAGATGCAGATGGCCAGGGAACATCACACATTTATTCCATACCGTGGCTCCTCTTGGGCCCCCAGCTCAACCAGCCAAGCTGAACAAGACCTTCGCATTGATTTGAATCCCCAATGCAGCTGTTTAGACACTGGAACAGTGCAACCTCATGTCTCTGCAAAGGATGCTCAAATACAACCTTTTCTTCAGGAAGAAAGGAAAAGGAGGAATAGTTATTCAAAACCTACATGCCAGCCAATCTGGCAACCGAGTGCCATCCTCCACAGCTTTTTTAGACAGTCAGGAACTTCAAATTTATTTTGTCTCCTGCTCCCAGCAACTCCTAAACAGTGCGAGCTAAATATTTATAGAAGAGTCACTGTTTGTTTAAGTTTCAATCTATACTTGCTGAGGTCCAATATGCCCAGATCTCAAAATGACAGCTGATTACAGAAGAGCCTGAAAACATGGCAGAGGGGACTCTGACGCTTACCAGACCTTTCATCTGGACACTTTCTCCGGTGGTTGCTTTGGGGCACCTTTCCCAGCTTCTTTCAAAAGAAGAAGAACAACAGCTCCCGCCAGCCCAGGTCCACATTTCATCAGATGCTTCGGCACAGCTCTGCTCAGTGCCGCAGAGCCCCAGGTTTTGGGGAGCCCCCGGAGCTCCCCAGCTCGCAGCGAGGTGGCCTGATTGCTTCTGGAAATGCAGCTGGAGCAGTGTCGTGGTTTAACCCGAGCTAGTAATTCAACCATGATAGCTGTTCACTCACTTCCCTTCCCACCCGCCCAAATAGGGGAGAGAATCAAAAGGGAAGGGAGAAACTCGGATTGAGATAAACACAGTTTAATAAAATAACAAAATACTAGTACACTACTAGCAAATACATATATATAATAGAAATAGAATATAAAATAAGAGATACTGAAGGCAATTCCTCACAAACCCCGTTCACACTGAGCAGCCAGTCCCAGGAAGCAGCACCTGATCCTGAACAGCTGATCCAAAAGAGAAAAAAGAGGAAAAAGGCAGAAAGGCTCAGAGGCATCTGCAAAATGGCAACAGGCTGAACTAAATGTCCTGAAGCAAACTCCCTCAGCTTTGACAAAAAGAGTGAAGAAGCGAGAGAGAGAATGCACCGCAGAAGGTCCCAATTTTCCTTAAATATAAAGCAGAATGCTAGTGGGATGGAATACTCTCATTGATCAGTCTGGGTGTCAGACAAGCTCTGCCCCATCCCTGCCCCTCTTCCTCGATGCCTCACACCTGTGGGCAGAGCGCTCAGAACATCCTTGGCTCTCAGACCAGAGCAATTAAAAACATTGACTCTGTGCTGGGGTGTTATCTCTTGTTCTCAAACTAAGTCCAAATAATGACCGTGCTAGCTATGAAAAAGAAAGGTTTCCAACTGCATGAAGAAAATTAAATAATTTTCAGTCAAACCAGTGCAAGCAGCTGAGCTGCCTCACAGGATGCACCAAGGCAGGGTGCAAACATCTCCGAGTGTCCAAGCCCATGAAACGAACCTGCCACAGGTGGGGCACGGCTCAGCGTACCTCTGGCTCAACAAGTCCTACCCTGACCTGCCCCTTCTGTTTCTCCTGGATTCAGCAACTGCTTTTCAAAATTCATCACAGTGTTCACTTCCATGGCATAACAAAGTCCTCCCACACCTTACAGAATCACTGAGGATACCCAAAGTTTTTGGCTAACTGGACGATCCGTCAGAAGTTGAAAATACACCTGTATGTATCGACATGCTTCTGCTGTAAGCTAGGTAAGTCCAACAAGTCACAAGGCAGAGGACGACAGCACCTTCTTCCACATGGTGTCACACAGTTTCACAGATGGGCCAAGAAAAATCAGACTGTACTTCAGATGCGATGATTTCAATTTATACATCCCATAAAGTCACGTGTAGGCCCAGTTAAACACTCCTGGAGTTGTCCATTTGGGGTATAACTGGGGAATCAGCACCATGAAGGTGCACACGAGAGGTGAGTCTATCAAGCAGGCCAACACATTCCAAAGAGCATCTCACCCTTGCAGTTGCTCAGCATCAAACTTTGCAAACTCCCAGAGGAACAGCAGAGGCAGGAAGACACCACCCAAGCAAACACACTTTTCAGCATCTTCCAATGACCACCCAAGGCTGGTAATTCCCTTCGTTTTCACAGTTTCACATAAAATCTCCTGCATGAGGAACTGAGCAGAAGGTCCTTATTCACCTCAGATGGGTGAGAGGCTGGGACGTCTTTGCCTGACTCCAGCTACATCAAACCCAGCACCTGATTTGAACGGCCCCTTGGATGAGTTGCTGAAGAACTCAAAACCCCCATCAACACTTACCACTGTGCCCATCCCATTGAGATAAAATCTTTATCAGCACAGCAGCAAGGTGGGACTCAGCAACATTGCCCTGCTTGGGCTTCTTCAGGGGATAACAGGACCTGTTCCTCCCTGCACAGGGTGTTTCAAGGTATTTTGCTCCAGTCACATAGAAAATGTGGTATCAAGCAAGAAGACAACTTTTGTCAGGTGGATCTGAAGGTCAGGTTTACATGCTGCCATCATTAGGAGTCTCAATATCCAGCATGAAGACCCTTGCATGGATGAAGAACCCAATCGCACAGATGGCCATGCCAATGCCATGCGTGCACGTCCTACCCACACTCGTCCTCACACGTATTTTCTATCCAGGCGTGTCTATGCACACACTCACAGGAAAGCACCCGATGAAGTTTTATGGATGTGCTCATATGTACACGCACATAAATATGCAGGAGTACATAGGCCCACTGCAAGCAAGCCATACCGAGAGACAGGATTAAAGAGGAGACTGCGACATGTAGGAGGGTGGAAATAATGACAAGCGCTTTCATCAGTAAAATCCCAATTACCCAGCCTGCACAGAGCCTCTCATCTTTACACAGCAAGCAAAGCTACTTATTACAGAGATTCCTTTACCATAATCAGACTTCCAGAGAAAGGAGAGAAGCTGCCCTGGCTTTCCCATGTTTTATTTCTCCAGGTCTCAGAGGAGAGACCCATTCTTGTAAGTGCACACCTTGCCACACATGTCACCATGGCTGGTGGGTCCACTGCATCCAACCATAACCAGGTTGAAGGCACAAGACTATGGTGACCAAGGAGCCTTTGAAACCACAGCCAATCTCCTCCAGCATCATTCACAACATTAACACTGTGGGGATGGCTGTACCGATGCTTCATGGAAGACAGACATAGACACCTCACAGTAAAAAGCAAATTTTACTGCAGCGCAGAAGACTCTTTTCTAGTTTAATTCACCTGCTCCTAAAAAAAAAAGAGATACAGCCCCCCTTTTCCCCCTTTTACATAAATATTGGATCTGAGTGTTTTATGCTTTTAAAAAGTTAAAAATAGGAAATAATATCAAGGCTATGTGCTGCACCTTTTATCAAAGCCTTTTATAAACATCAAAAGCAGCTCCTTCATGCTCTTTTATACTTTCCTGCTGTCACTCACAATTCATAAAAGGGGACGACAGAGATACAAAGGGTAAAGCACTTCCCAGCACTGTCACAGCGAGTCAGGGACAAAAAGCAGCTTCTCCTCAAAGCTCTGAAATCTAAGAGCAATTTTATGATATAATGTCACTTTCAGCACAAGAGATGAATAACAGATATTCAAAACATAATAATACTTTCACAAGTAAACAATGCTTTGCAGTGTCAAAGCTTTTCAGCAGCGCTGTCAAGCCTTTGCAGAAGAATCAACAGTGCGATCGCCGTACCACCACTGGGAAGCAGACACTGCGAGAATAAACACGTGTTTGGCTGAAAAACACAGTCTCTCAAAGGTGCTGGTCTGGCCAAACTCCATCTGTGTTCTCTGGAGATGCACATCCACATCCCCCCTATAAAAAAGGGGAGGTTTGGAGATTAACAAGATGAACCAGAAACTCTTTACACATAAACTTGACTTTGACCTTGCCATCTCTCAGAGACCTGCCATAAATCCAAACCTCCTCCCCATCTGTATGATGAGTGGGCTCATACTCGCCTATATTCAAGAGATATGAGCATTAATTAACTTTGATGTTAACGAAAAAAATCCACATTTGAAAGATGGTATCTGCTAGAATATTCATGGCTCTTTCCAGCTTGTTTATACACCTGGATACAGAGCAAATCCCCCATGCAAACCATGGCTAACCTGAGAGCACCATTCAGCTGTTCAGCATCTTTTTCACAGAAGATAAATTCCATAACTTGCAGTCACCATTATTTTTTTCCTGCCTTGCACAGTTAGGAATTCCAAGGGAGGAAGTGATAAACCCATGATAAAAAAACATTCCAGTGAACTTTCAGCATTATCCTAAGCAAAAATGAATTTCCTCCTTAGTCATCCACAGGCAGGGTAAGCCAGCTCCCTCACAAATTACAGAAAAGCAGGGAAAAATGCTTATCAGGGAGAATACTTCTCTTCCTAACACCTCAGTATTTAAGTTTTAAGGAGGACAAAGGTCAAATGAAAGCCACCTGATGACGATGGTAATACAGCCCTGGGTAAAACTGCACAGGGACACCAGCAGAAAGAGTTGCTCATTACAAAAGAAGAAATTGTGAAAACCCAGTGACGGTGCCAGCAGGGAGGGTGACGGCACTTCGGCATCCCTGTGCCACAAGGATGCTGTCAGACCGTGAGGGGGGAACATCTGTGATGTGGGGCTGGCCGAGACAAAAAGCAGCAACAACCCCCCTGGCCCACAGAGAGCCACGGTATGTTGGGGTCCCAGTATCGCTCAGCACCCCCTTTTGCCCGGGAAAACTGGGGTGTCAAGCCCAGGCTGGAGTTGGACCCCTCTCCTGGATGGTGAGCAGCAATCCACCTTCCAAAGGCACCACGGCTGGGATGCATCTGTGCCCCATCCCCCAACTTATCTACTATAACCTACATAAAAATATATAGGATTTTTATTGCACAGCAGAAGAGCATATGCTCAGGTCCCCCTTTTGCTGCTGGAGCCTTGGGTGTCTAATTTGACCTTCTGGCTTTGACACTGCAAAGGTAAAAAGGAAGCGGCACAATGATGGTTTCCTGCAAAAGCAGAGCCGGTGAAACCACAGGATCCCCAAAACATTGCCAGAGAAAAACCAGGACGATGGGTGTGAGATTTGCTTCCAGCTCAAGAAACACACTCAGAATAAAAAATCGCTCAAAACAGTATTTAGTGTTTCTGAACCGGGTTTCACGCTGTAAGACCAGATGATCGGGCAGATGCCCTCCCTCAGCAGCTGGCTGGCCCTGTGGAAGCCGTTCCTGCTGCCACTTTTCGTCTGCTCCCCAAAATCAGCAACTAGATCAGCTTGGAGATGATTAAAAATTAATTACAAACTTTTCAGATCATGTCCCATTCACGGATTTGGGACGGTGCAAATCCTGCCACCTTCACTGAACAGCCCCTCCAGGGGCCTCTCGCAGCCTTGGGAGACCAGCCAGCTTTGGAGGCTTTACATTTTCGTGGCATGAGACAAATTTCACTACGAGTTCCTCAGTATTAATCCACACAATCCTGCTTAGCAGATGGGAGCCCAAGAAAACAGCCTGTTGACACCTTCGGCTCCGCAGAGCCCCTGAAAGCAATGCAAAGGATTCAGGAGCCGAGCAGATACTTGTGCTTTTCTGGCTTTAGCAATGACACGTCTTGTGACAGTTCACTGCTCCTTCACAACCTGGACAGCACGGTAAGCCAGCAGATGGGTAAGTATTACTGTGTACTGGCAGACCCAGGTGCTCATGGAAAAAGCAAAGATCACACCTTAAGAAAGAGCTTTATTCTGAAAGTAATAACTATGATGCTTTAGACAGTTTAAAGTGCCGAGCAACATCTCGAAGCAATAAACAGAGGACTGTGCAACAGACACTAGCAGGATTATTTCAGGCCTTTAAAATATATAAATACTTATTTATAGAAATATAAGCAGATAAGAAATATGGCCTTGTGTATCCCCAGTTAGATGCTGTGCAAAAAGGCACAAAGTTTGGGCACAAATGGCACATGCCGAGATGCTGTCAGCAAGCACACCAAGAGTGCGGTTGACCTAAAGCACAAAACCACACACTGCAAAAGTGGGGGAAGGTTTAGCATAAGCCAAAGACTGAGATACACAATTAATTTTTTTTGCTTGAGCTGGCTCTCACGGCTGCTCGGTGAGCAAAAGCCAACATACTCCAAACCGCAGTCCTGGGGTCAACAGCAACTGGATGAGCACAGGTCCATCAGCATCCCTCACTCTGAGCACCATCTCCTCCAAACCCCCAGGCAGGACAGGGAAAGAAAGGCCAAAGCAAAATTTCAGTATCAGCCACTTCAGCACTTTTTCCTGAGCAGAGGATGAAGAGAATCCAAAGATTCAGCTGTAAATATTTTAAAAGTGGCAAATGGACATCGGGCAGCCAAGCAAGAAACTTTAAAAGCACATACTTGCATTTGCTGCTCCCAACCCTTGCAAATCCAGCCTGCTGAAGTGGTAAGGTAGGTTGGCCACAAACTGAAAGCTGAAACTAGTTTCAGCCCCAATTCCAGAGAACTGGGAGTAATTTTAGAAGCAGGAAACCATCAAGCAAGAGACAGCATCTGTAGATGAAATCCTCTTCCTTTGTCAGGCTTCAATACGTTCGACTCACAAAACCATAAAGACAGTACGACTCCCTAAAAAAAGCTTAATTGTCAAATTTGTTTTATAGCTTGGAGGTTATTTTTTTTCCCTTAAACCAATAAATACTTGCAACTCCTTTATTTGCTGCCAGCTGGGGAGAGATTCGAAAACTACTGCAAACCTGCAATTTCAGTGCTTGTCTGTGCTGTGCACTGAAAAATTCCTCTCGAGTGAGAGTGAGAGGGGTTAGTCATGACAAGAACATCCCTGCAATGTGCCGGGGCTGCTTTTCACTGTCATCCAACCGTCATTAATACCGACCCATCCATGATTCTTATAATCAGTTATGTGCTTTTCAAACACACACCCAAATACAATACCCTCCCAAGAAGTCAAACCGAAGCTTTTTGTATAATTTTTTTTTTTTTAATTAATAACTTGCATCTGTTCATAGACCTATCCCTTAAAGGGCATTTTGACCCTGCACTGTGCACCCTGACTACAAGGTTTTGCTATTTTAGCAGCAAGTACTTTAAAAGCCGATGGAGCTCATCATTTAAGTAGCACCCAGGGATGCACCTGGCAGCCCCCCAACCCAGATGCTCACACTGACCGAGGGGAAAGCCCTTAAATTACCATCCCTTTGAAGCTGCCCCACGTCTGTGCAGGATGAGACCAGCTCCAAACAAAACCTCAGATGATTTTTCTCCCCTATAAAAGACAGCTGTAAATTTGCAAGCTCAATGTCGGTTTTGGCCAAGCTCCAATTCTCAGGCCACTCACAACTACCGGCAGGTTCTTCCTCTGTGTTGGAAGAGACCTTCAAAGCTCATCTAGTCCAACAACCTGCAATCAGCAGGGACATCTTCAACTAGACCAGGTTGCTTTATTTGCCTGTCCAGCCTGGCCTTGAATGTCTCCAGGGATGAGGCATCTACCACCTCTCTGGGCAACCTGGGCTGGTGTTTCACCACCCTCATTGTAAAAAATTTCTTCCTCATGTCTAACCTGAACCTCCCCTCCTTTAGTTCAAAACCATTCGCCCTTGTTCTATCGGAACAGGTCCTGCTAAAAAGTCTGTCCCCATCTTTCTTATAGCCCCTTTGAAGTACCTAAATGCTACAGTAAGGTCTCCCTGGAGCCCTCTCCAGGCTGAACAAACCCAACTCTCTCATCCTGTCCTCACAGCAGAGCTGTTCCAGCCCTCTGATCATTTTTGTGGCCTCCTCTGGCCCCTCTCCAACAGGTCCATGTCTTTCCTGTGCTGAGGGCTCCATAGCTGGACACAGGACTCCAGGTGGGGTCTCACCAGAGCGGAGCAGAGGGGCAGAATCACCTGCTAGCCATGTTCCTTTTGATGCAGCCCAAGATATGATTGGCTTTCTAGGCTCCAAGAGCACATCGCTGGCTCATGTCCAATCTTCCATCCACCTCATGTGAGTTCCTTGGAAAGCTCAGACTCCCATTGCAAGAGGCACTGCAGAATGCAAGTTTTGGCGTATATCTACCACAGCTTTTCTCCTTGCTCAGTGTCAGCGCAGACTCATGCAATGCAGAGGGTGAGCACCACTGGAGCTGCTCTAGGTTCCCCAGGTCACTGGCAGGTTTTGTTCTGTCTCCAGACAGGCACCTCCAGAAGCACCAAAGTGACATGTATATGAGTTTCTTAGGGACATTGTTTAGATGTGAACTTGACAGTGTCAGGTTAATGATTGGACTCGATGATCTTAAAGGTCTTTTCCAGCCACAATGATTCTATGGTTCTATGACTGCACCACTGGAGCAACTGACACCCCATTCTCTGGGGTGACCTTGAGCACTCCTTGTACTCCAGAACTGTAGCCAACGCCTCTTGTCATACTCAAGATCCATCAAGAAGTCTATGTACAAGTGATGATTACACCTCATCTGGCTCTCTAAATAAGGAAACCCAAGGAACTCCTTCACATCAAATTACAGAGATGTTCTTCCTAAAAGGTTGAGCAACAAGGGCTGGAAGGAGACCAATAAATACATTTTGCACACACGCTCCAAGTCTTCTAGAGATGTTCAGGGCTCTAATTAGGCTTTTCTTTGCCTGCAAGAAGGAAAGACCAAGTTCCTGGTTATATACAAAAGATAAAGCTCATTCTGCCGCAATGCACTGCTGACAAAGGACCTTTTCACATCTTACAGGAACAAGTGGAGATCTGGTTTGCAACATCTTTACCAAACAGCTGGCTGGAAAATAAAAAGGACTATAGATATCAATATAGATATCAATGGTGTTTGCTTTAATTGTAGATAAAAAGCTCGCACTGCCAGTGATCTTTCTTTCTCAGAAGCCTTAGAAGTTGTTAGGAGCTAGTTAATAAAACACCAGGAATTTCAGCAATGGGAAAGTTGTGTTTTGTAGCCCTGAGAAAAATGGGTTGAACAACTTTCCTCATCGACTCACAACAATGGGGCTCGCCCACCCATGACAATGAATTCAGGTTAAGGAAGGAAAACTCATTTTCTGAATGAAGGGCTGAGACCCAAACCGAAGATGTCACCAAATCCTGGATTTTTAGTAGTGTATTAATTTGGCGCACAGGATGAGGAGCCTCTAAGCAAAGCCCTGATCAGGGCTGCTCTACAGTGGAACCCACCAGTCTGTACATCCAGGGACGGATGCTACACAGTCCGGCCGTCCGGCCTTATCTCCCCTCTGGCTCCATCAGCAGAAGACCCAGCAGGGCTGGGAGGACAGTGGGATCCCAGGAAGTCCAAGCTACTGGACACTCCAGCCAGGGGCATTGCTGCAGGTGCAAACCAGATCTACATGAGAGTGGAGTCTGGTTTGGTGAGCCCAGGTGAATCTGAGCAGCATTTATTTGGGTTTAGTAAATCATTTCTCTGTGCTGATGGACAAAAAGCTGGGGGAGAAGAGAAAACCAAAATACCGCTATTCATAAAGTTATCACTTTTCACACCGTGGAGCCAAGCAAACAAACAAAAATATTTAGTGACTTCACCAGAGGTGCAGATGGAGTCACTGAAGGAGACAGCTGCAGAACACAGATCTTCTAATTGCCTTTCTGCTCTCTCTTGGCCATCAGAGAAAACCCTTCAGATGTGCAGAAGAGGCACTGCATCACACAGAAGAAATAAAATAATTTTTCAGTGTATTTTCTATGTCATTTGAGCTGGACCGCAACATATTGAGGGAGCAAAGCAGGAGCACGGTTCAGCACAAGGGAATCAAATGCTGAACGTCGCGGTCCCAGAGGACACCTCTGCAGCAGAACACAAAACCCACACAAGCAATGCCAGGAGCCTCCATCCTCCCCAAGGATTGGGGTCTTCTAGATGCCCTCGGGCTGAGGCTCCAGGCAGTCCTCCTACTGGAGAAGGTCCCATCTCAACTTGCAGTCACGTTGCACGAGGGTTGACCACCAACCATCCCCACTGACGTGGCACAATGCTGCTTCCCACCTACCACATCCAAATCCTCGTGGTTGAATTTTAGCCTGTGTCAGAGGCACAGTAAGCACTTGCTGTTCCTGCTAGTTAAAGCAAAGAACTTTTTTACCCTCAATCTTTGTCTACCATCTCCATCTGGCCCACAAGTCGCAGTCAAATTCAAGAGCGAGCCGACTGATTTTGCTTCCCCACACAAACTCTCTACCCCTCATTTCCTTCCTTTAATCTGATGCAAAATCATGCTTACGAAGCAAGAAGACGAAACTTTTAATGCCTCCCAAATACTGATTGGAATGCAGAATAAATGTATAGCAAAGCATTTTCAGTCCTTTCCCTTCAGCACCTCCTCTTTGTATAGTAAAAATAAATGAGCTAGATTCAAATAGCTAACTTCTTCTCAACCCTTTAGGAGTGATGTTTGCCAGCAGACAAGCAGATTCAACCCAAATCTGCGCAACTGCCAAAAAGGCTGATTTCCACAGCAAACTGATACCCACAGAGACCAACACAATGCTTCAGTATTAAAGGAAAAGATAACCCATTGTAAATTGCTATAAAAATATCAATTTGGTCATTATTACTACAGCTCTTGACTTATCTGTGTCTATATTGAATAGGAATAGTTTTAAAATTGAAGTTCAAAGCCATCTCCTTTTTTAGTAGGATAAACCATCCTCAAAATGACGTTCTTCAGCAGAAATACTGTTAAATTAAGAAGAGGAAAGATGAACACTTGTGTCATCTCCTTTGAAACCAGATGACAAAGCCCAACAAGCAGATCCACACGTGGCTGGTGCCGGCTGCAGGCTACAAACACAGCGGGCAGCTGCCTGAGAGTCTGGGGAGATCACAGAGGAGGGATAAGGGGCCACGGATACAAGCATCTCCATTCGCCTCCTCAGATGGGAGGCCCACGTTGGACATTAAAACCTTCAACACAATCTGACCCCACTTCTCCACACAAACCGACATCTCAAATTGGGTCTGTGTCCACCTCCAGAGCACAGCACCAAGGACTCTGGAAGGTCTTACCTTCAGCAGAGACTAGTGATGCAGCAAAATTATTGAATTCCTAAGAACTAGGAAAGCAAACTGGATAGTGAATGAGAAAACCATCTACATACCTGCTGGACATGAGTGCTGCAGCACTGGAAGAGCTCTGGAAGAAGAAATAAAATATCCTCCTGCCAGGTAAAGTGGTGGCTCCATCTTGAGAAAATGCAAGAAGATGTATTCCAGTAAGGATGGCAACTGGTTTGCTATAATCCTCAGGACAGGGAGGCTTCCTTCCCAAATGACACGAGATGACCCAGGAAAAAACAGGGTAAAAAGGCAGCAGGAACTTCCAGATGCTTTTGTCTGCAGCTGATGTTCTCCAGAGGGCTCTGGGAGTCCACCCCATGATCCTGAAAATCCTTGGGAGCTACCAAAAGGACCATGCTGCCAGGCTCCTCCAAACATGACTCCACACTGGTGGGAAGTGCAGGGCCGGGACCTTCAGAGAGGGGAAAGGGAAAGACCATTATGTGACAGCAACATTGATTGGACAAGACTTATTCCCATACAAGCTCATATCTTTTGATTTACTTTGGCACAATACGAAGTTTTTAGTTGTTTTGTTTTTTGTTGTTTGTTGTGTTTTTCTTTCGCTTGGTTGGGGTTTTTTCATCTGTGTGGTTTATTTCAATGAATGTCACACTGCCCATAGGCATACGATGGGGCCACCACCTCCAGATGCCTCGCAGGTACCAAGCAATGTGAGAGGAGGAGGACAATAAGCCAGCAACTGAAAAAAAGTTTGCACCTAACCAACAAATCCTTCCAAACTCATCTTTCTTTTTTTTTTTTTTGTCTAAGGAAAGGAGACGGTTTTTCTCCCCCCTCCTTTTTTCACACCCCCTTCTAAAGCTAATGAGATGTTTTCTCCACCAAGGAAGAGAAGGACAGAAGGACCACCTGCCCTCCTGGTTTCGGAGGAACACATCCATCCATGGCTTGGAGCATCACACCGTCAGGTGTCTGCACTGAGGTCATCAGCGAGATCCTACCCCTAACATCTCAGAAACACACAGCTCTTGAGTACAACCACCCTCTCTGACCTCCTACCAGGCAGAGCCATGTTTCCCACCTCCACAATCAAAGAAAATAAACACGTCCCAGCAAAGTGGCTCAAAATACCCAGGGAATTAGTCATAAAGATTCTAGTATTTGATGTCTATAAAGCCATCATAACCTGATTTTTTGTTGGTGGCGGTTTTTTGTGTTTTGGTTTTGGGTTTTAATTTAATCTGATCTTACTAATTGTGCTGGGAATAGAGCCGCTGGGATTTTTGCTTGTTATTTTAACATATGAAAACTGTCGCACAAACACAGGCGACTGCCAGTCCCGGAAATAATGCCAAGCAAGCACTGAAAGGAAACTCAAATAACTCTTCGCCCAACATTGCTTTCTAGCTCATCTGTAATAAAAACAGCAGAGAGGCGCTGAGAGCCAAAAGGTTGGCTGTTTTGTTTGACTTTTTTTTCTCCTTTGTTTTAGCTCAGGCAGCACAGGAAGGTGATATCATTGTGTAATGTAACCAAGCAAAGGAGTAATGAAAGTGCAAGCAAATAGATCAAATAGCAGAGGGTTAAATAAAAGGTGTGATAATCATTTGTTTCGCTAATTGTGTCAATAAAGTCCTATCTCTCCTCAAACAGAGGAAATGTCATCAGATATAAAAAAAAAAAGTGAATAAGCACATGTACAAAACCTCATTATTTTTCCTCAGATGTTCTTTTTAAATGGTTGATTAAGAGAATCATGTGTTTATTCTAAATAAAATTTCACTGACTTTGATGATGTTTAAATCACCTCAAGTATGAAACCTTCTTTGAATCAAAACTTCTTCCTCCCTAGGGAAAACAACAAAAATTGCCTTTTCTGCAGTGAAGACACAGTCTTACCGCAACCCAAGCTGACCCTGGTCGTGATGCCACCAATGGGACTGGACGACACCGTAACCTGTGAAAATCCAGTGTCTTTGCAATGAGTTTGGCTTGTTAACTACAAAACGCGAACCAGTACCAGGCAAGCAGCAGCCTATGGACAGGCTGGCAGACGAAGTTACAGTTGAACTCTGCTAATTCATGCAAAAATAAATCTCAATTTCTTTGCTCTTGTTTCTACTTTTTTTTTCCAGGGATGGGGAGAGTTAGGAAAATAAATATTCTCTAACCTCCCCACTGTTAAATGAACTGAAGCTAGAGAAGGTCTGACCCAAACCCCTGAGATGATGAAAACATTTTAGAAAAGGACTTGAATATCCCAAAATAACTCCCATCCCACCAATTACACAGTGAACCTCAGCTACTTTGATGACTATATGACACTCAAAATGCCTGTAAAACCTGTTTCTCTCCTGCAAGAACGTGTGCCTAAAATCCTTGAGCTAACGGTTTTCTCTATAAACCAATTACCTGCAAAATATGAGCATGCAAACAGAGATAAATCTCTGTCACCAGATAAATTAGACCTGCCCCGTAGACCCAGCCCCTTGTCGTGCTGTGCCCAGAGCAGCACCAGGGCTTTTTGTCCCGGCTCCACCACGGATGTGTCAATACCTACTTTGACCACTTCTCCTGAGAGACAATGGTCCTAACTGTCCAGTGAGTAAAAATGTCATCTTCTTCTTTACCTCTTTTTATTTATCGCCCTG
Organism: Streptopelia decaocto; assembly: GCF_964273445.1. Classification (NCBI taxonomy): domain Eukaryota; kingdom Metazoa; phylum Chordata; class Aves; order Columbiformes; family Columbidae; genus Streptopelia; species Streptopelia decaocto. Next base: position 11,327,015 of record NC_138655.1, read on the forward strand.
TCTCGCATATACCACACCACTCACATCACTCCCATCATCTGCCTTCAAGCCCAGATGGATGACAGCAGGACCCAAGGGCTATGGAAGAGCCCAGTGACCAGCACCTTGCACACGTGTTTTTACAGAAACATATGGGCTTTTCTAGTCAAGTTATAAGGGTTGGGACAACTGATAAACCAATGACAGATGACTAGTGTTAATTTTAAGCAGCTTCCTTCATGGTATGGAGGATCCTCAGCACCTTTCATCCCTGGATGTAAGGAGAAGATACTATCAGGAGTTGGACTCGATGATCCTTGTGGGTCCCTTCCAATTCAGGACATTCTATGATTTTATCTCAGTGCTTCCTAGTTTGGGATGCAGATGAAGTGCAAACTCTTGTGCCCTGGAAAGATGCCTGAAAAGTCAATTTTCCAGTTCCTTGGACTCTGCCCTTAAAATATACCAGTACATTAATGCTAAGCACTCTGCCTGCTATGAAGATCCTACCTCCACCTCCAGCTCACTGCACTCTAGGTTCTCAGTAGCCTTCTGCTTGCCTCTCAAATCAGAGGGTCTTCCTTGCAGACTGCCTAGGAGTATTGCCTAACACCAACAGTTTAGGTCTTGCCCTAAATAACTTACTGAGGGTCATGCGGTAGGTTGGCACCAAAGCCCTGCAGAACATCCAGATTCTGCAAGTCATGGGCGAGCACTTGAAAACACATCCATCCTCCCCATCCCCTGAAAAACACATCCAACCTTCCCATCCCTTGATGAGGAATAACTCCGTTACTCGTACACAACAAGGGTTCAATCACCCACACGAAGAAACACGAGGCACTGAGCACGCATCCAGCTCCAAGCAAATAAGGCATCAGCCTCAACACAAGAGCAGCACTGAGCCCACGGCTCCTCTCCAAGAGCAGCAAGAACAAGTCAACATGAGCTGAAGGAAAACAGCAGCAAGCAAAACGTGTCCTGCTACGGAGAGCCCCCAGATGATTAATAGCCACGCTAAACATGCTAGAGAGACTCGCTGCTAATTAGTTAAGAAATACAGGGGGAAAGAGAGAGGAATAAGGAGTTCCACCTGTTAAATTTTGACCATTAAAGAGTCCCAAGTGCAATGGCCAGTTTTAAAAAACAAAGGGTGTTTTCTGTGCCTGTGTTTTTTGTTTTAAGGAAAGGGCTGTTTTTCCACTTCAGCGTGTTCGTTACAACCCAGCCACGTGAGTTAAGTGCAGTTAGGGGCCTGTTAAACCTCACAACCCGCTGTAGTAAGCTCCAGAGGTGACTTTATTATGGGCAAGAATGCAACCAGTGGTATTGGCCAACACTGCTCCATCCACCAGGCACCCAGCTCCCCGACACCAAACTCCCCTCCTAAACACAGGGTGAACATCCAATATGTTTCATTACATCCCCATGCAGAATAACATTTCCATGCGCAGAGACTGCTTATCAAAGTCAATGTTAAACAGCAGGGGAAGGAAAAAACCCAACCACACAACTTTTCTACTTTTCTATAAATTCTCCAACCTATTTTAAGTAGGTGTTATTTGCTAAAAAGCAGCAGATTGCTATAGTGGGTAGCCCAGCCACCATGGGGGGAATGGTTTTCTTCTGGTTTCATGAACCAAAGCAGGTTGAGCACCAGCGCTGGTGGAAGGAAGAGGACAGGATCAAGCCCAAACTGTCCCCTACAATAACATCCGGCCAGTGAATCAGCTCAAGCCGTCTCCGAAAGCCTCTCCTTGGCTGTTACCTCCCTGTTCTTAGGCACGCAATTTTCAAAGAGCTATAGACTGAACCTGGCATAGCAGTGAGAGTGGCAAAATCAGAGGTTTTCAGGACAACAGCACCTGTGTTTTGTATCATTGGAGAAGCATGAACTTTTTTACTTTACGGAGTCATGGGAGGACACTGGTAACAGTCTCTTCTACCATGTGCCCAGGATATTTATGTCCTTATAACAAAATTTTTCAAATATTCTTCCCCCTTCCAAAAAAAATGTAAGGGCTGCTGCTCCTTTTCCTCCTCACTCAGCAACACCAAATTCTTGGAGTAACCTGACTGCACTGGGGGGCTTCACAAGCTTGGTCAACAGCCACATCACAGGCAGTCTCCAGAGCGAGGGCTTTGCTCCTAGATCAGAAAAATCAGCTATGGCTGGGACATGATTAATGAAGGGAGGTCACTTCACAGATGGTCCACCAGCCTGCAACCAGGTGAAGACACATGCACAACCAATTAGCAGTGAAGATCAGGAGAAGACCATTACAGTTTGCTCATTAACCCCCAAGAGCTGGTAAACTTGCATCAGTCTGAGATATCCTCTGGAACAACCCACTGTTTGTATTAAGGAGTATTTTATGAAAAAAAGGTGGAGGCAAGAACCATTTATCATGTCTCATCCTACCATTTTTCATTCTACAAGTCAATCCCTCCCTGCAAACTCCAACCAAAAAGATGTTTGAAGGAGAAAGATAAGCATTGCCCAGTAGATGGGGAACTCCAACCTACGCTTCGCCCAAAGACGAGTCATTTGATAACACAAAGTGCAACAGAAAAATGCTTCAAAGAACTACTGACTCTTCTAACAGTTCCAGAAGAAAGTGAACTTCTTAAAATGTAACGCTAAATATTCCATTGAAGGTATCATCACACAAATCCTCCTCCCTTGCATCCATCCAAGACACTTCACCAACACTCAGTATGGATCTGCCAACCAACCTGAACCACCACCTAGGAGACCAAGGGGCTGGATTTTTATAGCTCAAGTTCTCACACAAAAGGCAGGTCTTGACTATGCCTTTTTGTCTTCTCAAAATACTTCCAAATGAGGATCACAAGCAAGGCCATTATTTAAAACACTGCTGAAATGCCTTACCAGGAAAACTGTTCTTCTAACCCTTTTTGTTTTGAAGACAAAAAGCAACATTTTAAGGAAATGTCCCACAATCTGACATTTTAAGCACCTAATGTCACCTTGGACCATTTTCAAAGTAAGATTTAATAACCATATGCTCCAGCTGCACCAGCTGACACAGTTATACTCAGAGAAAAAAACTTTTAATATGTTCCCTAAGGGGAAGCGGGGGGAGACTCTTTCCTAACAAATGAAGACTGTTGCATAGAAAAGACCAAAGGAACAAACTGTAAGGTAAATATTAACTATCGTTTTTATAGTACACAAGACAAAAATGTTCCCCAACTTATTAGGCGACAGTACCAAGAAAAATAATTTTATTTCATGCTATTGAAATCACCTCTAACATGGAAAAGAGCATTCCATACATCCTCCTCTCCACAAAAATGCTTTGCAATGAATCAGTGTCATTCTCAAGAGATACTGAGTTGCCTCACCTGGAAAAAATGAAAGGTCACAGAAAACCGAAGTCTATCAAGAAGGACCATTTCAGCCCTGAACCAATTCCAGCTCAGACAACGGCTCTGCCCCCTCCGAGATGCCATCAGGCTCCTTGGGTAGGAGGAACATCCACCTCACCGCTCAGTCATGCTCCAAGGGTGCAGGTCATTCAATAACAAGCTGACCCATTTAAAAAAAAAAAAAAAACCCTAGCAATCTTTTTTTCCTTCTTTCATTTCAGAACATCTGTGCAGTGCAAGACCCCAGCACAAACTGCCCCTGTCTTGCAATTACAACTTTAGCCGGGTGCAGGTGAGACCAGAGGAGCTGGAACCCCAGCACTGTCCCTCCAGCTGCCCCGTCCGGGCACTGCAGGGTGAGGGACCCTTTGCTGATCCAGTTCCCAAACTTTGCTGCTGTGGGACGCACATGACAGGAAAAATCAGACTTGCAGATTCTGGCTTCAAAGCTGTTTTACAGAAATGTTGACCCCCAGGCTAAGTTTGAAGAGATAAGCTGTGCCCCTTCAAGTGCAGAAGGAAACAGACTTCCATTTTACTTGCTTGCTTGCTTTTCTTTTTGAACAGTTTCTCATTTAAATCAATAATCTCTCTCCATCAACTTCAACTACTAAAAGAAATGTCAAGATCTGTGCATCGAAATGAAAAGCAGGTTCCTCCACCTGGGTGGAGGGAAGCACATCAATCAGCCAGGTGAGGGGCAACATCACCACCCCAACATGGTACCCACCAACCCCACATGGTACCAGCCAGGCTGCAAGAGCAATCGCAGCTCCTTCAGCTCTCTCTTCAGCACATAAGGTATTTCACATTTATTTGGGGTTCTCCTGCCTGAGTGCAGGGCTGTTTAGCCTGGAGAAAAGGAGGTTGAGGTTGAGTCTACAACTACCTGACAGGAGGCTGTAGCATGGAGGGAGTTGGTCTCTTCTTTCAAGTAACAAGTAGTAGGACAAGTGGAAACAGCCTCAGGCTGCACCAGTGGAGGTTTAGATTGGATATCAGGAAAAAATTCTTCACAGAATGGGTTGTCAGGCACTGGAACAGGCTGCCCAGGGAAGTGGTGGAGTCACCATCCCTGGAGGTGTTTAAAAGGCATTTAGACGAGGTTCTTAGGGATATGGTTTAGTGTCAGAGTTAGTTTAGGTTATGGCTGGACTCAATGATCCTGAGGGTCTCTTCCAACCAAAATGATTCTATGAGTGGGAGCCCAATTAGTGTACTTTTTTCTTCTTTTTTAAAATTTAATTATTTTAATTCCTTACAAGAGAACTCTCAGTTGATACGTACCCGTCCCCTGGAAGCTGGCTTACACCTACATTTCCATCACATTGTTCACACCCAAATGGGCACCATTTCACCTCCCGTGCCGCCTGTAGGCTCAAATAAGAACCTCTTTCTTTCCTTGGGTCCCATACGCAGGCACGTGGCAGCAAGGAAACCATCAGCTCTCCCACCAGCCCATGTCTAGCCCTGAAGACCTGCAAGAGCTCTCACAGGTACGAGTTGGAATGGTTGCTTCATCTCCAGGGATGCTCAGCTGCATCCCGATGCGCAGCCCGGTGCCGGGCTCCCCCGCTAGGCATCACTGCAGGATTCGCGGGAAACTGGGAAACTTTCCAGCAAAACTCACTTGTGCCTTGGCCAAAATGAACTGTGGCTTCCCACGCTTGGCTTGGTCACCATGAACCATCCCAGTTTCCTAGAGCGCGGCTCAGTCTGAATCTTGCGGTCGCTTTTTGCTACTTTTTATTTATGATTTTTACTCTACAGCATTAGTTACGAGCATACAATAAAAGGAAAAAAAAAAACACTAGAAAAACAATCCTCCTGCTCGTTACATTTTTGTTCTTCACCTTAGATCTATTCTTTAAGCCTTCAGGATCTAGACTGTCAACACGAAGGCTAAAATTATGCTTTATAGTCAAACAAATGCTGAAATTCTCACAAGACTAGGCTACTCCAGGAGCAAAGGAGTTGTGCTAAAACTATGAAAGTGGCTAACAACAAGATTAGTTAGATCCTATTAAAAAAAAAAAAAAAAACAGAACACAAAAAAAACCTACAGAAAACAAAGGCACCAGGCCTTTACTTTTCAAACGCACAACCAACCAACTCAAGGCATCTCCTTCACAGCTGACATTTGCTTTCATCAAACCACCACCGCCTTCTGAAATCCCTCAACCGAACTGGATTTGCAGTTCTCCCTGTTAAACCATCCATACCGCCACTGCTTAAAGTCCAAGAAGGTAGAGACGTGGCACCCACTGGAGTTGGGATGGTGGGGTTGGTCCTCTGAAAGAACCAGTGGGACAAATACTCAGCAGAAGACCCCAGTGCTGGTGAAGTTTCAGCGCTGCAGCATCAAACCAATGCAGCTCTGGCCCTGCAAACAGTGAACTGATTTGTTGGTCCAACAAGGCCAAAAGAGGACATTTCTGACCCCCTGCTCTTCTCTGTGCTATTCTGGACCAGTTCAACTCATTAATCCCAAGGGAAACCACCCACTGCTCTTTGCTGGGAGGGTTTTTCAGTGGGTAAAGCAAACCAGCCCAACGCTAGTTGAGAAGCAGCAAGGGGGTAATAAGGGCGAAGAAGGAAAAAGCCATTTTTTAATGAGTGTAAATCACCTCTCGCACAGCTGATGCATTTCAAGCTTAATATTTGGCTCCTTTTAAAGCTGAATTCTCAGTGTTTGCCTCGTCCTCCGAGAACCAGACGGGAGCCCATGGTAATGACTTTCCCTGCGCACTGTCACACTTGGCTGGAGGTCCGAGCATCCCCACATGCTCGGGGCTGGCACCCGGCTCCACAAAGGCAACCGAGGTGAAGATTCCAAAACAACACCTCTGGGAATAGCAGTGCAGAGATATTTTGGCAGATTAGGCTCTGTCTTCCTGTTACTTTTTTTAAAGCTCCCACTTATTAAGGGCACATGTGCAATATTCTGTAAATAATAACAGAAAGTGTTTGCCATTAAGCTGAAGCCCATGGAATAATTTTACCCATTTTAGCTGGCAAATCCAAATAAAAGACTGCCTGCTGTTATAGGCAGCTTTAATGTGTAGCTCAGTGAAGTCAATGGGCACGAGCTCAGGACCTTCTTGAGGTGAAAGAAAATAATATTATTATTAGGAAAGATTTCATAACAGTCTAGGATTAGGCTTCATCCAAACATAGACATTGCATTCGTTTAACTAAATCCAGCATGGAAAAGTTTTATTGCATCATATAGTTATATTACAAATTTACAGGCCAGGACTCGTTTTTCTGCTGATATCCAAGAGTAAGCCCCTTTCTTGCTGATGCACAGACTCCCATCGAGGACTGGACTCCATCTCTACCTGCCCCAGCCCCTGCTCACTGTCTCGTACCTGTAGACCAGTGCCTACCATGCACCACGGCTTTAATCCTCCTCGCCCAAACCAAGTCAGTGCTACCAAGTCCCCGTTCCCATCCCTCTGCTTTCACCTACATTGCCTCCATCCTTTAAGGTTATTGCAGCCACAACAAGAATTAAAAAAACAGAAGCACAAAAAGACAAGACCTCTGAAAACACACCTGACTCCTGCATAACCTTCTCTGTTTCACAAATAAACACACAGCCTAATAGTGGCAGGGAGCTGCAGGGAACCGGCTGTTTGCTCCTCACTCCGGCTCTGCCTCCCACAAACTCTGCGCCATACACAGACAGGGCAGCGCTCAGGGCCAGCTCAGCTGTGTGGATGGGTGACCTCCCCAGGTCGGCACCCCCATCATTTTGATGTCTAACCTTCCCACAACCCAAAGAGGAGATTTTTTTCTAAATTTTACTCCAAGACTAGTGATGCACTGCACGTCTTCTCACCCATTTATTGCTAATAATATTTTTCTTTTAGTCATGTCCAGGCTCTTAAACATTTCACATCCAGGCTTTCTGAAGAGCGAGCATGCTGCTTCTGAAATGAATGCCACATGTTGGTGTTCAGACTACAATGACAAGAAAAATAAGAGAAAAAAATCCTGAAAACAGGATTATTTTGTTACTATATTAACATTTAAAGGCATCAAAGGAATTCCTAGCCACATACCCTTTGCTGTACATGAATGCAGTTAAATACTATATTTACATACAAGGCCTGCTGCATGTATCTCAACAGAACTCGCAGTCCAAAAGGCCCCTTTTCTTTTGCAGGGACGATGCTGCCGTGCAGGGTCCACTCTGTCAACACATCTCCTGGTAGACACTACTGCCCGCTCTGCTCTTTGCCATGACCCCGTTACTGGAAGCACTGCCTGGGCTGCCAAGCCAGGAGAGCAATGCAGGTGAGCGCTCTTTGGTTTGCTCCAAGGAGAAATAAAAAAGGAAAGAAAAGAAGAAAAGGTAGGGTCAGATGAAGCTGTTTAAAGATCCACTTGAGCACACTGGACGGGAAGGGAAAATGCCTGGAGCCTCCACAGCTGCTCCTGCAGCACTGACCATGAATCGCATCCATGGCTTCGCATGGGGAGAAAGGCACACCAGCCTGCCTACCCAACCTACAGTGTCTACCAGACCTACATGTGAAGTCAGGGACGTCTTTCACCTGCTGTGCAAATACATTACCAGCAAAAGCAGACCCATCTGTCACCATGCACCTGAAGCACCCAAGCTGTGCCCAGCCTGTGCTCTGAGCTTGGCTCCCCTCCTGCCCAAGAGCTGCTCAGCCTTTCTTAAGCATCTGACTTACCCTTGCTGAGAGCAAACAGTTCTACTTCAGCATCTCCATTAATTTCAATGGAGTCAGAATTTCTCTCTCATGGTCATAATCTGCACCAGGGATAAAGGTATGGGAACAGAAGACCTGTTCTCATGTAGATGTCCATCCTTTATCACCAAGAAAGGAGAGATTATTGCAGGTGATACCATCCTTCTTTAAGTGAAGCCATGTTAGCCCAAATCCATAAATCCTCAGGGCTATTTGGCTGAAATATCTGAAATAACTTCCTTCTGAAGACTGCTCATCAAGATACTCCCTTTGCCAATCTCCTTCCTAGGCTGAACTCATTTCTCTTGGGGATGATGCTGGAGCAGAAGTCGGTGGCCTTTCCAGACCACTGTCCTCATTTACTTGAGACAGTAAATGCAAAGCTGATACACACATGGTACATAATCATACTGTGGGATATATTTGGTGAAGGAAACTCCAAAGGTTAAAGAAAAAGAAGAGAAGGAAGGAGGGAACACTTAAAACGTATCAATATGATAGTAAGTGGCATATTAACAACTGAACTTCATGATTGAGGGCTAACAAACAGAAAAAAAATAATTATAGGAGGTTAAACCAGTTCAATTTTTTCTGAAGAAGATGACACCTCCTGCCCTCCCCTGACCCATCCAACACTGCTTATTTGGGAGTCAGGCTATGGGATCAGACACGTTTGTGGCTGATGTAACCCAGGAAACCTGACGCTGTGACGTTCTCAGCCCCAACGTGTGCTCCCGCGGCCGGCACCGTCCCACCACTGCCCCGTGACCCCGGACGGGGTGGCAGCTGGGGTGTGATGCAGCAAGGCTATAAAAAGCCGAGGATGCAGCCAGGAAAGTGGTGGCCGACCTGCTCCAGCAGCGTGCCAGCATCACCTTTCACCTACATCTGCCCAGCCGCTTTCCCAATAAAAGATTATCTTGGAAAAACAAGCCCCGTCACGGCTGCTTGCTCCAGTAGGTCCCACTATCAGGTGGCAGGGGGGGAATCCATGCCCAAAGCTGTCCCCTGGGTCACAGGGATCAGAACACGCTCTCACAGGAAAAGGAAGACTCTTCCCGAGCCCCTTCCCATCCCTAGCAGCTCCCGCCAGGGCTCAACCCCCTCCATCCCTCCGCAGAGGCTGCCCCCACACCACGGTGTAAGCAAAAGCCTCAGCATCTTCAAGCAGCAGACTGATGTCCCCTTCCCAAAAACGGTCACCAGGGAACAGCACAGCAAGAACATCAATGGCACACTGAAAAGCCCCGATGGATTTTCTAGCTCCATCCCCCCAGCTCTCTGACCTGGCAGCAACGTGTGATGGACTCAGGATCTGAAAGCCAGCAACAGAGAATCACAGAATCATAGAACAGAATCATAGAACAGTTTGGGTTGGAAGGGACCTTCAAAGCTCATCCAGTCCATGCCCCCTGCCATGAGCAGGGACATCTTCACCCAGATCAGGTTGCTCAGAGCCCCATCCAGCCTGGCCTGAGATGTCTCCAGGGATGGGGCATCTACCACCTCTCTGGGCAACCTGGGCCAGGTTTTCACCACCCTCACTGTAAAAAATTTCTTCCTCCTGTGTAGTCTGAATCTCCCCTCCTTTAGTTTAAAAACATTGGCCCTTGTTCTATCAGAACAGGCCCTGCTGAAGTCTGTCCCCATCTTCCTTACAGGCTCCTTTTAAGTACCAAAAGGCTGCAATAAGGTCTCCCTGGAGCCTTCTTCAGGCTGAACAACCCCAACTCTCTCAGTCTGGATCTGGGAAATCCAACTTAGCAGACTCAAAAAGGAAAAACCTATCAGAAATGCACCAGCCCCAGAGGAAGGTGCCAGAAGCTACCAGCAAGGGGATGTTTACATCCTCATTTGATGTTGGCTCCATAAAAACATTCTCACTGCTTCCCATGCAGGACCAGACTGTTCATGCCTGGACATAACTCGGCTTCACTCTTCTCCACATCCTCCCCAGTATCCAGCTCCTCCGGCTCCCACACACAGCATCCTGGGAATCACGGGCACTGCAAGGGTCACTCTACCTGGGCAGAAAAGTCCTTATTCCAGCTAAGCTGTTGTGCTCATTTTAGCTCCATCATCCAGCAGGATGGACCTTTGAGCTATCAAAGTGCTGCAGTCAGCCAGTGAGACATCAGAGAACCCAGTAAGAAGTTATGTTGGACACTTTTAAGATTCAGCTGGAAAGGGTGCTGGGCCACTTTGTCTAGACTGCAATTTTGCTAAGAACGGTGGGACCAGATGATCCTTGAGGTCCCTTCCAGCCTGGTATTCTGCAATTCTATATCAGCTGTTAGTTCCTACACTTTTGTTTTGCTTATCTGGATTCACATCCATAAGGACTAATTATTTATTTATTTAGCTATCTGCCTTTACGTTCTTCTATACCCCTTTCAAGTCATCCACAGGCTGTCACTATATACACATCACCAACCAAAAATATGTTACCACAGTCTTGATTGTTAAAAAAAAAAAAAAGCACCATTTTTTTTTTTCCTGATGGTTAAACTGATCTATCAAAAGAAAAGGGCCTCACACAACACAGCAAGAGGGCTGCGAACATAAGACTGGCAGAAGAATCAGGACTCCTTAGGAATGTGTTTTCAGGAAGAAAGTGGAAAGATCCTGGTAGATATTACCAATTTTATCCTACCTCAAAAGCAACATGGATTAACAAAGCCAATAAACACGACTTGGAAACCTATACTGGAGTGCCTTGGCCTTGATTTTGGTCTTGAAATAACCTGCCCCAAGCTCAAGAATCAATCTTAACGTTTATTTTTAGAATGCATTACCTTCAAACCTCCAGACCTGTCCTTTAAATAGTTCAACATGTTAGATACCTTTTCCATTTTTTTCCATGAGGCTAAAAACATGATCTGTGAAGTCACATTTATCAAGAAAGACTTGTCTATCATCGCTATCTCGGTAAGTACTTTTCCAAGGAAAGCAGGGTTCATTTCACAGCAGATGCGGGCTTTCCCACCACGTACCACCAGGAAAGTATCATGTAGATATCCAGACATGCCAAAGCCAGCCTGCTCTTTCCACACCTACACCAAAGTTCTGGCCTTGAGCTGACAAGGCCCAGTTCAGCTGATAACTGTTACTGTCACTGACACAAGTCAAATCTGTGTAAGACCTTGCTCTCTCAGGGGTTCATTTTCTCAGAGCTGCCATGTGGCTATTCAATCTGGATACAAAGGGCTTGCAGCAACTATCTGCAGCAACTCTAGGCACATTTTAACTTTATTTGAGGAAGTCTGTGGGCTCTCAGCTAGGTTGGGGAACGTGCACAGCTGCTGCATGGTTCTACATGCAGTTCGTGTACCTGCACCACCACCAGTCAGGGCCCCAAAATGTGCGAAATTGATGGTTTTCCTTGAACCAAAAGTCATGTTGGTAGAGATCTGCATAAATGCACCCAAGCCAATACGAGGACAACCAAACTTCCTGTCTTCTCATGAGTGTTCACAATGGCGTAAAGCCACTGAAGACCACACATGGGACTGGGAGGGATGGTGAGAATCTGTTCTCCGACCCTAACACGGTGGAACGGAGTGACATAAATAGCCCTATTTGTGGAACACGAGGGGATGAGGGACCTTGTGATCCTCAAATGCCTTAACGTCACCACTTCCTGCCACCCCAGAAAGGGATCTGTCTGAAACTGTCTTCTAAACCCAAGCCCTCAAGCATCCCCATGGATGCGCACAACCCAGAAGCCTGCAGTAGTTCATTGTATGTTATTTTAAGTGGTTCAGTTGCATTAACGAAGTCTCATTCATCAGGATGCCCTAAAGCACATTAGGCCCTAATACGCAAAGATCACAGCTCTGCATATCTAAAAGAACCAGGAATAACTCTGAAGAAAGTGAACCCTCCGGAAACCATGTGATGAGGCTTCCAGTGACAGGGATGGCTTTTAAACATGGTGAAACAGGAATCACCAGGTGGGATCAAAACCAACCACTATTCTTGCTCGGCAGCTGGTTCTTCAACCTGAGATGTTTTGGAGAGCAGACTCACACAGGCACGAGAGGACGCTCCCACCAGCACCCATCACCAGCACGCACAAAAAACTTGCTGCATTCTGCAGCCCAAATCAACAGTTTAAACCAATTCCTCAGCTGCTACCAGTCTCAGCTGAGCAGCCGACACGGTTCCCCTCCTGCTACCCATGGCAAGTGCAGTGGCCTCCAGGAAGCAGAGCAGACAGCTGACACCTGACAACATCCACCACAGTGGTTCCACTGCTGGGACACCACCTGCCACAACCCCTAGAGGTCCATTTAACCACAGGGTCACTGCTTAAATCAGCCATGTATTTCCATGTAGAGATTGATTGACTGATTGATTTCTCTCAGATAGCTTTCTTCTTGAGTTTTTGCCCCACCTGACCTATTCTGAATCTCACCAGGGTATAAATTCATGTCTGGTAGTAAAGGAGGGTGCTGACTCCCCAGCCCAGGTGAGTCAAAATGAGACAGCTCAGGCATCTGCTACCCACCACTGTCTACTTCACCTCTACTCCTACATGAGTGCACAAAGCACCAACAGGAACCTATTTCAGGTGACTTTAATGTGCTGGGTTACAAGGCATGACAATGCCTGAGCTTCTTCATGTGGTGGTCTCCATTTTCATGTGTTCCAAATGAAACTTCAAAAGAAGTGGTGTGGTTCTGCAAGTTTTCAGCCACCCCAGATGAACCTCCTGCAAGTCAAAACCTTGTGTATTAGATCACTGTGGCTCCATAGCATCCTACGTAGCAACTCCCCCATTTGGTAGCTCAGGTACTGGCTCTACAGAGGTGAGTTCCCACGATCATGTTGTACTGACAGCCCTTCACAAAGGCAGAGCCACCCAGCGTCCTGGGAAGCGGCGAGCACAAGCAGGTTCTGCTCTCTAGTAAATGGGAGTATGTCTGGTTTCGGTGAGTCACCGAGGCAAAGCACCAGGTCTTGAGAATGGTCCTTCCCACTGCCAAGACTGAGAAATAATAAAAGCTGGATGACGAAATGCAGGGAAAAATAAAACAAAACACAATATCACACCGTGGTTCATTTATTGTTTCAAACAGCTGCAGCAGAAATTATGCTTTTGTTTTTGCTGCCTTTTCTCTTTTTTTCCCCCTTCCCTTCCACACAGATGAAATGAAACACAGAAAGCAAGGGCCCTGTCAGCATCTGTTCTGCACCGATGGTTTGTTCTTAAGGGCCAGCCAGGGAAATGGACCTCAAATTATGACCACCACAAGTACAACTGGATAGATAAACCTCTCCCAGAGATAAAGCCCTTATTTACAGTAGAGCACACATCTACTTCAGACTGCACTACTGCAAAAAGCATCTTTGTCCATCTACAACAGGGTCTTGTCCCGCCTTCGTTGCATGAGTAGCTGGAGTTAGAATAAAGCCACAGTGCAGAGGAGGACCTCTTGAAAGCTAGCTGAACCATGGCACCGTCTAAAAGCTTTGGTGTTTCACTTCAGCTCCTGTGACCTCCCATTTGAAAAGATGCAAATATTTTAAACAAAGCACTGAAGCACCCAAAATCTGCCGAAAACTGGAAGTAGAAATTCAGTCTTAGCAGAAAGCCTATTATGAACAAAACCATCACAGAATTACAGCTGGATCTAAGAAGATGACTAAGAAGTCATTACTGCCACAATTCTAATCAAAAATAAGTATGTCATCGCATTTCTTGTGCTTTTTATACCTCATATTGCCAAACAATCCTGGTAAAGACTCAGCCATGAAAAATAAACAGCTTTCACTGATGCTCCTTCTAAGTACTGCACACTTTCCTGCAAAGACACCAAGCTTGGGGCTTGGTGCCGGAGTTGGGCGAAGGTCAGTTTTAGTTAAGGTTGGTCCCACTAGAAATTTCACGACTCTCTGCAGACGGGCTGGGATCAACCCGTCCCTGTTTCTCCAAGCACAAGGCATCAGAAGTAAGATGACCAGCATCACACACCCATCACTGAGCGACCCAGCCGGTGCTGATGGCCAGGAGGGAGCCAGAACATCAGCACCGCACAGCTTCAAGGGCAACACCACTCTAGAGAATGCTGCAGAGCAAAGCATTTCTGGTATATCTGAAGAAGATATAAGGTTACACAGGTATCAGCAGGATGCCCTGCCTCCGAGATGCTGTGTCCCATCTGGGAGCTCACATCCAGGAAGGACACACTGAACAGAGTCCATCAGAGCAGCAAGCTGCCAGGAGCAGGAGGGGAATGACCAGCCCCTCTGAGACAAGCGGACAGAGTGAGCTGCTTGTGTTGGACCCGCACAGCTCATAGGGGATGAGATTGCTGTCTGCATCACAGAATGAGTGATTTAAGCTCGAGGACACCATTGGCACAAGAACAAATGAGAATCAGCTGGCTATGAACAGCTTCAAGCTGGAGCAAGGTGGTCCCTGGCCATGCCTGGCTCTGGATGGCTTCCAGATGCAGTGGGGCAGGCAGCCCAATCAATCTTGAAATGCAGCTTGATAAGTTTATTAATGAGATTATATCCTTTGGCTGCTCGTGAGGGTAAGCAAGAGACTTTCATGATCCCAGCAGTGTCAGGCATTCGTGTGTTCCTCCTCTCATTAGCAGCATTTCTTAATTGGCTGCTGCTTATCCTCTATGACCTAGACACCACAACTCCTACAAACATCCCTTCTGATGGGAACTCATTCTGAACGTGTAACAGGACGCTCTGGAAACCTAGGGATTTTAAAAGCTACTTCAAAGAAGTATTATTTATTCCATTTCACAGGTGCAACAATGAGTACAGGAGGAATCTGCTTCCACACCACAGGGAAACATTTCTCAGCACTGCGCTATGTATGACCAACACGAATTACACATCAAGCCTAAACCAGTATGACTACCAACAAGGACAAAACCACACCATGACAGAGCGTGCCATATATTGGAGGGATTACCTCACTCCTTCAAGGACAAGAACTCAGAAAGCTTTCAAGTGAGCTTGCTCTGTCTGATTTCTGTTACCCTTCGCCAGCACGTGAATGACAAGCAAGGATCCACCACTCCTGTCTATCACCGAATTCTTTTCACATGCATGCTATGATAAATCCCATATAATCCTCTCTGTCTGACTATGTTTTAGGAGAGGGGTTGTCCCTACCACCTCCCAGCATGTCTCCATCCCACCATCCAGCAGCCCCTCCGGTTTCTTATCTCCCAAATACTTCCATCACTTTTTTGGGATGTCTTTGGAGATTACTGCTCAGTGTTCTTCTAAGACATTTGTTTTCAAAGGCGCTCAGATACTTTGGCAGCTTTCAGGTCCATCTGTTTAGATAAAAATTACTTTTAAGTCCAAGACTCATAGTTTAGCCTTTCAGCTACAGCTTTCCAATGACCCAGTCTCAGTTAAGCGAGTAAACGCGGCTGCTGCCTTGCCAATGTGTGACACCATTTCCTTCAGGACATCCCCAGTGGCTCCAATACAACTACGAGGATATGCTAATAGATTCATTTCTTGTATTCCAGTGCCGTCTAACGTGAGGTTTTAGTCCAGAGCTGCATGGGTTTTCACGAGACCAGTGAGTTCGTACCAACCAGGACACCCTCACCTTCCTACAAGGCTGAAGTCTCTACTTGCAGGGGCTTTACCTAAACTGAAATACACCTCATTGGCACAGGGAAAAGTCTGATCACAGGTTCTCCAGCCTCCATAAAGCCTGGGAGCAACCAGCTGGGGACAAATCCAAAGCCAACCCAGCTCATTAAACCATAGGGTATATCCCCTAAAAATGTTCCAGTTGCAGCTGCTCAAGAATAACCCAGAGTTTTGCTTTTAATCCAGATTAAGGTGGCACCCACGTTTGCTCTGGAATATAACAAGCCTGAGCTTAGACAGGTCTTGCTGTACACAGCCAGGTTGTCCCAGGTGCTGGCAGCCAGGTGCCAATCTCTTGGAGGAACTACATCTTCAACAAACCTCATCTAGCACAAAGCCTCCCCACCCTTCAAGGCAAAAAACTACAGCCACTGACAGCCCCAAGATGCTGAGGATTACTTAATGTCTGGACAACTATTTGCAAGCACGGAGCCCTGTGAAAGCACAAGCAATTATGCAAATATAAAGCAAAGAGGAAATGTTGGCACCTTATACAAGCTTGCCCTCATTCTATCACAGCCTCGCAGCGGTAATGCGATCCCCCCCAGTAAAGCTGCTGGGACTGTGTCACCTGCTTTCACGCACTCGTCTTTAGCCCCTTCTACATCCAGGAGTGCATGAATTTAATTAGTGTCTCCATCTTATTTAGATTTAGTTTAAGGCAAGGGGATGTTTCCAAAGGGAATCCGATTCTCATTTCAGCCGCTTGGCCAGGCTCAGCTCAATGGGTATTTATTCAAAGCATTACCACCCTCCCTGCCTGCTCATATGCCAGGGATTGCTCTCATCACAGCGTCACAAGTCACATCACAGCAGCAGGCTAGGCTGGCCTAAGCAGGCTGGCCTAAGCAGGCTGGCCGAGACAGCGACTGAAGGCAGCAATCCGGCGTGCTGGGAGAGTGATCCTATGCTAAGATGCTGGATTTGACTGGGAAAAGGTCTGTCTGTGTTCCAGGACAGCAAAGCAGAGCAAAAGCACTTACTGCAACATCTGCATCACTGCACGTAACATGGCTAAAAAAGCAAGGAATTAAATACCAAATCAGTGAGAATTTTGCATACTGGCAAATGCTTTAGTATTTAAAAAATACAGATTTCACTTCACTATCCAAAGACTTCCTTTCCCCCTTAAATCTCATACACACGAAAAAAAATAATACATATCCAGAGACTTGCAAATTCTCCATCCTCACACTCAAAGGCATATTAGCTCCTTTCTGCAGACAAGAAACCAAGGCATCTCACATTTGCCTTGGTTTGATCCATACTTAAGATGTGCCAAGAGCCAGTAAAATGATGAAAAGAAAATTAAAAGAAAATTCAGAATACACCCACAGCCCCAACCAGCGTAGTTATGCTGATAAAATGCAATAGAAAAAAGCCTTTTTTTTTTTTTTCTGAAGCTTATTTTTTTCTGAGAGCCAGTTTTGGCTGCCCAGCAAAAGAGCTGCATGCAGCAGAAGGGAGTGGATCACATCACCTGCTGCAGGTGACATCAGCATCCCCCAAACATCCCTTGCTCCCCAAAACGCCACCTCCTCTCTTCCTACAGGGAGTTAGCAAAATGTCATCAGGGAACTGAAAAAGAACCTTCCACAAGGCAAAAAAAAAAAACAAAACAACAAAATCACACCAACCTATAAACTTAATAGTGTGGATCATCACTCCATCCGAGCAGTTTTAGGTGTTGGAAACCCAAGGGGCAGTGAAACTCAGATCCAACATCAGGAACTCTGAGCTGCCACTTCTGGACTGAGATGCTACCAGCTCTTCTCTTGGGAGAGACATTTATGCTAACACCAATACCCGGAGTAATGAAAAATTAATTAAGGATACTGTAAGGCAAAAAGAACATTTTGGTCACTGAAATCTAAATCGCCCACACCTCTTTTCACTGTGTGTGCAAGTACAGGTGTGCATCCACACATTAAGTCTTCAATCCTGCATGCTTCAAGCAAAGGAAATACGCAAAAATGTTTTTAAACACATACAGCGCCTAAAACAGCAGCTAATACTGGTAATATAATTACTGTCACTCAGTTATTTCATCCAGGAAATTAACCTACTCAATTAGAATGACAAGACAGGCAAAACTTGGCTCTCAAGGCAGAAGCTACCGTTTCTGGGGGGACCAGCTCCCCTCAGAGCTTGACGCCCTGTGGCCACCACGGTCTCTCGGTCACATCTTTGGGGATGTCCCCTGCCTTTTAATGCTGCTGCCTCTGCAAACAGCATCAGCCCCAGGGACTTGGTTTAACAGCTCATCCCTGGCCCTCCTGCAGTGCAAGGAAAGGGCTAGGGACAGGTATGTTTTATTAAATGGGCGCTGATTTTATATTTGTGTTTTAAGGAGGGAGATCTAATCAAAATCAATTTAACAGAGTAAAAATCATGGTGCCATCTGAACCCGAAAGCACAGTGAGAACTGGCTGACAAAATAAAATGTCAAAAAACAGATACCCTGTAAAAAGACATAGATTTTTAAGTACCCTGGGGTCTTAGACTCAGGTAGCTGCAGGAACATCTCCAGGAAGATGACAGCTAGTTCACTTCAGTGTATTAATATCACCGAGCTGTGGGCGCTGGGCGGCCATCACCATATTAAAACCCCCTTCATAAATCATTTTGGGAAGCTCAAAGAGCAGGTGCTTGTTTCAAAACAAGGGTATTTCAGGGGTGCCCCCCCTTGCCGCTCACGCTGGCAGAGACGGCAGGGGCACAAACAGCTGCTGGCACGTGGTGTCACCCCCCTGCATGTCCCCTCCGCTGGGAAACCACCGGCTCCCAACCTGCAGCAACCAGCATTTGGGGGTTTTGAGAAGGGGGAGCAGTGCCTGGACAGTGGGTGGGTTTGCGGGGCCTGGGCTTGGCTGGGATGTGGGGGGGGACACCACGCTCGGGTAAGCAATGGAGGGGGGAGACAGGGCTGCATTCTTCATGGGTGAAACAGCAGAGAAAGGGCTCTCGCTGCTTCTCTCCACATTAGTCAGCACGTAGGAACACAAAATAAAAACGCAAAGCAAATCCGCTCTGTAGTATTAGGGATTATGACTCAGAGATAATTTCCCCCCCCACTCCGCCATGATTCATCCAGTGCAGCCTCACGGCTCAGATTCAGAGCAGCCTCACCGTTTTGGTCTCCCTCTGCCTGAAATCCCACTAAATAATTGCTCTTTGCAGTCAGCAGTGAAGAATTCAGGGTTTTTTTTCTCTCTCTTTCCCCGCTGAAGCGGGGGCCGCAGGGTTGAGCGCTGCACGCCCGGACCACGCGCCCGCGCGGATGCTCAGCACCAGCACAGCCCCGTGGGAGCCGCGTGACCGGCCGTGAGCGCAGGCGCAGCCCGAAAGCGGAGACAAACGGGACGTTATCCACAGCACAGGGGACAGCTGGCTATGAAATGCTTCTCGGGAGGCACCGAGCAAAACATCAGGAGAGGGGTGCAAGTTCAGAGAGGAGGCGGTTGCCTGACGGTGACAAGAAACATCCCACACAGCAGCAGTGCCTAACTGGAAAGGACCCAGTTTAGCCCTCGGGATGGGTCAGAGTTTGCTGCAAAGGAATCCAGAAGCAAGACAGGGGAGCCACATGGGGTTTCTAGCTAGCCAGATCATCCTTTCTGCCTCCTTTGAACCTTCAACACCGCAGGTGATAAAGGATACCTCGCTGCAGGGAATGAGACCTCCAGAAGCATCCCACACAGCCTGCACCCCACTTGTGATTTTTAGAGGAAAAGGAGCTGTAGCTGCAGTACAGACTGCTGAGGAAATAGGGGAAAAACATTATTTTGCAGAGGACGTGGCCTGGACAGACCCATCCCACAGTCAGGACACTGAGCACAAAGTGATCCAGGCTGGGCTGAACCAAACAAAAAGTGTCGTGGCCTCTTTGCATTTGGATAACAATAGCAGTACATAAATTCCACATTTCAAACATGGGTAAGACATTAGACAGAGACTCTGTAGAGAGATTAGGAGGAATAAAAAAAACACAATAAATCTTTATGTTCTTGGACTTGAACCGATTGGCAGCAAAAGCCAGGGAGCGGGGCCTCCTTTCCCCAGATACCACCACGGTGCCCTGCAGAACCAAGTGCCTTGGAGTTCAACAGCTTGCCCAAAGGCTGCAAAACACGGAGTACAGAAATATCTAAGAGACGTTCCTCCAGGCCCGCTCCCAAAATCACTCTGTTCCCAAGCTGCCAGGCACCTGTGAGGTCCCTGCTCCTGCCACCCCCGCTCTTCTCAGAAAGACCATGTAAGGCAGGGGTGTCAAACTCATTTTCACCAGGGGCCACATCAGCCTCGTGGTTGCCTTCAAGGGGCTGAATGTAATTTTAGGACTGTATAAATGTAGGAGTAGTTCCATTTGCCCTTTGAAGGCAACCGTGAGGCTGATGTGGCCCCTGGTGAAAATGAGTTTGACACCCTTGCTCTAGAGGAAGACACTGACTCAAAGTGCAGTTTTCACCCTTTCCACACACCCCTTGGAGCTGAGGTTCCTATCTCCCAAACGAGCGTGGAGACACCTCATGCTCTTCTTGCCCCCTCAGCTCCCACGATCAGACTCTGCACAAGGCACATACACAGTTTCAGCCAAAATAAAGAGTATCAATAATTAGGATTCCATCTAAACACCCTCTTCTTTAAAAAAATAACTTTTAGATTAATGATTTAAGACAATTAACTTCAAAGACTAAATTTACTACACTGAGGTCAACACAAGCGCTACAGATGGATGTTGATGTCCTGTTGGGCAGGTAAGCTAACAGAACATTTTCATGTTTAAAACTGCACCCTGGAAACAGTGTTTCTGTTGTGTGGAAAAACAAATGTGCTTTAATGACCTAAGGATCCAGTAAAAGCAACTGGTACAGAGAGACTCTCATCTTCTGCAGAGGGAAGCCTAACCCATCACCACAAAATTAGCAGTTAACATTGTCTCATTTTACAATAAAACCCATATGCAATATTGCATCATATCATGGGGAGACAAGCACACCTAACACCAGGGTTGCTCATGCTTCCAGTTATCCTTGGCAGTAAAATAAAGAAGATTAATCCGAATAACATATGCCAGAAGGAGCTCTCAAACATACTTAAGTTTCTAAACCTTACTTCCTTACCTGGATTACCACATTCCTTTAAGTTAAGTGATGGGGACACTGCAAGTTACCTGTCTAGAAGAAAAGACACCTCATCCTTACATAACGACGGGTCACCAACACCACGGGGAAGGCAGCAGGAGGTACTGACAAAAGGACAAACACTGACTCTGAAAGGACAAGAAAGAGCTGGGAGAAGACAGCCAGCTAATAACAAAAGGAGGAGAGAAGGTATTTATGAGTGTGAATCACACATTTTCCCAGATGTCTTTCCATTAATGATGAATATCATAATTCCCCTAAATAATGCAAGGAAAATTGGTTTAATCATTTAAAGGCATCATCAATAATAAATACGTCAGCTCCAGATGCTAACCTCACTGTTCCTCCCTGCTCAGGGACTGTTTTAAGGAAAAGACTAAGATCGCTGTCACTTTTTAATTTCGGAAAGATGCCTCAGTATCAGTCAGGGGAACGAAGGAATAACCCATGACTGAGGAATGGAAATGCGAGCGTGCACATGCCCTGCATGGTGTAAAAGCTCTTTACACGACAGCTGCCGTTCCTGTGCGATAGAACAGCAATGGAAGTGCAGTTCTTGTTTACTCAAGCAGAGGTCTGCACTGAGATAGCCAGGGCCAGACAAGAGGAGAGACCTTCCCACCTGCCTGGAGAAGGTTCCCCACCAAGGACCTGTGAGGAGGAGGAAGGGGCAGCACCGGAGCGCATCCATCACCTGCAGGCATGAGGGCGATGCCACCCATGAGGGGTACCTGGCTGCTCTGCCAGCATCTGGACAAGAGGGAGATGGAGAAAATGATGCACGCTGCTCTTCAATACTGGATTTCTCAGGCATTAAGAAAAAAAGGAGATGTAAGAGCCCTGAGCTTCATTGCTACAATGCTGCCTGCAAAAGCCACCGTGCTCCAGGTATGGAGCATCCTCTACACCCCTGGACAATCGGGACAGGTTTCCCAGCTCACCTTGACCTGGGCACTGACTCCTCTGAGTCACCCCCTCCCCGAGGTGTGTCTCAACGCCATGCTCTATCATGACGAAATCACAATCCCAAGGGCTGCTGCTGCCATGGCAATCCCAGGCACTGAAAACAAAGGTCATGGATAAGCTCTGAGGGACCAGTAGGAAGAGCTGTTTGGGGATGTCCTATTCGCAGTATGGAAGAAGGTAAAGGAAAAAGAGGTAGAAACCCCAAATCACAGGGGCACCATGTTTCCAAAATGCTGGCCCATCTTCCCGAAAAGTATTTTCCTTGCAAATATAGGAGGGGTACGGAAAGCAGGGGAATCAATCTGCATAAAACTGGTATATTTTTGACATCAAAAGTAATTTTCTGGCATCCTGAAAATAAAAGGGGGGGTGACCACCAGCAGAGAAGATGGAAAACCAAGTGCACAGAGCAATCACAAGCATGCAGTGTCTCACAGCGAGGAAACCCAGCCTGCTGCCTCTGCCAAACTTCTACCAGGGCCGGGGTGAGACAAAAGGTTTCTGGCACCAAGCCATGATTTGTATTGTTTCAAACTTTTCTCTTTTCCCTTGGAGTCACTCTTCTGATTCAGAATCTGTACTATTTTAAGCAACTTTGCTAAAAAAAAAAAACAGAGTCTAATGCTTGTTTGGCCTGTCCATAAAAATCTTTTCCACTGGAACAAAGATTTAAACCTGTGACTCAAAATGAGTTTACAATGGGGGACTGATTATCAAGAGGACCAGAATACCCTCTTATTAGAAAAATGTTCACCAGGCCTTCCTGAACTTTACATGGTGGTATTAACAGCTTGTTTAGTTGCCTGCAGGCAATATCGGTTGTCTGTAACACAGGTCAAAAAATATACATATTTTATAATAAAGAAAAAGAGCAGGTGTGTGCATGTGTATGTGTGGTATGTGTATCCACACATGCACATACCTGCATGAAAACAGACATCCTTCTGATTATTGTCAACAAAAGAGATATAGGGAAAAACAAGGAATCAAAAAAAAAAAAAGAAGGGTTGGAAATGATCAAAGGATACACTCATACCTGTCTGCCTCAAGTAAAACAAGCCTAATTAAGGCACTTTTTAAAATTATTATTATTTGTCTATTATGGTAGCAAGCATCATGGGGGAAAATCAGGGCCCTATTTGTACAAGTCCTGTGCAAATAGTTAAGGCAGTCTGGAAGAGATCTACAGGCTTCATTTAAACTGACGTAAACCCACAAAAGTACCCTGTATCCATCTTAGCTTAAACCTATTTCATTAATGACTTCTTTCTATTGGTACAATATTTATTTGCAGATAAATTATTTCAAAACAGAGGAGGGCACATAGCCCGGGCAGCAGCCCAGGCCAAGGCCCATCCACAGCCCAGGTTTGGGGATGCTCATCCCAGCACCATCCTTAGGAACCATTTCCCAAGTTCTGCTCATCTTTTTTGGGGGTTGGATCAGTTCCAACAGACCCTCATCCCGGCCATGCATGTGCAGATCCCCAGGGTGAGCTCTGCCCCAAAACCCTGCACCCATGATGGCCAATTGCACCCATGTGTGTCAAGGTGCCACCTCCAACCCTCCGGCACTGCCGCCTGCCCTTGCTGTGGAGCACAGAGGGGAAAGCATGCATAAAATGACCAGCTCACTGTTATGCAGCAGGACAGATTAGATTTTAAGGCAACGAGTCATCAGCTGTGAGCCTACGAACTTGGCTTTGCACATGTCAGAGCAGCGTTGTATAATAGCGACCTCTCCCTAGATCCTGCTGACCCAGATCTGAACCAGCACCCAAGAAGGAGAAGTTTTGGAAGGTTTCCTAGCTCATTTTTTAGGTCCTAATGCCAACAGCTAGTCAAAGTCTGGTCTTCTGGCAAGCAGAGAAGACATATCCAAAAACTGCATCCAAACTTAAAGAACAAAATAACAAAACTAACATTACCTTGGGGAGCAGAGCACAGTGTAAAACCCTTATTACAAGTTTTTATGGCTCCTTCTTCATCAGCAGAATTTACTGGAAAAATGCAAAAGCAATCATCATTTTACAAGGACGTTCTGCTCTGTGCAGTTCCTGCACCCAGTTTTACATGGAGAACATCAACAAGGTGACACGAGACAATTGACTCCCCAGGCAGCTGCAGCATGTGTTCCTCTCGCCATGTCAAAAACCCACCTCTCAATTTATACACTGTATAATAATTATTTTGCTAATCACAGGCTGCACTGTGCTTCTCAACCCGAACTATTATTATTATTATTATTAGAGCTGGCTCAGCCACAAACGCGCCTGCTTTCCAAACGCATGGCCCTGGGATGAAGAAGAGGGGTGGGAGGTTTAATCCTTCACTGGTTGCAGTGTGAGGCAGCAAATGGCATTCTGGCATGTAATTTCTTTCAACAGCAAAAATAACACCTTTCAGGAGTTTTTCCATTTTGAGTTAGCACACAATCACCACAAAAAGAAGAAAAAAAAATGCTGGGTAAGGCAACATAACACATACTATGGCCTTCTTTCAATTCGCCAGCTATATTTATCTCTCAACTGTAGCACAGAAACATATTTCACTTAGAAGAACTTTTTAGCGGCTTAAAAGAGACACTCAAGTAGCAAAGGCCACACACTTAGATACCGGTGGGGGGGAGAATGAAAAAAGATTTATTTGTTTAGATGCTGTAAGCTAGCTGAAATCTGCCACCTACAACTCATCGCCAAGTCTTCCTGTGGGCAGGCATGACTTGTGCACAAGCCAACCCGAGCTCATGATCTGGCTACTTTTTAGTCACCTATTTCACTTCAACCCCCTTCTTTTTTTTTCTGAAACATCTGCCTTTGACCAGGGCCAGAGAAAGGATGCTGCCTAAGAAAAATATCTGCCCCAGTACAGCAAGTCTATCACATCTGAACCCAAAAATGTAGGGCGAGCAGCAGCACAAGCCCCATCATCAAATCTGGGGCAACTTGCACAGTGAGAGCTCTGCATTAAGTAGACCTGGATTTTAAAAACAGTTTCTTCCCAGCTGCCTGCCAGCTATCGCCTAGTCCTTATCCTTTCCAAGGCAAGGTCCTCTGCAACCCCCAAGTTAACCATTGTCATTCAATGTCCCATCCTAAAGGCTGCAGCTACTACATAAGTTCAGGTGCCACCATCATGTGCAGTAGACTGATATATTTGTGAGCAGATAAAACATCCCATCCTTGAGCCAAACTAAACCAGGGAAAAAAAAATATATATCCCATCTGGGTGTGCAAGGGAAATAGGATTAAGGCCTAGTGTCTTGAAAATAGCAAAGCACCCTAAAAATTGGCACTAAGTGATCCTTGGTTGCAAGGGTCACCAGCAAGATAGAGTTACAAATATGGCCTGAAATAACCCCTCGGTCAAGAGGCGCTGGGGGTGCATGGCACTGCTTGTGAAAGCAGTCTGCATGGCAAAGAGGAAAAAACAGAAGAAAAAATGAAGAGTCATCCTGAATGAAACATGACACTGAGTGTTCATATTTCATTAAGAAGCCTCACGTGTTGTATCAATGACACGAAGGAGGCGGACTGGAGTTTGGTTTCTGTTCATTCACCTTGATTACATCCTTTAAAACATTCTTATCAGGTTACATCTTTCCAAGAAAGAAAAACCTCTTTCCATCTGTCTGATGATCCACAGATCCACTTGCCTAAACTGTGCTCGGCAGAGCTCACCCGACCTGACCCCCCCTGGAGTGCAGGCTGAGCATGTTCAGGAATTGCCACCCATCGAAGAAACCAACGCCGCAAACCAGGGCCAGGAAGCCTCGGCTTTCCAGTACGGGAAATGCAGTGCTGAGTCCTGGGATTTTTTAGGGGAAAAAAAAACAACTGTACAAGCAAAGCCACCCAACCAACTCGCTTGCTGCAAGGCCGATGCAGCCAAGAATAAAATGTCTGCTGTCAAGTGATATTGAGTGTGTTCTTCAGATTGCCAACATCAAAGCATTTCCCAATTTCAGATCCTTCCATTTCTATAATCGGAAACAGTCCAAACATTCATCTTTATTGTCTACGAGTCAACCCCTCAGAGATGCTGCACTTCACAGGGTTCACTGTTTGTACAGAGGTGGGAACTGCTGTGCAGGACATGCCCCTACGCCATTTAAGATCCCCCCCCTGCTCCCATCACTGGCCGCCTGCTCCCCCTGGGTGGTATTTTCTTAAGGGGATTGAGATCGCTCAAACGGAGCCATCACCAACGCGCACACACACCCCCTGCTCCTCATGCACCCCAAAGCCCGCTGCCATCAGGGCATGGCAGCCCTGGCAGGACCACCACAAACTGCGGCACATCCCTCCAGAGGGCAGAATCATAGAATTACAGAATAGTTTAGATTGAAAGGGACCTTCACAGCTCATCCAGTCCACCCCCCCTGCCATGAGCAGGGACATCTTCAACCAGATCAGGTTGCTCAGAGCCCCATCCAGCCTGGCTTGGGATGTCTCCAGGGATGGGGCATCTACCACCTTTCCGGGCAACCTGGGCCACTATTTTACCACTCTCCTTGAAATTTTTTTTTTCCTCACGTGTAGCCTGAATCTCCCCTCCTTTAGTTTAAAAACATTGGCCCTTGTTCTATCAGAACAGGCCCTACTAAGTCTGTCCCCATCTTTTTTACAAGCACCTTTTAAGTACTGAAAGGCTGCAATAAGGTCTCCCTGGAGTCTTCCCCAGGCTGAACAACCCCAGGTCTCTCAGCCTGTCCCCACAGCAGAGGTGTTTCATCCCTCTGATCATATTGGTGGCCTCCTCTGGACACTCTCCAATAGGTCCATGTCTGTCCTGTGCTGAGGCCTCCAGAGACGTCTGCAATACCCCAGGCAGGGTCTCACCAGAGCAGAGGGGCAGAATTGCCTGAACAGGCTTGACAGCAGGTGGAAAAGCCCTGGGCAAGCCAGAATGCTACAAAAATTAGCAGCAGAAAGGCAAGAGAGATGACAGCAGGAATGCAGAGCCTGGCCTCAGAGTGCAGACTGCAACAGCCAAGGAAGGAGCACCACTGAGATCAGGGTGAAGGGGAGAAGCACAATGCCCACTAACCCCAATTTTATTCTTAACCATCAGATCTGAGAAGCATCTACTCGTCCACACCAGCTGCAATGCAGCAAGGGATTTTGGCAAGGGAAGACAAAACTGTCAGGTTGAGACTTATTTAGAGAGAAGGGAAATGAGAACAGCTCCAACTCCTTTATTCCTTTTTTTTTCAAGAAATAATGGGCACAGCTGTGGCCACTCCTTGGCCATCAACTCTCAGGCTGTAGAGCAATGCTAACAGGGTGCTTGGCCAACCTGCCTTGGCGAGAGAAAGGAGGAGCCACACAGAAATTATAAAACGACTTGGAGCTGAAACATGTGGACAAAAAGGTAAAGAATGAAAAGCCAGAATAAGAAAGAAAGGGGAAAGAAGGTAAGAAAAAAAAAAGGGAAATATGCCTATGAAAAACACCACAGGCATAAAACTCAAACACGAAGTGGAACAGAAAAAGAGAAGCGGAGGGAAACTAGGAGGAGGAAGGAAAGTTAGAGCTAAACAGACAATGATGCTTTCACTTATATGTTTGCATATATATAAGAACACAGATAAAAGTTACTTGGGTATAGATATATGCATACACACACCAGGAGAAAAACTGTACCATGCTTTATCTACACTGCTGTGAATCAAAGCAAAGACTTCACAACCAGCCACTGGCCCTGACAGGTCAGCACAGACAGTTTTCATCAGCACAGGGATGCTTTCTGTACACATCTTGTACCAAGCTGGGTCCCACATTTACTGCTATTCAGAGCTAAAACACAGAAGCCATGTAAGAAAATTCACACTACAGCAGCACATTTATGGCCATCATGTCTCCATCGTGTGCACGGATAGCCACAGACTGCCAAGAGGACTCTCAGTGCTGTTAGTTATTGGCATTACATACAGCACCACCAAGAACTTGAGATACCAAATGTGTCTGTGCTGCACATTAAACAAAAATAGAATAGAAAGGCCAGTCTCTGGCCCAGAGACCAAGTGACCTAGGATAAAACCAAGATATAGATAGAAAGTACAAGCAAATAAGGCAGGCTGACCAGAGCAGAGCAGAAGACAGGCCAAAGGAGATGCCATCATCTCACCGCACATGGCAATCCTGGATGGGCACATCTAGCAATCTTGCTTTAGACAGGAAGCCAGGAAAGGGTCAACCACAACAGAGCAGGAGGGAAGACCCACCCATCCCCTGTTCTCTGAAATCCCACTTAAACCACTAATTGAGGTGGTGTAAAGATCCCCCATTACTGAAACAACCAGTAGTAAGTAGTAACCCACATCAGAACCACCACATCCATCAAACCACACAAAGAACAACCCCTAACTAACATGGCCACAGTGTCCATCATGATCTTGACTTCACAATTCCTCTTCTGACTGCTGGTTTGTTGAAATAGCACATTTTGGGACATACAAAACACATGGGAACCAAGGGTTGTACACAGATTAACTTTGAATCTATAAGCCCACCCACAGGGTGATAAAGGAGAAAACATAATTAAAAAAATAATAGTTTAGCATTTAACACATCTGCTAGATAAAACAGCTTGCTTTGACTTGACAGGGTGTTACAAACCTGTCTTGTGCCTGCAGAAAATTCCTGGTAATTAACCCTAGTTTGAAAGGGGTGAAGAGAGGAAAGGGAGGGCAAAGTTAAGGATGTCTGGGCACAAACCTCAATCTTGCTATTTCCTAACTTCTATATTCCAAAAAGGCTCAAATCACTGCAGGTAACTGGAATTACAGTCAAATGTATTTTCCTCAATGCTTAGTTTAAACGCTGCAGTCATCACCAAATTTTCTTTTGGGTACTGTATTAAGTGATGAACAACATCTGACAGATGTTCTTTCTCCTCTTTCCTCCAACCCAGAGGTAGTGGACCTTGTTTTGCTTGTGTGTTCCTCAACTGTCTTTAAACATTATACAAAACATTGCTACATGTTTAGAAAAAGGACCTTCAGTTGAACATACCTTGCACATGGAGCAGAATATCATGAGGTTGGTCCTTATCTCCTGGGGTTGCCCAGTCCATGTGAAACTGGACCCTCAAAGAGCAGAGCTTCATTTCTTTGCAGAAAGCTCCTATGGTCTTGGGCACAAAGCCATCAGCAGTTTTTCTGCTACCTGAGGCAATGCAGGGAGTACCCTAAAAAAGAGAAAAAAATACCTCAAGACTTTATCTGTACATCCAACAGAAGCCAACATAGAAAGACACTGCAAGCTGCCCATGCTGTGGCGGAGATGAGATGCAGCTTTCTGGACTAGTTGGAGCTTCCTCCATTTGCAGGCTGCCTGCACAGGTATGTCATTGCTGTTGTCAAGCCAAGATGCGATGGATGTCAAGGCCAAGCCCACAACTCTTCCCAGGAAGATGGTGTTGCACCTCCTAATCAGCCAGAGATGACAGAAACACCAAAAGAAGACCTATAGATGATCTTATCACCAGAAGAAATTCAAAAGCACTAACCCACCAGCTTGACTGACCAGGTGAGGACAAGTCTCATAAGCCAAAAGAACCAGCATGGCAGCAGTAGACGCTCTAACCCCTTCCCCATGCTCTTCTACACTGCTGGAGTTCAGAGACCTGTTCTTCACCAATGAGGCAACAATGCCCAAGAACTCGGCTCCCTGGCAACAACTGTCTGCAAAAAGGTTAAACAGAGCTACAGATCATCTTCGCACCATGATCACCTGAGCCTGGATTGTCCAGTCAGGTCACCTATTGCAAAGCAGTGTGGGGCTCCCAGTGTGTAGACTGGTGGAAGGAGGCAATCTCATCACTTCTCCTGTGGTACCAGCCACGCCAGAGGGCTCGGACATGACTCTAAGCTCCTTCTTCTGGAGACACCATGGGCTGCCACCGTGGAGGGTGGTCAGGAGCCTCTCCAGGAAGACCCACACTGCTGGCCCAGCCTCCAGCAAACCACGGCTGCATGAGCTCAGCTTCCTGCTGAGCTTCTAATGGGCATCGAAGTCCCTTAATATCTTCAAATGAAATATTCATGTTTTAAGTGGTATTTCATGGATCTACAGGCTTTGTCACGACTCAGGGAGGCCTTAAACAGATTTAGCCCAGACTTCAAGACTTTCAAGAGAGCATGGCTCCCAGCATCCCAGACGCCGGCCCTGATGGTATCTCATACCTTCATGACCTTTAGCTGTCTTTCTGCTGCCACGGTGGAGGCAACAGCATTTTTACCTGCTCAGCATCCAGATTTTCTATGCAGAACAAGATACAAGTGTTTGTCAATAAGAATATTAACACTCCTGATATTATTAGAGGGAGGTGAAATGCATTAGCAAGACCACCTGGAAGTTCTCCCAGTCACAGTGGGTCAGCACAAGTGGCTGAGGTTGTTTAATCCCTCCTATACTGCCTTGCTCCATGAGGCGGTGTTCGCAGTTAATTAACAGAGGGATGTACAGAACTGAAATCCTATTTATTGTGATTTATCTCACAAAAGTAGCCCAAGAAAAATATTCACTAAAAGTTTCTAAAACAATCCTGCAACATAAGGTTTTTGCTAAAGGTCTCTTATGTCACAAAGATCTGTAAGGAAGACAGGGACACTGGGTACCAACAGTGGTGTCCAGACTATACCATCAGGCAATATAATGTTAAGCCTTATGCTAATGGCAACGTCTTAAGCTCTGAGCAGGCTTCGACCTATTTTAAAGATGATTATACCCACGTTGCCTCCTAGCAACCTATAAATTCTACTTGATACACTTATCTTTAAAATTAAAATTATAAAATTATGGCCAACTTCCCTTCTCCTTTTCCTCCTCCATGAGAAGAATGGCCATCAATAGTGCTATGGAAGATGAAAAGGCAGTATTCACGTTTACCTGTCACACCAAGCCAGGAGTTGAGGAAGGTCTTATGTCCAGACTTCCAACATTTTGCGCTTGGTGAGAAACTTTCAGCAGCTTTTTTCCAGTCTAGCAACATTGGTTGCAGCCACCAGACCTGCCCCTCAAAGACAGCAGTCATTTCAACCATGTCAAGCAGAAGTACAGAACCTCAACCACTTCTGAGAAGCTCTGAGGGTCCAGCTGACATCAGGGCTCTACCATACTACGCTGTGAACAACCACACAAAAGGCAGCATCTGCCCTGACATGTTCATAGATGAAAGAGACAAGGAGAAGAGTGGACGGGGAAGGAGAAGAAATGGCTTGCCAAGGGCAAAGCCCCCAAATCCTACCCAGAGCCAAGCAATGGAACCCTATCACCTCTCCAAACCACTTGTAACAAGGCAGACTAGTAGGTCTTAATACTAACTACCCAAGATAAGGAAAACATTTCAAGACTAACTTCTCACTGCTTCAGCATCTTGGACTGCAAAGAGCAGCACCGTTCTTCCCCTCTCAACCTACTCATCTTATTCATATTTTTTTACTCATCTTGTGTACTCATGAAAGCTGGGTCTCCTTCCATCTTGTTCCACAAATGGAGACTTGAAGATCAGCTTTTAAATTTTTCCTCAGTTACCAC
This sequence comes from Streptopelia decaocto, assembly GCF_964273445.1. Classification (NCBI taxonomy): domain Eukaryota; kingdom Metazoa; phylum Chordata; class Aves; order Columbiformes; family Columbidae; genus Streptopelia; species Streptopelia decaocto. The sequence continues at coordinate 11,358,403 of NC_138655.1, forward strand.
AGAAACAGAGGAAGTGCTGGTGAGCAGAAACCTCTTGGGTCTGCAGCCCAAACTTCCAGCTCATAAATTCGGCTGATTATTTTCATTTGGAACATCAAACCCACATAATTTTTTTGTTAGTATTTTAATATAATCTAACAGCAGCCTTTTTAACATTTAAGAAAAACGTAAAGCTTTCCCCACCCATAAAAGCAAACTGAGAAGAACCAGAGCCAGATGTGAGATACCTGTAAATCAAATGATCCAGTACTTCACATCACAAACATGATCGTCTAAAACCCATGAGCAGCATCTCAATTGCCTGTGCTGCAGCATAAAGCTCTTGGCCTTTGCTCACCGCTACAATCATTTCTGGGAAAGTATATTTCAGACTTTCCTACTCTTAGGAAGAAAAAAAAATAAACAACCCATTATTATTTAAATAGGGCTGGAAACATTACTAAATATTTCCAAGAGGATGTATGGTAGCTTTTTGCTCTGCATGCTACATTACAGGTCATTGCACTGATAGGTGTGACTACCTATTTACAACACCAGCCAAAGCATATTAGGGGGTTTGGTACATCACGTCTAGAGACTGCTATGGCATGACTATGTCAATGTATAATAAACTTTATGCCTGCAACACAGTTAATATAAGAATAATAATAATTATTATGATAATAATAATGTTACCAAACTTTAATATTAGCTAAGACAGACCCATGCTAGACGTTTTTCCATGCAGAAGAGATGTAATGTAAAGGGTTGGAGCACAGCCTGGGCTGTGGCCGTTGCTCCATGTCCCACAAGCTCAGGCATGAGCCCACAGCTGCTGTTTCCACCACGTAAACCAGCACACACAACGTCACGTGCATGTCAGCAACGCACCACTGCCAGCAACTGGAACACCCAGTCCAACACCAAGCTGCAAGGACATGGCACCTGGCTGAAAGCTGGCCAGGAAAAGCCACCTTTCCTAAACCTACACAGGCAGTAACGCAGCAGCCTCTTGCACCACCCACACGTTGCACAGCCCGCAAGCCCCTTCCACTTGTGCGTTCAGGGCTCACTCCCTGACTGGGCAGGGACCTGTGCAAGGCAGTGCAATGCATCTTATTTTGGCTGAGTTTTTGCTCAGGTGACATTTTCAAGAAGAGGTGGTTGCAATATGATCAAATCTAGGCCTCAAAACACAAAGTGTTCATCAAGAGTCACAGCAATAGCTCCCCAATCCCAGTTGAGATTTACACAAGACCTCACAGGATGCTGCCCTTGCAGCACTGGTGAAAAGTTCAAAACTCTGAGTCTTCCTGACTGGGAGAAAAAAAGCAAGGCAAGCAATCTCTTAAATCCAGTTGTTGGGACTTCAGGAAAGGCACCACATGTCCTGAGACCACAGGCCAGGAGTACATAAGCAGGCAGCAGAGGGGCTGGCCCGTACCTGCTTCTGGATGACTCTGAACCTGCAGCGTTTGCTACCTTGCAAAAATCCCCTGATGCAGAAGAGCTTACAGCAGTACTGAGGCGATGGTTTCTATCAGTGCAAGGAATCAGGATGCTACATCCACAAAGGTGTTATCGGCATCACACAGCCCTCAACCAGCTCAGCTCCACCAGTAAAGCTGAAGTGTAGACCAGGCATCCCACCAACAGTTATCCAGGGAAGCCATGCAGCACAAAAAGGACATTCAGAGAAAGCCAAGGACAAGCGCCTGGATTGTGATGGAGGGAAAATAATGGTGGGTGGTTAGGAGGGCTGGAAACAGGACCAGAGGTCTTCCACCTTAAAAACCCTGCACTGGCTGCTCCAGAGGCTGGGGGTTCCCAGCACAACCCACATTGTGCTGAGGGCTTCCACAAGCTGTTTAATAAACTACGTGATGGGATGTGGTCTTGCCTCTCCCACGCACCTCCTGTCTTCACCTGCCCTGAAGGAAACAGCCTGCAGCTCTGGGCACTGCTTTTGTGGTAGGAACCTATTCTCCCCAAAACAGGGAGAGCGTTTTGGGTCTTTCTTTAGGCTTCTCTGCCATTCCGTCCTTCCCCCAGGAGAGAAGCTGTGACCAACGCCTGGGGAAGCCCCAGTTTGCAGGTAAGGACCTTGGTGGTGTCATCCTCACCCCTCAGGAAGCTCCCAAAGTCCTGCAGCTCTTGGCCATGCACACACTTTGGCACCGGGCATTCCTGACCAAGGCACGCAAAAGAGATAACAAAACGCTATCTTCCCAACCATCTCATGGCAGTGACACTCCCACGCAACAAACGATACCATCCCCAGTAAACACACAGTATTTCCAGGGCTTTGGGCTGCTATTTCTCACCAGGGCACTCTGCACACCCCATCTCAGCTCAGCCTGTTCTCCAGCAGCACAGGTCGGCTCCCAACACCCACACAACCCAACCCCATAGTGGGGGACACAGTCAAACCTCCCCTCTCCCCGCAAGGGACTTTCTAATGAGCTGGTTTGCAGGAATCTACTCAATATTTTTATACAAAACTTCTTCTACTGCTTTTTCTGACTCAGGTTTTAAGGCAGAAATGACCAAGAGAATCCATCCCTTCCCTTGGCAATTTGTTCCAGTGGCTAACTACCGTTTCAATTAAAGACCCGTGCCATAATTTCTAATTTTAATTGTCTACCAGACACCGTTTCTAGCTCTGCCTGTCACTGCTGCATTCGAGAGCCATTTACTGCTGCTACTATACCAGCAGCAATTCACATGTGGATCATTTTTCGTTCGAGGTGATGGGAGGTGCAACCATAGTATCAGCTGACAAATATAAAATAACAATAGCAGAGAAGATGTGAGAGCACAGGCATCAGAGCAGGTGGGACAAACCTGCCTGGAAGCCCTGGGTGACACTCAACCAGCTCCTGATTTGCAGCATACAGCTCAACACCAATATTCACATCCATACCTTGAATCCACATAAAGAATTATAAAACCCAGGGATGCATTAAAAGGCATTTTGATCATACAGATCTGGATGCTTTGCAAACCATAGAGCCCATTCCATTTACCCGGCTGGTCTCCAAGTCTTGGTCACCCTGCAGACTGATGGCTTCAGCTGAGGAGAGCAAATGCACCAGGTAACCATCTCACTGCCTCTCATCTGTCACTCTTGGAGGAATAGGGAAAAAGCACCACCAGCAAGCCCCATCTTAAACAACCTCTGGCACTTGCCGGAGAGAGGACTGAGGAAAGACTCAGGAACGCTGCATTATCGCAACACTGATAACTCCAGAAAAATGCCGTCCTCCACTGAACTGTACCAACAAGCAAGCAAACAGCAAGCACTGCATCTCCAGGTATAAATAAAACGTGTAGCTGCAGACATACTTCTTGCCAGGGCACTAAGCACTTTGCTACATAAGGAGGCAGACTGGCTCAGGAACAGATGCAGCTGTGATGAGGGAAAACATACCCCATACGCAGTGCTAATGGCTCCAAGAGACAGATTATGTCCTTATTCCCTCCTCAGTCTTCATAAATCCAGCCAGGAACTATGCAGGTGTTCAGTATTAACGCTACCAGCCAGCGAGGTGACAGAAAACAACACACCGTGCTTCAAAGCAAGATCTGTTATCACCTTGCTGCAAACAGGCAAAAGCTTCATGACCAGGGATGCATCTTCCTCTCCGCTAGTTCAGTTTGCAGCTCTGCACCCTTCTTGGCTCACAGAGCCAAGCCAGCACACGCCACCGTCCCGTGGCCACCAGCGAGGGGTCTGGCGTGCCCATCGCTTCAGCAGTAACACACCGAGACCGGCACAGAGGCTTTGCCGAGGCTCCAACAGACCCACCTGAACTGCTTAACTGATGGATACACAGCTGCGGTGCACTGTGCTGCGGGTACCCGATGCCAGCCTTCACTTAATTCATGTACTGGGAGAAAAAGATGAGCCCTCGGTATTCCTGCAAGCAGCAAAAATGCCTCCCATGTCACAAAAGCCAGCATTTCCCCTTCCCATGGCCTACCAGTGCTATTATGTGCACAGACCAATGGGGAAAAATATATATATTTTTAATGAAGATGTCATAAGCCCTGCCTTGCAATTCCTAGTAGAGCTGCACCAGCATCACTACAGAAAAAGCCTGAAGAAAGAGGTCTGTAAAAAAACAGTGATACCGTAATAACCCACTGAACATCTTCATCTGAAAAGTGACAAAAGAACACAAGATGGATTGATATCTTAAAAGTATAAAGTATTTTTTCCCCTAGCTTTGCTTCACAACCTCGGCACTATGGGTGCCAGAAATTCCTCTTATAAAAGTTAGCGAAATATCTACAGCCAGGAAGCATAAGCTGCTTTTGTAAAGCATTCTGATTAAAAACAGGAAGATACAGTTCGAATCTTGCAAAGAATTAAGCATAAGCTAAAATTTTAGCAGATAAAGTTCTTAATTAAACCCAAATCCACACTTTGGTTCAGCAGGGGCACAGAGAGAGAACACCAGGACTGCAGAGCTGCACAAACGGAGACACAACTCACCATCGCCTCGGAAAGCTGTTAGCTCCCACCGAAGTAATATTCCAAACATGCATGTTCACCCAGGGAGCCAATATTTCATTTTACAAACTAATTCAAGCACACCATTCTTTCCTGCAACAGATGGGCCTTTCACTGGTCCTTATTTTCACTATTGCAGCGCTGCTCTGATGTTGCGTGGACATCAGTGTGCAAAGGATGCAAAATCCTTCAGGCCTTGCCAAGGCAGAGCTGGCACTGCTCTGGCTGTCCCTGCGCTGTCAGAGCGGCACAGCCCCTCTCCCAGGGATGCTAGATGTATAGACATACAGTATATTTTACTCCTAACAGGTACAGAGGCTCTTCCATAGGCTGACGAACTGCACCTGTACAGCTAATTACCTTAATAAAACTCAAAACACACAAAGGCACGGGCTGAATTATAACAACGCTAAGGTAGCCGTAAGCCAGACTCATGACATAATGCTGGGAGAGACAGAGGAGAGAAAATAGAGGTGCATTCCCAAAACGATGCAAAGTATGTAGAAGATCACTTGAAACTCCCTGGGGTGTAAACAGGTATTCATCAGAGATATGCAGCACCTAGCAGAAATGAGCATCTTACTGGTCCACGTGCTTGGAAACTGTACATATTAAATAATTTTCAGCATCACAGCAGAAAGGAAATTGGATGTTTATGAGGCACAACTAGATATCAGACTATATCTTTACTTCTTACAGTGATGTCAGTGCTTCAGAGCTAGATTTTCTTAATATCCTCGCATTTTACAACATCATATACGAGTGCTGTTGCGATAATCCAGACCAGCCGGCACAAACTGACATTAGCGAGATTGTATTTCTGCTCAATGAAGAAACAAATGCTCCCATTCATACAGCCATAACATGTAGGTAATATATTGTGCTCTTTGTATTTAGCAATGGCCAATACATTCTAATACAACCCCAGCAAAGCTCTTCTGTTCCAAATCAATAACTTAAATAATGTACATTATTTAACATATTAGTAAAAAGGAACTAGCATGGGGTTCATGACTCACTGTGTCTGACCAGATACACGGGCAGGCAAACATGTCTAAACTTGTCAACATGAATGGGATTTAAAAGATCTCACTGAAGGCCTCCAGCATCTTTCAGACACAATTATCAGTTCTGCTGGGATTTCTCCACACGACATTTTAAGATACAGAAACCATCAGTTAAATAGATTGAGACCGAAGACCTGAAGCACTCTGTCAGTGAAAACATTTCAACATCACGTATTGTCAGTGAAAACATTTCAACATTACTTATATATAAAAATAAACCGCGGCCTATTGAAGTTGTACTTGAAAGCCCCCCAGCATTTTAAGGAAAAGATGGCCTAAAAATCCCTTTGTAAAAATGGTCTTTGGAGCCTGCAAAGAATCTTCCCTTTTTATTCCTCAGGCCCTCGTGCCACCCAGCTCAAATCAGACGGCCCATATCAACGACGGCCCGAGCAAAACAGTTCAGCCCTGCAGATTAAAAGCTTAATTCACGCCGCAAACACACGCAGGCAGCAGCCGGCCCGGCTCCGCACGCACCCCGCAACCCGGCCAGCGCGCATTTTCCGCGCAGAGAGCGCAAACCCCGGCGCCCTGAGCCGCGGGGACCCATCGTCACCTCCCTGTCCCGAGCGTCTCCCCCACGCCACGAGCATCCACATCGTCCCCCCCCGCAAAGGCCCGGGGCGCCGCCGCGGAAGGCCGAGGGGTGAGGGGGGGGGATGGGGACATCCAGCCGTGTCATTTCGGAGCACGGCGAGACCCCGAACCTCGCCGGCCCTTATCGCCGCGATTTATTAACGCTGGAAAGCATCCCGAGCCCCTTCGCCTCCCCCACCCGCACAGATTTCGGCTTGCAATGGGCTATTTTTAGCCCACCGTCGACCCAGCGCTTAAATAAATAACTAAATAAATAAATAAATAGATAAATAGATAAATAAATGAAATGCAATCCATCCCCCCCCACCCCGGCTCCGCCACCCCATCTGCACCAGCCCCCGCGCCGAAAGCTGCAAACTCCGCCGTGACCTGCAAAGCCCACCGGGGAGACACGAATAATAAAGCAAGAGGAGGAGAAAATTTAAAAAATATATACAAATAAAAGGGCAGACGAAGAAATCATAAATAAAACCACCATAAACATGCAAACAACCTCCCCTCACCCCACCGCCGTTAACTGTGGTCCCGGTACTCACCGCGACCCCCCTTCCCGGGCAGGGGTCCGGCGGGCCGGCCGCGGGGCCGAGCGGAGCGGCGCGGAGCAGCGCGGGCCCCGCTGCCCATGTGCTCGCCCGAGCACGCGCTCGGCTCAATGGAACGTTGTGCTGGCGAGCGGCTCTGTGACGTCACCGCCCCCCGCCGCCGGCGGCCGCAGCCCCGGGGCAGCGCGGAGCGGCCGCCCCCCGCGCTCCGAACCCCGCGGAGCCGAGCGGCCCCGAACCGCCACCCCCGCACCCACCGGCCCGCGGCTCCGCGTACCCCGGAATTAAAAATAAATAAATAAATAGATAAATAAATAAATTAAAGCAATTAATTAATTAATTGAACCGCTCCGCAGGTGCGGGGGCAGCCGGTGGTGAGGCTGCGGGACCCCGTTCCGTGCGTGTCGGCCCCGCTCCAAGCGGCGCGGGCGAACGGGATCAGCTTCACCGTCAGAGAACGGCAGCCTGTACAGCTTTTAACCTGAGAAGGTGCCTGCGGTCCCGCATCTCCGCGATTCCGCGAGTTAGCTTGCTGGTAAAACTCGTAGATGTATAGAATTAACCCGTTCTTCCCGAGCACTAGTGCTGACATATCATGCATGTCTCCAAATAATCGCAGAAGGATACGAGAATCCCACATACAAGTAGAGAAAGTAGCTTTGTGGTCTTCTAGGTGCTGGAAGAAACATCAGAAATACAGAACAGGCTACAGACTGGTGAAACAGTAAAATAAAAGCAAATCTCCAGTACACAGACAAAACAAGTTTTATTTTCCTTTTTTATATTATTTTCTTTTAAAACAAAGTGAAAATGAAATGTATCCTCCTCCGTTCCAGCCTGCAACTGAAAGCAAGCAGAAGGTTCAATATCACATGATTTTTTTCCTCCCCCCACTATTTTTGTTCTGTCCAGGGGGAAAGCCAAACTCCTGCTGTCCCAGCACCTTTGCAGCCACACGGGAGGTGCAGTGTGTCTTTCCTGCCATGTGCACAACCTGTTCGCACCAGCCATGGGTGGTGATGCCCAGTATGGAGCTGCCTTTGCCACGTGAGGCTAATCAGCCTCTGCACAAAGTCTATATCCGGCAGAGTGATGTATGCAAGGCAGTATTGGAAATGTGGATAGCATATGCTGTTTTGTTTAAATAGTAAATATGCTCTTAACTCCCCTACGATGCTTTGAATATTGCAATAAAAAGCTGATCTGCAAAAGCAACCCAGTCATTACAGGAGAAGTAAATGCTAGTGCAAAAGGTACAAAATTATGGTATAAAATGTGACTCAACCCAAACTGCAATTCTGTGGTGCTGCAGTTTAAGCAAGGTACAAGGCTGGGCTGGACAAAGAGGCTTTGTGGGCTCACAGTAAGGGAGACGAGAGTCTTCCAGATCGGAAGGATTGAAGCCATACCCTTCAGCAACCTGCTGCAGCAGAAGCGGGGTGGAGGACACCACTTGGGGCCACCCTCCTACAGCTGGCAGGGGATGAAGTATTAAATAAATGACCTCCTGAAGTCAATGAACTTAAGAGAAAGACCAAAATCTATGGTTACTCGTGAGACCAAAGAATCATCTTGTCAGCTGAAGAGACCTCAAGTGCTGGAGCAGCCCAATGCACATTTTTTTTCCTCCAAATCCATTTCCCACTCCAGAGTTTGGAATGGTGGCATAAAGTTGTTATCCTGGCTCCGCATGGCTATTGCCCTTAATGGGGCCCTGGTGGATCCTTTGCAGCTCCTGGCTGCCAGAGCAGGAGAGAAATATGTATCAAATAGCCTTGAAAATTGAGTTTTCATTCCTTTTTCCCTAGGACTCTCTTCCTTGGCAAAACACACATGGAATCTTTTGTTAAACATCAGCTCCAATTAATACTGCTTTTTCCAATGCCACAGACTTATCCATGTGCCACCTCAGCGCCAGCAGCACAGCCGTGAGCACAGCTCTGTGTTCTGTGATGAGGGATGGGTATCTACACGTACAATTCCTGGCATGACAAAGCCATGAAAAAGAGTGTGAGAGCATTTGACTGCCTGTTTACACACAAAGAAGTCGGACCACAATCACAGGAGCCTATTCAGATGTGGCTTCAGGAGGGACCTCCACAACCAGTGGCAGAAGGATGTGCTGCTCCCATCTACTGCAAGGCAGATCTGCAGTTTGAAATTCAGGCTCCAGATCCCATAAAAATGCTCAAACCATCCTTTATACCACACACCTTTCCTGGGAGATGGGGGACACGCAGAGGGGGGGGTGACAGTTGACCACCAAGTGCTTTGCCCAGCAGCAACAGAGCTGGAGCCTCAGCAGTCGCAGTGGGACCTGCCGTTTCCATAACACCCAGCATCTCTCATTGTGGGAGAAAACATGAAGAATCTCTTTCCGTGGGCATATAGGATATGTCTTGTGTTTGAATCGCTCAGCCTTGCAGCCTTTCTAGTGGTTGTACTCAAAAAATCATCTATTATTACAACCTGAATGTACTTAGTCCATGTCAATAAAGCATAATCATCTTTATGACAGCTTAGCACACTTATACAAGGCAATTTCAGTGCTATAAGTTCAGCCCTGCAAGTTGAACATGGCAAAGTCAAGGCCAAATGACTCAGCATGCCATTTCCAGGCCAAAAGAAGATGAGAGGCAGAGATCAGGGGTCAGGCTGCAGTGTGGCTCCTGATCTCCAGCACTCTGCCATTGCTTCTCTGTCCATGGCCCCATCAGCTTTGCTGGTGCAGGGATCACATAAATGCTTCTTAATCCATGTCAGGCAAAGCTGGTCACATAGGTAAAATGCCAGTGTAGGCAATGGGAGCTGTGACGTGCTCGCCATGGGTAGCACAGCATGGAGGTGACAGCCCACAGGCAGCTGGAGAGTGAGGTGTCCTCAGGCAAGGCAGGGAGGTGCAGAGGAGGCTGGGGCAAACCACTACGCATCCCACTCAAACAGTACAGCAGAAGTACAGCAGAAAAAAACAGCTGAGAATGTGTAATCATAGCAATAATTATGCCTTCCCTCACCCAGGGATTAATCCTGTTTCAGGTTCATGCTGGAACTGTCCAAAAACCAAAGTCACCTCAGATGCTCAGAGGAAAGGCTGGGTCATTGCATCTGCTCCTCTCCTTCTAGAAGCTATCATCAGCTGGCCCATAAAGGCATCAGGTTCAGCATCAGTGTCTTCTCCTCACTTCACCTTCTTGGATATTATCTTGTAAAATTTCTTCTCTGGAGGTTAGAAACCACCTAATTTCCATTTAGAATGTATTCAAAGCCTGTGTACACCCATTCATTCTGCAGCAGGTGTAATGATTTGACACAACTGGCTCTTCTCCTCACCCTTACACATACTTCCCTGCTGTATTTACCAGTATCAAGTTCATTCCGTGATAAAATAATGGTACAAGGTGATAGTGCTTATTATAATTTATTTCTACTCCACACTATTTTAACTTAATTACTTGTATAAATCTAAAGAAAATGCATTCTTGTCCCCAAACAGTGACCCACCTCTGGGCAATGGTGACTCACCTGTGATTTTGATGGTGGTGAAACTCTAAGAGCCAGGAGTGAGTGGAAATAATGGAGGAAAAACAAAGACTGGAAACCTTCTGAGGCTGCTGGAAAGACTCCTACTGCCTTCCATGTACTCTCAGTATTGAATGTAAGATGAAGAATAGAGAGGGGGAAGGTGTTAGAGTAGTACAGTGTCTACTCATGTGTATAGGAAATATCCCCATCCAGAGTTGGAGGAGCAGATTATACTAACATCATTGCCCATTCTGCTCCCCAGAATGTATGTATTTTTTTTTCAAATATAATTATGTCGCTAGATTTCTACCTGTCCATTTCTTCACAGAAATTGTTCAATAAAACATGGGCTAACACCTCTTTTGATGGAGCATAAACAAGGAAACAGAGATGTTTCATTTTGTAAGACAGCTGCATTAATGAAGCTGGGCTCAATTATGCTAAAACCCTAAAAATGCATTATGAATCCTTCTGTGGGGAAAATGTTTGGCCGAGAAGTGGAAGCAGGAAATTTCTTAAGGTCCTGATTCAGAGTAGCTTAGTGGTGACTACAGGGCAGAGAAATAGGACATGCAGGGTTGATACAAAGCACAGTAATAACAGACTTACCATTGGTGGCTCGGCTATGGGAGTATGTGACTCAGATGCTCTAGATATTTCACAAGTTTGTGAAAAAAAAAAAGTCAATATTTTAAAATTATGCCTTTCTGAGTCTGTAGCAAGATGCTCTGTGGGCCAGAGAGGTGCAAAAACTCCATTTGAGATTATGGAGATCATTTAAGATTACCAGCCTGAATGTGATTTACAAAACAAAAAAGCAGTGAAATAAAGTGAAACCAAATGTCTGCGTTACTATATTTGTGTTGGACTGACAGGACGGAAAGTAGATCCAGAGATAAGAATGCTTGAATGCAGAGATCACCAGCAGTGAACAAAAAAAAAATGTTGTGACAGAAAGAAGAAAGAATTCAAGTGAGAGAGAGACACCACCATTCGGGTCCCAGCCAGATTTCCCAAAGAAGCCCCTGAGAAAGGGACCAATCAAGTCCTTGGGGAGAAGGAGTCAAGTTTGTTTGCTTTGTGTGAAGGGTGAAAGATCATGACAGAAGTTGCAAGCCTGGGAGAGGAAGTGGGAAGTGGTGCCTTCAGCAGGGATAGAAAACCCAGGACATGAAGACGTCATCTGATGAGAGGTAAGAGTCATAGGTCTGGTCGCAGGAGATAGCACAAGCCCACCAGCATTAGGGAGATGTCCCACACTGAGCACGGCATGCCAAGGGGATGTCCACCAGGAGATGCTCAGCTTGAGAAGGCATGCAAAGGTCCGCTGTACATAGGTTTGGGTTCCTTGGGCTCTGTGAAGAGAGGAGGAGACCAGGAGAGCCCTGTGCACCTGACATTGCCCACATGAGGACTGTATGTCGCAACAGCAGCAAAAGACACACAAAGCGGGTAAAATGCCACCAGCCTCCAGAGAAGAAGGTCGTGCCTGCTTCCTTGTTTCTGAAGCACTCGTCTCCTGCGAGAACAGCAGAGGCCCTGCCCTCCTCACACAAAGATCCTGTTTCTAAATCGCAAAGAGGAAACTCTTTAACTTGTCGGTTATTCTTTGGCACCTGTGATTGTGTTTGACATTATAAACAGGTCGGACCAGCCAAGCTGGCACACACCACCACAGTGTCCCCAGGGTCCTTTCCTTTCTGTTTACTTTCTGGTTTAGCCTTTATGCTAATCTCTCCATCAATAACAAATAAACAGCACTCGTGAGTGATTTTAAGGGACAGTGACACTGGCAGCCCCTGAAGTGTCACGACAGGTGTGTTGACACAGCCAAGCCATCACTCATACTCAGGGGCGATGCACGATGTTCCTCCAGCAGCAGGATGGGAGTAGGACACACTGGACCTGGTGTTCCTCTCCTCTCAAACCCAGCTGCTGTGCATGCACTCACCTTTAGAGTTCAACCTTCCCAAAGTGTTCTTTCATGGATGTGCCCCGCACTCCCCCCCTGGGCACAGCCATGGGGCAGGTGTTGGGGCTGGGTCCTCTGGGGGCTCAGGCAGGCTGGTTTGTGGATGCAGGGCTGGGATCTTCCTCTGAGGCAGTTGGGAGACTTGTGCTCTTTTTAGCACAGCTGGTGACGGTGGCACCACTGCTCATGTTTCATATCATGACCTAGTACCTCTCTAAGAAGTGGGAAACCTGGTTCAACACCCTCCTTTGCATCTCTTTGCCTGCCAGAGAGTGGCTGCACCCTGGATGCAATGAGCTGTCTCAGCCTTTGGCCTGTCCTGGCCCCTTTTTTCCCACCTCCGATGTCAGAGGTGAAGGTGTGCACTGAAGCAGAATGCTGTCCTCAGATTTGGAAGCCCATTTCATAGCCACAATGATGCTACTCCTACACTACAAGGCACAGGATTCCCCCTGGGATGGGAATGTGAATATAGGCAAACTGGTTAACAGCTGCTAAATCAACTTCACAAGCAATGGACAAAAGACCTAAGGAGGGAGGCAGAAGTACCTGGTGTGGATATCTGTCATAAGCTGCTCACCAGTTCACTGGTTTAGTCCCAGAGAGTGACCCATTTAAGCCCTGGCCTCATGATGGATACCTGGGTAGCTGGTACCTTTGCTGTACCAAGAAGAGATTTAAGCAATTGCATATTACAGGCAAAAACTGAAATCAGAGCAGCCACAGTACTCACAAAAGAAGATCAGCACCAGGCTGTGACCCTTCCACATCACAAAGCATGATAATTAATTTTGTGTTGCACCAGGGAAGCAGAATAAATGAAAACAGTTCAGAAGCAGTAGTGGTCAATGAAGTCTTATAATGCCCCTAAGATGTATATATGTGCTATATCAAAGTTCACATATATGTAAACTGAGGTGCAGATATGTAAAATATCTTGCCTGTGGCCATACAAGGAGCACACATTGACTTCTGGTTGGTATAACTGGGAGGCACTGGAGTCCTGACGCCCAGTCTCCTGTTCTCAGTGTTGGGTGATAGATGAGGTTGGCTGAGTTGGAAAACTATGGCTGACATCTCCGCAGTGTCATGATTCACAACCCTTAATCGCTGATAAACAAATCAAAACTGAAATTATACGTAAAGAGATGGGAACTACAAAGCCTGAAACATGCAAATTTGTTCTTCCCCATCAAATCTAATTAGATTTGCCAAAATCAGTATGCATTGATCTGTGATTCAAACAATATGCTGATAACAAATTTTCATGATAGACGTGGTTATGAAGCTACTTGACTATGAATTAGCCCCTTCAGCAGAAGCTCTCAGCGCGTTTTCTCAGCATGCTCTTCCTCAGACAGCTTTTAATCCCCAAATCAAGAGACGATCCCACTGTTCAAGGCTTGCTGGGCTCTCTGCTGAACATCCAGCAGAGAAGCGAGGCAGGTGGCATATTCATGTTGACTATCAATCTTCGTTAAAATCAACACAACATTTTTAACCACCGATCTAAGTGAACTGTAATATGTACTGGGAAAAGATCTTTCCGCTACTAGGCAGAGCAGCTTATTTTGTTGTCATGCTGCGTAGCTTCACTTCAGCAATGATGGGTAGAAAAAGCATGCATTATATAAAAAAACATCACATAACTAGACTATCTCTCCAGAAAACCAGCACCACACAGATGCCAGTGTTCAGTCTCTGCCCTCAGGATTTAGGGATGTTATTTCTTTTTTCTCAGCTCATGAAGCCACACTTATCCTCTGTTTGAATGTTTTTGTCTTAAAGCCAAATAATCCCAATAGGTACAAGCAAATGGAGGCAGGAAAATGAGGGCAGAGCAGGTAAGTTTTAAAGAGGGCAAAACAAATCCTTGACATACAGGGAGAGACTGAAGGACAGGATTTTCCATTTGTCCTCAGTTTCAGCTGAGCTTTGCATCTACTGACATCTGAGAGCTTCCAAAAATGTGCCATCCCTGAGAGCCAGAGTGCATCAGAGTTTAAAGTTACCTAGAAAAAATGGCAGAGGGCAAGCGGTGCACTTGTATCTGTCTATACCACAGATTTATCTTTTCCCTGCCATTTTTTCATCAAGAAATTGTTATTGCTTCAAGAAAGGAAAAATGCAGCAGTTTTTTTGCCTGGTCTTTAAAAGAAATGAGCATCCTCAACCACAAGTGGAGGCAATGGGACCTGCAAATGCTCAGCACCTCTGAAAATTGACATACTCTGCGTCAAATCACGTGTAACCACAAGACCCACCCTGCAAAGCAGTCATGACCAGGATGCTGATCCCTGGGCACTGGCACAGGTTATTCAGGCTGTATAGTCTCCGTTCTTGGAGATATTCAGAAGGCATGGTCATGGTCAAAAGGTCATGGTCCTGGGAAACCTTATCAAGGTGTCCCTGCTTGAAGATGTGGGTTGGACCAGGTGACCTCAGAGATTCCTTCCAACCTCTACCCATCAGTGAGTCTACGATGGAGAGGGAAGGGCATGAGGATATCCAGGGTTCCAGCCGCTCCACCATAGCCCACTGGCAGCAGGAGGTAGCTCAACAGAGATAAATCACTGAAAGATCATTGCAAGGACCAAAGGGCTGGATCATGCACAGCAGAGTGGAAATTACTGTGCAACTCCACAGCCTGGCTTGCTTCCAGCATTTTCATGAGCTTGTTATCACAATATTTATACTTTTTAAAACTCCAATGAGTTACAGCAATGCAGTATGGGCATAGTCCTTCTAATATATTTTTTTTTTCCCACCTAGGAAAGATTGTACCAGGATAAACATTTTTATTCCAGTGATATGGGATGGATTTACAGACGTATAAAGGGTGAGTGTTACAAGGATGGAGCTCTTCTCGGTGACAACCAATGATAGGACAAGGGGTAATGGGTACAAACTGGAACACAAAAGGTTCCACTTAAATTTGAGAAGAAACTTCTTCTCAGTGAGGGTGACAGACACTGGAACAGGCTGCCCAGGGGGGTTGTGGAGTCTCCTACTCTGCAGACATTCCAACCCGCCTGGACGCCTCCCTGTGTAACCTCATCTGGGTGTTCCTGCTCCGGCAGGGGGATTGGACTGGATGATCTTTCGAGGTCTCTTCCAATCCCTGACATTCTGTGATTCTGTGATCCTGTGTGTGATTTGGGAGTGGGATGGTGGTCGTGGTGCAAAGTCCTGCAAAATCGAAACCTGGCACCCAGGCTGCTCTCACCCTGACCCCTCTTTGCTGGGTCTCTGCTTCGCCCCAGCTGAGCCGCAGTCACACTGAGGCCAAGGAGAAAAGAGGACAGCCTGTCTATGCTTAGGTGGTGCCATTAAGATTTGGCAACAGCATGGTATTTTTGTGTAGCTAGACAAAATAAAGGTAAGGCATCAGCTGAGCTCCTTTCATAAACCGAAGTAAATGGAACAACAGCACATTATGGACTATATACTTTTATACCTAAACTTCCTGCTGCAAGTTATGGGTTACTATGTTTTCCCACCCACTCCAGAACTGTCCACTCGAGGTGGTTACATGAAGAAACCCCCCCAGCAGAGACAAAGCAAGTCCTGAAATTAGTTAAAACTGGAATGGGCTGTAAAACATCATGACATCCTGTCTGCCCCTCAGTTTTAAATTTGATTTGGCTGAACCAGTTTTCAAACGGGCTGGAGAGCCAGAACGGGCCAGTGGGATCACCCCGAGAGGCAGACGGTGGAAATTCATCTCCTCATGCCTACCTTGATCAGAGCAGTGTCCCCCTCTACCAGGGAGGGTGGAGTCCTTTTCTGATAAAAGGCTGAGCTCAGCAGACATTAAAGGAAGGTTGTTACTAAAGATCAAAAGGTAGGAATGGGAGATAGAGCTGCAACATTTGCAAAGTTACCAGAGCCTTGCAGTGAGAGTAAAGAGAGAGATGCTGGGATGCTAAATGAATGGAGCAATCTAGATAATGATATCAGAATTAAATTAATTAAGATTAAAGAAAGATTGCAAGATTAATGTTGTAATCCCGGCCCTGCTGGAGTCAATGAGTGTTTTGTGGTTTGTGTGGGGCTTGATGAAGAGGCCGAGATTTTGCTTCCAATGCATAACAAGACCAAGGAAGGTATGAACAAAAAGCTAGTTTACAAAGAGCCAATTAAATTAGGGAATAATTGAGCTGTGGTGGCCTCATAGTCACAAAATCGAAACCATGCATGGCTGGAGCATCCAGCAACATAAATACAATGTGGATCAACATCATCACTGATCTGTACACTATAGGGCATTCACAGAATCATAGAATCATACAGATTGGAAAAGATCTTTAAGATCAAGTCCAACAGTTACCCTAACACTGCCAAGTCCACTGTGAAACCATAACCCTAGTCACCACATATACAAGTCTTTTAAACACCTCCAGGGATGGTGACTCCACCACTTCCCTGGGCAGCCTGTTCCAATGCCTGACAACCCTTTCCATGAAGAAATTTTTGCTAATATTCAGTCATGATGGCTTTAGACTGGCTATGGTAGGATACTAGATTTGCCATAACGTCTGGCAGGACAAAGCTTTCTAGTCTACTCCTATTCTATTCTATTCTATTCTATTCTATTCTATTCTATTCTATTCTATTCTATTCTATTCTATTCTATTCTATTCTATTCTATTCTATTCTATTCTATTCTATTCTATTCTATTCTATTCTATTCTCAAATTTAAACCAACAAAGTGAGTTCATGCTGAATCAGCACTTTGCATCGTGCAGATCTGGTGTATCTGTTTCAGGAGTCACCACTCTTCGTTAGGATTTACTGTTCCTCCAAGCAAGCTCCTTGAGGGCCAGCAACAGGCACATTTGTAGAGGAACCTCTTGAAAACATTTATTGAGCTTAAAATCTTCCGGCACGTAGCATTCCTGTGCAGTAGTGCATTATGTTAATGAGAATTTGGCCACCGATGTCAAGAAAAGGGAATGTGAAAAGGAGTTGTAGGGCTGTGGCAGCCCCACGGCCAGGCAGCACGGTGCAGCTGCACAGACCTCCGTGGCAGTCACCTCACTGCCCAGATAATTTGCTCCAGCTGCTAAGCAGGTCATAAATATCTGGTGATTATTTTGGCCCCTGGAGCCCTGTTAATGCTTTCACAGTTTGCGTTCACTGTTTTGGGTGTCACACTCTGGTCTCAGTTTTAGGGCAGCATGCTGAAGTGAATGGGGAAGGGGTGGATTCATTTTGATCATGCAGCAAAAATTGAATTTCAAATAAAAGTACAGATGCTGATGAATACTTTTTCCCTTGTAAAACATGGGAAAATGCCGTATTTGTTCCATAAGGGCAGGAGTCTAATTTTTTTTTCTCTTTCACAAATGCAAAAGGAGGAAAGCGTTTTCTGTTTTAAAGAGAAGGAATAATATGCTACATAGTTGAATCACTTTGATGTCAATTTTATTTTGCAATCACTTCATAAGATATTCATTTAGCCTTTTACATTCCCTCAAAGTGTAGAAGTCTACGCACAACACAATATTATCTTACTCTTTACTATAATGATGAACGATAATGAGAACACATAAGAAGATTTTACTTGTGCCCAAAGAAAAATCTGCTTTACCCCAGAAGAGAAGGATTTTGCAGATCAAATTAATATTATAAAACCATACAATTTGTCAAAATAATATGTCTTTTGTTCTCTGAACCCACTGTGAATCACAGTGTCTGCATGCAAATACATGGTGAACTATTAGAAACGGATAGGGTTTTTTGTAAAATTTCTGTCTATGAAAAATACCTGGTCGATAAAGCTAAAAAGACCCAAAACAAAACAAAACAAAACAAAACAAAAAACAAACTAAAAAAACCCCACCTCTGTTCCACTCCTGTCCATCATATTTACACAACATAAAAAGTCTAATATTTGAAAGCTAGATTGCAGCTGTTATATAGAAATGCTGTTAAAACCCAGCCTAATCCAAGGCAGGAGTATCTTTGTTCGAGTTACTCAGAAACTAATGGATCATATTTGATTCCTCTCTGAAATTAGTATGTGCATGGAACATGGAATATAGCATAGTACCTGCAATATAGCTTGTTACATCAGTTCAGTTCAGATTCTGGTTACTCTTCTGTTCCTGTATTTAATGTACAGCCTAAAAGTAAATATTAATAGTAAAGTGTGAGATAGCAGAAAAAGCCTGATAAAAACACGGAGTGGAAAGGTCATCTTTGCTGTCTGATCCAGCATCCCCAACATATTTTCTAGATTTTTATTTCTTTCTAAATACTTCAACACTGACCTTCCTACGGCACTCTTGTTGGAAAGCCTTGTTCTAGTAGCAGTTATTACTGAGCAGGTTTTCTTTCTTGGGACACATATGACACAAATAAAACCAAACTATGTCAGGAGTGATTGTAGTGCAGTCAAATGAAAATCCAAAGAAATCTAGGAAACAGCACTGCCCATCAGAGTGAAAAAAACCTAAATAAACTACATAAATTAGACAGAAAATATTTGGAAACTGCACAATGTGGGGTCTGTCCAGTGCTGGGGTAAGAGCCCCCCTGGTATTGTAGGTGCCACTTTTCTGCAGGGGAGGAAGAGTGGGAATGTTTTCGTACCATGGGGAAGCACGCAAACCTTTAGTTCATATTTGCTGTACCTACACAGTTGCAGAGTTAATCCCTCTTCCCTTAATTCATCCGTAGAGCATCATGGCCTTGGTCAGAAGCCAAAAGGGCTTTGTCAGACACTCAGCTGTGCACTAGATCACAGGAGCTACCTGCACTGAGAGGTTTTGTTTGGTTCTGCTGTCATCACGGAGCAGATTAATGGGAGAAAAAGGAGTGGAAAGAAGCTCTCACTCTGGCAGCTGCATCCCTCCGAGCAGCCCCTTGCACATGTGTGGCGCCTGCATGAAAAATGTGCTGGAAATGGGAGAGCTGCTGCACGACTGCAACCCGCAGCCATCCCCACATCCCCAGGGATGTCCAAAGGGATGGGTTTTGTTTGGGTTTTGTTTTATGGGGGGGGTTGCCCACTCATAGTAGTTGTGTATAAAGCATAATTTCTATAATTTGTATTTTTTTTTCCTCCTGCTATTTCTGTCCTCTTTCATCATGGATAAATTACCATGAAGGAAGCTGATGGGGCTAATTAGTTCCAAGCAGCGTTAATTTCTCTGCTTCGAACTCTTTGTTACCCAGTCAGATTGCTCCACTTTCACAGCTTACCTTTTCAAACCTCTTCATTCACAGAATCACACAGAATCACAGAATGTTAGGGGTTGGAAGGGACCTCGAAAGATCATCCAGTCCAATCCCCCTGCCAGAGCAGGAACACCCAGATGAGGTTACACAAGAAGGTGTCCAGGCGGGTTTGAATGTCTCCAGAGTAGGAGACTCCATAGCCCCCCTGGGCAGCCTGTTCCAGTGTCTGTCACCCTCACTAAGAAGTTTCTTCTCAAGTTTAAGTGGAACCTTTTGTGTGCCAGTTTGTACCCGTTACCCCTTGTCCTATCATTGGTTGTCACCGAGAAGAGCCTGGCTCCATTCTCGTGACACTCACCCTTTATATATCTGTAAATATTAATGAGGTCGTCCCTCAGTCTCCTCCAAGCTAGCACCTAATCCTCTATTTCTTCTTTTTCTTTCTTCTATTTTTTTTTCATTTTGCTCCTATAGGGAAAACATAATTCCACGTAACTCGGACATAGAAGCTCGTGTTGGAAATTACACATGGATGCAAGAAATATTTTGCCTTGAATGGAAATGCATTCAACAAAACAGTAGCCATGGCAGGACATACACAAGGGGTGAGTTTACCAGCAAAATGCAACCACCATAATATCTAATGTCAGGAACTAACTGACCCAGCTGCTTTCTCCTAGGCTTGTGTAGAACAAGGAATGTTCCCACAATTCTTACATCAAGCTGGAAACTGCAGTGCTCGTGTGAATAAGTGGTGTAGCCATCAAAGTCAGCCAGAGTTGTGCAGCTCCACTTTCATCCGACGACTTTGCTCTCGTGGCTTCCAGCACAACCAGGCAGATGTTCCTCAAAGCTCAGGCTCACATGCGCTGGTGGCAACTCGAAGCAAGGCTGGCTCAGTAACCACAAATATTAAATAGTTTTGGCAAGTGGCAAATGAAACTTTTTCATATGCACTAATATTTACCACCAAGTGTCATACTTCTTACACCATAAAAATGAACTTACCTCATTTCCTAGGAAGATGGAGTCTGGGCACATGTAGGGACAAGGTCCTTGGCTTATGTAGAGACTTGAAAAAATACCTTGTCACATAGTCATACAGTCAAGAACTGGAGAAGAAAAGGCTGAGAGGGGACCTTATTTACGCCCACCTTAAGGGTGGGTGTCAAGAGGATGGGACCAGACTCGACTCCTTTCAGTGGTGCCCAGCGATAGGATGGGGGGCAGTAGGCACCAAATGAAGCACAGGAGGTTCCGTCTGGATATGAGGAGAAACTTCTTTGCTTTGAGGTGCCAGAGCCGTGGAACAGGCTGCCCAGAGAGGCTGTGGAGTCTCCTTCTCTGGAGACATTCAAACCTGCCTGGACACATTCCTGTGTGATCTGCTCTGGTGAACCTGCTTTAGCAGGTGGGTTGGACTGGATGATCTCCAGAGGTCCCTTCCAACCCCAGCCATTCTGTGATTAAGAGGTGGTATTGTCACTGCTTGGCCAATGTCTCACCCAACCCTGTTCCCACCTGGATGCAGGGGAACTGCGGCTCTTCCATGATGTGCATTGCTCACACCGCTGAGCCCGCTGCCTGCAGCAAGATGCTCCAAACACTTGCACCCTCCTTTAGCTCAAGATGCCTGTAGAAAGCAAATGGCAGAATTAGGACCACCCTCCTTTGACTTCTTAGCTGTTATTCTGAATCTTGAATAACGTTTTCACTGTTGCTTGTCCCTGTTGACTCTACAGCTATGCCCGAGATGAGTAAATGGCACGTAGGCAGGTAAAACCTGCTGAACTTCAAAAGTTTTGTACTGGAAATGAAATCTGGCTTCTGTGGCTCATCTACCTCATTTCTTGATTTTTTTTTTTTATTATTATTTTTTTGCTAGGCAGATTTAGGCCTCGTCTGCATGGAAACCTCAAGGGGAAACCAGGGGTTAGTTTTCAGTCAGCAGAGCCTTTTTTCAGAAGCTCCTTTTAAATGAGGAAATAGCAAACCCGTAAGCTGGGAAGTAGATCCTGAGTCTCTTTCCCAAGCTGTCTGCTTGTGTTAGCATCTCCAGTCATTCAGTTTTATTTTTCTGATAATTCGTTGTCAGATGACTTTGACACAGATTAAAATTAAAAAATAGTAAAAAAAAAAAAAATCCAGCATATCAGAAGATGGTTCATCTCTGTAGATGAAAAAAACACCTCTACCTTCTGTTTTGAATAAATTCAGATTTTAACTGAAGTCACCTGGCTTATTTCCAGTTTACAGTAATTCTATTCCACTTACCTGAAATTCTCCTTTTAATACAAGTCTGATGAAATATTTGCCATCTCTCAACTGCATGCGATGGTCGCAAAGTGCTACAGGAGCAAGAGTGGCTATGACAGGGGCAGGTAAAATGATTTCTTTATAGGTACTGATAACATTTTCAAGAGCATCCTCCACTAGCATGAGCCTGTTTCCCTGGAAGAGACGTGGAATTTCCACAGACTCAGACTGGAACGGAATTAAGCTGACACAGGTGCTTTTGTACATCCCAACTCTCCCCAGTATATTCTGTATAGTTATGTTGAAGTCATTCAGATCATTAGTTGTCTGGAAAGACAGGACTACACAAGAGAAAAATGAAGCTGGAAGCCTAAAAATCAGTATCATTAAACAAGAACAGTGAGAGTATTTGATATGGGCAATTTTATTTTCACCGTGATGGTTTATTTCTGGTTTCCTTTGATGCCATATTTTGCCTAATGTTTTTCTTGAAGCGAAGTGGCTCAAAATCTCCTGTGAAACTAAAGGCTCAGAGAGATGAAGCTAAAAATGCTCTTTGTGTTTCAAGTAGTGTTTTGGTACAGCTGTTTGGCAAGCGCTGTAAATACTTACTGCGTTTTATTTCAAGGCTCAGAGGCTTCTCTTATAACCTTACATCCTTTATTGCTCCAAAACAGCAGCAAAACCCAACATTTTCCCATCTATATACGATGTGTTACTAACAGAATCCAGCCCAGAAACTCTGGTGGGATGTCTGTGCCTTCCGAATGTCCTAACCTCTCATGTGGAGTTGGAAAGTGGAAGCCACCTTCCTCTTCATTGTCATGGCAGTTTAATGCCTGAGAGATGTTCACCCCTGCACCTATAGGCTGTGTTACATTTATACGTTTTTTTACTACATTGTTTTGGTGCTTCATAATCCTTCAACAATGTAAGAAATGTCATAAATATGGAACATCATCTCGTAAAATCATTGCCTTTTACAGTGGTAATTTGGAAAATTATTCATGATCTGGTGTACTCTTCCAGTAGGAAAGTGGCAAGCGGAACTGACGCTCAATTAAAAGATGAGAGTGAGAAATAAAATAACTGAAAGTATCCTGTTCATCAAAAGACCAAGGACCTTAACAAACTTAACAAACCTATTCTCCAAATGATTTAAGAAGCTGACAAATAAGGAGAGGTTTACTAATCACTGTGGTCTAACCTCATTTCACGGAAAGAAATGAGGGGGTTTTGTTAGTACATCAAAATGGGATCCAAAGGTGACAGGATTCCTTCATGGTTTGCTCATGGATCTACACCTCTTGTTTTGTTTCAGAGGATGGTGATACAGTCAGAAATTCTTCAACAACTGTTCACTTCTGTTCCGAAGCAATATCTAAAGCAGGGCACATGCCAAAAGGCATATAAGAAATTCATGTTCTTTTAAAATACGTTATCCTGTCTAATAAAAGGTAGAACTTTACTGTTATTCAGAGGTGGATGATGTCCTGATTTACAGTTCAGATACAAATAAGAGTTTCATTTCACATCATCCTTTTTCTTTATAAGTGAATATCTGAATCACACACTGAAAAAAAGCAACTGCAGACCACTTCTATAAACCCAGTTACGAGCAAGTGGTGCGGACAAATTTAAGAAAAAAGCCTTATTTTCTCCCAGTTTTCTTACAGATTTTTTTTCCCAATAAATCTTCAGCCCAGCACCTAAAGCACCTCATCAAATGGGATTTAGACACTCAGCTTCTTTTGGAAGCCCCTAAACGATTACCATAGGCTTTGCAGGACCTTTAACATCTACCCTCTCCATAAACCGCTCCCCTCCACTCCCCCAACCCATATATACTCACACTCAGCCCTTCTTCCTACTCTGAACTCAAAAGCAATAGAAAAACTGAACCCTCACCCCCAGTTCAGTTGCTGGTGTTATCTGGCAGCATTGCTGTTGGAATGGTTGGAAGCCAAGCAAATATGTATTTAACGGGAATTATGAAAATCGAAAAGTACAAGGTTCAACTTTTTCAAAAGCACCTCCTTGCCCCACATCAAAGGGCTCATTGATTTCTTGCTCAAGTTTTAACTGAAGTGAAAAGTGGGTGAAAGGAGGTGGGGAAAAGAGCAAATCTAATCTTAGGAGCTGTGTCAAGCAAGTACTTTATGATCCATCTGAAGCTGATCATGAGACAATTCCTGAAAGTAAATATGATTTAATATGCCTGGCAAATGTTATGAATCTATCTGAGCATATTCTCCAGGTGAGAGATAGCTCATCTTTTACCTTGCTCCCATAGTACATTTTTGGGTGCCCCTGTCCTTGAACTTTGTATTCATTGAAATCCCAAGTAACTCATAGTAATGAAGTGTTCAACTGATTGACCAGGAAGATTGGCTCTGCTGACTTCAGCACTTAAAAAGGGAAACCGCTCTGTTCTTTTAACCACTTCAACACTCACCATCTCAGTTTATTTTCTTATCCCATTTAATTTCTGTTCAACATCAAACAGGAAGCAATTAAGGTGAGTCTACAACAAAGCCGCCCTCAAAATACATAGCTAGGTCCCTAGTTCAGAATGAAGGTCATGCCCTGAAAATGTTATTATAAGTATTTGGAAGGAATGCAAAGCCCATATGCTGTGGTGACTGGTGTTAAAACAGAACACCTAACTTTTATTTTCAGCAGGCAGATGACCATGGTCAAGACAGACACTGTTATCAGCACCTTGAGGCACTGGTGGGAACTGGTTGAACGAAAAAGCGCATTAGATGGATTATTTTAATCTGTTGGAATTAATAGAAGGGGGTAGGAAGAAACCCAACTCCTTACCAAGCTGCAAATGATCATAATTTCCTCTCATCTAACTCCCCTTAGACTTTTGTCAGGTCACTGCCATGATGACAGGGAGAGGGATGTCATGGAAATAAGCATCTAATGACAACAGTGTGAGACAAAGCAAAGTCTTTACACAGGATTTAGCTAATTATATTTTGGGCAAATATTTATTTATCTAAAAACAAAATAAAAATCATTTTAAAAGAAAAAATGTATTTAAATAAAAAATAAAATTGTGAAATGTTATGGCACAGAAGTTCAAGACAAGTATAAATCCAGTTGCCACAACTGCTGCGTATTAATGTTGCACATTTTTCTATAAAGACTTTATTAAAGGTATTTACATGGCATTAAGATGTGTAAATATATACAGCAATCTGGGGACAACTTTTTTTGGGGATTTCATATGAAAAAATGCCTTAAATACAAAATTTCAAAAGAAAAAAAGTTGAAAAGTTCATCCCCAAGCATGAAGAACATCCCATCATCCCTTATGCCCAAAGTATCAATTATGAGGCAGTTTTGAGGTGCTGGCCAAACCCTTGGGAGATTCAGCCAAGGTTGTGTAGTCTCAAGTTAAATCGCACAGCATGCAGTTGCAATAGTTCCATACTCGATGGACTGGTGTAGTTCATGAGTGATATTAAAAACACTAATATTTTACCATAGGTTCAGTCTAGTTTGGGTTATTCTGAGTGATGCCCAAGAGTTCCTATGCACAAGAGTTCCTTAGCTGCTCGAGTTTGTGTTTCAACTGTTCTCTCCTCCGCCTCAACTGCTCTTTCTCTGCAATCAGTCTGTGTTCGTCTGACTGGATGGAAAGAACGTACTCCGTTGCTTTTTTCAGGATGACAACCTTGGGCGCCTTTTCGTTGTTGGCCACCTCTGGTATCTGGTCACGCAAGGCAAAGAAACTCAGCTTCAGCTCATTTCTCCTCTGGCGCTCCAAGACGTTGTGCGTTCGCCTCTTATCGTTCTCTTCAGAATCTGACGTGCGGGGACTCGAGCATTTTCGGTTATTGCTGATCTGTTTGAGGACTCTGCCACTGTCCAACTTTAGCCTTTTTGCAGCTGGGTATTCAACCTTGGTGGAAGGAGGAGCGGCATAATTGTGCTGATGGATGTTGACGTGACACCGTTTGAGAACCAGTGGGCTGTGGTGGGGCTTACTGTGCTCTTCTGATGTGTCTGTGCTGGACTCTGTGCTGGATTCCGATTCATTTGCTTCAGCTAATGTAACGACATCAATTTCCTCATCTTCCTCTTGTTCTTCTTCTGCAAGGGTGTGAAAAAAAACATAAAAATTATTGTTTCAGCAACTGACCTGTGCAGATACTCTCAAGACCACTGTATTTATAAGGGAAAGTTACTCTGAGCTGCACAGTGAGGAGGAACCCACTGACAAACCCTTCTTAAACCCATTTGATCCTGCTGGACTCCACTTTCCCCAAGAGCCTTTCCTTTAAGGAAGCAACACTTAAGAGTGCAATAGGACACGCGGACCGCGCTCCAAAACCCAGCTCCCCGATTTCAAAAGTTGCAAAGATCTTGCGTAATTCTGAGGAGCGCATGAAAGATAGCAGGAAAGTTTAACCTCGGTTGTCAGCAGTACAGCGCAATAAAGCTCCCAGACTCAAGCTGCCCTTAATTAAGGATTTAGAAGGCTTTGGCCACGCCTCAAAAGAAAGCTTACTTAACACACATGTGTATTCAGAGACATTTTCTGAATCTCTCTTGATCTGCTAATTTGTGGAAAATCCGAAGGGGGGAAAAAGGAAGGCTGAAGGACTTTTGAGCAGAAACTCACTTTCAACCCAAATTTATGAGTGAGCGGAACACGCTGTCAAATACCTAAGGAAGCGTTTCTAAAACTTTCCCAGCCCCATTCACTCCTCTGCAGTCACTTTCACTAGCACCTCCCTGACTGCACATTCCCCCCGCGGCTCTCGAGTTAACTCCTTCCCGGCCCACGGGTGGCACCGGGAACAGCTTCACCGGGACACCGCACTGGAGAGACCGGCTCTGACCCCGTTACGAAAAGTTCCTCTGTCCCTCCTCCGCCTTTTTTTCCCCCCCTTTCCTCCCTCCACCCCTGGAGGAAAATCTGGGCTCGTTTTCCAGGAAATAAATTCGTCGGGAGTCTCTCCCTGTCTCGCTAACGTGGCATTTAAAAGAGACCAAGTGAAGGGGGGGGGGAGAGGCGGGCGGGGGGCTGCCGTCTCGCTCCCCCAGCGGAGCCCCAAAGGCGCCGTGCGGGTTTCCACTCCCTCTCCCGAACACGCGTGGGGCCCACTCACCCGAGTCGCTGCTGGTGGTGGGCGGCGTGTCGACGCCCAGCAGGGACGCGGGGTTGGCGCCGGGAGGTCCGGCCCGCGGAGCCCGCTCGCTGAGCGGGTAGGGGAAGACCACTGAGGGGTCGATGCAGTCGGCGGCGGCGGCGCCCAGGTCGTGCAGGTAGAGGCCGGCAGAGGCGGCGGGGGAGCCGGCGAGGCCGGGCGGCGGCGGCGCGGAGGGCTGCGGGCCGGGGCGGGCGGCGGGGCCCCCCTCCCGGCGGGCCTCCTGGTAGGAGGCCAGCTTCTGGGAGACCTTCTCCAGCTTGGCGGCGGCGGCGGAGAAGCTGCTCCACATACAGTCCTGGATGATGATGGACTTGACGAAGGACTCGTCGTCCGGGTCGCAGATGAAGCTCTGGTTGACCATGTCCCCCCCGAGGAGCTCAGTCACTATCTCCAGCTGGTCGGCGGTGGAGGGGAAGCAGGAGGCGGCGGCCAGACTGGAGCGGCGGCTGGGGGAGAGGGGCGGCGTGGGCAGCAATTCAAACTTCTTCCAGATGTCCTCGGACGGGGCGGGGGGCTGCAGCTCGCTGCCCCGCTGCTGCGCCGCCAGGTAGAAGTTCTCCTCTTCCTCCTCGAAGTAAAAGTAGGGCTGTACCGAGTCGTAATCGTAGTCGTAGTTCTTGCTGGGGAAGCCGGCGCTGAGCGGCATCGCGGCGGCTGGTGCCTGCGGGCGGCAGAGAGGAGAGGGGGGTGCTCGAGTGAGCTTCGCTCCGCCGCGGGGATCGGCTACCCCGGCCTCGGCGGGACCACCAGCCCCCAAGGCGTGCGGCGCTACCTCCCGGCTCCCCATGCCGGGTCGGCGGGGAAACGCGCAGTCGCGTTTAGTAATTAAAAAAACGATAATAAGAAAAAAATTGCACAACCTCCCTTCACCCGCGTCCAAGCTCGGCAGGGCAACCGGGCGGCGCGACCTGATCTACCGAGGGATCGGCTCCCGGGCCACCCCTCCCCGCGGCCGGCGGCGCCCCCGGAGCGGCTCCCGCAGCTCGGCCGCCCTGCGCCGCCTGGTGCAGCTCGGATCGGCTCCCCGCCGGCCGCCCCTCCGCGCTCACACAGGGAACAGCTCCGTCCGGCACGGAGCCCCTGCTCTCCCGGAGTCGCAGCACCAGCCCCATCCCGCGTCCCCGGGAGGGAAGGAGCGGCGAGCGCCCGACAGCTTCCAGCCGAGAGTCGGGCTGCTCCCCAGCCACCCACCTGGGCAGCGCACGGGGACGGGCACGGACCTTGGCAAACTTTGCCAAATCGTGTAATATATACATATATATACGCATATATATGCATATAAGCAACACATGCAATAACCATAACCTTTCCTTGCGGGAGAAACACATGCATCCTCCCCACGCCACCCTCCTCTCTCCCCCCAAAAAATTAAAATCCGAGCACAAGAAAAAGGATGAGGCACGCCGGTGCCCCGGCAGAGGAGAGCGTCCCTCGGGAGGGACCGTCGGTATCCACGTTCCCGGAGCGCAGCTCCGCCGGCAGCCCGGGTGTCACCAGCCCGTGTCAGTCCAAAGCCACAACCGCGAGGGATCGAGTGATGGGAAAAGCAGAGCCCCGCAACTCACCGGCTTCTCCAACGCGCCAGCTGGGAAACGTAGCGAGGCAATTATTGCGGGCGGCGCGGGGAACGACAAAATGAGGAAAAAAAAAAATATATGTAGTAAAATATAATTAAAAAGAACCGCCGAAAGGTACGGTGGAAAAAAAAAAAAAAAGGACAAAACGTCGGGAGAATGTATCTCTCTTCCTCCCACCACGGTTTCAAAAACACACGGAGCAGCGGAGAGAAGCCGCCTTCCCGGCGTGCAGCAGATTGTAAGGTCCAAGGCGGCGCGGCGCGCTCTGTCCGGTACAATAGAAGTTTAGTTGCTTTCCTCCTTTAAAGCGCCGAAGAGGGGCGGGCGGGAGGTGCCGCGGGGGCGGGGGCAGCACCGCGGGGCCCTGCGCGCTCCCGCCCCGCGCTCCCATGCGCGCCGCGAGGGGGCGGGCGCGCTGCCCCGCGCTTCTCCCCCTCCCGCCACTGGGCTGCGGAGAGATCCGCGCCGGCGCTTTTCTGCCGAGCTCCGCTGGGCGGGAGGGAGAGAAGCGGTGGGGGGGGCGATGCAGCTCCGCGGCCCTTTTTATTTATTTTACTTTTTTTTTTTTTTTGCTTTTTACTACGAGCCGAGCAAGAGAGGTCGGAAGTAAACATAGTAAAAAAAAATACTAGTAGGGATTAAAAGGCAGCTCCTCGCCGCTCCCCTCCTCCCGCCGGCTTTCCAGCACGGAGAGCGCGATGCCCCCCGATGGCGGCGGCAGGGGAAGGGGCTTCGCCCTGTTCCTCTGCCCACCCCACAGAGGCCTCGTCGCGCATCGAAGGGAGGGGGGCGGCCGGAGGGCGGCGGGGAGGCGCTGGCTCCCGGCACAAAGGAGCGTGTGTGGTTCGGGCACCCCCAGCCCCGGCCGCCGCTTGATTATCCCGCCTCTGCCGGCGCCTGCAGAGGATTAAACCGGGAGAAGGAGGCTGCGGGGGGGCGGAGGCGGAGCCCCACGGGGGTCACCTTGTAGCCACGCTCCCTTTGACGGTCCACGGGTGTGCCCCCGTTCCGGCCTTTGCCGCCCCCCACTCGGACACTCACCGGTGGCCCCTTCCCCGCCCCGGGTGACCCCCTGCCCTTTGGCCACCCCCGAGGGGGCGTCAAGCTGCAGCGGCTTCCGAGCCTCGACGGGGCGCCCCCACACCCCCACAGACTGGTCCGGCCGGAACCGCGGCCGGACCCCGTCAAACCGTTATCTGCCGCCGGCGACCCATGCGGACACCCCCGACCCCCGCCCGCGCAGCTCACGCACCTGCGGTTCACCCCCCAGCCCTCCCCCCACCCCGAGTTGCGCCCCGCGCACCCTGCGCCCCTTCTCCCGACTGCACTGGGTTCCGCACCCGCGGGAGATGGATGGACAACCCGGTGTGTCCCCCAAAACGCTTCCAGGCGGCTGTCCCGCCCCCACCGCGGGCACCCCCGCCGGGATTTTTTTATTCCTATGTGTGTATTTATTTATCCTCATCCCAAGCTTTTTTCCTAAACGCACAACAACCTCCAGCCCTGGGGGGTGATCGGGGGCGCGGGTCCGCCCCGCAAGGCGAGAGGACTTCCCTCCCCATCCCCCCCATCTCCCCTCCCCCGCCGCGCTGGGGGCGGCCCCGTTTTCCCGCCGCCGCTGCCGTGGGGCCATCGCGCCCCCTGCCGGCCAGAGCGCGCCCGCGGGAGGCAGCGCTCAGCCCCCCGCCGCCCCGGGCACCTGCGGCTCCCCCGACCCCCCCAGCGCCCTGGGCTGCACCCCCCCACCAAAAAACGCCTCCCTCCAAATGCCCCCTCTTTTTTCCTTTTGACCATTTCTGCTGAGCAGCGTTTCGCCGAGCCAAGTGTCTGCAAACATCAAAGTCCTCACGGAGCAGAGGGCTGCAGGCAAAAATTTGGACCATTTTCTCCTGCCCCATGTCCTGTCAGTAAGGGAGGGACAGTTTTACGCGGAAAGGGTGATAAAACAACCTAGAGTCGCTGTACGGTCATGGCGTGTTGCAGATGCTTCACCTACTGACGTTTTCAGAATCGGATTTACCCTTGCTCAGAGATGGCTTAAAATACACCGCGCTATTTTTAAAAAACAGCACCTCCTGTCTATAGTAGACCTTGCTGCTGTGAATGGAAATAACGTGACTAGAGGCAGGCCTGAACTCAGCCAGAGAGGTGCAGGTTCCAAATTAATCTAGTTACAACTAGTGTAGAAGTGGTGTGGGCATTTTTATCTATGTAAGAACAGCATCGGAATAGCTGCATACACAATCAATGCCCTTAAAATTGTAAAAGCTGTTGAAGTTCAGCCAGAACTGGTAATAGTAGAAATATTTTGAAATTACTCCAGTACAGATAGGGTTGAAAATCGTAATCCCATTTGTGATGCAATATAATCATAGGCAGAGCAATTAACTGTAGTATCGCAGAGGATTATGGCTTGAAGTGAGGAATAAGTAACGTGAGCAGATGGACTCTTAAAATACCTCGTGTTCACATGAATGGAAAAACAGGAAAGGAGGACTGGAAGAAATGTGCTATTGAAACAATACAGCCTTTAGAGGAAACAGTCTTTAAAATATTCTATAGGATTTCTTCCGGTCTCTTGCAGACTGCAAGTTTTCTTGTTTTTGGGGAGCCAAGAGGTGTGTGTACCAGTGCAGCTCTTACGTGGCAGTTTTAGCATGGGTGAAGAAAGACATTTTGCTCTGATTTCTTATGTCCAGCCCCAGCTGTAAAAGAACACAGGCAAGGTATGAAATCAGTAAGTATAAATCTCCAGTAAAAAAGGCCATTTTGACAAAATAGCTGTTATATGGGAAGAATAAATACATAACAGTAAGGAGACAGCAGAGTCAAGGTGATTGTTTTGACATCGTGGGTTTAGTGATAAATGGGAAATGGGAGGGGGCTGAGCGAGAAGCCTGGGTGGAATTTATGTGTGATGGCAGAGTGGGAACCCGTGAGAAGCAGAAATGAAACTAAAACCTGAGAGAGAAGTGGAGATGGTGGAAAAAGCTCTCACAACTCTCTGCGCCTGGAAACCCCTGAGACAATTCATAATGTCATGGCATACCTATGCCACCTACTGCATGCTTATTTTCACGAGACATCTGCCATTTCTTTTTTCCGTGGACAATAAACCATCTAAAAATTGTAGGGTCACCAAGAATTCTTATCTATCTTCAGAAACTTCTACTGAAATTTTCACTTGACCTTTCCACATCTTTGCAGGTTGCTTGTCTTCCACTGGTGAGAAGTTGGAAAGCAATAGCTAGGTATTCATTAGTCCTGGAAAGTACTAACTGCTTGTATGAGACATTTACCCAAACAACGGCTGTCCTTGTGTTCAAAGCCGTTCAAACAGGTTCCGTGCACCTCTGTGCATCCGATGGCACCATGCAGGGAATGATGTCTCCACAGCTGTCCCAGCCCACCAAAGGACCCTGGTCCGAAAAGCAGGCCCACACTACACGGGCAAGAAGGATTGGATTTCCCTTATTACTATTAAAAAAAGAGAAAAGAAATATGTTACTTTTTCATCTCTTTCAGTGGCTGTAATTTCTTTAACAATAGGAGCTGAGGTGTGTGTAGGCACAAGCTGACGGTGTTTCTGCAAGATGCACAGCATTGACTAAATTAATGACATCTTCCCACCTCTCTCTTCCAGGCTCAGAAAGACTCACTAACAAGTACCTTCTCAATGGACTTCCCAAGCACGAAAGAGAAATGAAGACGTCTGGGAGGGCTACTGTCCTTGTCTGTGTACTGGGGTGAAAAACAGAGGCCGAAATACATAATCTGTTGAAAACATAAGGGACCAGCACTGCTGCAGTTTCTGTCATTACTAGCCCAGTATAGCACCCCCAGCTGTGGGCTACAACTCCTTAGAATGATAATACGGTCTGCAGAAGAAAGCAGCAGGTTTTGTGGATGATATGTCATCAGTAAATATGAATGAGAAGATCACAACAGTGTCATAAAATAATAAAATTAAAAATAAGATAAAATAAAATATTGTATTTTTAAACCACATGTAGTGTGTATCAAATACTGAGGTCCTCTCTGCTGTTGGAAGCCAAGGCTGTGTTTGTCCTCACCTTGTGGATGTTCATCTTCAGACAGTGATGTTGTGGGGTCAATGAAAGTGGCATCTGGTGTAACTTATTTATCTGACTCTCCCTCCTCCTCTCAGCTGTGTGCCCAAGAGTGCTTGTGGCAAACATGGCAGCTCCTTCCTCCACACCACGCTCCTTGTAAACTGCCAGCCTCTGATTCTCACTATGGAAAAAATTCAGACCATTTCCTGCAGACAGGAAAAGGGAAACGCACAGAATGAGACAGAAGAAAACTAAATGAGGAGAGGGCTAGAAAAAGAAAGTGTTATGCTGACATTAAATTACTCCCTAAACACTGCAGTGAGTACCATGCCCCTCACAGAAACACACAGAAATCCCAAAAAACTAAGTTTTGCTATCAAAAGAATTAGGACAGAGCCTGAACTGTTTCTCTGGTTTGGGCTGCAAACACCAGACTTCAACACAAACCAAAGAGATTTGAAGTGATCCTACCCAGGATCTATAGTTATGACACTAGAGTTAGCTATTAGTATTGGTATTGGTATTAGTATTAGTATTAGTATTAGTATTAGTATTAGTATTAGTATTAGTATTAGTATTAGTATTAGATGCCAACTTTTTGGATGTTGAGCCTGGTATAGTTGATTTTTTAATTTGACAGTGCATATGAAATCAAGTCTTCAGTGAAACTAAAATACTAGCTGTTTTTAAAGGCAGTCTGGCTTCATACAGGTTTGTATCAGTATATATTTGATGGTCGGACTAGATGATCTTAAAGGTCTTCTCCAACCTAAATGATTTTGTGAATCTATGATATTTGTCCTGCTTTATCCTGTTCTGTTGATTGTAAAATAGAAGATGGCATCAGGAGTGAACACAGAAAAATCTCTTTGATGTAATGTAACTAACTTTTTTTTTGGATACAGATAATAAAATCCTTTTCACCAGTTTTGGTCTTTCCATTGTGTGCAGCTTCTACCTTTTTTTTTTGCTTCAGGGTAAAGCTACCATAGCTGTTAGTTTACCTTTGTATACAGACAGTTTCACTTTGCAATTCTTCCAAAGTATCACAGTTACTTGGGTATAAAATATCAATTTGTTTTCAAGTGGGGAAGGCCTTGACTAGTTTAGTCTTATCTATATGAAATAAAACTGTTCAGATGTATATACATCTATTTTAAAATCTCTATACCAGCTATGTAATGATAGCTATTTTTGTTGTTTAAATACACTACCTGCAAACAAATTCAAATCCCATTGAAGCAACCCCCCAAAAATAAGAGTAGAGTTTGGATTAGCCCTTTCTACATGAATTAACACCTTTTGACACGGATAACTGGGAGGAACCGAGTTAACACCAGTAGTTTTGGCATTCTTTGATAGAAAAGTATTTTGTCCAGCTGTGTATTAAGGGTGAATTACAGGAAATCTGCATTGATTTAAGTGCATGATAAACAAAAAGATCTCCAAGGCTCTTGTGAAAGATAAACAGTTATTTTTGAAAGTCTGGGTAATTTAAATTTCTCTTCAAAAATAAAAAGAGCTGTTTCAGAACAATCAGCCCTGAAAGGCCGGTCATGCATCCCCACAGCCTTCACATTCTCTGAATTTTATGCTTCAATTATCAGATTGTCAAGATGTCCCAGCTCTGCTTGATTAAGTCCTCTTTAAAGCATTAAGACTATTTGCAACTACTTAATGATCCTTTCAGGTACCAACACTGTCAAGACTTTTGTTAATTTTAAGAGCTTTGATCTTCAGAGCTAAGATGGGATCAGAACCTCTCCGGTCCCATCACCTTGCTCCAGCCATTCCACGTCAGCCAGCGAGAGTTACTGAATGATGCTCCCCATTCTACACCCTGTGGGGGACTGAATATCACTTGTGAGGCAGCAGGAATGAGTCTCTCTGCCTCCCCATGCATGTGGAGCCCCTTCCAGATTGCATCTCCAGTGCAGAAGGTCCCTTTCCACCCAGCGTTAATGCCATTGGGGGTGGGAAGGAGCTCCAGAGCAACAGCACAGCTGGGAGGGAAGGAAGGATTGGAGGTTATTGGGCAGGTTTCTGTTAATGTTCAAGAAAAATAAACAGCCCCTTCTGTAGCGACTTCCTCGCAGGTTTGGTATGAAAGCAGAGGAGCACGGAGCTCGCTGTATCTTTTACGGCACGTCCTGTGGAGGCACAGCTTCAGAAATATCTGAGTGTATCAGATATTATCAGGAGGAAGGAATGTGTCAGCTGACAACGAGGCTGGAAACTATTGAAACTATTGTCAGCTGGACCTTTATCATAATTATCTCAAGTCTCTTTGAGAATTAATACCCAACAATCCTGTCCTCTCTCTGCAAACAGGTGAGTACACAACCCTTCCACAAATAATGCAGCTGTTTGCAAAATAGCTGCTTTAAAGCATTTGCTACCAAATTAGCAGGTTCAGCCACAGGAAAACATCCTGGTAGAGAAAGTAGCCCCATAGAGGAAGAATGTCTAAAAAAGTAGATAGTTATGGGCTTTGGAAAACACCGGAGATTGGAGGTGTTACTGGTCTTGCTGCCATCTTAGGTTGTATTTGATTTTTTGGGGAGGTGGAAGGATGTATGCAATGCAAAGTCCAGTTCAAGCTGCTGGTGAAGATTGTCTGAGCTTCCTTTGGTTCCATGTTGAGCAAGCTCAAGAGTGTTAATGGGTTTTGCTTGTCTTGCTCAGCAGGTGAAATGATGATGTTCTTATCATCAGCCCCTATATTAATCTTGGAGCTCCTGTTTGATCATGTCTTTATGGGAGGGAGGAGATGAGTTTGTAGCAGGGAATTTGTAGGTATTTACAAGAAACATTTCTGACTTAAGGCGTCTGTCTTCCACGAGTTTCTGCTACCAAGTCATGTCTTCTTGGGTCTGGTTTACCGAAGAGAACAGTCACATTTAAAAATTATGTTGGTGAGCTGGGAATGAGTACAGTTGGCCTCTGAAGTCAAGGACAAATCTTTTTCAGTGCTATCCCAATGAAAACAACTTTCCAGCCATATTCAAGCAAAATTATACTGACTCCAGTGCTGAGAAACACATACCAATGACTGCAAGCATTTGTCCTCTGTTCAAGTTGTGTGATGCTGACACAGTGCATTCGTCTTCTGTTAGTGTGACGCTGACACCTTTCTCTCTTTGTGCAAAGCCTTTCAGAGTAGCTGCTCACAGCACAGAGCACGGCATTGGTGAACACACCATTAAACTCAGTCCTAAAAGACATCGAATGGTTTCTAACTCTTCACACCTGAAAACCTTTTCATGCTTTCAGCTGTTACAGTCTCCTAATGTCACGTGGCTGATGATGCTAATTTCTCTTTAGGTTTATTGCACTGTGCAGTTAATTCCAAATGGATTTGGGCATATGTAGCCAGGTATAGCTAAAATGTTACCTTGGCTAGATTGCAGGTTCCAAGGTTTCTGGGTCCTAATTGTCTCAGATCAGGCACTCAGGTTGAAGGGACAGCACTGAGAAGGGTGACCTAAGCCATCAGTCATACTCATGTCAGCAGACTTCGGTCGTGCAGTGTCACAGCCTCTGTGTTCTTCCAAGCTCTTTTTTATGACCATTGTAGCAGCATTTTTGTTACTTTCAGTGTAGTTTAGCTTAGCAGCAATCAGAGCAAATTCAGAGCTGTTCAACAGCACTTAGGCCAGACGTCTTGGGGAGATGAAGCATTCTTATCTGTGACTGCTGCTGCATTTTGAAATGAGCATGAGAGAGGGAAATACATCCACGAACATTTGCTGCCAGTATGGATTTAAAAGCAAAACACAGTCAGAAAGGCTACCAAAAAACTACTTAACTTGGCTGATAATTCAATTTGTTGATAAGAAAGAGGGAGTGTTTTGTCTCTCTATATCAGATAAGGGACTTATCACTCCCTGCACTGCCGATGATGAACATGTTCATCTGGCAGATAGTGGCAATAAAGCCGCATATCCCGTTTACAATGTAAGACATATGCTGCATCAAATGAAATTAAGGAAAATGGGTTTAGAACACTTCTTGGTAAATGCTTTTTAAACCAATTTATAATTAACCTGTGGAACCTCCTCTCGCATTTTGTTAGAAAGGAAAATACCATGCTTGAAAATGGATGTTTCATGTGAGCAATAATATAGAGAGATAAAAAGTGTAAAAAAAGGCAAGAAAGGACATCATTACTATGGGCTAGGACCACCTAGTTTAAGAGGTGGGCCGTAATAAAAAAATACAAGGTATTTTCTTCACACACTATCCAAAGGTAGGTTGTTGCTACATATAGATGTCTTTCTGCTCTGGCTGGCATTTTTTTAATATTGTACAACCAGACCCCCAGAGGATTGGGGCCCACCTTTGGCAGGAGAACAAGCACGTCCGGGAGAGAAGGACCTTCTGTCAAAACCATTTTCCAAGATGTTTGAAGCACAGTTCGATCTTGTGGTGCAGAAAGAGCCTAAAAGTGCTTGTGCTTTAATGCGCATTTCGTTGCCCAGGCTGGGGAGACCTCAGCAAGAAGATGTCAGAGACCATTGCAGTGCTGCCCAGAGCAACCATCTCATGTCTGGCTGCAGAGCCAGACCATCAATACAGGATCCCAGCATGGGCGCAGAGCCACATGAATGCCATTTACTTCTGCTGCTGAGGATGGTGAGGACAGAGAGAGACTACATCTGTTGGTACTCACTGATGCGAATCCATGTGGGTTGTACCCACACATCTGCATTGACCCACTCCTCAAGATTAAGTCTGAGCTTCAGAAAGCTTGTGTGCTCAACCAGGCTTTGACCTTGTAGGAGCAGTTCTGCTTCACCATGCCTGGTTCTCCATGTTTTCGTTAAGCTTGTGCATGGCAGGAAACGGGCTAAATCTCCAAAAGTGGCTGTGCTCTGTGTACTGATGGACAATTCCAGGGGACTGCTGAGACCCAGCCTATCTAACAGAGTTACCAGGGAACTGGGGCAACAGCCCTCAACTTGAAAAGACCAAAAATTGATTCAATCTTGCTAATAATTTGTGCTTAAGTAGGGCAGTTTTGTTTTCTTTTCTTACTTTGGAAGATTCTTGGTGTTGCTTAAACCCAGTAATTCCTCCTACTGACATTCAGATGATGTCCCTTTCTCCATCTGGGGAGGTTTACAGAGGGTTGCAACTATGACTACATTGGCAAGAAAAGCTTTGATCAGAAATTAGCCTGACAAGGAGTGTGCTGAGGGATTAATGCAGAACTGACTTCATCATCAGCTGAGAGCTCTGTGGAGGAGGAATTTAGGTCCTTCTTACACCCTCAACAATGCAAAGCAGCCATCATCAACAAGGTGTTCCCCAGAGGACGCTAATCACTCTCCTCCCTCTTGATCAGCAGTTAAGAGTGTCTCTCTTCTTTCTACTTATCACCTAGTCAGAGATGCCAGAGGCATTTCTTAGAAGATAAGAACATTATTTACACCCAGCCTTAGAAGGGAAAGACAAGGTCGTGAGTGAGCTACAACCATTATTGTTACTGTTATCAGTTGTATTGCAAAGGCTCTTAACCATGCTCAGACCCCATCTTGTAGGGCCAAGTGTGTTTTACTGACCGTACTGCCTGCCTTTGTTCTAAAGGAGCTTGTGAGATGTGCAGTGGGGAGGGAGATTTAGAGAACCAAAGTGGGTTGTCCAATACTGTCTACAGGAATAGAGTTAGGGAATCTGGAAAGCCCCAGATTTTCTGTAACCTATCAGAGCCTGTGTGTTTGGGAGACAGGGAACATCTCTGCTTCCTATTCACTGCCATTACGACTTATCTATAGATCCAAACCATATCATTTAAAGGATCTAGGATAACCCTTCTATACCAATATAGCTCTGGTCTAGTTCTTCTCATGTACATGTACCCTCCCGTGAGTGTCATGGGAAAGGACAATGAGAAATGGACCTTGCTTTTGGGGAGACCAGAAATGAAAAATAAGAATATATCCCTTTACAACCATCTAGATGTGCTACTTACTAAGAGCTGTGCATTATTTGCTTTTCTTTTTTAATAGACTACCACAAAAATTATACGAGTTAAGAGGTGGGACTGCTGAATGCTCCAGAACATCAAGTTCTACCTACATTTGTGATTAGAAGTTTAGGTGGGTATGTATGCCAGCCCCTACAAATAAAGAGCTAATATCTACAGCTAATCACAGTATCACAGTATGTTTGGGATTGGAAGGGACCTCAAAAGATCATCTAGTCCAATCCCCCTGCTGGAGCAGGAACACCTAGGTGAGGTCGCATAGGAACATGTCCAGGCGGGTTTTGAATGTCTCCAGAGAAGGAGACTCCACCACTTCCCTGGGCAGCCTGTTCCAGTGCTCTGTCACCCTTACTGAGAAGAAGTTTCTTCTCAAATTTAAGTGGAACCTCTTGTGTTCCAGCTTGATCCCATTACCCCTTGTCCTATCATTGTTTGCCACCGAGAAGAGCCTGGCTCCATCCCCATGGCACTCACCCTTTATATATTTATAAACATTAATAAGTTCCCCCCTTAGTCTCCTCTTCTCCAAACTAAAGAGACCCAGCTCCCTCAGCCTTTCTTCATAAGGGAGGTGCTCCACTCCCTTAATCATCTTGGTTGCCCTACGCTGGACCCTCTCCAGCAGTTCCCTGTCCTTCTTGACCTGAGGGGCCCAGAACTGGACACAATATTCCAGATGTTAGTGCTCTGATGTTCAACCACAAAGTACTTCTGCCTTCAGCTTATGCTTTTCTTAGCTTCCCTTGTTTATTTTTTTCCCCTCAAAAGAAAAGGAGAATGATCCCTGATAATATTATGTCTATGAAAACAAAGGCTTTGTGTGTGTGTGTGTGTGTGTGTGTGTGTGTGTGTGTGTTCACAGTCGAATTTACACAGGGTATTTCTAATGGGAAGGTGCAAGATCTTCCTTACATTCTCATATCTACATGCTCGGTCATTCTGTCTTGCAGTGCTGGCACTGTGAGATGTGTTATACACCTCCTTCAGAGTCCCAGACGCTGCTGCCTGCTAAAAACTAAGTAGATGGGAAGTCTCCTGGGTTGTTTTGCATGATGAAGATTCCTGACTGCCCTTAGCTTTTCTGTACTTGGAAATTTGGAGAACCCATTTGTAGGTCACTCAAAATCATAGAGGTGAAAGGGTGTCAGTGTGTTACATATCTGCAACATTATGGTCAAGACAGATACTGAACTACTTCAAACCAACAGATCTCAGTACCTGGAGTCCCATGGCAGCTCAGAGCTTAGGTAAAATTCACTTACCTCATTTTGCCCATACAGGTTTTACAGCCTCTTCTGAGCTCAGCTTTTGGTGAAGAAGGCCTCCACCATGGCTGGGTAGCTCTGAGGTGCCTCAGATACATCAGTGCATCACTGCATTACAGCTTTTCACCAAAGCTGCAGTGTAGACCTACGCCTGCTGCTGAAAACCTCAGGGAAACACCTGGAGGAAGAAGAGGGGTGGTCATCTACAGATGTGTGCAAGTAGTTTGTCTGAATAACTTCTATCCCGGCATTGGTCTGTCTCTGACAGTTTTTCTTAGTAGGGTCGTTCACTTGGCAATGCAGACTGTGACTTACAGTTTTTCTTGTGCCATTTGGGCCGGGAACACACATGTTTTGGTGGCCACACAAAGACCCTGGGACAGGGCAGTGATGAGAATGGATTTCTCAGTGTCCCTTCCAGCTGCCTCAGGAAGCCCTTTACACCTTCATAACCACAGATGTTAATGAACGTATCTGTCTCCCAAGCATCACAGTATGAAGGAGACACTGCATCATGGAAGCAGTCACATTGGAAGTTCAGACCTCAGCTTGTCTTCTAGCACTTTGCTGGGGAGCTGGGCCACCTGAGGAAGAGCAGAGGAACTCATCTTGTCTCTTATTTGACCTTGTAGCTCTTTCAGAGCCTGTGATTTCAAAACAACTATCTTGCTGCAAACTTAGACTTATCTATCATTCATACATATGAAACTCAGTAATAAGTTGCTCATATTTTCATTCCTAAAGTGGCTACAGAGAGATTTAATGCTGTTTAACTCACCCACTATCATTACTCCCTTTTTGTTACATCATTGCCTGAAGGCAAAGACATCGGTTAAGCTAGAAATGCTGGTAGTTTCTGAACAGTTTCAGTATCTGGACCAAATGACTGTTTGGTGGCTTAGAGTTGGGAAAGCAGGATACAAAAATCCTGATGACTGTATATTCAAGCAGAAGAGGGAATTCTGTGATGGGGGGTCACTGCTATACACTGGCTTTCAGGTGCTACATGAGGAAGGGGTGACTGCACCAGGCTCTGGTGCTAACTCAGCTCCTCCAAACATGAGAAAAGCCCAGATGCAAACTTTGTGGCTCAGCCCCTTGTTAATACATTCCCAAACACTGATTAAGAATGGTGAATGATGAGAGAAATGCAGGTTAATGTTGCACTCTGGCATTTTCCAGACTGCCTGCCAAATGAAAGCTTTGAAGGTGATGTGCAAATAGAGGCCAGCAGCCTGTACACAAGCGAGCTGGAGGGCTTGAGCTGGTGTAAATGCTGCTTCCTCTGAAGGGAAGACAAAAATAGGTTGCAGGGTGAAAGGTTATGTCCAAAGGGGAGTGTCAAGGGAAAAATTTTGGGCATGGGAATGGTTCGATATTATTCCTGAGGGCAAACTTTGGTGCCCCCTCATTGCCTTAGGTAGAGTCTGCTGGGAATAAGATGGAAGTGCGGGTAGCTGGGAGCTCAGAGGCATACCTGAGGGTGCTTGTAAGCTCTGCAAGGACGGTGATGTCATTGTGGGTCCCACTGGCTGATCCCACTCTTGATGAGGAGCTAAAGAGGAATTCTTAAGTTCCCAATCTCTGTGCTGGGTTTCCACTCCCTAAGTAATCCCTTTTTTTTTTAAAGCGAGCCCTCTAGGCAAGGCTGCATTCCATTTTCACCTACAGTCTCCTGATATGGAGACCAAACAGGCAGCTGGAGAAGAACTTCCCCCTGGTAATGGGCCACTTGTGTGATTCCTGTAGCTGGAGTGATGCAGGATTGACTTCAGCAAGTAGGTGAGGTAGTTTTTCTCAGCAGTGAGTCAAGTGCTCTGGGAGCTAAAAGCCAGCAGTTTCCCTCTTCAGTCCATTGGGTCTGCCCTGTCATTACTGAGAAATCATAACACCAGCTTCAAGACACCAAAATGTATTGCTGGAGTGTTACACTCCATGGGGGTGCCTGTCTCCTTCACTCCTGTTTCTGCCGGATGCGATATTCCTCGCTTTTTTTGGTGGTTTGACATCTTTGAGTGGAAGCTTGTAGGACAACATAGCAGTGCAAAGAACAGATTTTTAGGAAAGGAGAGAACATGAGGCAACGTTACTATAAAAGACGGAAGGAAAGCAGATTGACTCCAGTGTAAAATATTTACAGTAAAGCTGTTGACTTGGAATTGTCACAAATTCCTGTTTCAAATGAGGTTTCTTGAGGGCTTTGCTAAAGCTTGCAAGCCTTGGGGGCACGCCTGTCATATTCAGTACATTTCTACAGGCTTCTTTCCAGTGACTCTGGTCAAAATGTGAAGGCTTCAATGTCTCACCAGGTACTTGCCTGTCTGCTTGCTCTGGCTTTGACTCCTAACAGCATTAGTATCTGACACTGTGTTGCAAAGGTTGGAGAATGGATTGTATAGGTTGCAAATGGGCCAAACTGTTTCGTTTAGCTCTCACCATGAAGGGTATTTGGGGATTTTTCTCCATCTGTCCTACTTTCATGAGTTGAATCATAAAAATGTTTAGGTCAGAAGGGACTGCCAGAAGTCATCTAGCCTTCCATGAGGTTCTGCATGTTGTCTTTCCGTATAGGTACTCCCTTCTTTGCTTTGGAGCGTGAGGGTTGAAATTCCTCAGTGTTTTGCAGCACTGGTTGTGTTACGTGTATTTTTTATTCCCTTCATAATTTCTCATGTCTACCTCCAGGCAAACAGCATCAGATGTGGCTGGTCACCAGGTGATGGGTCAGAGTTACTTCCATGTGACAGCTTGTACCAACACCAGCATAAATTTGTTCTGAGGTCAGTATGTTGCCATATCATTTTTTCTTTTATATCCCCTACCATCTCTTCTTCCCTCCTCCCAAGCCACATGGATCCTGAAGGCTGTTCTAAGCTTTTATGGTATGATAAATGCATGTAATCATTAATATGAACAAAGGTAATGTGCTGCTTGGAGTATACAGAGGTGAAGTGCTGAATGTTTCCTTGCCTGGTTAGATCCAGAACAAATGCAGTAGGGGAGCAATCTGAATTCAGAAGGAGATGAATCATAGAATCATAGAACAGTTTGGATTGGAAGGGAGTTTCAAAGCTCATCTAGTCCCACCCCCCTGCAATGAACAGGGACATCTTCAACCAGATCACGTTGCTCAGAGCCCTGTCCAGCCTGGCCTGGGATGTCTACAGGGAAGGGGCATCTACCACCTCTCTGGGCAACCTGGGCCAGTGTTTTACAACCCTCTCTGTAAAAATGAAAGCACCATTGAATTTACGACTAGCTCTGGTTCATCTCTAAGTGGCAAGCCCAAACCTGGTGTTGGATGTCTGCAGGCAGACAAGGAAAACTAAGATTTGCAATGGTACTAGTTTACCCCAAGTGGAAGCAGAAATGGTAGCTATGGAATTTTATTTTCTTTTTAATTGATTCGAGCCAAGAAAACAGGCAAGGTCAGCAAGCTCTTGCTTGTAGTTTTGAGGGGAGGAAAGCCCATCTGTCCATTTGCCTTGGGCTCTGCAGGCAGCCATCTGCCTTAATAACCGAGCTGTGAAAAGCACAATCTCTGCAGGATGAAAGCAGAAGCAAAGGAGGAGCTGGGACCTGCCTCTCCCACCCAGAGCACTTCATACGAAGTGGCTGTCAATACCAAGCTGGCAATGGGTGGCATCTGAGTGCCACCAGTGCACAGCCATCCCTGCAGAGCAGCGACGGGGGGCCTGTGACATTGCTTTAACCACCATGGAGGATTCAGTTTGGGTTGTGTTTGGGTCTGGCCTCGACAGCAAACTGGCATTGAGCAAAAAAGGGCTGCAGTACGATCATTTCTGGTTAGCTTTGGGCATAAGGAAAACGTTCATTCTCAGGAGCGGACCTGTGTTGTGCTTGGCTTGCGAGCAGAAATGTCCTTATGACTGTGTTGTCACTAGGCTGTGTCACAGAGGGCATAATTTAAGTTTCACCAGTAGATATGACTGCAGTAGATATGTTATAAACATGGTATCTCATGGGGATATGGACCACACAGACCTGGTGAACTGTGGGAATGCATGGGAATTACATCCGATGTATACTTTCTGTCCCTGAGTGCGAATCTCAATAATTCCTGGAAAATTGTTCAGTATAATGATTAAACCCTGTTCATTAGCTGGCCAGTCTTGAGGAAATCTTGTTAATGGAAAGCTTGCCTGTACCCTGTACTGATGTTATTAGCATACCGTGCTTATTACTTATCACAGACCTGAGGTGTAATGAGCTGGTTTACAGTTCAGCTGTGTTTGTATTAGAGTAGCATTTGCACTTTTCACACACCAAGAGCAGATGAAGATCTTTTAATTTAGAGTAAATCT
The DNA here is from genome assembly GCF_964273445.1 of Streptopelia decaocto. Taxonomy (NCBI): domain Eukaryota; kingdom Metazoa; phylum Chordata; class Aves; order Columbiformes; family Columbidae; genus Streptopelia; species Streptopelia decaocto. The sequence continues at coordinate 11,402,440 of NC_138655.1, forward strand.
TTAGGAAGTCCCTTACTATTAGTAGGTTACTCCAATTTTGCATGAAATCAGGATATAAACTGTAATGGAAGATACAGGATTTTTTTTTTTAATATATGGTGCATTATGCTATTACCATTACTAACAATGCATTAGACTCTGTAGTATAGCTATCATTTATCTTAAGACTCTCACCTTTTTTTCCTAATAGAAGTTGGAATGTTTTGGCTGAACTTAAATCCCTTTCCAAATGACATAAAGGAAAACAAGACAGAATAGAATGTTATGCCTATATAATTTTATCCATTTGTGCTCTTGCCTTAGGTTACAGAGAAAATGCTTTCCCAAGTAGGTTGCTTAATTTTAGAAGAATTAGTAACAGCTATATCACTATTTATTTCTGGATATTCACTAAGACTCTGCAACACATCAAATAGAAAAAATAAATATATTTTAGTTGTGGAAAAATGAAAGCATACCCAGTTGGGTAGTCTAAAAAGGTTCTTCACTCTACATAAAACCAAAATTATATAGATAAATAAATTGTCTTCTTCTGGTCCTTTGCAACCTGTGAGGAAATAAAGTGAAAATCTGAGAAATGAGGGAAGGGAAGGTGAGGTTGTGCGAGGGATGACTAAAAGAGTTGACAAGGCAGTGATTTGTGAGTGGCTACATTTGCACCACACTAGACTTCCTTTGGAAACGTTTTCCCAGGGCTGCAGAACCCACTGAACATCTGGAGGTCATGTTCACATCTGGCTGCCTAACCTGCACTGCCTGGGATCAGCAGGGATCTCATCTGTGGGGAAAACAGGCTGTGTGACCTGAACGGCCGGAGCTCAGCCCTGACATGCACGGCGCGGATGATCGTAGCCTGGTGATGAACAGGAGTGGTGTCACCAGCACAGACACAGAGGATGCTATCTCAGCAAATTCCTCCTCGTCCTGCTGTGGACTTCTGCAGACACAACGGCATCTGGCAGGACTTGAAGAAGGGGCACTCCGTGTCACAGCTTTTCTGGCAGAAATTCTTTGCAGTGATGCTATTTATAGACAAAATAGCACTTTTAGCAGTATAACTTTTCCCCTGGGGAGTGATTTTCCTGCAGCAATGCAGTAGTTCCAGGAGTACTCTATTTACTGCTAAAAAATACCAATATTCCTTCAGGCTGGAGCACCTTACACACAGCCCTTGTGCAGCTCCTACATTATTGCAAAGTAAGGTATTTGTGATATCATTTATTTTACGGTTCCTGAACAAAATAAACCACCTTGGCAGAAGCCTGTAGAGCTTTCTCTGTGCTGGGGACATCTGCCAACAGAGCTATCTCAGTCCCGGATCATGCCTCACCACACCTCCCTCCAGCATAACTGTGGCTGAGCAGGTTTGCTGTGCAGGTTTCTAGCATACTGCTGCGTCACCAGTAAATACCTGGTTAATTTTTAACCTCACATGGGATTGGTTTATCAGCTGCAGGTGGCGAAAATAATTGTGCACATTGCTCTCTATGAAAACTGGGTCAACAGGATAGTACTTCTTTTTATGTCCTGTCAGCCTTCTCTGATTTACACCTAGGGTCAGACTTCAGGGAGGAAGATGTTTGAGCTAATGTGAGCAGCCATCACATCTCTTCAGGTGATGCCACCTTTCTAGTGTATTTACTTCCCTCTAATTTTGCATCATAATGTTTGCTATGATACAATCGTTGCTCTTGACAAAATGAGAAAGGAAGAGCCCAGAGGAAAAAATATTGATATTTATTTAAAATAGAGTATGATAGATAAATGCACACTCTCATTATGTCAGGGCATGGACTCCAGCACCACAGCTTTCCAGGTAGAGATCCTAAGGGCCAATGTGGTTACACTGGCAAAACTGCACATTTAGGAGCATATCTTCCTGTGCCCATGGGATGTGGTTTTCCCACACCAGTCCAGTATGTGCTATGTATGTATATTCTACATCTAGGAAAGCCATCAGGTGACAGAGCTAGTTAGTTGGTGGAATTGTGATCATTTCCATGGGGAGGTGGAAGTTTTTAGCTTATATTTTGGAGTACTGAAGCCTGGGAATCCCAGTGTCAGCCCTTCACCAAAACTTGATATGGGTGACTTCTGAAGAGGAGTAGGGAAGCGTCAGGAATAATATGTCCATAGAGTGTGTTTCTTTGTGATCTACACCAACACATGGTTGACTTCTGCCTTCATGTTTTTCTTCCCTGTTGAGAGCAACACTGGGTCCCAATAAGGATCTTGCATCTTTTGGATTCTGGCTAATTTCTCTACCTGACCGGCTGTGTCTGTGCTGGCACACAAAGCCACAGAGCAAGGTCAACTGGGAGCCATTCCTATGGCTTCACTTCCTGCGCTTTTCTAGTGTTGACTGATGATGAGAATGGGATCTGCAGATGTTTTGACCCTTAAAATATCTATCTGCTGAAGTGCAACTGCCTTTGGTTTCCTAGGAACTCTTGTGTGTTGGAACACATGGTAGGTAGCTGTAACTTCTCTAGACCATTAATTATTTTACACTCTTGCACTATATCACTCCTTGTTTGCACGGTCTCCAAACAGATGCAATCTCTTCTGTCTCTCCCCGTACTGACGTCTTTCTGTGCTACCCATCACTCTCATCAGCTGTTCCTGAACCACTTCTTACCCACAGCTGGAAATTCAAAGCTGGGCCCCTCCCCAGCTGCCTCTTTCATGTCCCTTTCTCCCCATCACTCCCTTTGAACACCGGCATCGTGATAAGGTTTATGAGATTACTTCCTGTTAGGATGAGGGCACCCAAGCCCTGCATGTCTGAGGACCATCTGCTGCCTCTGAAATGGGCACGGGGCAGTAGCTTCTAGCAGAAAGGCAAAGTTAGGTTGCTTCAGTGTGAAGTTGCCACAGTTTGTGAGTCAGAGCTCTCAAATATATGCATAAACACTAATTAAACAGAATTCAAGAGTGTCTGATATTTATCAAGCTTCATTTAGTTAGGGTTCAAAATTAAATTATCGATTAGCTACTAAGTAAAGCTACATCTGTGTACATCATCTAAAGCAAACAGAAGAATATCTACCTGAAGGGACTAATTCAATTCTGAATCAACTTCAGAAAACATTTGATTTGGTGCCACTTAGGTGTATCATAAGCTTGAAAGCCACAGGTTTGCATTTAAATTACACCTGAAGCAAAATTTCAGAGTTTGAATTCACTGCATAATTCAGTTCTCCTAAAAATCAGAGCTTGGATATTTGAATCTGGAGGTTTTTTGGTTTGGTTTGGTTTGGGCTTTTTGGCAGTTTAAGAGAGAGTACTCAGCAAAGCCTTCTTGCTCAGCAGCTTGCAGAAAGTTTTCTAAATCTGGACAGATGAGGAGAGTGCATCAGTGACATCGCTGGCAGATTAAGTTATAACAGTTGTTGGAAAAGGCCTTCAGAGGAACAGAATACAATAGAAATGCTGGAGCAGCGTAAAAACTGCAGACAAGGGGCTGGGATCTGGTCTTGGAAGATATCCAGTATTAGCAGCTTCACCGGGACCCTAGAGTGGACCGTTAGGAGATGATCCATCTCTGTGCAAATATTTTCTTAATCCCCACAGGTTTAGGCTTAATCTATGCCAGCAAACGTAGGAGAGTTATCTGAGAATATAAAGAGTTTTCTGGAGGAGAAGAAAAAATAATGTTGGCTTTTTTCTTCAATAACTCTATCTTATTCTTCACTCCTATTGTATTTCTGTTTTAAATGGGAAAATATTAGCTGCAGATCTGCTGCTAATTTTAAAATTTTAAAACTAATAGCTAATTTTTTTTCATTCCCCAAGTAGGAATTTTTAACTTCTTGGTAGTCAGTGAGATATGTGGACCCTGGAGCCAACAGACAACTGGAGTCTCACTATGTTATGTTAGAGCCTAGAGATCATAATCAGTCTTCCAGGTGCTGTGCAGAGAGAGACAGCCTGCTCCAAATAGCCTTAAAATAGGTAAGGGGTGGAGGGGAGACAAAAGAAAAAATGGGGGAAAGTAGTGTGAGTTCAGGCTGCCAAGTAGGTGGGGTCTGGGAGCAGCAGAACCAACTTCTCTCCTGGATCATCCATCACCCTGTGCTCCAGGAGGGGTTTTCCACTGTTTCCCTGGGTGTTGTCTTTGTGTTGTTGAAATTGATTTCTAACTCATGTCACCCACGTACCCAAAATTCAGCCTATAGCCTTTTTTTTTTTTTTTTTTGAGGGGGGATGAATGTGTGTTTCTCCTCCTTGGAGAAGCTGACCCCATGAAATAGAAATGCTGCCAGAATTTTCACTCTCATGATACAAAGGACACCACTACAAAAAGCCCTGCTACTATTTTTATCCCTCATCCAGCTGCCCTCCATAGTTTTCTGTTTGTATTTTCCTCTTTCAGTAGACAGCCTTATCACCAGGCAGAGGGTGAGGGCTGGAGCAGGGAAAAAACACGTAAATAAAGCTGATTGCAAAGCAGAGTTGGGTTGGCTATGGGGGTGGTGATGGGGAATTCTTCCTCCAGAGTCCAACTTTGACCATAAACTCTACTTCCACTTAGTAACCTAAATTGCCTCAATTTTGTCCAGCTTCCCCATTTCACTCATATAAAGAGCAATAAAAGAGGACAAGGGTGAAATAACCTCTAAATAAAAGATGAGGTAATTTTGAAGGCACATTAGACTTTTATGTGTATTATGGCATTTTATGTAAGCCCACTGAGGGCTGCAGCATCTCCAATATGGAGCTGTCACCTGGTATTTTCCACTTTATGGCAGTTTGCATAAAATGTGAGTGCCTCTGGTGCAAATTACTCAGAATTCCTCATTAACTTTCTGGGGTGGGGAGGGAGGTGTGTTGAGGGAGATGGTTTTGTTGTTGTTGTCTCCTGTTTTCCTCTAACCTTACCCATCGTTTTGAAAGGAAGTAGAAAGGAACCATTTGTATACAAATCAACAATCTCACTGAGCTGAAAGAAGGTGTTGCCCAAGCAATTTGCTGAAACGAATGTAGGGGATTGATGTGGGTGAAATTCTGGATGAAATTCAGCAGTTTGTAGGTTTGTATTATACTGCCTAGATGATCCTAAACATCTGACCTTAAAATCTGTGAACCACCCATAGTGAAATTAGTGCTGGTATGGATGCTGTAGCAATCCCACAAGAATAAATTTCTATTTATACTTCCAATATCATACATGTTTTAGAGTTTCAGCTGATGTGCTTTTGGCAAAGAAAAGCTCTCGTTTCAGCTCTGGTGCCCCCAAAATAAGAACGACATGGACCTGTTGGAGCAAGTCCAGAGAAAGTCCACAAAAATGATCAGAGGGCTGGAGCACCTCTCCTATGATGACAGGCTAAGAGAGTTGTGGTTGTTCACCCTGAAGAAGAGAAGGCTCTGGGGAGACCTTCTAGCAGCCTTCCAGTGCATAAACGGGACCTACAAGAAGGAGAGGGACTTTGTACAAGGGTATGTAGTGGTAGAACAAGGGGAAATGGCTTTAAACAGAAAGAGGGTCCATTTAGATTAGATATAAGGAAGAAATTCTTCATCTTGAGGATGGTGAGGCTGCCCAGAGAAACTGTAGATGCCCCATCCCTGGAAGTGTTCAAGATCAGGCTGGATGGGGCTTTGAGCAGCCTGGTCCACAGCAAGGAGTTGGAACTAGATGGTCTTTAAAGTCCTTTCCAACTCAAACCATTCTATGATTCTGTGAAGGGTGTGAAACCGGGGTGTAGGATAGAGGGGCCAGGTGCAGTAGGGCTATGCTGTTAGCCATGATATGAACTACTCTGTAGACCAAGTTCTGTTTCTGCTCCTCTCCTCTTACCTGAAGGGCATAGGGGAGAAGAGATTAGCTGTGTCACCTTTGATGGAAATCTGCTGGCTTGAAGGGAATCCCTGGAAGGTCTAAAACCTACCTGGCTACATTCACACTTGTCGAATCTCATGTATTATCTGGGAGAGTCTCTCACTTGGTCACCTCAAGCCCTTCCCAGACACTGGCGGCAAGGTGACCTGACCTCATTCTTGCTGTGGGACCTCGGGGCCAGTGTAGGTTACTGGGGAAAGCTACAACTTGTATCAAGATTAGGAGATGTAGACCTTGGAAACCAGAGAGTACGTGCACTGAAGGATGATCTCACATCCATAGGAGACTTGGTGGAAGAGACACTCTTCCAATGCTGCTTGTCAAACTACCTGACCTGTGAAAACTCACATGTAGGGTTAGAAGAAACAGAAATCCATAGGTTGTCCAGCATTCTCCTCACATTATTTTTTTGAAGCAGGGTGCGCTGGAGGAAGGAGTAAATATTTCTGATCTTGTTGGACCATGACTGTCTTAAGTTATGATATGTTCAGAGGCAGATGTACTCCAGGTCAAGAAGGAGGCAGGGATTAGCAAATTTCACCCCCTTTCCCCTCTGTCTTACTTAGACTGTAGCACTTCTTCCCAGAAATTGGATTAAGTCATAGGTTTGATAAAGAGATCTAATCTTGTTGTAAAGGATCTAAGCAATGTGAATCCTCTCACTTGGCAAACTGTTCCAGTGTTTAATCATCCTTACCCTCAGGAAACTGCATCTTGTTTCAAGGTCAAGTTTATCACATTACCACTCCAGCTACTGGAACCCTTCATGACTTTCTAGGAGGCAAACTTCTCTGAAAGCTGATTTAACTCTCCATCCTGAGCTGCCCAGCAAAAAGTTTTCTGTCACTTCATTTCCCTGACATGGCCTCTGGATTGGTCTAAAGAGTTCCCAAGCTGACAGGAGGGGGACGGTTTGAAGGAGGGAAGGGGACCAGCCAGGACAGGGAGGAGAGAGTTCCTCGACCTCTGGGGATTAGTAATCATGCTTACAGGGGGGTGGAGAGGTAGGTTTAACCTCCTTCCACCAGTTATCTCGGTGTGCTCTCTTCTGGTTATCAGTTATCCTTGCTCATTGGTCTCCAAAGAGAAAATTGCGTTGACTGAAGGGGCCGGATTTACACTGGAGTGCAACCACAGTGGTTGGGGCTCCCCGGTTGTGTGATATGACACTGACCACATCTCTGCACAGCCCCTGCCTCACTCCTTTTGGCCAGCTCCACCCAAGGATCTTCTGCTGGCGTACCAAACACCAGGTAGGGCTCTAGGATCTTAGGCAATTGACCCAAGGTGTTGTGAGCATGCCCTTATCCCCTCACAGCAGTGCTCTGTTTATTCTGCTTGGGGACCTGGCAGAAACTCTTCTGGCAGAAACTTCTTTTATACGGGCTTGTTTTGGCCAATAAAAAGTGCATCTACATGAGGAGGGTTTGAATTGCCAGCTGTAACCCTAGAATCAAAACCTCAGACCTTTTCTAGCATGGCCCTGGTCCTGGAAAAGTGTCAAACCTGCTGCCTGCTGTTGGCTGAACAAAACCCTTATTATTCCATCCAGAGCCCTCCATGTCTCCTGGCCTGCCTTGACCCCGCGCTCCTCAAACCATTATAGCAATACTGACAAGGGAAGATTCAGGCCAGCCATCTGAGAGTGGCCAAAGCAAACGAGGAGGAGGCAACGTGTTCTGGGGCCCCAGAGCCAAAACCTCTGTGTGCAGCCTGCAGGGAGCCAGAGACTGGGGTCTGGGGCTCCGGCCATCTCCTAGCGGACCCAGAGCCAGAAGTTGGCTTCATGTTGCTGGAATCCAGCCTCAAGGGAGAATTCAGCAGAGGTAAATCTCTGGAGTCCTCTGCTGAGTAGTTTATTGATGCCTTGGTTAACCACTTGTGGGATGAGCCAAGTATGTCTGTGAAACTGGCTGCTCCGGAGCTGCCAGACTAAGTACCTGCTGTCTCGAGAGGAAAGATGGATGGGGAGAAAGGTAGAGCATATATTGCTGCTTGTAGTCCTGTTGGTTAGTATGAGGGAGTGAGAGATGTGTCTGTGGCGGAGCAAGGTCATTTTTGACTGTATATTCATTGTTGCCATGAAATTAATGTTTTTTTCCAAGTAAAGCATATAGTGCCACTAATGTCTTGCACAGCATCAGAGACACAGAAAAACGCAATGTCCTCAAATGCCTCAAGAAACTTTTCCTTAAGTTTGCAGGGTCTTGACTCACCTCCAGCTGAAGATGCTTGGGCCAGCTCCATCTACGTCTCTGTTGAAGTGCCAGCCCATTGGTGCTGGCTCTTCACATGGGTTTCTAAAAAATTATCCTCTGCAGTCTTTGCAGAGTTGTCCTTGAATCATCTAAAAGAAACAGTTTTACAGAGATAGCTGGCACATATTTGCTTGTGTGCTCAGTCCTCTGGTTAGAAATTGCTACTGGGTGTGGACAGCCTTGTCATCCTGGATGTTCCTGTCTTCGCCTGGCTCATCTTCACTACTGAATAATCTGCAGCCTTTCATCTGTGCAGAAGGGAAGTGTTATGAAACTCCCTGTGCCATCTCCAAGCTGGCTCCTAGGTTAATGAAAAGGGGAGTGTCTCCATGTTCCTGTGTGTTGACTGAGTAAATCTAGAAATGATCCTTCAGCTATCGTTGCATTCCTTAGCAATAGTTTTTTTGGGAAATTTTGAAAATTTTAGGGCTAGAAAGGACCATCTACTTGTGCTTGTTTTAATACATGAAATTATTTTGGGGACAAAAGAATAAATACTTTTTTTGCTCATAATAAGCAAATAAGTCACATTATTCTGTAGAGGCACTAGGGTTGCAAGTTCAGTATTCAGCTGACTGAAATAATAGATAAATAAAGGTAAAGCAATTACTCTCAAGCACCTGCTGTTCAACTAAAAATGTCATTGAAGGTATTTATGGTTGTCACCGAGGGGGGAAGGTCTCTCATGAACACAGGTATATTGAACTGAAATGGATGAGGCAGTAATTGCTTCTAGCTGTCTTCCTCATATCTCTCCTGGTGGTCATTGTCCTGCTGAAACACAGGTGAAGCTGATCTTGAACTACTATAGCTGAAACCCCAAAGCAAAGTTTACTTTCATGTGCTTTTCTGTAAACTGCAGTGATTTTGGGGCATTTTGTTGTGCTGCCCCAGTGGCAGGGCTTGAAATCTCTGTGAGCAGTAACAGCTCCAACCATCTCACTGGTGTTTGAGATTGATGTGGTAATTTACTGATTTTAATTTACAGCAGCTGAAGACATGGTCTTGCGATGTTTGCTTTCTAAAGTCATGTGTGGCTCTGATGGGTAACTGCACTTTGGCCACTAGTGTGAATAATTAGATCTGACCCATATGTAAATAATTATCCATCAATAACTTGGCCTCCATTGTCTACTCAAACCTTGCTTCTTTGTACAGGGACCACTGACATTAATAACTAGGGTTCAACCTGTGACTTTTTAAATAAGATCCTGAGTGAGCTTTTTCATTATAGCTTCAACTTTGGAGTCTTCCTGCTGGAACCATTCAGTTAATGTCATCATTCAGAAAACCGTCATCGCTCTCAAGCAGTAAGTGTGTACAAAACACACAGAGTGAATGCAACAAACCCACAGGATTCCACTCAGCTTGAGTTGCTGCTTGGTCCCTTTTGTTTGCCTGGTCACTGCCCTGTCCCAATGGCACATGGGGACATTTAATGAGTGAGTAACAGACCGCAAGAAAACTCCTCATTGAATTTCAGGTTTGATGTTTTTAACAAAATGTGTTTTCTCTCTTTGTGACTTTTCACCTAAAAAAATTGTCAGTTTTACTGATTAACTTTTTTAATTTACTCCTTTTTAGGGGCAAACTGTAATCATTAGCCTTAATTTCAATCCAGTTACCAAACTCCTTTTTTTCTAAGCAGAAGCAACAGAGAGAAACCTAAGGATACTCATCTGCCTGATTTAGCAAGAAAGATACAGGGATAACCTCACTGTGAAACAGGAGTACTTCCAGGAAAGAAAATACTGTGTGTTGAACTCTGCTCACTCTAGCAGAGAGAGACATAATCAGAAACAAGGGCTGGAAGCTGAATTCCAATTTTGTCCCTAAGACAGCTTTTTTGTTGTTGTTGTTGTGCATTTTGTTTGGATTTTTTTGTTTTAATTTGGAGCAAAGGCCTGAAGGAAAGGACTGGATATTCCATTTCTTGACATTTTCAAATCTAGACTGTATGCATTTCTGCAAGATGAGCTTTAGTTTAACCTAAACACCTACACTCAGCCCAGGAATGTAGTATGTGGTTTGATGGAGTATGTCATACAAGAGCTAGGCTTAATCTTTTAATGGGCCTGTCTGGCTTTAAATTTATGAGGAAATATCTGGTGTTCTTGGTGTGCTTATAAGACTGCACCCTTGATTGGCACAAAGCTTTGTAGTTCCTTTGACCACACTTCCTTGTCTTTTTGCTTCGATGGAGCTCTTTAATATTAGCTCTGAGTCTGTCTTCTTTTGTTCACCTTTAGGTTTTTCCTCTGCCCTACTCTGACACTTCAACTGTTTTATTGCCCAGAAGGAAGGCTACTGATGTTAAAATGTGCTCTGGATATACAATCCTTCTGCATCTGCTTTGCTTCTTGTATATCTGAACATGGTGTCCAGATGTTTGCCTACAGACGACTGTAGCTATTGAAGAATTTCCTACATAGTTCATCATGTTTTCTATCTGGACCTTTATACTGTGAGGGATCCTTCAGGTTAGCACAGCTGCAGGTTACACAATATGTGTGGAGGTTCTGCTAGCTTGGGTAGGCAATCACATAGCTGAATTACTCATTGGAAAGCAGAATAATTAATAATGCTAAATCAAATCTAACCTAATCTAAAGGCGTAGCTGATTATGTGCTTATCAACATACTTCACTGATTTTTATCATGTGGAAAGTTGTATCTTCAAAGATTAAAGGAAAGAAAGAGAAATCTTAATACCCAGTGATGAAAGTATTGGTGGCATCAATGCAATCCGCAGATCTGACACAATATTATTTTAGAAAATGAATTTGCCAGTGGGTCCTGGTGCTGTTTCAGAGTATTAGTGAACTTGCTTGGCTCTGTGCACATGCCTGAGGTTTTGCTGTCAAACAGAATACCTTGCGGTGCTCATGCACATCAGCCCTAATCTGGCTTTTGCATGACTGTAAACAAATCTTCACATCAACAAGGAGCCAAACTGAGGTGCCCGGCTCCAGGGAGGTGCAGGAATCCATCCGGGCGGATGAGCTTTTATGGTCAGGCCCTGCGTTTAGCTGTGATATGGCAATGGGTAGCAAAGGCTGGGAATGAGGCAGGATTATGGGGTACTGATAGCAAGAAATCAGAACATGAGCTCAAACTTAGGTATCTGCCTGTCTGTCTTCCTAAAGCAGTCATTACCATTGCGTGAGCTGGGATTGGGAATGAACGTGTGAATGCAGTGTATTACATCACATCAGAGGGTGGTGTCTTGAATAAAAGCCAAAGCAGAAGTTGTTGATGGAACAAATTATTTACTAAAGGTATCTTAAGAGACGAAGAAGCTTTTTCTGCGATATTTAGGGTTAATGTAAATAAATACACATATTTTGTCTTCCTGATTCGGCAGTGAAAGCAGCAATAAACGGTAGATTACTTAAATAAAGCAAGATCAAGACAGTGAAGCAACACTTATAACTTTTTTTAAAAAATTCCCATTCTTACATCCCATGTAAAGGAATAAACCTGTTCATTTGCTGGATGAAGGTGGTAACGATGGTCAGGCTGAGCTGGGCTTGATGATGTTTGTTGGTCTTATTTTTAACTGTGTGATTAACAAAGCTTGGGGTGGGAGCAAAGCTTTCATTTTTACAATTACATTCAGAAATTAAAAGCCTTAAATGACAGAAAGTTAAGGGCAATTTGACATGTCCTTTGTGCAGTGTCAGATAATGATACTTTTTTTTTTCTGGAGGGATAGTTCTTTTATGACTAATATTTCAAACATTTCATTCATATGGGAACATGACTAAAAGCACAAAGGACTTTAAGTGTGTTTGGAAGGGGCTTTTGTAGCTAACATCTAGGTAACACCAATTTGAGGAAGGAAAAAAGACAGGTAGATTAGCTGGAATGAAGTCACAGATTTCTAGCTAGAGAAAGTTACAGGCATATGTAGTCAGGTATAACATTTGTTTTATTAATATATATTCGTGAAAAATAAAGGTAGCAAAATTGGTTCAGTAGGCTTTGATGGTGCAGAGTTACATAGGTCTTTGCATATGCACTGGATGTTTACTCAGAAACTTGAACTTCAAACCTGACAGAGTTGAAGTTTGACAATACACCTTAGATTTTTTTTTCCTCTGACTTACTTAATACCCTTCAATTCATTTTCTCCAGGAAACTGTCCTCACTAAAGAGAACCTTATCCACCTTCTCTCATTAGGTAATGGTTAACCCCTAAAATTTTTTTAGTGTGCAAGACAAGGTACTAATTCAAAGACTGGTGCAAAATATTTGTAACAGGACCCAAAAATTGAAATAATCCACTTTTTTGGTTGTTTTTTAATTAATCCTCAGCACAAAAATTTAGTTGGTTTTACAGCTGGTTTTGAAGTTTGCTTTGTTTAATCCATCTCTCTGCCCAGTGCCTGCTTTTACCTCAAATATATGTGGAAAGCAAAGGTAAGGTAAAGAAAGACAATGTAATTTAAGGTCATACAGGAGGCTTGAATTCAGCTCCCTGTTCTGCAATAGGTTTTGTAAATTCTGTGCTATTAATAATACTCTAACTACTGAATTAACCTTTTTCTTTGAACCAACCCTTGATTTCTTTGACTGAGTGCTCCTGAAAACTGCTGCTTTTATTTGAAATATCTAAGAGTGGGCACCCAATATAATTGAAATGGGAAAAGAAATTCAAGTGTTCTCTCACAATTCATCTTTAAAGCCATTCCCATTTCCTGAGGCCAAAGGAAGTAGAAAAAACATTAGACTTTCCTGCCTAAAATTTGTTTCTCAAATTTTGTGCTTTTGCAGATAAAAGACCCTTTGGTTCTCCTGTCTCTGCCACACAATGAAAAATTTCCTTACGAAATCCTATGCGTTTTTTCCACCAACCCCACATTCTTGTCACCTTACACACCCTGGATTTAATGCGCGAAGACAGAGAACACTTATAAAACCTTGCTTTGGCACAGTAAAAATGGCAAATTGCTGAAAAATGGGCAATAAATGTTTTCCTTATGCCAGAGCTGTAAAGGAGTCAAACTGGTACCATCAGCATAAATGACATAGTTGTCACCCGTGTTTAGAGTTCCTGAAACACAAACCTTTTCACCATCCCCCTCCATCTCAGAGAGCCAGCGTTCCCTGCAGCACTTGTGGGCCCTGGATCAAGTTTTTGCTCAGAGGCTTTTGCAGCTTTTCCAGGACAATTTGTGCCAGCGGAAATGCCGTGGTGGGATGAACACAGTGCTTCCAGCTTCAGCACTGGAAGGTACAAGGACCATAATAATCATCCTGGCCTTTCTCTGTCACCAGCATAGACAGGAAAGAGTCATGGGGAGGCAATTCTGAGTTTTTTCGTCTCCACTGAGTGTAGAGGGAGTCTTCAGCCTACATGAGATGGGATGAATCCAAATCTTGCTGCTTCTGTGAGTGAAGGAGTTACTCCTGTGTCCATCAGCTAGCTGAGGAGTCCACAGAGTGGTAGGAAGGCTTTTTATATCCCAGGCCTTGAAAACAAAAATAACTACTCTTGTATGTTTTAACTTTTTTTTTCCTAGATTTTAGAACAGGCTTTATAACCTTGTTTTCAAAGAAAAATAGGCTTATGTTTCGATGCACTGCTTAAGTATATCCATATGTTAAGTATGTCCATATGCTGCTACATTTTGAACCTGTTCACTGACTGGCCGTATTTGGTGGAAGAGAACAAAACTGTAAACCTAAGTAGGTTCTTTTAAGTTTAGTGAAAACTATCAGTCAGATAAAAAAGGGATCCTGTACATGCCCTCAGCTATGGGAGGGAAGGTAGAGAATCCACCCTGGAGAGGGCTCCTGTAGAAACCTCAGATATGGGACGAGCTTCACCCACAACTTGTGTCATGGGCAGCAATGAGAACCAACCACAGGGTGCAGATGCCTCAGAAATCAACTCCCAAGAGTGCTGGTGTTCATGCTGATACAGTTTGAAGCAAAGGAAGATATAAAACGCTTCTACCTCTGTCCTTCAATATGCACATAGACATCAGGGCCCACAGGTTAGGTTTTCTGAGATCTGGGTTTCATGAAAGAGCAGGTGCAGATGTGTTGGAGGGGTCCAAGCCAAATGTGGATTTATCTGCCTCCTGTGAATGTCTGCTCACGTTGAGTTTAAATCCACTGGAACAGTCCCTAGTACCACCACATCAACTCAAGGTCAAGGCAAACCCCACACGTGGGTGAGCACCTGAGCTGCATGTACCTGGCCAGCACAGTTTCAGCAATTTACTTCCAGTTCATTGACACATGTCATCTGAAGAGAAGATCTGACCTCTGCCTTACAGAATAACTGTCTCTGTCTTTCCTACTCTGTTGACTTTTAGCCTTGTCTCTGCAGAAACGTTTCTTGGAGCAGACTTTTCTAAGGGTTGTTCCTTTAAACTGGGCAGGAAAAGTCTGCATTAGCACTAAACTACTCATTTTCTGCAGCAAGATCTGGCACTTCCCTTCAGCCAGACTGAGTATTATTTTTTCTTGTTATATTTTCCCTAAGCTTTTCTTGGTTTGTATTCCCAGATGTCAAAAAGCTGTCTTGCTGAGGGAGCCTGACAAAACCCTGTTCTATGGCAAGGGAAGAACTACACGCTGGCAGTGATGTCTAAGATGGGTTTGTTGCAGATGTTTTTAATCTGGTGTTTGGAAGATCCCACAAACACAGGAAAAAATGTCTCTCTAAGCTACATGTGAAAACCTAAGAGCCAAACAGATGTGAGATATGCAAGTTGTGTGCCATGGGTGAAACTTCAAAATGTTAGAACTATTTAAAACTCCTGTAAAAGTTCAAACTGTAGGCTCAAGGATATTTAAAACTTGAGTTTTGTGTTTTGTACAAAGGGTGAATTTTGTTTAGACATAGAGTGGGAAGCGACCTCCTGGTTCAGTAAATATATTCCCATTCTGTTGGAGGTAAATATATCATAAAATATCTTTAGTAAATTTATGAATTTTTACCATAACTCTGTTTACGCTTTGGGGTTTTTCCTATGGAAACTTTTAGATATTAATTACTCTGATAATTAGAATTTTTCTTCCACTTTCCAAGCTGACTGTATTCATGGCAGGTTCCCTCTCGATCCTCTCTGGAGTCAACAAAGTCCTTCCGCTTAAATATTTTTTTCCACTCCCTAGTTCAGACCCTACCATTACAGGGGAAGAGAAGAAGTTGTATTCCTGTCAATCTGTTTTGCTGGATTGAGCAAGAAAAATATTTCCCATTTGACAACATGAATCATTCTAGTAAATTTTCTTCCTATCCATTCCCACTTTAATTTGCTTTGAAAATGTGTGGCTGGAATTTTACACAAAATTCTCACAGTTTTACATGGTGGCTTTAATCCCACTTCATTTTTTTTCTGGAAGTATTGCATCCCATAACAGTTTAGGATTGCATTCTCATTCTTCACATTTGTAACATAGTAGTGCCATATAGTTCTCTGTTGACTGTATGTGCAATTTCTTCTACCTCCCTACCTCTCTTTCCTGAAATCCTATTCATGACAAATATTAGTCGTGTTAGTTCCCTGGTGTGGAACCTTGCATTTAGTACTTTTGCATTCCAGTCCATCTCTATTATTCAAGGTTCTCCTGTTCTACTTGTGTGACAGTTTTGTGCCACTCAGTGTAAACAGTGCCTCCCATCTCCACGTTGTCAATTTCTTGGTTGATATATTCTGTCTTGAGGCTGACAATCTCCAGCTCAATTTCTTTGTGCTTCTCAAATTTCCTATTTACCACAGTCCTTTTTTTTTTTTTTTTTTTTTTCCCCAAAGAACTATGAAGGTGTACAAAAACTTACTTTTCATTTTGCATTTTGTTCAGTTTAAATAATTTTTCAAGGCAGTCAGATCCCAAATTACAGCTGCATGCTAAATGTTGCCTATTGCATGGAAGGGTATCACAGCACAAGTGCACCCTCTTGTCGAACTTACCTATTTGAATGAATAGATAGAGAATATCTGTTTAGCTAGACAAGGAAGGAGGAAAAAGGACTTCAAAGCACCTCTGCTGGTAGTCTCTGCATGCAGAATGCAGCCTTTTGCTTTTACAAATGGGACATGGCTCTCACTCCAGGCCTTTATATTGAGATTGTAGTGGGTACCTCTATTGGGAGTTGTAAGAAGGTATCTGCATGAGTTCTGATTTGAAGATTAGGACAGCTTTGGCTTCCCATTATGCTGGGTGGGCACTACAACATAAACTTCCCATGAAGCTAATGCTTTATCTTTCCCTCCCTGTAAATTCTGTTCTTGTTGGGGCACAGCTGTGTGTAAACATACGATATGACTGATAATCGTTTTGTGGCTGTAGCACCTACCAACATGTTCCTCCCATGTGAAGTACGTAAACATAGCTTTGTCACTCTGTCATGACAGTGCGCCACCACTAACTTACTGTAGATCCAGTTATCCCTCATCATATTTGCATGTGATGTTCATTTGGTTTCCTTCTCTTTCTTCTTCACATATTTTGCCAATTCCCAAGCATATTGCGTGTGTATTCATTGTCGTTCCTTTGCTGCGGTTTTGTGATACCAACATGATTAGATCCTGAGACTGCCATGTAGCTGTTCAATGCTGAGCACTGGTAAAACCCCTGGTATGCTGCCAAAGCTTCTAGGTGTTTCTCAGATACAAAGAGAAAGAGATAATGACCATGTGGGAGGGAAGAAAAATGGAGTGTGTGGACAGAACTTCCCTCTCTTTTTAGTCTGAATTCTGCACTAGGAATAGGGAAACGTAGTGGGGGTTTCCAATGTTCATGCAGGAAACAAACTGAAAAACAGAGAAATGGATGAATTTGGGTTAGGTGGGAAAGTGCTGAATGGCTGCAAACACATCTGGTGTTTAAATGAAGATGTTCCTGATGAATGCTTCACAGTATCAGCTGTATCAGGCACATTAACCTCATTACCAGGGGGAATGTTACAAACACACTGAGCCTCTTCTAAAAGCAGTTTCACTTAACAGATTAAACCATGTTATTGAAGGAAAAGATGGCTTTTATCACGGACACAATCCAGCTTCCTGCTGCACCTGACAGCTTCCTTAAGATAAATGATGTGATCTGAAGAGTTGGGAACTGGGCTGTGTGTTTGGGGTAGGAATGAGAGTGTCCTTCTGTCCCAAGGACCCACAAACCCAAACCACATGAGGAGTGACAGCATGGGACCATCCTTCTGTTGACATGGGCTGGAGATTTACATGCACTCGGTATCTTGGTTGTCTCACATACTGCTTTATCTGGAGATAATGTTCTTATCCTTCTTTCTGGTGTGATTCAGTCATTGTTTTTCCATTCTGTACCGACTTTCATGCCTGCAACTCCATATGACACAGATGGCCGGTACCACTATAAAACTGATAGCAGCGAGATCAGAATCTTGCTGCTTAACCTTTTCTGCGGTTAATATAGGTGTGAGCCACAATTTCTGGGAAGTCCTTGAAATAAAGTACACTGTGAGGTTTTTAACTTGGCTTCCTGCCTTTTTTTCAAAGAGTTTTGCAGCTGGCAGCCTCCTGTTAATCTCTTCTGTTTGAACTCCAGCAACATACAAGCCAACAAAAGCAATTAAAGTCTGCAGTAATGATCAACTCTGGGAAATGATCGGCATGGATTAAAGCAAATTTAAGGGGTAATTGGTTGGCAACAAGTTCCATAACCCTGAGTGTTAAGTACAGGAGGGGACTTTGAAACCCTGGTAATTAAATCAGAAAACCTGTTTGTATAATGTATATTGTTCTTCTAGCTTGATTGGACTGAAAAAAAATATTCTTTTAAAAGAATCCAGTATTTTGTTTGCAGGAGATTTTATCTATCTGAGATACTGCTACAACTTTATTGCCAAAATATGTGGATATATCACAATCTTTGATGTATTCAGCCTTAGACAGGGAAGTGCTGCTTTCCTTGCTTTGCTGGTGAGGAGAGAAGAATAAGGCACAAAGAGGCTTGGCCACACACCCAAACAGGCATAGGAAGTGTGTGGAAAGCTGTGATTTGACCTGGGTAGTGAGTCCCGAAGATCCAGATTCTGAATCTCAGTTTTATTTATGACTCTGAGCTTCCTACACCTTTGCTTCTGGTAAATATGAGTAAAAACGTGCGGTCACTGCTTAACAGTGTCGTGATTTATTGCTCTCTTATGCAATGCTTACTGTGCACTGTCGAGGGAGTTGTTCACAAGGGCCACTAACATCATGTTGATAAAGAAAAGCACAGCTTGTGTCTTGAGAAGGGAAACAAAGTTCATATTCAAACCAAAAGTAAGAGGTGTCGCAAAAGGGAGAAGGTTAATCCCTGTGCAGAGAGCTCATTACCGTGGTCATTCCCAGTTCGGGCTCTCTGTGGACTTCAGGGCTTGTTCACGGGCAGGTCTAGGTGGAGCGACCATTGCTTCTAACCCGCAGCTGTGCCTTTGCTAGGGACAGAGGGACAAGTTGTGTACCTGTTTGTCTGTCATTTAGGTTAGGGTAACAGGAAGGTTTCTTGACAGTCATCCGTGTAATATACACATGGCATTACAAGGGCATTTTTTTTGTTCATTTGTGGGGTTTTTTGTTTGTTTTGTTTTCTTTGGCTGTCTTATGCCTAAACTGTGAGACTGAGGCAAACAATTTCATATCTTAAATGTGCTGATACTCTGTCAGTGTGGAGTTTGTATATGCTGAGCCATTGGATAACAAGTAAACTCTTCTTGCACTCTTCTGGTTCATTTTTGAAGAGGTGATTTATGAGCAGTTAGATTGGTATTGGCCAAGCTGGGATGTTAGTGTGTGTCATGTACCGCTACACCACATTTTTAATAAAGAACTTTCAGGCACATGAATCTTATTTAGGTATCATACCCAAAGTGACCTCAGACATGGATAATATTTACAGATTTGTACACACTGGCTCTCAAATGATTCAACATGGATTAGAAGGGCCTCAACTGAGGATTTGAGTATAGGTTCCCAATGTAGGAAAGATTCAGATTTCATAAAGATGTGAAAGTGAACGTTATTATGTGTAGGCCACAACTGAGGTCCTCTGGTGTTGGAGAGCTGAGAACACCTTGTAGATTTGGGTGAGGTCCATGATCTTTAGATCTCTGCATCATGAACATCTATTACAGCCAAGAGAGATCTAGTCAAAGCAGTTAATAGAACTGGGAAGATGCAATTAAGGATGTAGGAAACTAATGAGCTGAATTGTGTCACCATCTTAATTTATTTGTTTGTCTAATTCTCGGCTGACTGTAAAGACATCTTCAGGTGAACTGCCTAGGTACAGGCACATACTTTAGTAGATACACATCAGGTTAAGTGAATTCCACCTCCAGAGTATTTTTTTTTTACTGTTTGTGAATTTTACAAATCTTTTTGCCTTTTCTGTTCATAGTTAGGTATCTGGGGTGATATTTAGGGATCTGTTGCTTGGATCACTCAATGAACAACAGTTGGTGTGTTTTGTTTTGTTTTTTAACAAGATTTTCCAAGCACTGTGTTCAGCTCCCCCAGGAGAAGCTGTTCTAGGAAACAAACTATAATCTACTAATTTCCATAATCACAAAATTAATAGTTTGTTTTAAGTTTTGCACAACTGATAATGTGTCAAACCCAAGAGATAATGGTGGTGTGCATGTGGGGAAGCCTCCAATAGATATTTGTTAGAAACATTTTAAAGGTACAAGGCTACCTGTAAACAATAATCTCTCTAACTATATTAAAATAAGTATGAAAAATAATTCCTCAGAGATGTTCATGTGGCATTTTTTATCCCTCTATGATTCCTTAATCTGTAGCTCCAAAAGTGAATTTTTCATTGGCCTGGATGATCTGTTGTGAAGGCTGTGATTGAGCCGCCCACCCCCAAAGCTGAACAGGATTCTTGTGATAGCAGGAGCAAGAACTGTTTCTTGATGTTGTTATGGGTTGGAGTTTCAGTGGTTGCATGCCAGCAGCGGGCTCTGTGCTGGGGAACAGCTAAAGGGTGATACAATTTCACATGGAGGAGTTTAAAGAGCGAGGAGAGAGAGATCAGACAAAAAAAAGTCCCGATCTTTGCTGAGGGCGTGTGCAGATGAGAACTTTTCTTCCAAATTTAACTGATTGCCAGATCATTTGAGTTAATTTCTATATTAGATAAAGGCAACACAGACACTCCTATAACACTTATTCCAGGACTGAGGGGGGTCTTACCCTGTGGGAAGGGTAGCTCTTACCAGTTTTACTCTGCAAATGCTCTATTGAAGTTAATATAGAAAAAAAATCTTCAGTTAGTTGACACTCTACGAAGCACTTCTGGGATGTGCTGCTCCCCAGGAAATATTTTGCAGATGATATGTTACCTACAGTATAATTTCATATTATGCATTATCAACACAACCATCTTCTCTTAAAAAGAGCAGTCCTGCTCCTTGTGCCTCCAAATGTACGTTTCCCTTCTGCCCACCCTGTGTTTGATGTTGGGTGCTCATAGCTCCTGGGTGAGCAAGCTCAGGTCACAGTTCAGACAACCAGGGGATTGTTTCTCATCTGATAAGCAAGGCAAACCTCAGGTCCTCTAGATCTGCAGCAGAAGGATGGCAGGACCACAACGTTGCTGTGGGAGGGGAGAGGTGGTCAGAGAGGATTTGGTTTGATGCACAGTGTTGGCCTCAGAGGTTCAGCTCCTTGTCTGTGTCTCAGCCAGCGGCTGATTTGTGAGGACCGTGTAAAAACAAGTCCCCTTCTAATGGTATGGTGGAAAAAGCGGTGAAACCCAAGCCCACCAATCTCATTTGGAAGAGGAAAGGAGAAATAGAGAAAGGCAATGAATGATGGGTGCAGAGACAAGCTCTGGAGGTACTCATCCTTGGTCTAAAATGCAGAACAACTGAGGTCCTTTGTGGAGCCCCCTGGGAGGAGGGCAAGTCAACAGGATTCTGACACACAAAAGCAGAAAGCCTATGATAGGAATTTGTGATTTCAAGTTGATGAATCCCTCCTAAAAACATTGACTTCTGGGAAGATAAGGTTGCTCAGCATATTCTGGCCCAAGGGAAATTTCATAGAACCACCACGGGCAAAGCAGCACAAAAATCCAAAGGCAGATGGTGCTTACTGCTTTGTAGTGAAGCCAAATAGGAAAGAGGGGGAGAAAGAGAAGGAACAAGTAGCTTTATCTCAAATCTTTAATCCATATCTCTTTAAAAAGTATAGTTGTTTGTTTTTTTTTTTTTTCCAATATATTTCCTTTGGTTTTATTTGATACTTTCAAGTTTTTTTTCCCCCATCTCAGTTTATTTCTGGTATCTATTTTGCTAGTAGAAAAGAAGGAGAGACATTCATTATTTGTTTAGGTAGAATAGGTTAATTTTATACTTTTATCCTTGGGATTATCACAGTAACTTTTTCAAGCTTTGTCTAGGAATATATTTCCCCTGGACACGTATATATGACAGACACAGGTAGCTGATTTTTCACGTTAGTAATAATTTACTACTAATGTATCCTACTCACCCTCTTAACATTCTGTTCATTTCTTGAATCAATCGACTGTTTTATAAAATTTGTAAAGATTATAATTAAGCATATAAAAAAGACAAATACTTTCAACAGAATCTCATTGGAAAGTTTGGCAGCTTTTCTTTCCTTGCTGTCATTAAACAGCCAGTGAGTTACAAAGCCAAAATTACACCTCAGCCTCTCACTTCAGCAATTAAGAAATCCTGAGTGAAATTATGCATGTAAGATTAGAGCCTTATATCTTAAGAGAAATACAAATATTCTCTGCTGTCTAATCTTGCTTCAATATTTTAATTAACATTTGGACAGTACTTTCATATTTTCTGGGAAAGTTTATTTATATAAATGTTTTGGTATTTTAAGGAATATCAGAATGCCTTTGTGTAGACTTCTACTGCACATTCAAAGGTACAGCATGAGGAATGAAAAATAGACATGGCAGCAGGTTTTAATGTTTGAGAATTTTTGTGAAATAAAGACTGTAAAGTTTCTGTTGAAATGTTAAGTTTACACTGAAAATCTTCCTCTATTCCCCTGTCAAAACCAAACCAAACCAAAGGAATATTTTTCTTTTACAGTTTTATGTTTAAATAAATCAATATTAATTAAAGGAAGTCAGAAACTGAAATGAATTATTTTAAAACATAGTTTTGCGCTGAAGACTGTTTTCAATGGAATTGTTTGACCTCTTCTACCAAAGCAGTTTAGCTTCATCACAGTAAAAACACTTTCAGGCTAAGTGAAATTTCAGTGCATCTAGAAACGGCCACATTTTTAGCTCCATTGGAGAAAACAGCATCAAAAATGATCTGATTATATCAATTTTTGTTTGATGAGTAGCCATATAAGAAACACCATTGGATTAGTCAGAGAAAATCCACACTTCCAGTTTGCCACTTGTGTGAGTGTGACCAGTAACAGGTCATAACCTCTTGCCTTAACTTGGTCAAATGAATGCAGCCAAACCAAGAGAGCAAGTGTGACCCAGAAATTCACATTGTCAACTATTTCTTTCAGTGGCTTGTGTAAAATGTATTGGTAACTTTAGTGGAGTTGCTGAGGCATCACAGAACTGGTAAGTTTTGATCAACTTTAAAGTAAATTAAAAGATCTTCCCCCTACTGACTTAGCAATAAGAGGCATAAAAATGTCATTGAAATAATGCTGAGATAGCCTGCCAATAATATTGATGTAGAACTCTGTATTTATGGAGGTGTAATATGTAGATGTTTAATGAAGACTGAAGATCTTGCACCACTGGCACAGATCATGTCAGAATTTCCCAACTTCAACAAAATAATGTTGGAGATATCTGGAACTGGTCATCAGCAAAGTATAAGAACTGTAATCTCAACTTTTCATTTTACTTTATTCCTCAGAGGAATGGCAGCAACATTAAAGAAGTTAGTAGAGTTGCACCAGGATGGATTTGCCACATAGAACACTGAAACTAAATGAGTTGTCACTTACTGGCCTAACTTCGGTCTCAGTTTTGGGAAGACAGGCGTAAGAATATGCATTGACTCCCCTCTTTCTCAGTTGAAATAATGGAGATAAATTTTAAAGAGCGGTTAAAAATCTATTGTTTTCATAGAGCACACTTTCTCTTACTGTAATTATAAACAGTAAGAAATTTTAATAAAATCTCCTCAGGTTGATGCAAAGCTGTCCCTTGCAGTTCAGGGAGATATGATTAGTTTATTTATTTACAGATATACAACCAGTTAATTAAGATTTATCTTATCTCCATTTAATAACAGCTGTGGTTCTACAGTCTGTGTTTATGATTAAGTGTGACTGTTCAGCAATCCTAAAATCAGAGAACAATGGGAATGGATGTCTTTGGGCTGGGCTGCTGATTTGATATATCTTGAAATGAGTTGCAATATAATTACCTTCAAAAGCTTTGCCTTGGCATATGCTTGTGCAGTGTCATAAAGAGAGTGCTAAAACCTACTTAATTAGAGTGAGAGCTCACATTTTCTAGAAAAAGATCTCCTGCCAAGTTAGAATTCTTAAAGTTTTTTGTTTTAGGAAAATGCTCATTTAGATTATGTTTTCTATTTCAAATAGAGAGATTAAAATAAATTTATTTTTAAATTATCAAAATAACACAATTTAAAAGTGAATTTTCACATTTCAGTTTTCAACATTTATTGTCCAGAAATCCAAAATATGATGTTGGAGAGATGGACTTGGAAAGTCCCCTTCCTTCTTTTAAGACTAGTCTTGTGCTATTAATTACAGAGAAATAATCTATTAGGATATAGTTAATCATCTAATGGAATAGTACGTCAAAGAACACTTCCCTAGTGTCCTATTGTAGAGAGTTTGAGACCCTTTTGACAGCCTTATTTCCCCACAGCATAAAGATAACCAGAGGCTAGGACTGTATATGCAGTGTTCCTAAGAATTCCTTGACAGTACAAGATTGTCCCATCTGCAGCACTCCCTGGGCAGCACCACTTGGACACTCAAAGAATCCAAAGAGCAAGGATCCTGTGAACAGGTCAGCAAACTCTTTGACGACGACTGGAAACATCCTACCACGTTAAATGAAATCAGGTTAAGGTTTGGTTTCAGGTGACTTGCCCTTCCCATGAACAGTGGGTGTCAGTCACCTTGTCTTGGTTATACAGACTCATTCACCCCTCTCACTGACTTTGGTTTTTGAGCCTCCTTCCTGTGAGCTCTTCCAGCCCACTAAGCCTGCAGAAGCCACCATCTGATCTCCACCTCCCAGCCTACTGCGTAATTTGTGCTGGGTTAGTGAAATGAATTGGTGAAAAGGAGTGGCTCAAGGGACATCAGAAGCAACCCAAGATAAGAGCAGGGGGACGGGCGAGTGGCATGGGAAGAGAAGATGGAGAGAACCACAGTGTCAACATTAAGGTGTTGACAATGAGTTGTTAGGTTGGCTCACCCCATCTCATGGGGCTGCATCCTGAAACCTGCTCCTTTGAACATTTGCCCAGTAGTTTTTACCACACTCTTGCAGTGCTGATCTTAGAATATGGAAAATTTCTGTTATATGGTCCTTGGTAGTGTCATAAACCCATGTATTAACACCACCAGAAGAAGCCATCAGCGAATGTCATGCGTAGCTTCAGTGGTAAAGCACATAAATGCCAAGGATAAAATTGAGATCTTACAAGAATTGAAGAGAATAGTGGATCTAAAACATAACTACCACTGTCTAGGCATGTCACCTCGTTGTATTTTAAAACCAGAGAAATCATCTGACAGCAGCTAGGACTTTAGCAGCTCATATCTTAACTGCAATGGATGAAACCCGAGGGAGATAAGAGTTTGTTAAATTGCATTAAGGGGAAGATGTTAATGAACTCCTTTGAATCCTCCTGGACAGCTGAGAAGATAACACCCTCACAAGGGGAGATGGGAAAGTGGAGTAAGTGTTGGCAAGTTGACTGCTCACATTCACAACTTAATCAGTCTTTGTATTTGGTTAAACTAAAATGGTAGGTTCCCAGTTGTGGTATGTGCTGAGGACGCCTGTGTGGTTCTGGGTCTTTGTTGGAGACGATGTTTGCTGCTGGCAGGCAAGGTGAGCATCTGAGGGGATCATCTCCACAGCTGGAGGGGCAGGATTGGGCACAACTCGTCTGCTGAAGCCCTGAAACAAAAGAAGACCCTCTAGACAATAATTGTTATGTAGTTTTCAAATATTTATTTATAATTTTGATGGAAAAAAAACATAGGGCAGGAGGTCGAGATAACTTGTGTGAAAGCGGTAGACAGGTTTTTCTTCAGTAGGTTTTTGACTTCATTCATTCAAGGTGTTTACTCATGATTTTTCCACAGAGCATGCACTCCGCCAACAGAATATGTGTAAACTGCTTCAGACAAGAGGGTTGTAAAGGATGAAGGCACGGTGGTGTAAAAGGTCATCCTTCAACCAAAGGTGGTTTTAAAGTAAGCTATTTATGTCTTTCACAATAGTCTATGAGCTATTATAGCATCTGGTTATTTACTGTATTTCAGCTGAGGGTCAGTGACTTCTGTAACTGCATTGACTGACTGACCATATGTTTAGACACAACTGATTTTAAGTTTAAATGGATTTAAATGTTAGATGAACATGTGCAAATATCTTGTGTGGACATGTTAAAATTAATTTACCCTCTATTTATATTTGAAGTCAATTTTAGGGCATTGGTATGAAGTGAAACTGGTTCAATTAAAAAGGTTTAAAATAACATATGTATTTAAATCAGTGCAGTTTCAGGTTTAAATCAGGTCTTACATGAAGACATAGCAGTAATATATTTTACTCACTGAAAAAAAATATTATGGCGATTGTTTTATTATTCATCTTTAGCACAAAACTACTCTTACAGTGATAAATGCAACAAATAATCCTTTCTCCCATATAGCTCCCCACTATAAGAAAGAAACAGATTTAGTGTTTCACTGGCAATAAGTCAAATGTTGCTTAAGACATAAGTCAGTGCCATTTGACACAATTGATAGTCTCCACTTGAGTAAAATTCATAAATGTTCCCAGCATGAGATCTGAACGGATTTTTAATCTCCGGAGTCACTGGCAGGGCAGTCTGGGGAAAACTAGGGTTATTTTGATAGACTTATATTTGACCGATGAATAAGAAGGACCTTTCTGAATTTCCTGTCTTAGAGCTAGCCTGATATTTATCCATCTATCACTGTCTGTTTTTCATGCACATTCCTGTTTTATTCAACTGTGAGTTGCTCTGTGTCTTTTTTTAAAAGGGCTTGTGTGTATGTCTGAGTAGCCACACAATATTGTAGCTCTCTTCCTTCTGAGATGGAAATTGTAATGGGTTATTGATGGCCTATTTGTATGCTAATGTTGCTCAATAAAAAAAGCTAAAGCATAATTAACACTCTTGCTCCACCAAAAAATAAAAGGAAAAAGGAAAGCTTGGAAAGGTCAATGGATTTCATATAATAAACTACCAAATAATGGAAGACATAGGGTCCTACATCCTAGAATGTTATGCTTTCACTATTTATTAACTATTATTTATTACAAATGCTGACTATACCTACTTTTTGGTAACTGTTTTCTATATACAATGTATTTGGACATTATGACCCTGTGGTTGGTTGTATAATGTGCTGCAGCCTGCCAAATTTCAGATGTAGTGGCTTTCAAGAGAACAGCATCTCTGTTTATTCTCCTATATTTCATTAACCCACAGTTCAGTCAAACTGCAGGCAAAGCTGTCCAGCTCTTGGCGCGGAGGCATGAGTCAGAAACCCCAATGTCAGATCTCGCAGATGCTCATTCACAGCGTGGTAAAGCTGCAGCCCCCAAGACAACACATGGAACACATTTACTGCAGGACTCAAAAAGTGGTGGCAGAATGGGCTCCTTCCATGCTTAGAAAGCAAGGAATATGCCCTTGTTCACGCAAGTGATGTAGTTGGCTTTGGTGGATTTTCGGGTTGTGCCATTAGACACAACATGAGAGAGAAATATTTGGGTGTATGGGCAAGTGTGGAGCTGAAACTCGTTGAACAAGTGCCCTGTTTTTATGCTGCCTCGGCTGTGAGATGAAATGAATTGAGTTGGGAGGAATTAATGTGTACAGCCTCGTGACTGGGGTTGTGTGGACCAAGCATGGTTATCTCTGTTTGGGCAGGAGAGCAGTCACAGTTAACTTTCTAAACAGCCACAGTGTGATTCAGTCATATGACTGAACCTTCAGATGCTGTTCGGGTTTTAATATAGAAGCGACACCGAACTTCTAGATGGAAGAGAAAAAAAAAATCCAAGTTGTGACCAGAATGGTTATACACAACTTTTTAACCCAATGTCTTGTAATGGAGGTGACAATACCGTAACACCACCATCTATGGCTTCCCATTACCATAAAACACATTTTCAGAATTAACACTCACTAGTTATTCAATCTTAAAACTGCTTCTGCAAGAGAATTTCTTTCTGCTTGGATCTGCAGATGACAGAGGATAGGAAACAGGGCCTCCCTGACTATGTAACTTTGCCTCTTTGGGTCTATTACAAATTACAGTTCTTGCATCTACTCTTCTTCATGTTGCTCATGAAGAGCAGTTATTGCATATTCATGGACTAGTTGTATGGTTTAAAACCAAATAAAAGACCGTTCCAGGAAAAATATTTCCTTCCTAAGAAAACTAAGGGTGACAGTAAAAAAAAAAGAACATATGCTCAAATATTCAAAAACTAGCAAACCCAAGATTATTTAAAGTTTGTTTTCCCTTTTTACTAGACCTCAGTCACAGAAATAATATTTTGCTATGCTTCAGAGTCATTGCTAGGTGATAACTACATGTGGAAATTCAATTTATATGCCACATTCTCTGCTAATGTTAATAAAAATATTTCCTTTGTAGTCAATGGAGCTATTTAGTAAGCAGAGGTGAGGATTTGTTCTACATCATAGCATGTGACCTTTGTTTCTGGGTAAATATATGTGACAATGTTTGTATGTTACTGTACATAATTATCCTCAGCCAGTGGAACTTCATACTCTGCCTTCTTGCAGTTCTCAGATGAAAGGTAAATAATGAGATTTAGGGTTTTAGTCTAGGCATAAGGAACAGCTTATGTTGAGTCAAGGAACACTTGCATGAAATAATTGACTTTGTTTATATCCATCTGCAATTTATCCACAACAACAGCATTGAAAGGTGACATTTATCTTATGAGTTTCTCATTCATTCCTGTACTCTGATCTCATCGCTCATGCAGCTCAAGTGCATGATACATGTAGATGAATATTTATTATAGATGATGAAGTGTCCTTTTGGCAGCATAATATACTTGACTATAAAAATAAACAGATTGTACATGAGGCTGTCTGATTTGAGTGTTGGCATCGATAGTACCTCACTCTTATCTAGTGCTTTTCATCAGCAGATCTCAACACCATTTACTGAAGAGGGCAGTACCATTATCCTTCTTCTGTAATTCCACACCCATTACTGAATTGTGCAGGGCTTGGAGATCCTGACACCACAAAAGTCCTTCTCACAATACACAGAGAATTCTTACTCAAAACTATATTTTAAAGTATTGGAAACACTGTGGCTCTGTTGAGACTGAAGAAGATATGTATTTTGATATTCCCACAGGTAAATAAAAGTTTCTACTGAGATTGTGTCTGGTCCTTCAATAAATATTGTAATCCCAATAGTCTAAATTAAATGTCTCTTAAGAACATTTGTGAAATCTGCTTTTTTATTGGCAGTCATATCTGAGATGTTAGTGGAGAGAATTTGCTAGATTTAGTCTTCGGTTTAGTTCTACTGTAACCCATGACAGGAAAGGAAGGTGAGGACTCTCAAACTCATACCAGATCTAAGACAATAAGAGTTTATAGAACTCAACATTTTCCTAGGAAAAAAAAAAAAAAAAAGTATTAAAACTGCAGCCAGATTTCACCTTAAAGGAGAGGAGAAATAGAAGTCTAGTTTTAAAGGTGTATGTTTGTGGCTAGCTATCTAAAAGAGATTCCTAAGATATACACATCTGATTTATGCTCCTTTGTTGTTTGCCGATGACCACGTCTCGTCTGGGACATCTACTCTGTGAATAATATACTGCAAACATATAACCTGCCAATGGAAAATCGGTGCTCAGAAAGGCTGAGAATCAACCCATCTAATCAGATGTCTAATATGAGGTACCTGGCTTTAAAACACAGTGGTACTAATACTAAGCCTGCTCATTTTCTGAAACAAATTGGTAGAGAAGGTACTTGGTGAGTGACCATCTGTCATGAAGGGCCTTTTCTGATGTCTGGAAATGTGATGTGTGGGCAAGAAAGAGGAAAATAAAATGCTGAATGTGACTTAGAAGATAGTGTCCATGCTTGCTGGTGTTGGCCCCTGAGAAGGTTGTAAAACTGAGGTTACCCTGTTGGAAGGAACTCACCAAAGCGGGTGAGGATTTCCAGGAGAGGGGAGAACCAGCTCTGGGAAACTGTACTGTGGCAGTCGTGTTTGCTGGTGAAAGAGAAAAGAACCACATTCAGAGCCATTGGATGTGTTTTGGCTTTTAGACAGAGGAGGATGAGCAATGAAGACTTCATCAATAAGTTATTTAAAATCTAAGCTGTTGGCTCACAATGTGTCAATGACACATTATAAATCTTAAAAAAATAGCTGTTTTTTGTTCTGGTAGATGCAGTCCAGCTATAGTCACTTACTACCGTGGTATGTTTTTGTTCACTCTGGTAATCTTAATGGCATGGCTGCCACAAGTCAGGGGTCACTCAGGTGAGGAAATTGTAGAGAAAACGAGGAATTGCAAATAATCCAGCTGTATTTCAGGTGGGTTAAATAATATTTCAACATGAAATACTGCAGAGTACATCTTTGTGTTCCTTTAGAACTCTCTGAATTTTCAGTAGGAATGCTACATTTTCTTATCTTCAGGAACTGCAGCAGGAGTAGATGATGTTATTCCCTGTCCTCCTTCACTCAGAGGACAGGGTTAACCTTTCAGCTTACCCATGCCTGATCTTTAATGAAAACATTCAGGAAGTTAATGTGTTTGAATAGATTTTATCCAGTGAGTATTAAGGAGCCTGTATTAGCAGTGTGCATGAAATGTCACACTGGACAAGAACTTCTCTTGAGTGCCAGGATGTACTTTTCAGCTCAGCATCTTCTCAAGCTTGAAAATCTCAGTCCCCTCTGATGCTTTCATTTCTGCAGTGCTGTTTACAGTGACATACAAAATGATGCCCTGTTGGCCCAACGACATCTGGTATGAAATCAAATTACAATATCTTCATCATTCATGGCCAATTTAGCTCCAAAAAATGAATCCTAACCAATACAACAAAATGAAAAATGCTACTAATTTAACTGATTGTATTAGTGCAGATTACAGCTTTTAAGTGCTAACATATTTGTTTTTACTGTGGACTCCTGTTTTTAGTGGTTACTGGAAGACCAACATCAAAGGACAGCTGACAAACAAACATTTAATTATGTAATAAATTACGTACGGTACATCTCCGAGCATGTGTGGGTGTTTTTTTTTTTTTTTTTTTTTCTTTTCAGTTCTGTCCTACTGAAGTGGTCAAATGGTTTGATGACATGAAGAAATAAAACATGTCTGGGAAATGGGAGAGGTGCCTGAAGACTGGAGGAAAGCAAATGTCACTCCAGTCTTCAAAAAGGGCAAGAAGGAGGACTCGGGTAATTATAGACCGGTCAGCCTCACCTCCATCCCTGGGAAAGTGATGGAACAACTTATGCTTGGTGCCATCTCAAGGCATATCAAGGATAAGAGGGTAATTAGGGGCAGTCAGCATGGCTTCACCAAGGGGATGTTGTGCTTGATCAACCTCATTGCCTTTTATGAGGACATAATGAGGTGGATAGATGGTGGCAGAGCAGTGGATGTGGTCTTCCTTGACTAGAGTAAGGCATTTGACACAGTCTCCCACAGCATCCTTACAGCCAAACTGAGGGAGTGAAGTCTGGACGATCGGGTAGTGAGGTGGACTGTGAACTGTCTGAAGGAAAGAAGCCAGAGAGTTGTAGTCAATGGGGCAGAGTCCAGTTGGAGGCCTGTATCTAGTGGAGTGCCTCAAGGATCAGTACTGGGGCCGGTATTCAATATATTCATCAATGACTTGGACGAGGGAATAGAGTGTACTATCAGCAAATTTGCTGATGACACCAAGCTGGGAGGAGTGGCTGACATGCCAGAAGGCTGTGCTGCCATCCAGAGACCTGGACAGGCTGGAGAGTTGGGCAGGGAAAAGTTTAATGAAATATAACAAGGGAAAGCGTAGAGTCTTGCATCTGGGCAGCAACAGCCCCAGGTTCCAGTATAAGTTGGGGAATGACCTATTAGAGAGCAGTGTAGGGGAAAGGGACCTGGGCATCCTGGTAAACAGCAGAATGACCCTGAGCCAGTACTGTGCCCTTGTGGCCAGGAAGGCCAGTGACATCCTGGGGTGTATTAGAAGGGGGGTGCTTAGTGGGTTGAGAGAGGTTCTCCTTCCCCTCTACTCTGCCCTGGTGAGACCACACCTGGAATATTGTGTCCAGTTCTGGGCCCCTCAGTTCCAGAAGGACAGGGAACTGCTGGAGAGAGTCCAGCGCAGGGCAACGAAGATGATGGAGTGGAACACCTCCCTTATGAGGAAAGGCTGAGGGAGCTGAGTCTCTTTAGTTTGAAGAAGAGGAGACTGAGGGGTGACCTTATTAATGTTTACAAGTATGTAAAGGGTGAGTGTCACAAGGATGGAGCCAGGCTCTTCTTGGTGACAACCAATGGTAGGACAAGGGGTAATGGGTTCAAACTGGAACACAAGAGGTTCCACTTAAATTTGAGAAGAAATTTCTCAGCGAGGGTGACATACACTGGAACAGGCTGCCCAGGGGGGTTGTGGAGTCTCCTACTCTGGAGATGTTCAAAACCTGTCTGGACACCTTCCTGTGTAACCTCATCTAAGTGTTCCTGCTCTGGTGGGGGGATTGGACTGGATGATCTTTTGAGGTTCCTTCCAATCCCTAACATTCTGTGATTTTGTGATTCTGTGATCACTACTGCTAGTACTTTCTGTTTAAAGTGTCAGCTCTTTGAGGACAGATTTTCTCTCTCTACTATGCCAAACACAATGAGGTCCTAGACCTGGAAAGGGAGACCTTGGGAAGCTACCTCAATAGAAATCAGTGTTAATAACATAATAAAATTATAGGGTGCAGGACAGGCTGCAAGGTCCTGTTTTACCAACAAGGACCTCTGCAAGAAGGGTCTGGGTAGACTCATGCACCGAGGCGAGTGGCACTGTGGCTCCTCTCATCATAGACAGCCTGCTCAGAGAGAGAAGCTGTCTCCTGTGCATGATATTTTTTTCTCACATGGTTGGTTTTCTGAAGGGGTAGGAATGGATGGGTGAGCATCCTTTTCTATTTTGCTTTCCTGTATTTCTTTTTAATTCCAGTACTTGTCAACTGAAAAGATGGAACTAGTTTGCAGATGTATATGTTTTTCCTTTAAATTCCTTTATCTTTCTGGCAGTTTTGACACCACTAAAAATTACATCCCACAGAACTCATATGCATGCCTCTCACTTAAGCTGTATCTCGAAATACATTGATCTGCCTCCTGTTCTTATTCTTCTGCAGATGAGAAGAGTGATTTCAAAGGCTGAGGTCTGAACTGATACCATTAAGCAAAATTTCCTCAATGGCAGCAGGGAAACCAAATCTACCAGAGATACAAAAAGTGCTCTCTGCCGTATCCTGGAACATTATGCAATGACTATCACTGTTTATGTTTCCCACGATTTCCAGAGTTTTGTCTCATGATGCCACGTTATGCTATCAGTTATTTATTTCACAGAATCACAGAATCGACTCGGTTGGAAAAGACCTTAGATCATGAAGTCCAACCCGTGGTCCAACTCCAGTCCATTTACTAGATCATGGCACTAAGTGCCATGTCCAATCTCAGCTTAAAAACCTCCAGGGACGGTGAGTCCAGCACCTCCCTGGGCAGCCATTCCAATGCCTGACCACTCTCTCTGTAAAGAATTTCTTTCTAATATCCAGCCTAAATTTCCCCTGGCAGAGTTGAAGCCCATGCCCCCTTGTCCTATTGCTGACTGCCTGGGAGAAGACACCAATCCCCACCTGGCTAGAACTTCCCTTCAGGTAGTTCTAGAGAGTGATGAGGTCACCCCTAAGCCTCCTCTTCTCTAGACTAAACAACCCCAGCTCCCTCAGCCTCTCCCCATAGGTCTTATGTTCAAGTCCCTTCACCAGTCTTGTTGCTTTATTTATTTATTTCTTATTGCTTTATTTATTTATTTTTTATATTGGTGTCTATATAGCCCATTCTACAAAGAAAAAAGAAGTGAGAGGTTAAAATAACAGAAGTTGCACTGGTCGTTGCATTTCTAATCTATGTAACCATACAATTCCTGGAAAAATGTGCCACTTCCTTCAGGAGAAAGAACTTGAAAAGGGATCAGAGAAGGTACTTTCTAATTTCCATATGTAATGTATACCTCCCAAACTCTCAAAGTCAATATTTCTTTTGAAAGCCTAGCCACATTTGAAATCAGGGTGCTGGATGAATAAGACTTGCTGAACACTATAGTGGCATGGTGCACCATTTCCAAATCCATCAGAGAGGAAGAGTGGCTGGAAGAACCATGACTTGAACATCAAGCATGGGAAAAATGCAAGGGTTGAATCTGCGGTGTCTGTTCTGATTTCAGACACACACATATACAGCCCTGGACAGGTGGATGTCATGGAATGAGGTATCTGGAGGGCTTTGGGCACTTGTATCTCCTCCTGTCGTGCTTCTCTGCTGCAGCACTGGGAGCTTTGGTGTTCATAAAAGAGTGACGCAACTCACCTCCAAGTCTCTCCTCTTATGTGACAGATGTGGAGTTTTCCTCTTCTCTTTCCACCCTCAGAAAGTACTGAAAGGTAGGTGTGGAGAAATCAATCTCTTCTAGCAAAGCTGGGCTCTGTCTGTCCCTGCACTCAGCTAACAGAAGGGGAGATTCCAGCAATGTTGTCGTTGTTTTGCTGAGATTTCAGTGGAACTGTACAGGAATACGCAGTGCTCACTGAATGTGTTCATAAATATTTATTGTATTTGTCTTGAAGGGGTCAAGTAGCAGAGAGACTTGAGAAAATGAGGGAAACGTATTGGCTGACCAGCTCCTGCAAAATCATGGGAAGAATGAGGGCACTGGGCATGACTGGAAATCAGGAGACATGGTTCTCCTCCCAGGTCTCGCAGTGATCCTGGTTGCCTTCTCATATCTGATATCTCCTCTAGTTAGATAGTCAGTTTTTTGTCATCTGTCATATGTGTGTAGAGGACTGAGCAGAAAGCCCGGAGCATGGCAGGGCAGTATGATCTTAATGAAGATGTAAAGAGTAGAAGTACTGAAGCAGGTCAGTCTTGAACACTGTATGATAATTTTCAATCTGAAAATTTCTGAGATAAAACCCCCCAGGACACAGAGCTACTCTGGGAAGATATCCTTGTATGCTTACCTGGTTCTTTGCTCTTCTTCTTTCTGCCTGTTCTTAGCCCCTGCCAGGAACAGGATGCAGGACTAGGTGGACTTTTGGTCTGACCTAGTGTAGTTGTTGTTATATTCTTGTGTTTTGTTAAGCTATCTCTCTCTATTTTCAAAATGTACTGGAGAGGAGAAGGTACTTTAAAGTCCCGTCACTCTTCATAGGATACTGAATGAGACCCAGGGGAGGGTCAGAGGTTTAACAAGTAGAGATTGGCTTAACACAGACAATGAAGTCAGCAATATTCCTTACAAGATTGACTTATTAGCTGCATAAACCTTATTATCTTTCAACTAAATGGCTTTATATCTAATTTACTATCTGATAAAGGGATAGTCTGAAAACCAATACTCTTTTGTAGTTATTCAGTATGCTGCTTATGATTCCCTGCTTTTATTTATACTGTAGTTTATCATTCAAACTAGTTGATTGTCATAGACAAAATGGGAAGATCATGTTCTTGTCTCAGCTTTGCTGTAGTTTAAAAAGAAAGTAGGTGATGACATATTCTTCATTATTGAGTCGACTGAGAAGAAAGGCAATTAGACAATTCATGCACTGAAGGAGGGAAGCCTTATGGAAACAAGGCCTATCCCGAGACAGTGTGGTGTCATCTTGATAGTGCAATTGAGATTTTTGGGTTTAAAAGAGAAGAGAGGGACTCTATTTTATGGATGTTACAGACCTTCTTCTGAGGTCAGGGTCTATATGCTCCCTTTTGAGCATGGATCAAGTTCCACACTCAAGTCTGCAGCCCTTGTCCTCTTACATTGCAGACACTGGGAGCCTTGCCTGCAGGGGGAATAAGTGGGGTGGTGTTGACCCTGCTGAGGTGCCACCATACACCACAGAGTGCTTTCCTGTGGTACCAGGCAGCTGGTGTCCCATGGGGAAGTGGGATGAGTTTCTTTCATCAACTGCTCTATGCATGCGGACAATCATTTCAGGTTTTGTAGGCACCTAATTACTGATGTCTTTTAGCAGGCAATATGAATGGAAATTGTAGGTCAAGGAACACACTGTACATTAGCTTGGTCATTAGTCCACACTCCTCTGCCTGATACTCCTATCTGAAAATATCAAGTTTCCTCATGCTTGCCATCTTACTCACCTGAGGCACTCACAGACAAGTGCACATATGTCACTGCATATCTCAGAGTCCCTTGTCCTGCTGCCTGCTACCAGACATCTCTACAACTTCCCACCTTAGCGAGCATCAGCAGAAATAAACAAGTGCTCCTGTTCCGCTGTTTTTCTGCAAGGCTTAACATTTTATCTTAGAGCAGATCCCTCCAAGGATGCTATGTTTTGTATGAAAAGAGGTGCATTTTCCAGTGGTTTTACTCTGGGAATTCAATCAGAAGGGAGGAGAAGACAGTAGGAGGTTTGTTACTTCTTGTATTGCCATGACAAGATTCCTCAGAACTCGTTTTGTAGATTAAACTTCCTGGAAAAGGAGTGTCCCTTACATGTGTATTATAAATATGGACGGTATGAGGAGGTACTTATATGACTTCAGTTCTTCCATTATATTTATTTTGAATTACTGGCTTTGTAACCATATTATCTGTAGGTCCTGCACTATTTTATTTCCTTATGAAAGGGAACATAAAGAGAAAGGTGTTAATATCTCATGACCCAATTTAGCTGGAGCCATACTCTTCTTTAGCATCACAACGGCTACGTCAGTGGGGAATTCCCAGGCCTAGTGATTTGTCACTCCTATGTTTAGATTCCCAGTCATACACCTCTATATTGCACATAACCAGTCCCACACCAGCTTTCACAGCAGCCCGGGTGGAATTACTCTCTATTGTGCTCAAGTCTTTTATGCTTGGTGCAAAGAAAGAGCCAGAAAAGACTGAACCTCCTATTATTTTCGGTTGTTGTTGGTTCACCTTTCTGACAGTGACAGGTTATATACACCTCTACCACCTTTTCTCTTTTCCAGAATATAAACCAGCTAGCCTTTGACATCAGGTTTAGGAGTGAGCTAGATGCCAAGTTTCGCTCTTCTTGGTATTGTGCAATGCTCCCACAGAGCCCTCAAGCAGAACATTAAGAGCCTACACAACCTTAAGCTGAAAACTGGAGGTGTTTGTACAATGAGGCAGCAATTTTGAAGATTATGCCCTTGAACGTCACTGTTTCTTTGTGGATGGGTCAGAAAGTTTTCATGTCCTCTTTCCCAGTACTGCAAGCCAGCTGGGTGCAAGCCAGATCCTGTCTAGAAGCTGTGCATCGTAGTATTAGCCTGGGCTAACAATTCCTGCCTAGTGACAGGGCATTTTAGCTTGGGCTCAGTGCCATGTTAACACAACTGGACTAAAACATGTCTGTTTTTGTGGAACACACATAGAGCAGAAGTGAGACAGTGAGCATCCACCCTGGCAGCCTGTGTCTTCTTCATGTTCATCTGAGGATGTTGCCCTGCAATGATTTTGCTTGCCTTGGCACAGAGAACTGAGTCCAAATAACCTGAATTGAAGGATTCTGGCAGCAGGACTGTCCTTTCTCACAATCAGATAAACAGAACCATCCTGTCTTCTGCATTTATCCTCTGCTGATATCTCAGACTCCTGAGTACCTAAAAATATAAAGGTTAAAGGGTATCTGAAGTTATAGGGTTTATCCATTTATTCCCAAGCTCTCATGACTATATCTTCCTCAAAATAAGTCTTTTGTTTGGGTGGCTCTTCTGGACTTCCATCAGTACTCCATCTGAAGAAGAAACCATCACGATTTTTTTTCCTCCTCCACTGCTGTCCTTTTAGTCTTGGAGACCCCGAGGATGCAGCTGGAAAATGTGTTGGAATTTTGGCTTACATTCCAGTTAGAAATAGATAAATCTGTTTGAACCTGGTAGAGATTTGACTGCAAGACTCCTTACCACACCCAAAATAAATGAAATGAGTAGTTATAAATATTCTCTTTAATCATGGAAAAGAGCCTTGTATCCAAATTTATTCAGATTCCCTTAAAGACATGGCCAAGTTCTCCTTTCATCATCAACAGATTTGCTTTGTGTCTCTCAGTTAGCTTCCTTTAAGTTGCACCACTGGTTTATGCTAGAGTTACAGAGACATCTTGCTCCAGGCAGCTGAGGAAATGCCTCCCTTTTCCTCATTTTT
Organism: Streptopelia decaocto; assembly: GCF_964273445.1. Taxonomy (NCBI): domain Eukaryota; kingdom Metazoa; phylum Chordata; class Aves; order Columbiformes; family Columbidae; genus Streptopelia; species Streptopelia decaocto. The sequence goes on from NC_138655.1 coordinate 11,440,222, forward strand.
GGTGTCTTTTGTTATTTCTTGTATGAACTGCTATCATAAATATTTAGATGGAAGTGGCTAATAGGAAAATTGTATGGTTTCTAAGTTCAATGAGCCATTAAATAGGTTCTAATAATCTCAATAGAAGTTTGGAATATTTAATAATGAGAAGCAGACATATAGGTTACTTGATTGCTACCAGACTGTCTCAGTAAATATTGTCAGCAGCTCGTACACTGCGTGTTCCTCAGACACCCTCAAAGAGAAGCCCCTGGGGATGGGGGAGGGAATCAAACAAATCATGTATAAACAAAGTGCTGTTCAGGAGAACATAGCTGATTTTTCTGAAAATGCTGTTCACCACATGCTTTTTATCGTCACTGTGGAAGGTTTAGAGGTTTTCCCATGAGCAATTAGAGACCTAATCAGACTTTGCATTTATAATGATTTACACTTGTATTGTATGTAATAACATCCTGGGCTTCAGTGGCCTTTTCTAGAGCTGACACTCTCAGAAACTTGAAATTTGAGATGTACAAGGTCGCCTTCTCCAAGGCAAAGCATCATCCCCTCTAAAAGACCAGGGAAAATGTTAGCTTAATCAAATTACATCAGCGCACAGAGCCAGGTGGGAATCTTTGATTAGCAGCATCTCCCTCTAGAGCCCTTCTCTTCGTTGACTATGTAGTTTAGGAATTGCTTAATTAGGGATTGAAAATTAGGTAAAGTTAGGATCCTAATGTACAGAGCCAGGTCTTTATTTGATCTGTCCAGTGCAAAGAGTGAAATATTTTTTGGACCAGGTCAAGCTACTCAGAGACCTGGGACGTGTTTCTGCAAAATGTTCCTTGAATAAATATGAAGGGAACACATTCCGTACCTTGGCCTGTGAGATAAGGATAAACTAGGCAAAGTGTTTTTGTAACAGACAGTCTTCTAATGTCCTTGTTGGTTGTCAGATCCTGTGGCCTCTGAAAGGTGGCAGCAAAATGCCTCTGACTACAGAGACCCCCGTGCCAGTTGCACGTTCTTTGGAGGTTCCTTTCTGCAAGCAGGACTATGTCTGTCCACCTTTACAACCATTTATGATATTTGATGAGACAGATCAGAGCTTCAGGTGGTACAGCTGCAGGAAGCAATAAAGTGATTATACATTCTCCTACCTTGTGTTAATTAGATAAGAGCTGCTCACATGAGCTGCGTTGTGCGGCTTTTAAGTTTACACTGGAGGAAGCGAGAGGGCAGGGAAAGGAGAGATGTTTTATCAGCCCTACACCTTCCTTGCCCTTATCTCTTTCTGAAAACGATAGATGAGGTTACTGCACCTGTAATCCCTGCTGAGTGAACAGAAAAAAAAGAATGAATGCTGTTTCCAAAACATTTGCAGCAGGGTTGCATAATCTTCCTGCGATTCGCAGAGATCTTGCAGGCTCCACCTGGCCAACGGTTTATGCAGCTGTAGTTCTTCTTGGAGCTCTGGCCATGCCCACCTGGATTTTCTCTGACTTAGCAGGTGTCACCTGCCATTAAGCAACATTGTTCCAATGTTATTTGATTTGCTGCATACGGATGCACACACCTTGTGTAGGGTGGGACAGTTATCCCTCCGAAGACATTCATTGTTTAGGCTTGTGCATTGTGTTAGCATTAAGAAGCTGATGAGCAAGGTCTTCTGTCCCTCAGACCACTATTTGTTTAGTTGTCTTTTGGTGTTTTCTCTATCTGATGAATCTGTCCTCTATCCGTTTGAAACTTTTATTACATTAGATATTCAGTGTGGGATCTTATTCTTGGTTGTGCCTTGCACAGCTTAAGAGGACTCTGGGGCACCATACCTGTAGATGTCACCTTGATAATAACTAAGCCTACATTTCATGGCGTGTACATGTGTGTAATTGGTTACCTCTTGCATATTTTAGAAGACTAAGCACTGCCATTAAGCTCAGTGATGGACACCAAAACCTGTTGATCAGCTTCAACTACATAACAAAAAAAATCAAGCATATTCGGACCCTATTTTCAGTGATTTCTCTCTAGTGATGCTGGTGAAAGTACAGTGCTGGAGAGAACATCCAGAATTAGATGGAGTAACTAGTACCATGCATTGCCCTTTCAGACAGCTTGGGGTTCTTTACAAATGGTGAGTCCCATATTTACACAGAGTTTGTGCTATATTTAGGCCCTTATCAGGGAATCTGATCTGTGTGGGGAGTCTTTCACGCTTGCACTGAAATCTATTAACAGCAGGGGCCCATCCAGGCAGCAGCACCCACATGAATCCAGCTAAAGGGTAGTGGCATATATACCTGTATGTATATAAATATATAAATATATAAATAAACCCCAAGCATTAGTCACAAAAATCTCTTTTTTTTCCAGATTGGAAGGAAGCTGCTTTCACACATTGCTCTGTGGCACTTCAAGATAACTTGGAGTCCCTTATCGATCCAATGTCATTAGGATAGTGGGGGGACGGATGGAAATTATGTGCCTGGAATTTCATCAGAGCCACTGAATCACATGCTTGGTTCTTCACCCACCTGTGATCTCTGGTACCCTGTACCATTAAAGCTGTAATCTCTGTTAGGATGGGCCTCACTTTTCACAGCCAGCTATGAAGTAGGTGGAAGGTTCCTTATTTTTAAATTCTTCAATATCCACATGGCTGAAAATTCTAGTGAGTCAGAGACTGCCCTTCTATTCCCCAGTCACACCCAAACAGCTGCTCTGTGACAGAGGGCTTTAGTGGCTGTACTTTCTTACTTCTTTCAGGATGAGACAGCTGTCTTCAAGACTTACTTTTGGGAGCCCAGTCAAAGAAACCAAAGGAAAACCTTTATTGATAACACTGAACTCCTGCATGCTAACTAACTGACAGACAAATGAGGTGTTGACTGTCCTCTGTATCATCCTTTAATCAGCTGGCAGTAGAGATCTGAGATTCTTCCCCATCATGGTAACAAGTGGAAAAACATAGTGGAAAGAGGAGCATATTTTCTGTGCCAACTTGCAAACGTGTCAGGCTTGCAAAGGTCTGATTCTTTTGCAAAGCTTCTCCCACTCCAGCAATAGTTAAGTGAAGCTGAGCTGTTAGTAGTAAGTGTAATTATTTGCAGCATGTGTATACCCATGCATGTCTCTGTAGTCCTCCATCTGGGCTGCCAAGGTCTTTTCCTTGCAACGCCTCTTGTTCTCTGGCTCTAATAATAGCCTCATTGCGTAGTTTTAGCTGGCACCTTGCTCATGACTGCTAGGCAGGGCACTGCTTGAAATTAGATACAACAGGCCAGCATTCAGAGGGTGAATGCTGAGCCTGCAATTACGAATTCAAGTCTGCGAAACCACAGATGCAGCATGGTTAGGATGGTTTCTCAGAGGTGTGCTGCAGCAGAGTGTGGCTGGGCACGCTGACTGATGCATGGGGTAGGTAAACTCATACCTCTAGCTTTCCATTTGTGGTCTCGGGCTATGATCAGACATGTTAGTCCAGATAGAAGTGAGACAGGGTAAGCGGTTACTGACACTGTCTGCTTGCATGATCATCTTCACTGCTCTGAGTATTCCCATCCCCTCACCTCCTGAAATAACTGCTTATGTAGTCCCTTCCTAGCCTGATCTCCCCTCCCCACCAAATAATGCAGGTTTAAACTTAATAACATAAATAACATTTATGTATTTATCTATTGATTGATTGATTTTCTGAACTGGGTGTTTTTGGAAGAAGTAGGTTAAGGCTGGGTTACACCAGTGGGTTGGTGAGATGGATTACAACAATTTACCATCACTTTTGCCACTCACATGGCCAGATACTCATGTTGTTTCTCTTATACCAGGCTCAGGTGCTTATCATGTCCATTCATGAACTTTTTGCTAAGTGAATAAGCTGAATCAGCTCTCCATAAGGGTTAGATGAGCATCACAACTGATGGAGGAAAGGACTGGACTGTGCAGTTGGGCAGGGAGAAAGAGAAAGGAGCACAATCATTTGCTGACAGCGTGTGGCTACAGATGTGAGCAGATGAGGCAACCTGGGACTTGTAGGAAACATTTTTTGTACAGTTGCTCTGCTAGATCTGGAGGGTTTACCAACCCTTCAGTACATGAGAAGAGACTGATGATGAGTTGACAACTCCCCCCACTAGGGCTGGTGGATGCCCAGGTCCTTATTAGAAGTGTTCAGTGAGATAGAGGTCTCTAAATGCAAACTTTTGAGAAACCAGTCAGAAGCCTGTGGCTTCTTCAGGCTACAGCAGGAAACACCATCAAAAATGAAGGACATGTTTGGTGAAAGCTGTTGAGCATGCTTGATTGACGGATGCTTCAGAGTGCCTGTCTCTTTGAGGGTTTGATAGGATTCTGGTGGGATAAGGAAATGCAGTTACTGCTGACCGCTGCCTGGGTCCTCCCCCTGAGCTAGGTCAGGGTGGCTTGGCAGAGAGCTAATCCACTGAACTGCAAATACGGACTGCCCTTCAAGTGGTGATGAGCATGAAAAGGAACAAGAGTTAGTGGCTGGACTCAATCTTTTAAGGTCTTTTCCAACAAAAATGATTCTGTGATTCTCTGGGATTTAATTATAGTATTTGGATTTGTTTGCCCACCTATGTCCTGAATATTAAGGGTCCCCAGGCTCCTGTAGGAGAGTTGGTCTGTGACCTCTGCAACACACCCTTTGAGACAGATGTGCACCCATGTGCCAGTGAGCGGCAAATAAATACCTTTGCTCTTCTAGTTCATAAGTGTAGGTAAATGAGAGGACTAAGCTCTGATCTCCCTCGATTTTCAACTCAGACGTCTTTGTAATCCAGCCTGCTCCTATTTATACAGACAAATGTCAGCTCAGCAGGATAAACAGCATGATTTCCCACTCTCCCTGGTGAATAAGTTGGCCCACTTTGTTACAAGTGATTAGGCCATTAACTCACCAACTCCAAACAGGACTAAACAGGAATTAAATGCTGTGGGGAAGATTTGTTCGGTGGCATTTTAACATCTTCTGTTCCTCAGGGCAAGATCCATAAGGCTCTTGGTTGTAGCCAATGACCTGTTCAAATTAACCCTGAGCACTTCATTGATGAACGTGTTGTGCAATTTCACCTGCTCTTTCCATCAGACTTTTCAATCGTCTCCTATGTAGTTGCACCCCTCATCGCAGCTGAGAGCTACAGTAGCTGTAAAACATGAGGAGTAATGGAGCTCATCTCTAATTGAAATGAACACCTTAGATTATATGTTGGAGCTTCCTGTTTTATTAGAGGTTGTTCCTTTCCCCTGTGCTGTCATTGGAGAAGTTACACCACAAATTTGCAAGTTCTCCAAATAATAATGGCCTTCTGGTGGAGAGACCTGGGCTAGAGGAGTGAGAACCCTGAGAAACACAATGTCCCGAATTCGTATGCAAGCCTGGAGGATCTCAGCAACGGGAGGTGCTGATAACTTGGTCCTGTTCCACAGCCCAGCTGACATGGAGCTGTCTGTATCTGTAGGACCCCATCAGCCCTGGTATGAAGGAGCTGAAGCTTTCATATTAATGAATCATAGAATCTGGGTTGGAAGAGACCTTCAAAGGTCATCTAGTCCAACTTCCCTGCAATGAGCAGGGACATCTTCAACTAGAGCAGGTTGCTCAGAGCCCCGTCCAGTTTAGCCTTAAATGTCTCCAGGGATGTGGCATCTACCACCTCTCCGGGCAACCTGGGCCAGTGTTTCACCACCCTTATTGTAAAAAATTTTTCCTCATGTCTAACCTGAATCTCCCCTCCTTTAGTTCAAAACCATTACCCCTTGTCCTATCATTACACACCCTTCTAAAAAGTCTTTCCCCATCTTTCTCAGAGGCTCCTTTTAAGTACTGAAAAGCCACAGTGTCTCCCCAGAGCCTTGTCCAGGCTGTACAACTCCAACTCTCTCATCCTGTCCTCACAGCAGAGCTGTTCCAGCCCTCTGATCATTTCTGTGGCTCCTCTGTCCCCTCTCCAACAGGTCCATGTCTGTCCTGTGCTGAGGGCTCCAGAGCTGGACACAGGACTCCAGGTGGGGTCTCACCAGAGTTTTGCTGACCCCTGTCTGAGACCAGTGCTTCGGAGCCTGTGTGGTTGGGAACATGCTTGGCCCTGACAACCCCACTGCAGGACAAATCTGCCAATGCAGCTGTAATCCCAAACCTGACAGCCCAGAGAGGAACATGGCTGAAACTCGTGGCTCTGCTCTATATCTACTGTGCTGTTCTGGGAGCAGGGTGCTGTGAAAGCCCAGCAGCAGAGCAGCCCTCATCCAAAATTTTCTGTTTCCTCCATTTTCTAGCTTTTCTTTCCTTTGCAGACCACTGATCAAATGTCTAAAAAAGGCCCTAACACTTGTCTGTGCTTGGGCTTTCCCTCGTCCTCTGCACTTGAGTGAGCTCTGCAGCTTTGCAGGGACGTGTGGTCACAGCTCCAGGCAGATGGTCCCCAAGCACGCTGGGGAAGGACGTCCAGCTCCCCACCTCTGCCAGCTGCATGTAGCCCTGTCAGGATTTATTTTATACCACCTTTGTAAATAAAATGCGTTAAAATGGATGTGCAAGTTTGGTTTTTTTGTGGGAAGACTTGGCTTTTCTCATGGCTTGGTTACCACTACCACAGGTCAGCTTGCAGGAGATGCTGGGAGAGTCCTTTGTCAAGTGGGAGGCCAGGGTGTCTCTGTCTCTGCAGGTTAAGATGCTCAGTGACTCACTGCAGCAAAGGTGGAAGGTGACTTTGAGCAGGCACAGCCTTCAGCTGCCAACAGGCCTCTGCAAAACAAACGTGACCCCTTGGTGTATCATTTTGCTATTTCTTCACAATGACGTAGGCAAGGCTGGTGTGATGCTTGCAAATTAATTTCAGTCCCTGGCTGAAAGATGCCAGGGAAACATTAGATAATGAAGGCTACACAGCCTCCATGCCTCCTCTGGGTGGGTGCAAAAGACACCCTTGTGTTTCCTCACACTGTGATCAGTGCCATTCAGAGGGTTTTAATGAGTTACACAGAAATTTAGGAGCAAAACAAGGAAAAAGGCAATCCTTACCCTCCTGTGAAAGCAGAAACATAACAGCCCCTTATATATAGATAGTCAGGACTGGAAAAGAAAATGGCCTCACCCATAATTTATGGCTCACTGTATAGCCACAGAAGCTTTACCACTTGCAAATACGACCCTTAGTGGGTTATTAACCTGACTCTCAAGAGGCTCACGTTAACATATCCATCCTCCTGTTAATTAATTAGCTGAAATATGCATGCCTTCCTCTGATGCTAGCTTGCAAAGGGTAACATGAATTTTGATTACACTTAGTCTCATGCGAAATACAACAGATGCTCACACTATGTAAATACTGAAAGGCAGCTTAGAAACCTCTGTGATCCAACAGGATCTGAGCACAAGTGCTGGTGTCTGGCAATCCGTAAAAATATTTCAACACAGAGCTGCCGTGTTTGTTTCATCATAGGCTTGGTTTTGACAGGAATGGGAGCAGTTTTAATACTAATGCCAGTCAGGCAGTAATTTTACTGGGGCATTATCAATACTCTTTTCCTACTTTCTTTATGAAAGAGATATAAATTTATTTGTACCCAGAAACCTATCGTCTACAAAGCTGCTATAAAGCTTTGGCAGTGAATAGCTGACTTCGAATGTCCTGCTACACACCTTTCCCAAACATTTGATATGCAGCAGGTGAATGCGAAAAGCTTATCAGTCCAACCCAGCGTTATATCCTGTCATAACTTTGCACAACAAAGGAAGTTTCTGTCCTTGCGGAGCTTTGGTGTTGCGATATGTACCGAAGCTCCTTCAGAGAAACCACTTTAATCCTTGGGAAGCCGAAATCACAGAGAAGGGGACAGGGATATTGCTCCTGCTAACTGCAATTTTATCAGCACCCAGCCATATCAAAGCGCATGGGTGCAACAGGGTAGGCAGCTGCAGGCAATGGAGGGATGCTCGCCCTGGCTTCTGCTTCAGCAGAAGAAAAAGAGAGCCTGGGCCATGCTTCCAGGGCTACATTTCACTATCCTAGTACTATAAAACAGGAAATAAAAGGAAAGGCTGAGATTTATGTTTGAACTTATTTGATTATAATTTTTTTTTATTATATCTTAGGGAGAGATCTTGTGGACAGTGTTAAGTTGGGTTTGTTGAGGAGGAGGGAGGGATGATTCCTTGGACATCATGCCACCACAGTTATTTTCTGCCTTGTGAAACTGCTGGGGCTTTGCAGCATAGAGAGCTGGGCTCTGTAAACACCCAGGCTTGTTTGGCATCAGCATGTCAGGAGGAACAAACTCACCCATCTGAAGGGGCCTGGAGCTCTGCTGCTTTTGTGCAAGTGGCCAGTGCAGAAGGAGATTTGGACTTCATGTGTTTTCATGCCAATGGAAAGGTATTTGCTGAGCCTGTCAGCCTTCAGATCTGCCCCATTCGCTGCTGCTGGGGGGTAACAGAAGAGAGTGTGTTCCTCCTCTTCCCCACCAGCCCCATTTGATGAAGGGAGAGCACAACACCATGTCATAGAATCATAGGATCATTTTGGTTGGAAGAGACCCTTAAGATCATTAAGTCAAACCATAACCTAACTCTAACACTAAACCATGTCCCCAGGAACTCATCTATACATCTTTTAAACTCCAGGGATGGTGACTTCACCACTTCCCTGGGCAGCCTGTTCCACTGCTTCATAGCCTTTTCTGTGAAGAAATGCTTCCTGATATCCAATTTAAACCTCTCCTGGCACAAATACAGGCTATTTCATCTCATCCTATTACTTGTTACTTGGGAGAAGAAACCAACCCCCTCCATGCTACAACCTCCTTTCAGGTAGTTGTAGACAGCGATAAGGTCTCCCCTCAGCCTCCTTTTCTCCAGGCTGAACAGCCCCAGTTCCCTCAGCTGCTCCTCACCAGACTTGTGTTCCAGGCCCCTCATCAGCTTTGTTGCCCTTCTCTGAACTCTCTCCAGCATCTCAGTTTCCATCCCCACTTCCGACCAGAGCTTGGCAGGAGGTGGTGAGTAAGTCCTGACCGCACCTCAAATGCACGAGGGGCACAAAGCAGCAACACTGGCCAGCATGGCAAGGAATAATCCAAGCATGTTTGCTCTATGTGTTCCTTGTCTGAAGTGCATGTGGCTCCTGTCCTACCCTTGGTGTGCTGAGGCGTTCTCCATCAGAGGGGATGGCAGGTGGGGGAGCACAGCACCCATGGGCATGGATAATACATGTCTTGGTATGGTCTGCATTTCACTTTGGCTGTGCTGGAGGAGAAGAGACGAAAAAAATCGGGAAAACGGATCCTCTGCAGACACCTTATGTGTAAAGTATGAACCAAAACAAAACCACTCAATGTTCATGGGCATAAACATGAATTGAAGCAAATACATTTATTAAAAATGTCAAAGGTTTGGGGTGAGTCAACATTGTTGGGTATTAGGAAAAATCTGGAAAAATTTGACTGAAAAAAGACTCTGTATAAACAGCGCGTGTGAATGTGTGTGCACATATATGTTCACATGTACACACACACCTCTCCACTCCAACTGTCTTTAAGATGCAATGTCTTATGCGGGTGTAGAAAGAAGCATGATCTGCAAGGGCTTTTATTCCTTCAAATGAAGTCAGTGGGGGAGTGTGTGCTAAATGAAGGTTTGTCTACATACACAAATTGTTTCAATTTAAGTAAATTGGTTTCTAAATTAATTTAGTTAAATCAGTGCAACCCCTTTAGTAGCTAACATTGATTCAGCTTAATTGAGTTTGTTCCCAAATTAAGCTAAATCAGCATAAAGTGCTCATCAACCGATTTGAACATTCACATTAAGGGCTGGCAATTTCTACATGTAAGCCAGACCTGGGTGACTTGGGGGAATATCCTGATATCCCCAGTGTCCCTGTACGCTCAGATGGTGCAGTGACCAGGGAGTGCTGCTCTGTCCTCTGCTCAGTGGAGGTGACTTGGGGATGGCTACCTCGAGTAAGGTGGCATCAGCAGCTTTACTTGCTCTTGAGCTAGGCAATGCTCTTGATGGGTGACACTGTAATTTCGTTAGTGTCCAGTGTCACTTGAGAGTTTCTTCCACTATGATTATGTATCAAGTGAATGACAAAAGTTTTTATTGCCAGCCATCAGTAGTGGATTTCAATCAGACCAACAGGGTCACAGCTTAAAATACTCCCGAATAATTTGTTTTTGAGGAGAAAGCAGCACAAATTCCCTTATTTTTCTTCTGATCTGGAAAGTAAAATTATTAGAATTGTGGGCTGACAATATACCCTTTATGTTCAAGGAAACATAAAGCATTGCTTAAAAAAAGAGATGCAAAGTGCAGACAGAGCTGCCTTTTCAGTGTTATTTCCTCCAGAAGTTTTTCTTGGATATTGCCTTAGTGTATAGTAATAATAGGACAATATTTCTTTATGGGATGTATAATTCAATTAAACATATTAATGAGACAGTCACTTTAAAACAAACATATTCTTCACATCCACTGTCAGAAAAGAAAATGTTTTGCTTTGCAGATGAATCTTATACCTACTAGCCAGAAGTTGACTGTTAACCAGGTTAATGTAAAAGCTACTGTAAATGGCACTGGAAAAACAAGGGAAAATAAATCCCTTCATATTCCTTCAGAAATACTGATTCATTGTGTTTGCTTTAAGAAAGAGTACTACAATTCAGCAGATAGGGTAAGCGGATGAGTATGTAATATGTTGTGTTTCAAATGAGTATTCCCTCTTCCATTCTTTTTATTTTTTTTAAATAAAATAGGATTTCTGTCTGACAGGTCAGACTGGAACTGAAAGAGATCAGCCAAGGGGGACTCCGCTCTGCTTCTACTACAAAGGCTTCAAGGTTTTTTGCTGTTTGTGTGGTGTTTTTTTCTTTTTTTTTTTTTTTTTTTAATAGCAGGAAAATCTATAAGACTTGGAGGACTTCAAGAGATCATGAAGTCAGGACAGCAGCAAAACTGCCTCTTCAAGGGCCCCCTAAAAGTTTTCACATCAGGCACGTGTTGTGGACAACAGAAGGTCCTTGTTTAGTAATGAATAAAAGGCCAGCAGTTTTGCTTCTCCACAGCCAGATTTTTAAGCCATAATTGGATCTTGTAACACTGCCAAGGTAAAGGCAGAGGGCTACAGCAGGGAAGCCTGACACTGCAAGTGAACTGAAACTAAATATAGTTCTCATGCAGTTTAAAAAAAACCCACACATCAAAGCCCAGAGAGCCCGGCCCCATCCGAGACTCTTGCAATGGAACAAAATGAGAAAATGACGATGATAACATATGTATTTTACTGCGTAGCTACAGGCAGGCAAATGAAATAATCCGAGCGCGGCTTTGGCTGGTTGTGATTAAAGATCGCTGCGCGCCAAGTGATTTGAGACAGAATCCAAACCCTGGCTGCTGAGGGAGCTGCTGGGCTGAGGAGCTGGGGCGAGTCCCGCCTGTGCCTCTGCCAGCGATCACAGTGATTTGGGGCTGCACAGCGAGATTGTATCAGTCCCCCTGCAGTAATAGACCTGTTTCACATAGGCTGTTTCAATTGCTGGGTATCCGAAAAGCAGTCGCTCCTTTCCAAGTGACAGTGGTGCCTGCCACAATCTGTAATTTCTCCTCGTGGGCTGCGGTGTCTCCCCAAGACAGTGTGGGTCTCGTTGTGCAACGGATGATTTGTCTGGGTATGGTATTTGGTAAGTCATCCCCAAACACAAAATGTCCGCAGAAAACTCAAGTGGGACTTGCAAAAGGCATAATGCTGTGAATACGGACTTGGTTTACTTTGGGATTTTTTTTTAAGGGAACATCTAGTAATGACCTAAGATCCTAGATAAAAGCTATTGATGGGTAAGAGCAGATGGGAAGAGCAGTCAGAGAGAGGGCTATTTTTTGCCTTAGGATAAGAGGCTGGACTAGTTAACTTGCTGCTATTCCTTCTACCCCTACACACTACAAAGTTTGAATGGCAATTGTCGTGCCCTCTATGGCCAGATTTATTCAGAATTGGGAATCTGGTTGGCAGCATTATTTAGGAGTTATCTTGCAAACTGGACTCTAGGTTGAGGCTCAGGTAGCTATTCCCCTTGCTCAGACGACATATGTTCCTCAGTTGGGTATGCACCACAGAAGTGGAAACGAAAGAAAAATGGAAATGAACATCCTAGATATTTTCCAGCATGGGAAAGCAAAAGTATTAGAAGTGGGAAGCTTTTACAGTGTTTTGCATTTGAATTGCACCTTTTATCCTAAGAGATCAAGTACTTCACACATAAGTATAATCTGCACCCCTCTCAATGCGGCCATTTCTGGGGTAGAGCACAGGAGAGGAAGATTAAATATATCCAGAGACATGGGGGGAAAAACACTCACAGGAAAAGTGGGCATCCTTAAAAGTCCATTAAAACAATGGCATCTAGAAAACCTATATAAGGTACAGGCTGTGTGGGTTACCTTTTTCTATTAAGTGGAGAACAGGAGTGAATTTAATCCAGTTGGAACTGCTGTAGATAGTTTCCCTGCTGTTAGGGCTTCCAAACCCTCTTCCAAGAAGTGCAGTAGATTTATACTGCACGTGAAATGTCTGTCTGGCCAGAAGGAATTGCACGCTTGACTTCTGAAGAGAAACACTAAGGAAATAGAATTTTCATGAAGAAAGCATCTGTTGGCTTTGATTCTTCCCTTTCATGGGAAAAAATGTGTTTTGAAAAAATGAGGTTTTCCTCATATGGTCAATCAGGAGCTACTGCCCTTCAGCTCACTCCTTCCCTTTAATATACAAGGGGATTCCACAGTCATGTTCCCGTTAAATTAGTTGGTGTTTAACCCAGGATGAAGCCTGTGTGTGGGGGTCTGTCCAAGTAATTATATACTGATTTTGTCTATCTGTTGCAATACAAGATTTCCAGCTTTTCAGCAACCTGAATGCCAAACCTGAGGTTTTTGTTTTTTGTTTTTTTTTTTTTTCATTTCTGCTCTTGTCTCTATGTGTGCATGTGTCTTCTATTTATCCCACATGCAGCTTTTTGGAGAACAAACTCTTCCTACATCCTTTCATGTCTTACCAAATACGCTTTGTATTACTTAAGTCTATCACACTTTTATCCACTTTAATCCTAAAATAAAATAATAAAAGCAATAACACATAGCAGCAGACTTGTAAGCCTTAATGGTAGTTTGGTGGAGAACACCATGGGACTTGAGGAATGATATGGAAGGTATAGATGGATGTCATTTCTCCAGGAGGTACAAGGAGAAGAAGGGAGGCAGTAGGTACCAGTGGTTGTATTTGGGAAGGAACAGAAGAGAGACTAGTTTAACATCTTGGGTAAAGGAAGAAAAACATGGGCAATTATCATGGGCTTTGAACCTGATATTGATCAGCTCATTGGACAGGCAGTGGATAGTTCTTTCTGAGCAACAGGAAGACATATCAGTAGGATGGCTCTTTTTAGTAGTTAGACATGATAATAGCTTTGATACCTCCGCCAACAGCAACACAGCTATATAGAGCTGGGCTGTTATGTTCCTGAATATGGTGAAGATGATGCTGTTTCAGAAAGTGGGAGGAAATGGGCAAGGAAGCAGCTACTTTAAAACCATTTCTGACTAACAGAGAAGAACAGCCTGACAATATGAAGGTTGGTGGTAATTTGGATGAAAGCGAGCATGAAATGATAAAGTGTATTATTCCGAGGGAAAAAGCTAGACCAGCTGAATATGGATAATGACTCCAAAAAAGTAGACTTCAGCAAACCTGGGGAACTGGTAAGTAAGGTCTCTGAGGAAAATAATCTCAGGGATAAAGGAATGTCAGAAAGCTGGCAGTTACTAAGCCTATTTTAAAGGCAAATTTCTCTGATGCAGAAGACAGATTGGAAACAGAGTGAGAGACCAGCAAAATTGCCTCAGGAGCTCTTCAAAGACCTGAAAATGAAAAAGACTTGACAAATGGAGAATGCAGAGACCCCAAGCAGAGTTTCCACTGAATTTCTTTTCCTACCATAAGGAGAAGTGAAAAAGGGAGCAGGCCAGAGACCAGCTTGGAAGAGTCCTGGCCAAGTGCTGCAGCAGAGGAAGCTGCCATGGGATGTCATGTGTTGTACAGGAGAGTACATGGTATGAGAGAGAAGATGATGAGTTTATGGATGGGTGGCATGGAGTGAAAGGAGCTATGAACGACCTGAAGGTGTGATACCACAGCATCCAGAGACCATAATGAGCACATTGCAAGACTGGCAGAGCTCTGCAGCTTTTTTTCAGTCTACTGGGATAATGAACTTTGTTTTCCACTTTGTCTTTTGTGCCCCAGCTTATGCCCTTCCAGTAGCGAACACATCAAATCAAGTTCTCAATGTGAATTGGAGATAGAAATGTGATTTCCCATGTTTGCTGCAGTTATGAGAGCCAAATCGGTAGAAGAGACTGATTTGCAGATTTCTCCAAAACTTGGCATTTGGAGGAAGAGCAGACTGTGCAGTGCTACACACTGGGACAAGCCAAGAACATTTATCTCTGCAGCCCATTCCTGTGGTGACAAAGAAACTACAGTAGCCCTGCAGCTGCCTCTTCCTGGGAAGTTCCATGGGGTCACTGCTGGTTTGGGGGGAAGGTGACTAGAGGGTTTTCCATAGGAGAAGACCGTATGGCTGTCCATGCAGGTTGAGGAGTGGAGGCCGTAGCTGCTGGGGAGCAAGTTGAGGTTTCCTGATGAGGAGGCACTGCAGTGCGGGACAGGGGCTCTGGGATGCAGGGCTGAGCAGCAAGATCCTGCCGAGGGAGTGTGGGAGGCCAAGGGATGCCCACCTCCCCTCTCCTTCCCTGGGCATGAAGAGGCGGAGGAGCCCCATCAGGCTAGGAGAAGGCAGCCTCTTTGCTCCTTGCCCCCATCCCAGCGTCTCGCTGAGGGCCTCCTGCTCCAGCAGCACGGTAGGGAATGCCGCAGTGGCACACCCTCTGCACGGCACTGGGTGGGTCTGTCTCGGCTTTAATTAAAACTATTATTAGTGCTATTATGCTCAAAGCTCTCCTCGAACAGGAGAGTGATTGCAGCTCCCTAAGGAGTAGTCGGAGTCCTCCTAGTTGCGATGGTGACCCACCAGCCTCCACGGGTCTGCAGGGTTATCCTTCATGGAGCACTCCTGATGGGGACAATGATCTGCCAGTGCTTACAGGTCTGCAGAGATAGAAGAGATACCACAGGGCTTGAAGGAGCCCAAACTTGCCATTTCGCTAACATCAGGCGTGTGTTTGAAGCTGGTGTTTTACATTCCAGGATCAACTGCTTGATTGCTAATGAATTTGCCTGATGGAGCAGGGATGGGGAACGGAAGACATGTTATGGCCATGTGCATGTACATGGGGAATCAGGACTGTCAGATGAGGTGCCAAAGCGAAAAGGAGGTGGAGGGAAGGATGAGTAAGAAAAGCCAAGTCAACGCTGGCTGCCTGAAGGTGGGTGGGGTAGGTCACACTGTGAACCAGGGTGAGCCCCATGTCCAGGATTTACAGCCAGCCATGCTGTCTTTCCACACATTAAATCTCTGTGTCTGGCAGAGCAGAACCCTTTTTCCAGGCCACAGCCCTCAGGAATCTGTTGAGAAATCCTTAGGTCTCTCTGAATAAGGGTTTACACCAGGAAATTTACTGGCTTATACCATAGAGCTATAAGCATAGTCATCCTTACTAGTACGATTTCCCTTCTGCATATCTTATGGGGGACTAGAGTTGCCCTCATTTCTGATGCTTTGCAAATTGTGTATGACATTATGCCATTGAATATACAAGTGTTAAATGACAATGAACTGTTTATTCATTACTTGCATCCCTTGATTCTTGGCTGATTTCCACCTGGCCTTCAGGAGAACTCTATATTGATCAGGGGCTGTATGCTCTGCAAGCTCTATACCACAGGTCACTCATTTTAAGGACAGCAGACCTCGGTGAACTTTGAAGCTGAGACTAATATGCTTGACTCCAAGTTGTTAAAGATATGGTATTAGGAACATGTTTTCTGTATACCAACACCCGATTAGTTTCCTCTCAATTATGTTCCTTACTTGGCAAGCAAGCTAAGGGCCTAAGACTGTGTACTGTAAATAATCTTTGGAAGCTTTAAATAACTATGGTCAGTCATTGTGTGAATAGCAATTTCACAAATATATTAGCTGTTGAGAAATAAGCTTCCAGCAATAGCTGTAGGGGTTAAAGACTTGAAAGTCTAAACCCAGAAGGCCCCAACCTCAATAAGCAAACACAGAAAGTCCCTGTAAGCAAGTAAGATGCCATCAATGTGCGCAAGAACAAATGGGGATCAGAAATTCCTGCGGGCCATGTCCCAGCCTGCCGTTCCCCAGGGCGCAGCTGAAGGCAGCGAGCAAAGGTGCATGAGCAGCACCAAGCCCCATCAGGGGCTGGGGGTTTGAGAGGGCAGGTGGCACTTCCAGCAGCAGCTGGCAGAACCACTGACACGGCCACCACTGCAGGCAAAACTTTTGGTTCTCATTTATTGAGAAGCAGGTAATAAGTTTGAACAAAATCTTGACTAAATAATTTTGAGAACATAGGAATAAAATTCCTGGGGGGGGTTCAGGGCAGGAGTTCTGAAAAACTCTGCAGGACTTAGTTGTACTGCAAATTGCATTGTTGGGCTTAATTGCAGCAAAACTGATTTTTTTTTTTGACAAAACTGAACCCCCAAATCAACATCAACTTGCATTGCTGTTTTCTCTACCTAGTAGTACGCTTGATGTATCCCATTTATTTTCACTCGATCAGCTAGCATTAATGGCAATAGGATTCAAATGCAAAAAGACTTTTGTTATTGAATTTCAATTGAAATCTTTTAGGCAGACATAATAAGAACTTGTCAGTGTGTGTTAAACAGTTTTGCTTGTTATGGTTTCAAATGGAATAAAAGACTGATGCGGATCCCTTAAGCTGATAAAATTTGTGACTTCTACATCAAGAAAAGGCACAGATTTTGTAATGCCTTGGGGAATGTAAAACTCCTCCTTGAGCCAAAGGCCGTCTAAACAGAGGAACCTGAAGTATGGTGATGGCAGCAGCTTGGCAGTGAATGCACAGATTAAATATTTGCTAGAAGCAAAAAAAACCAGCAAGTGATAATTTGCTACACACTTTGAATAATGGATGCTTGAAGTTTGAAATTTTCTGTGTATTTTCTTTGTGTTTTGAGGGTTGGGGTCAGCAAATATCAATTGTCCTCTCCTTGAGTCATGAGAAAGATTGCAACTCAAGATCCTTTCTTCTTTTAGACTGTGAGTACTTACAGCACAAGTTATAAAACTACCTGTTTTAGTGCATTAGATATGAAAGATTCTTAGTGTTTTGTGGACTATGCAGTTAAGAGAAGCAAAATGTCTCACACTTTTGCTCTATCTGTTCTCTGTGCTTTGCATAGCCATTGATATAAAATATTATGATAAGATGTAGGACTTCCCAGCTGTCCAGAGAGTTTCTCCAAGACTTTTGCTTAGCTAAGAGAGAGAGCAGAGGCTTTTATACTAAAAATAAAGGCCTGGAACAGGACACCTGGGATCATCAAGTTCCAGCTTCTGCAAGTGAAGGCCGTGCTGAATTGTTTGTGTTTAATTCAAAAGTCACGAGCTGTTCAAGTTCAAAACACTTCCCGACTCGATGATAAACTGCAAGCAGTGAGTACAAAAGGCCAAAGTCTGAAGTTAGCTCTTTTACTGTGTATCTGTGAACCTGTGCAAACCTTTTAATAAACAATACATATGTTACTACTTTATTGCTACACTTGGGCAATTCATGTTTCTGATGAATGCTTCATTCCTTAGAACGAGTATGTGAGAGTGAAAAGGAAAACACTTATAGTAGAGTACAAAGAATAATGGCAAATGAGATGCTTCGTACTTTGAAAAGTGTCATCATAACTACTTATGCTAAGAAATAAAATGCTGCCCTTCTGTCTTGACTGTTTAAGACATCCCAGGGTGTTTAAGGTAGATTTGACTTTAAAACAGAGGCTGGCAGAAAGACATGTTGTATAGGACACACAGAGAGGAAAACAAAACAACCCTCAAAACTTCCACTTTTTCCTTTAGGTCGACTTCTATTGTTTTGGAAGAGCCTGAACACTCCAAGCCCAAGCCACTGCCGAGGAACAGCCACTTGTGCAGGAGGAGTTTCAGAAACTCCAGCCATTAGTCAAGGGGTCCTCTGGCTGGAGCATTTTGGTAACCTTGGCATTCACTTCTGATGTAGAAGGTACAAATCACTTCTCAATGTCAGTGCTTCCTCCATCTGACTCTGGAGGTTTGGTGCTGACATTCTTCAGTGTTGTCTCAGCAAATGGCTGCAGAATATTCATTTGGTCCCTACAATAACCTACACGTCTCTCTTCCCTGGGCTTCCTCTCGTTGACAGGTTTCCATGCCCTACCAATAACCATGCCAAGTAGTATGACAGGGAGGAGGGGAAAGACAGGCATCTCCTTCCTAGAGAGCTTTGCTGATGACGTGTGCTGGCGCTGGATGCATTGAATGCGTTTGGGACTCTTGCTACTCTGCTACTGAGCTGGTCAGCTGTTACAAGAAGACGATTTCCTCCCAGACACAAGAGTTTTGCTGAATTTAGGCATCTTAGCTTTTTATGCAATACCACCAACTAAATTACTATAATCTCGCTAATGTAATAGCCACTTCTTGGCATTGTAAACCAAGTGGTTCCAGCACTTACCAGCTAGCACAGCTAAACACACCAGACCTCCCTCCTTTGTCTGCTAATCTGTCATTTAACCTCAAACTGGCTTTTCAGAGTTCTTCAAGGCCATACTTTATTCACATCCCTGAGTCTCTCCTTCGCTGTGCCAGCTGTGAAACCTTTGATGGCAGAAAAGCCTTCCCCATGTTGCAATAATGCTGCTCATATTACTGTCTATCATAGTTCTCTGTTTTCCTTTTACTACCCTGCCAGTCTTAAGCTGTAGATGCTTTGGAGCAGCGACCATTATTTTGTAAAACTTCTGACATTCACAGTTGGACTTTCTTGTTGTAAAGGACCTGGTCTGAAAGCTCCTATGGAGTCATTCGCTTTGATACAATAATATTTAAAATTAATATGAAATCCCAGTTTTTAAAAAGTAAATGTAGGTGCTAGACTTCTGCTTGGAATGATTCAGCTGTTTGACTTTGTAGGGAAGCTGTAAATAGCTCTCATTTTCTAATTATATTAGTGGAGCAATCTTTCTCCATTTCAACTTGTGTTTCTTCACCTGAAATTTACATTTATCCTAGCCTTTATTCTGGGTTTGGTGGAACACGTGAGCTTGAGACTCTGTCTGGTCTAACTAACAAGATTAGAGCTAAGCATGTCTGACACCAAGAAAAAGAGATGCTGCGCATCCAGTGGTGGACACACAATCTTCTAACTCAGGTCTTCCCCAAGACACTGGTGACAATGTCTTGATCTCCATTGGTGACAATGATGATCTCCAGAGGCAAACTAGCAAAGGCCGTATTTAGAATTTGTTTGGCTTTTGCTTGCCCTCTGATCACCAGGCAATTAAAAAAACCCATCATTTAGCCTTGCCCTTCTCAGCCAAGGGGAATTCTGTAGGGATCTGATCCTGCTTGTGCCCATGACAATGTGAATCAGGAGCAATTCTGTTGAAGTATTAAAAAATTGTGTTACTGTGTGTGAAGTATTAAAATTGTGTTCCTGAAAGGAAAACTAGACCCAGAGATTGGAGACTTTTGCTCGTGATAACTAAAGCTTTGTCTAGACTGGGGATTTGTCCTGATCGCTGCCACTGGCTGCCAGCCATTGGTGTTGCTGCACCAATGGGACCCCTTGCATTGGCAGGTTGTGGTGCTAGTGGTGGTGGTAGAGTTTTGTAAGTTTTAGGCGTGGATAATATTCTCTGCTGGATGTGTTGGCTTTCTCCATTTGTACCATGTGAGGTCTGTTAGTGTTTAGTTGTCTGGGACTGGAACCTGGCAAATCCCATTTATACATGGGGCCCATGGGTATGGATACAGGAGAAATGGTAAATTCCCCAAACTTTTCCAGAATTCTCAAAGCCTTTCTAAATTAGCTTTGCTGTCACATATGGGTCTCATGGAGATCACGTGAAGGTGTTAGTAGGGACAAAAAGTGAATATTAGCATAAGAAAAGTTTAGTTCTGTTATTTGAGAGTGCTGTAGGACAAGAAGTTCAGAAATGCCAAGTTTATCAGCCCATCTAGCCCCTATCCCAACAATGTATTAAGTCATCTTGCTATACAGTTTGCATTACTTTGTCTAGTCTAGTTCTTAATGACTCAACTTATGGAGTCTGCACCACTTCCCCAGGGAGAGAATTTTCCACAGTCTGAACTGTTACAATATTTTTCCTGATATCCAGCCTTCGACTTCATTTCATCCCATTAGTCTTATCCTCCTCCTTCTTCTCAAGTCCACCTAAACAATCTTTTTTGACGTTTACACCTTTTGAAGTCTCGTAGACATTTATTTTCCTCCCAGCTGTCTCCCATCCATATGTTCTCATACTTAGCCCATTGATGCTTTCCAATGAAATATTCTGGACGGTATAAATGAGTACGTCATGTGTAAAACAAGCAGGGTCGCTTTTCTGCTCCACTTGGCACTGGTGAAAGCCTCAGCTGGCGCAGCGAATTCAGTTTTGGATTCTGCTCTTTAAGAAAAGATACTGACAAATTGGAGAAAGTTCAAAGGAGAATAACAAAAATTATAAAAGATTTAGAAAATCAGACTTATGAGAAGCAGCTGAAAGAGACAGGCATGTTCGGTCTGCACAGAAGACTGAAGAAAGACATAATAGCTGCCTGCAAATACATGAAATGATGTGATAAAGGGAACAGGGGCCAGTTATTCTCATTAGTCAGAGAGGAAAGAAGCAGCAGAAACTGATTTAAGCTGCAGAAAGGAAAATTCCAGCTACATATGTGGGAGATGTGTTTCAGCTACTCAAACAATTAGGCAATGGAACAAGCTTATGTGAAAGGTTACAGAGTTAAAATGGCTAGAGAGATTCCAGGCTAGACTCAACTGCTGGGGCTAATGAAAAAGAAATCCCACCCTGGTTTTGGAAAGGTAACCAGACGGGCTGCTGATGACAGACTTTCTCAGGCAAATATAGTTTCATATTAGGAATACCATGTTCTCTAATACTAGGGCCTCAAAGAGATGTGCTCAAAAATTGCCCATCTCCCCAGCTGTCCATCTTCCTGCAAAGCAGAGAAAGGAAGGGAAAATGGTAGTTTTGTGGAGACATTGAGAAGACATGGAGATGAAGGTTATGACTAATCACCTGGGTGTAGACAGGTGCAAGAAATTTTTGTTTCATGTGCAGACGTGGCAGCTTCAGTTCAAAGGCTGAGTGGCTGAATGGGCACCACACATCAACAGAGTGAATAAGCCCAGCTGAGAGGCATCAGAAAAGCCCAGGCCAGGGCATGGGCAGAGCAAGCGTGGGTATGCATTTTTATGGGTCATCTTATCGCACTGGACTTGCCTGAAGTCACTGAGAAAAATCTATGGAGAAGCTGGGAGCTGGATCCAGGTGTCTGTATTCTCAGGCCAGCACTTTAACCACAAGCCCATCCTCTTTTTTGTAGAGCCGCTTTCTTACTACCTCTTTATGACCTCAACAGTCAGCCATCTGATCCTGCCTGGCTTGTGCATCTTGCATTGCTGAAAACATTTGTGAGGAATTTTCTGTGCACTAAAAACAAACACCAAAAGCCCAAACCAAAACAACAAGAAAACCCCAACAAAAGGAAACAAAAAATTGAGAGATGAATAGAGAGTAAGCTGATGCTTTGTCCTGATGTTCTCCAACAGGCAAGATATACCACTGGGAGCTGGTATGGCTGTGGGCTGCATATAAAAAGATCAACATCTCATGACATGGTGGCTGATGATTGGCAACACTAAAACCAAAAAACTTAGCCTGCTGTTTTAATCAGAGTCTTCACTGCGAGTCTGCTCCCCTGGAGCTGTACCAGTGCCATGAACCTCCTGCCAGCTGAGCAGCACTGATGCCAGCAATGAAGAATAAGTAAGGCTCTGTGCTCGCTATTGTAGATCGATTCTTGTAATTGGCGGCTGTGGCTTTGATCCTCAGAAGTCTGCAGGGCTCAGCCCTCCTTGAAGTGAGAACAGTATTTTTACATTGTTTGTGGTAAGTTTAACATATTATGGGGCGTTACTTTCTGGCACTAATGATTGAACTTAAACCAGCATTGCATAATTCCCCAAGATTGCATTACTATGAGTTGGCTGGACATTGCACCAAGTCAGGGTAATGCACAATCTGAAGATGGTTTTAGTACTGGAATCACAAAAGTGTAAACTGGCCAGTGTCCAGCTTGGATGTTCTGCGTTAATTATTGTCACTTGTCAGCGGGTGTTTCTTTATTCTTGTGAGCTGCCACAGTGGAATTACAATTATTCTCTCCCTTTAGTCGTCACCACTACGCAAACTTTATTTGGAGGAAAAAGGTCATGGCAAGGACTCCGAGCTGCCCTGGCTGTAGCTCCGGATAAAGAACAAAAGTACCCAGGAAATTCCCTGGAATAAAATTAAGAGACTGTGAAAGTAGCTCTACTTTTTACCTGTCTGCCTGTGGGTGACAGGGTCTGTGTGAGTGGGATCTGAAGCCCCTTCTCCTGGCTGATGAGAAAGCTGTAGCTTCCAGCACTACCTGGCACCATGCCACCTAGGAATTGCAGGGGATTTCCTAAGCAGGCATTCCAGGGAGCTTTTCTCAGATGCTTTGGGCTGTTGGAATCAGTTTTGCAGTCTGTGCTTTCATATTCCTTGCGATTTTACACTCAACAAAGTAGGAACTATTGTCCTGGGTATATCCTTCTAGGGGGAAATGGAAGGAATAAAACTTTGTGACAGGTGGTGTGAAAGCTGCTGAAAACTAAGTTGGATGCACACTTTTTTTTTTTTTTAAATTTTTTTATTTTTATTATTCTCAGTCTCTTAAAGTGATTATGCAATCCTCTTAAGTTGGCAGCAGGGTAGGAATGAGGTGTGACAGTGGCTCTTTCTTGTGATTTATTTTCCTCTAAGCACTGAACATGCATCAGACAACGTTACCTATGAGCAATCGATGATTTTCCAGAGAGACCGATTTCTCCCCACCAGGAGCATCCATTGTGTCATACTTCTGTTGACTATCTTGCTTTGAAAATCTGCAGTTGTCATAATGGTTGCCTCTGAGCTTAAACTTTGAATCTGGCAGCTTTCAGATGCCACCAGCCTCTTCTCGTAGTCTTCTGCTATAAAGAAGGGAGCTGATGAGTAGTGTGAGTCCTTGGGTCTCAGTGTAGCTATGGAGAGACATGATGAGGCATGATAGGACTTAACTTCCCAACATGCATGATGGGGAACCTCTGTTTTTCCTGTTGTACAGAACAATCTGGCTCAAGGGTTTTGTAAAACTGAGGTCCAGAGCTGAGACTGGGGTTTGAAGGTCCCAAGACAATCCACAGGAGGTCTTGCAAAGAATGTCTCAAATGTAACACGGAGTTGTGTTGCTGTGTGTAGTGCCATGTTTGGAAAGATTTGTTTCTGCTTTTGGCCCTTGTGGTTTGGGAAAAACAAATAAACAAACAAACAAACAAACCAACCTCAGGGAGTTAAGCATATGCAGAAGTATGTTCTTTCCTTCTTGACTTTCTCTACGGAAGAGCAGAAGATGGTCCACAGCCTCTCCTTTCCACGTTGTAAGCCAGACCACTTTAAAGTCTATCAGTGTTAATAAGTGTTTCCCACTGATATCTGTAAGGTTTGAATTAAGTCACAAATAATGATATAATTTGGTCTTTACAAGACCATCTTCAGTGGATGGTGGTTGGCACAGTTTGTCCCTTAGAACTGATGTCTCCTCCAGACTAAGACAGTGATTTCTAGATACAGGATGCCTTCATATGGGTAACTGAAGCAGTGCACTGGAGCTATTGCCACTCAAGGAACTGGGAGCAGAGCAAATGAAATTGTCTCTTCCAGTACTTCATTGGAAAAGAATTTCTAGGCAAGTTGCCTAGCAGGCACACTGCACTATATTCTTAGAAAGCAATAGATCTATTTAGGACTGCTGTATCTCTTTGGAATTTACTGTATTAAAAAAAACTCCTTTTGGCAGGAACTGATCTTCAGTGCTGACTGAGATTTGGAGCTTCTGACTGACAAACTAATCTGAGCATTTCATTAGTAACTGCTTCCCACTAAGTCCTGTTAG
Source organism: Streptopelia decaocto (assembly GCF_964273445.1). Taxonomy (NCBI): domain Eukaryota; kingdom Metazoa; phylum Chordata; class Aves; order Columbiformes; family Columbidae; genus Streptopelia; species Streptopelia decaocto. The sequence continues at coordinate 11,464,471 of NC_138655.1, forward strand.
CATTGCATCTGAATTCAGGAGGAGAATGAGAAATGAAGCAGATTTCTTGCTGAATTGTTAGCCCCTCTTCACTCACGTGAAGGCACTCAAGGGTGCATATGTATATGCACCCAGGTGGATGTGCAGGGTTTTTGTGTTATACACGATAAATATATTCCAGCTTGCTCCTAATCCCTTGCTAATGAGAGTGCAGATAAACTGACTGGTGACTTGTAATTATTTAACAGTCAAGAAATGCCTTGATTTTTTAAATTATTATTAAAAAAAAAATATAGGTGGCACAGTCTCCATTATAAGCATTTGTTCTTGCTCCAGTCTAAAGCTTGTGAACTTTAGTGAGTCATGTCACAGAGCCCAGTTCCAGCTTGGCATGTTCCTGAAATCCACAGCTCCAAGAGCAGGCTCTTGAGGGAGTGCACCGTGCTCAACATCCATGCAGCCTGGAAGCAGAACTTCAATCCAAGGCATTCTGTGGGCACAGTGCTCCAGACTAAGAAGAAAGGCAGGTCTGGGATCATTCCAAGGAATTCCTAAGTGGGGAACAGACTCTCTACAGCCTTCCTGGCACAGCGGAAAAGTGAATCTCCTAAAAACCTGCCACTGGAGTTCTGCAGTCCTTGCTGGAGTGAGACAATTTAGTCCTCTGTTCCTGGTACTGTCACTTATAGGCATAGTTTGGCCTTAGACTGAAAGTGAACTCTAGTAATTCATGTTCAAGGATGGAATGGACCATTAGGAACAACTTACTACGTAGGTGTGGATGGTAATATTTCATCTTAAGGCACACTTTCCAGTTTTGCTTGGAGAACTCCAACATAAGAAGTTCCTGACCTTCATGTGGAAAATTCTCAGACAATCCTTGGGGAACTCAACTATGTGAAGTCCCTGAGAATAAGAAATCACATGGAAAATAATAAACAGTTATCTGGAAGAAGAAAAGTGGCAAGTGGTAGAGCAGATCTGCATAGACTTCTCAGCCATTAGACTGAAATATCTTTAGAGTAACAGAGCTATAGCTCATAATGTGCTTGTAAAGCCTTCAGCACTGCAGAGCCTGTACCTCCTGTGACATTCCCATGCTACATGAAGGACAGGCTAACCAGCACAGGGTGAAACAGAAAAATCACAAATAGAAGTCATTTTCTGAAATTTGGGTTAGCTGTAGTCTGGCAAAAGAAATTTGCTTCAAGTCCAGCCTTGTAAAACATACAAACTTTCTTGTCCTATTGCTAAATGAGACAGAATGAACAATCAATGTCCCACACAGAAGGTGGCTTACGCATGTAGTGGCTTAAAAGGAAAACGAGAATCACCCAAATCTCTTGTTCTGTAACTCTTGCTAGTTTGGAATGTAATGGAATTATTGTCTATAAAAACCACGTATAAATCCTTCCCCTTCCACATATACTTTTGAAGTTGTGTGGGAATATTGTCAAAGTTGTGATGATCTTGTGATGTAAATTATCATTGTGAAATACAATTAATTGTTAAGACTTTAAATGCTTTTCTATGATGGTGTTTAAGCCAATGAAAGCAATGCGTTGCCTTTAACAAATAGATTTTAGAATAACTTTTGTTTAAATTTTAATTGCAAAAGGAGATATTGCTCCTGACTGCTGAGAGGTATTTCACTTCTTTTTTTATTTTCATTTCCTTTTGATTTTTAAACATAATTATTAAGGTACACCTTCCCAGCAAAATAGTTTGTCATTTACATGTGCCAAGTTTAGCTGCAGCAAGAAGAAACAAGTGGAAAAGCTGTAAATGGATCTCATATGACAACTAATTTTTGGTGACCAGCATTTAACTGTATCAAGTATGCTCTGATCTCTTAGCTATGCTGACATTAGCATTTCAACTAATACACTTGTGAATTAAGAAGGACCACAAACATGAACATGAAGAGTTCAGATTTTGCATGAGAATCTGGAGTAGGACATCAGGGGCAAGGTCATACTCAGTATGGGCTGCTTGCAGAGAAAAAGTAGATGGTGGCGTTCACAGGCTGGGTTAGTCTGAGGATGGAGCTGAGCCACTTGTCTTTTATTGTAAGTGTGAAGTGGAGAAGTACAAACTTTTCTCATCCCACTTCTTTGTAATGGAGAGAAAGGTTACCCTACACACCACTTTCCCTGGTGAGGGTACTCTTGGAGGTCAGTGCTACTGGGGAAAGTGACTCAACAAAGAAGATCTTTGCCCAGATCCACATCTTTGCACTGGCTGTGGCTGGACCTTCTGTTTGGAAAACAGAGCAAGGCCATCTTTTCAAGGGAAATTAAAGAAGTGGAGAACTCATTGTGGCTGACCCTGGTGTCCTCTTTCTCTGGAATGCATGTTCTAGCAAGATCTCTCAGTCTGGGCACCTCTTCAACTGGAATGCTTCAAAGGGTCAGTTTTCCTCTATGTGATTGCAAAAGCTAAGCACTTTCCAGATCCTTTGCAAACTGTGTTCTGGGCTAGTGCCATTTGTAGCATGTTTTTTAGCAGTTTGATGACAGAATTTAAAAAACTTGTCAGGTGTCTTTTCTTGTGATGGAGTATCTCAGCAGTGGGCAACTCTATCACCAAGATACAAAGTGTCTCTCAGATGCCTCATTTGGAAACCAGATTTTATTGCTGAAAATTATCAGTAGTGTCATTTACTCTGGGATTTGAGCTGCTTGGGTGTAACTGTCTTGAAGAAACCATGCGCTTGGCTGGAGAGGAACCCTTTCCTCCTGCTGCTTGATAGGCCCATGAACCTATATTTTCTCAGCAGCTCTGCTTTCTGAGTCAACACCTCATTTCAGTGCTGATGTGGCACAGATTCAGATCTGGTCACAGCTGGAAGCTCAGCTGCATTGAGACAGTGGCCTGGGATGCTTGTTTAAATGTACAGCCTCTCAAGGAGATCAGTAGGGTTATGACAGCAAACAACTGCCAGGGCACCAAGATTTCCTTGTCCTCCCATCTTAAGGCTTTCTCATCTCACATCTCACTGCCTCTGTTTCCTCATACATGAACTAAGTTTAGCAAGAAGACTTTATCTACCTTCCCAGAGTGATGTGAGGCTGATTTAGGGGTGTTTATACAGCTCTTTGCAAATGTAGATAGCCTATGGTGTAGGTTACTATGGGCTGAGGGGCATGATGGAGTTAATGAGATTTCTATTCAGGAGACTGTACCTTTTGAAGTACCATGAGATGTGCTCCAGGACTCAGTGTAATGAGAAGTGAATCCTACAAGGTGTTGAACACCTCCTGTGAGATGCTGAGAGCTTTCGGTGCCTGATGGAAGATTGTCACAGGAATTTGGCTTTGTAATCATAAATTTGAAATTGGAAATGTAATCTCACAGAGGATCTGTGTGGAGAATAACAAAGACAAAGAAACCTTTCTGGTGCTTAAAAGCTCATGAGGGAGAAAAAAAAAATCATTCTTCTTTTGCTGAACCTTTAAAAAGACAAAAAAAGGGGGAGGAGGGGACAGACAAAATATGTTTTATCTATTTTACCTGCTTTGGCAATTAAGATTGTAATCTAGGTGATTACCAGAGCTTGTAATGAGATTATACCCTCCATTAAAAAGAATGCTCTGGTGTTGCAGTGAAGAACGCTTTGGATCTGTTTAGTATGCTATCTGTCTTAGCAGAAAGCAGCAAAACACATTAAACACACCAGGAGACGATCTTGTAGACATACACTCCCAGTCTGATTTTCAATAGGGTGAGATGGCATTGTATTTGTAGTTCTCATCAGTACCTCTATGCAGAGCCACTTAAAAAATAGTTTCCACCATTCTCAATTGTTCCATAAATCCCATTTGGAAATAACCCCTCACCCCCTTTTTTTGAAGAAAAGAACTTCCCTGAAAATTTGCAGGCTGCTCTCTCATTGCAAAGAAATCCAACAAAGACATTGTTATGAAAAGCATAGTTTACATTTCTGTCATCTATTGGTTCTCAGGTCTCAGCTTGTAGAGTTGTAGTAACAATTCTGCTTCTGCTGTGTAACCAGAAACTGCGAATCACATGTAAAAATACCTGCTTTATGTTGGGCTTTGTTGGCTTATAAAGACTGCTGAAATGCTGCTAGAAGGCAAAGGTGATTCTGTAACTGCTTCTTTCCCTGGGTATCCATCAGTGGAGTTTTTAATAAAAGTAAATAGCAACAGCACACTGAATAGTACATAAAAATCATCTCAGAGTAGATATGGAGTAAAATGTTTCTTCTGCCTTTACAGTGTGGGTAGAGCAGTGTCATCCCTTTCAAATCCAGGGGCAAACACAGATCACGGAGTTCATCACATAGGTGCTTCTTTCTCCCGCTTCTCCTAAACCTGCTAGGAAGTGTAGCACATAAAATACTATGATGAACTTTCCCTCCTCTTACTGTGTAGTTTATGGGCCATTAGGACAGGCACCAGGGCCTTCATTTCAGTAACAAGGCCAAGAAGGACTGATTTTTTTACAGCACTGTGGGCATCTGCAAGATGAATTTGGAAAAGCTTGCTACGCTTGTTTTGAGAAGCTGTTATCTTCCCCACAACATCTGCACCTTCTCTGGATGTCATTGTCCCCATGATAGCAAGAGAAAGCTGGTCATGTTCCAGCTGCTCCAGCTCATGGTCTCTTAGAATCATAGAACAGTTTGAGTTGGAAAGGACCTTCAAAGCTCATCTAATCCACCCCCCCTGAAATGAGCAGGGACATCTTCAACCAGATCAGGTTGCTCAGAGCCCTGTCCAGCCTGGCCTTGAATGTCTCCAGGGATGGGGCATCCACCACCTCTCTGGGCAACCTGGGCCAGTGTTTTACCACCCTTGTTGTAAGAAAATTAGTAGAAGGGGAGAATCACCTCAGAATCACAGAATCACAGAAGGGTTAGGGTTGGAAGGGACCTTTGGAGATCACCTAGTCCAACCCTCCCTTGACCTGCTGGCCACACTTCTTTTGATGAAGCCCAAGGTATGATGGGTATTCTGGGCTTCAAGCGCACATTGCCCGCTCATGTCCAATCTTTCATACACCAGTAGCCCAAGTCCTTCTCTGCAGGGTTGCTCTCAATCCCTTCATCCCCCAGCCTGGATTGATACCAGGTAGAGCTTAGCATACTGAAAAAGTGGGTTTGCATGAAACTTTTGGGTGTTGGACATCATCATCAGAGGTGCATGGGCCCACATTCCCATAGCACTGTACGGGGCAGTGACAAACAGCTGAGGAGCAAGAATATCTTAAACCTTCACAGCTGTTTACTCGGAGAACGTGAGACAGAGCTGCAAGTGAGGAGGTTACTGATCTCAAGGCAGAGACGCTTTTATTTAGGTTGAAAACAGGCACTGACTTCAGGAACTAAATTTGGCGTGCATGTGTAGGAAGGTGCACAGCCTCTCAACTCGGAGTCAGCTTCTGCAGTAAGTGTTGCTCTGTGACAGCAGTTAGGGGCTGATTCTTCACCTCTGCTGATTTCACTGGGAATAATACCAGAATCAACATGAGAAAAAAATACATTTGCTTCCATGATGGTTTGTTTTTGTTCTCACGTATTTAGAAATCCTAATGATTTTATTGAAAACTTGGCTTGGTCTTTGTCTTACTGAGATAATGAAATGAGTTGAATCTGAGGAATAACTTTATTCTTTAGATACACCCAGTTTCAAGAGATTTTTGAGTTTTAAAAAAATTTTCAAACCTAAGATCAAATTTGTTACCTGAAATAAATGGCCTGGCTATATCTGCTCTGCGCTAAGTTCTGTGAGAAGCAGAGAGCGGGACTCCCTGCTACTTATGAGTCCCTTCCAACTTGAGATATTCTATGACTCTATGATTCTGCCCAACACCTTGTGAATGGTTATTAGTTGAACCTTGGACATGAAACTGTTTTGGTGTCAGTGAAATGGAAAGTGGAACATGTGAGGGAAAACCCAGGGAACTACAGACCAGTAGATCAAACATTCACACTAGGCAAGATGATAGAAACTATAATAAAGTGTAACATTAGCAGGCATGTGGGTAAATATGATATATTTTGGAAGAGTCCCTGAGGTATTTATAGAGTTGTGCATCATGAATCTATCCTTTGAAGGACTCAATTACCAAGTAGACAAGGGAGATCTAGGTGATACTTGGGTTTCTAGAAGGCCCTTGACAAGATTTCTCATCAAAGACTTTTTAAGAAATTGAGTTGCAACAGGATAAAAGGAAAGGTCCTTGCATAGATGAAAGAGTGGTTAAAACGCATTAAAAAAAAAAAAAAAAAAGGTAGGATTAAGTTGTCAGTTTTGTCAATGGTGGAAAGCCCCACTGGTGTCCCATAGACAATCATGGTCAGCATGCATAGCTTGATATTTTCAAAGTTGGTTTAGGAAGGGCTGTAAGTAATAAGATAATAAAGTTTGCTCATGATACCAAACTATTAAAAGTTGCAGAATGAAACCTCTTTGCAAAGAATTTAGGAAAACTGTCATAATATTGGACAAGAAAGAACAAATATAAAATTACACACATGGAGAAAAACTTACAAACAACAAGCTAAGGAATAGACTTTGCTCATCAGGAATGAGACCTTGGGATTATGACTAAGAACTTGGGAGAAAAAACTCCAGGAACACTATGAAAAAAATCAGCTCAATGTTCATTAGAAAACAAAGCTGTATGTTACAAATTTTTAGGAGTAGAATAGAGAATAAAATATTCTGTGTGGTATACACAGCCCCATGAGAACAAAGTGCATTTTTGGTATTCCCACCACAGTAGAAGTGGAAAGTAAGTAGAGAGTGGACAACAGGGATGATCGAAACTTTGAAGTATGTTCTGTTTAAGCAGCACCTAAAAAGCCTAATGGCAGAAGACATTGTGGGAGCCAAATGTTTACATAAGGTTAAAAAACTATTAGATAAACTTATGAAAAAGAGATGTTACTAAGGGTTATTAGATGCAAAGATACTTCATTGCTGAGCAAGTCTGTGAAGTGTTGACTGCTAGAGACTGAGCTATACAAAGCAGAATATATTATAATTTATGTGCTTGCTTGGTTCTAACACCTTTCACCTGGGCATCTGACCATGGTTGAAAATAGAATATTGGATTAGATGGACCTTTAGTCTGACTTTACAATAACACTCCTGCTGACTTGATGCCTCCAGATGTGAAACTTAGATGGAATTTAAGCTGGTTTTGGTTTGTTGCCTGAGGTCACTGAGGGATCAGGAGCAAAGCTGGGTGTGGAACATTAAAAATCCTTTCTTCACCTCTAAGCCTTGTAATTATTTCGGTTTTGAATTATATTACAGATCCAGGTTTGTATTCAGCCTTGGATAGAAGCCAGAGTACATACTTGAGTTTGGTCTAGTGACACAATTTTAGGAAAAATCTTTCTTTTTTAATTTGCAGTAAAATGATGAAGACAAAATTTCCAGTGGGTCTGACCTGCAGTTTTCATTGAAACTTGAGATTCTTCTCCTATTGCAACCCTAGGAGCCCACAGTTTAAGGCAGCTAGTGGTCAACCTCTCTCCCACCTCTCCACTCCCTGAAGACAGTGATGTAGCAGTACATTTTCTGTCAAAATGATGCACAGGGGAACAAAACTATTGTTACGAGGTTCTACAGAGATCCCATGGCAAAGAAATAATGAATGAAGGTCTGGACTAATGCTGTGGTCCTGGATCAGCCCTTTTCCCTCCTGTAACACTAGACTTGTCTCTGAAGAGTGTGAAGATTTCTGTCCCTGCTCTATCTGTACTAGTCTGGGGCTGAGACCCAGCAGCACAAAACCTCAAACACCTCAGATTTGGTCTTTTGTCTGCCCTCCTTGCAAGCACCATGGAAGGACACCCCATGGTTGTCTTTGGAGTGCTCTCAATGGAACTTGGAGCAGGGAGGACAGTCAGGGCAGCAGTGTGACGAGGCAAGTCTGAAGCAAGGCTTGCAGTGCTATGCTTCTGCAGTGTCCTGGGGATATTGTTCTGGTGGGGCTGCATTCTCTGAGGACCTGTCTCAGCCCCCTGAAGCAGCCCTAATTGGAGAGTACACCTGTGGTTCAAAGTCACCTTGATCTTCCTTCTTGGGCTGCAGGTCCTGTGCTGTGGCCTTTGGAGAACTTCCCCTGGGGAAGGCCTTTTTTTTCGTCACTGATTTTAGTGAGGCTTGGTTCAGTCCCTCTGTGATCTCTTTTATACCATATTGATTGTTGCTTCACCTCAGCAAATGATTAAGAGGCAAGGGATAGTGCAGTAGCCATGAACTGCCCCAAGCAAAAATAATTTTTCTCTCCTTTTTTTTTGCAATAATTATGAATTTCTTACTAAACCCGGGAATAAATCTGTCTGGATCCATTCTGTCTCATTGTCGTCTGTAGCGATATGCTCCCTTTGTGTTGTTCCCTTCAGCTCAGGGGATATTGTTTACTGGAGATTTTTAATAGAGAAAGAATAAATCAATAAATGTACATGATATGGGGGAAATCCATCAAACTTACAAATCTGCAAGGTCTTTTATGGGAGGGTCACAAGTCTGCATTTCCGTAACTGGTACTCTTCTACTCCTTAGCATTTAACTACTAAAAATACATATGCAAAAACTTTATCCATCGCATGTTCACTTTTGGTTTTGTGACTTTGCCACTATGATAATTTTTCCTTTAATTCTCCATAAATTGTTGTGGTCTGTGGTCTGATCCCCGCAAGTTCAACTCCTGCATTACTCTGCTGGTTTGATTTGAGTTACTTCTCAATTATACATTAATAAATAAGGCAAGAATTAAACCTTGGAAGTTTATTTTCAGTTTATTAATTTCTGCTCAAGAAGTTTCATCTACAGGGTTTTACAGCATGCTGTTGTCTGTTTAGTTTAATGTTGGTGGGATTAATCCTGTTAATCATTGCTTTGACTTATTTTCTGAAGTGTAAGCTTTATTGTACTGCTTTTAAAGTTGTTATCAACTTGCAGGTTGAAATTCCCAATTTCAGCTACAAAGGTGACCAGAACTTGGTATGAAGGTTTTAAGAAACCTATTAAAAAAATAATTAACCTAAGCATGATTGCAGTGTGTAGACACTGAGCTGATTTTCACTGCCCTCTCAGCATCCAGCCTCCAGGTCAATCTCCTTAGGCTGCCTCTGTAGTTGATAGAAAACCAGCTTCAGGGAACAATTCAAAGCTTTGGAGTTAGGTTTTTGCTCTGCAGTGCCTTCTGAGGAACCGCTCCCTTCTGTCCAATAAAAAGGGAAGTTTACAGAAGGTTTCCCCAGCTGAGAGGCATGATTTCTTTTTTATTTTTTTATTTTTGAACCATGAAGTCAGTTCCTGGAGAGGTGAACTCATGCTCACCTATGTGATTGATAGGATGAGAGGAAATGGCCTCAAGTTGTGCCAGGGGAGGTTTAGGTTGGATGTTAGGAAAAATGTCATCACGGAAAGGGTTGTCAGGCACTAGAACTAGAACAGGCTGCCCAGGGAAGTGGTTGAGTCATCATCCCTGGAGGTGTTTAAAAGACACGTACATGTGGTGCTTAGGGACATGGTTGAGTGCCAGTTAGGTTAGCCGTTGGACTCAATGATCTTGAAGGTCTCTTCCAACCAAAATGATTCTCTGATTCTCTGTTTCTCTTCTATTATGGAATACCCAGCTCCGAGGAAGGATGCTCTTGAGCAAGGAGGGAATCCACCCACACCTCGGTGGCCATGGAGCTGCACCTTCAGTCTGTGCTTTGGCAGGAAAATGGAACCATAGAATCTGTTCTAGCACAAAAGTAGCCCTGGGAAAAAAACTGAGGCTCCTGCTCCACTTTCTCTAGACTATTGGTTACTCTATACTTTCCTCATTTTCCCTTCTGATTTAATCTCCTGAAGATAAGCAATCGCTGTCTTTATCAAATCTGTATTTTGTTATCCTCCTTTGATTCCTACAATTCCAGAATTCTCTTTTGAAGTGCTGTAAGAAACACTGCGTACTCTGTTCCAGGAACAGCTATACAATTTGTTTATTATGCGTTGGATGTCTTGCACTGCTCTTTATGCTGATCCATGTGCTTGCAATATCTAGTCCACCCTTTTTTTTTTTTTTTTTTTGTATCTCTTTTTTTTTTCTTTTCTGTAGCTGCCTATTGAACTGAAGTCTTCACTGGGCTGTCTTGAAAGAAAGGGATCTTTGTTTCATTGAAACTAATAATTTTGAAACCTTTGAAGTGTATGACTAGTTTAGATATTTTTCATGCAATGTGCTTTATGTTGTATGTAGGTCCATTGTTCTCTAGTACCAACATTGCTCCCAGTGTTTAAATAAAATAGTGATGTGGCAACTTTCAGAAGGGTTAAGGGTTGCTGTCGGAACCCAATGCTACCCCATGTGGTAAATCGGACTTGTTTTACTGACACAAGATGATGGCTACATATCTATGCTTTTTGGGCAATTTTTTAAAATGTTTTTTGCAACTTCCATGATAGATTACTGTGTGCCAGCTGTCAGAGTAGAGTGTGGTGCTGGAAATTTCTCATTTCATTAGAGAAGCAATGTATGTCACTGGACTGCTGATTCATAAAATGATCAACTGTTTGTATTTTAAATAATGCAATGATACAATAGGTACTGAGAAAAATGTGAGTTGAATCGTTGAGAACATCTGAAAGATGATAATAATTTTATGGTTAGGATTTAAATGTCACTGGAAAAGTTCAGATTCTGACCTGTCTTGGAGTGTCCTGCTTTAAACTGTCCTTGAATGGCAAGTAGTTTATAGGAAGAATAAATGTGTTTAAAATGAAAGAACACGAATTTGAAAAGGTTCCAAAGAAAGTGTGACTTTTGCTAGCTAAAAACCATACTCAGCACTCAAAACACAAAATGTCAATTGTAATGATCACAGCTATCTTCCTCATTGCAATAAAAATGGTGGTTGCAGTTATTATGGGTCAAGTTCATGAGAGGAAGCCTGTAAATGAAAGCACCATCCTTATTAGACCAACTGACATATCCAGGAAATTGTATCCCTAAGAAACTTCCAGGTACAAAACCTCTTCCTCAGATCTCTTCTGTATTGAGTGGAGGTTATTCCAAGATTGTTCTTAGATGCAAAACATACTAAGTGCCAGGTAGTTTCTTCTGGCAGTAAATGAGTTCAAGAAACATGGAACGGGGTTTTGTGTCCCAGACCGCATTGCATTGTGGTTCCCCAGCTTAACTCTCCACACAAAACTGGCTTAGCTAAAGATTAAAGACAAATGTATGTCTTGGAATATACCTTCAAGCAGCTAAAGTGACAAAAACTTTTCAAAACAACTAAATCAGGATTACTGTACACCTTTTTTTTGTTGAGATACTGTTTTGTCCCACCTTTCTGAATGTGGTAAACAGCCCCAAATCATTACTGCATGTTAGTATCTTACAGTATTATTATAATATAAAAAATAAAGGAGGTCAAGTTCTCCCCTGAGTCTTGCAACTTAGAAGTTGATAAAAATGGTTTGCTTCCAATGATTTTACGTGGACAGTTTACATGCTGCTGCTGTATCTGTTTTGTATTTCTTTTTTCTAGTTTTCCAGTCACTGAGAACTGATGTGGTGCCTAAAAACGTCAGCCCAACTTTCTCAATGCCAGGCTAGGAGTTAATTTGTACTGGCAAGATAGTAAAAAACCTGTCTCTGCTTTGCATAGCCAACTAGCACCATTGAACATGAGGCTGATATAAAAAAAGAAACGAGTAATTTAAATTTTTGGGTTGTAGGAATTATCAAAGGCCAGCTTCCAGAAAAGCTGACATTAACAGGGCCTTTTCCATGGATTCTGCTTCATTGGAGAGCTGCTGCTTAACTTGCATTACTGCCAGAAGGCTGCATCCAAATCCACGTGGATGGGGGAAGGGGAAGATTGGTCAAGGGTTGCTCCTTCTTCCTTAAATCACATAGGTAAAGAGCATGATTTAAAATGCTGGGTGCCCAAACTGTCCCATGTAGGAGGTTTCCTCTCATTTGTCTGCACATGCTATTGTACCAGCCTTTCTGCTCATCCATAGGTTCTGCTATTGCTACAAGATGCTGAGTGCATCTGGTTAAAGCCAGACCCTGTCCTTCTCCCTTTTGGTGTTAAGTGGTAAATGCAAACAGAGATTTCCTGTCCTTACAACTGATCCTGAAGGGGCCTATTCAATGAAGTGAAAAAGCTTGGCATCTCCATAGCTCTGAATCTTTCCCTAATTTTTGGCCTCAATGCTTTTATCTTTTCAGCAATTGCTCTGCTTACTTCCTAACTCCTTTCTCCCCGAGGCTCAGTGAGGCACAAAGGGAGGAAAGTGCAGCAAGCCAATGCTGCTCTGGAAGTGAAATACATCTCTTCCATTTTGTTCTGCTATGTACAATTTGATCTTTCTGATCAGTGATATATCCTCAGGGACTTACAGTACTGTGCTCCATGGCTCACAGTGGGAGAGGTTGCAGGCTTCAGGAGCCATGGCATACAGCACAGCCAAGGTCCCTCTGCTTCTGTGCTTACAGGCACAGGAGATGAAGACATCTGCTTTGACTGGCCAAAGAGAAAAATGGTTGCATTCATGGGCATTGAGATTATTCCAGCTGGTTGAATTTGGAGTCGGCACAAAAAGACATTATAATTTTAATTTTATTTTTGCCTTTCATTTGACATTTACTATACGAGCAGCAATACCGTGGCTGTGGTTAATCATTCCAATTTAAGGAATGACTTTGGGGAAGCCACATCTGAGAATCATTCACAAGATAAAGAACAGGACAGAGAAAATGCTATTTATCTGGTGTGTGAGGAAAATCCAATTAAAGAGTTTGCTCAATTAAAGTAAACAAATGCCTCTATAAAAATGTCTTTTGTTGGTATTCGGTAGTGCTTGTCAAGTCATTCTTACAGGGCTAATTGGGAATCCAAAGCAGCTTCCCTCTGTTACATTATGAGCTGTTATTGGTCGGTTCAGGAGTCAGGAGAAGAAGGAGACTGGCTCTATTGTTGGCTTAGCTGTTGCCTTGCTGTGAACGCTGATTTTACCTTGTTGTATTTATCCCTCTGCTTATCTTGTGCTTTCAGACAGACTCCTCATAAGGGCAAGGACTTGGTTCCTGTTACAGTGCCTGGCACAAAAAATTGTTTGATTGATGGCAGGCATCTTAGGCTCTTCAGCCAGACAAAATCATGCATGATGCCGACTTCAACTTGACCCTGAGAGAGGTACAAGGTTTCAGAGGAAAGCTTAAGAGAAAGCTGCTAGCACAGAAAAGTCATGAGGAATGAAATGTGTGCAGAAAGATGCTCAGCAATGGCAGGGTCAGTAACAGGAATGGTGTGTTTGATGGGGAAAGGTGGCTGCTCCCCACTGTTCGACATGGAGCTTGCAGGTACCAGCCAGCTCTTCTGGGTCAGAGAAAAAGTGGGTTAACACTCCCCTAGGGCTTTCTCCTGGCTAATATTTCCACTGTACACACCAGCCAGTATCACACTTCTAAGGAGGCAATCTTGGTTATTACAGCCTTTGTGGGAGAGCTGCACACCAGGCAAAATGAAGCAAACCCCCACAGTCAGTGAATTTGTTTTATTCCAGATTTGCTGCTAGTTCTCAGTGGCCATGCAAAGAAATCTGATTAAGCAGTCCTCCTCTGACATATCGTTTGGAGAGCAGGGTAAAGGGCTTAGGAAAAAGCTGACTATTATGTGAACAATTGCCTTGGCTCCGCAGCACCAAAAATACCATTTACATAGAGTAACAGAGTTGATTTTGTGCAGATTGGAACTCTGTTGTTGTTGCACACAGCTAAAAAGCAGTCTAGGACTTAAAATGTGTGGAACTGTTAATAAACAAACAGCCCAGCTAAGGAGTGTGATGCAGCACCACGTTGTGAGCTCTGTGGAGAGGTCCAAGACTGGAGCTAGTGGAGTAGACTCTTCTCTTGTCATCTTTCCTATAGCTGCTGAGATTACGAAACACTTCAAAGAGGAAAACTAAAAGCACAGAGTGCCTTTTTTGCAGTACCAGGTGACAATCCTACCTCCTACAAACATTTTTAGCAAAAATTTTTAGTGTTCTGTGCTGGTTTTTCTCACAAGGAGCAGGGACCACAAGGTGGATGTTGTATTGTGAAATACACATTTTCTTTTGTTTGCAGCTTCATTACCATCTGCTGGGCTCTGTGACTCCATCCCTGAGAGTGAAAGCAAGCTGAGTATTGGAGGCTGTGAGGTATTTATGTTCCCATGGCCTGCTATCTGTACAGGTACTTATCTCTAGCAGTTGGTCTAATGAAAGATACAACCTCAACTTACAGCCCATGACTCCCAAGTATTTACCTGACCCTTGTCACTGATGGCCACGCACCAAACCACCCGAACTTCAGTCTTTATAAAGCCTAAGTGAGATAGGAAAAGGTGTTTTGTCTGTATTGAAAGAGAGGTGTCACATTCTCATTGCTACATCACAACTCCTGCTGGGAGTTCTCCTAGTGAGGAGAAATCACAACACCCAAAGTGGGTGCACTGCCCTATTGCTCCCCTCCATGGCTCCAGCTGCCTAAGCTATGTGATGTGACTGCTTCCTTCCATCTGCCATTATGGCAGTCTTCGGTACACAACAGGTGGCCTGAACTGCTGGAGTGTCATAGGATTCATAATACCCAGTTTTAGGCTCTTCTGGTTGTTGATCTGAATGTGGCCCTAAATAACTGGCCAAGGTCATACAGGAAATCAGTCTTATTTTCCAGCTTCCCAGTCAGACTTCCTAAATATTGCATCACTTATGTTTTTCATTGCTGCTGAAATATTAGTTGCGGGATGTCAGAAGGGGAGACTTGTGTTTATTGCTTCTTTTTCCTTTTTCACCTTGTTCTTCTTTGTCTTTTCTTTTTCAGTGCTCAATTAACTGTCTAACCAAACTGCAAAAAAGTAACTTCTATTCACAGGAGAAAAGCCAGGTCTGAAATTCTAGTATAGAGAGGATTATTTTCTTAAGACTACAGATCATCAAAGGCAAATAACAAAAAAAGCAGAATAATCTATGTTCATGTCTAAGTGTATTCTACCAAAAAACAATGTTTACTTGGCATTTTGAGGTAAAAGCCGAAAATATTGAAAACCTACTGTTTATCACTGGACAAATAGAAAAGCTTGAAAGGTTAAGAACAATCAATTAGCAATACTCAGACAGTCTCAAGGTACCCAAACTCTGCTTCATCATTTCATACACCTTCTTGTTTATGCAGCTCTACAGAGAGGAAATTGTTGGCTTGGCACTCACTGATTTAAAAATCCTTTTTTGTCAAGCTGAGGTTTGCTGTAGACAGAACCTGAAGTACAAAATCTTAATGACTGTAAATCTGATGTAAATGCTAAAAACCCTTTTACTGTGTGCTTGAGTAGCCCTAGTTACATATGGAAAAAGAAAGGCTCTTATCTTGTAATTTTTAATTTCGGCCACAAGTCACAACCCAGTAAAGCTCCTGTGTCAATTCTAAAGGTCCAGCTTAAGCAGAAGACCTAGATACTGCATTGCTTGATACTACATCTGTTGAAATACCAGTTTAGTTTGGCTTTATAATGGAAGCAATATTTATTATGAGCCTTTTCTCTTTTTCTAGAAAGCTCATACCCACGTACAGGTAGATCAAGAATTGTTGTATTTCTGGTCAAGCTGCCTGTAGGTGAATTTTAGGAAGAGGACAACATTCTCAATGTCATTTCGGCTTAACAGTCTCTAGAATTGCTTGGATAGTTTTGGTTCATCCACTTTGTGACAAGTAACAGCCTCTACCTATTTCTTTCCTGGCACCTGCCTTGCTGAATGTCCAAGGTAATCCATGCTCCTGTAATGACCAGCTACTCAACACTTCACCCCTATCTTCCTTGGGTGCTCTTTACCAGTGAGGCCCTCGGAGCTTTTCACTGTGCATTGAGGGCATGCTGACCTAGTCGTGTTCACATTGAAGGCAATCCTTACCCAACCAGAGCCACCTGAGCTGCCTTTCCTCTCTGTTGCACTGGTGACACTACAGCAGGGACACCCATGTTGTACTTCCCAGACCAGCAGCTGGTTCCTTCTCTAGGAAACAAGCCTGATCTCTGTTTCCACAGCTGACTCTGAGGGCAGGTGGGAGGCTGGATGCAGGTGGGAAGAGGTCAAGCACAGCAGAGCTGACATTGGTGTGAACTGATTCCTCATGTTTCTCAACTCATGTGCATGCAGCAGAGAACATGCTGTGAGGAGAAAGGAACATGCCTTGTCTCAGTCTCAGTCTCAATCTCTGGACTTGCAGACTTGTTCAATGGCATCTAAGGGTTGACATGACAAAGTTTCACTGCAGAAAGGTTAGAAGGTTTGAACATGGCTACAGCCTTAGAGTCAGAGCTTGCTGACAGTGTGTTGGAAATAGTTGTGCATTCAGCTGGTGACTAAAGATTGAACATTAAAGCCCAACAGATGCAGTCAAGCTCAGATAAGGCAGAAAGTTTATTCCACTTGTATGAAGCTCCAGGGATGTTTTGCAATAATCTGGATACAAATTACTCTTAAGCTGCATAGACACCTCGGTAGAAATGCAAGCCTCAAAATCTGTGGCTGGGTTGTAGCTGGAGGGCTGGCTGGGGCTCAGCAGAGACAGGTTCAATGTCCTGGCCTGCTGCAGAAACACCTTGGGTGTGTGGTACAAGCCCAGATCCTCATAAAGATTAAGATGCTTGACTCTCACTGTGCTGGTAGTTGGGAGCCCAGCATTTAAGAGTCTTTGAGCTCTTGGGCCTCGTATCTGTCTGCCTGAGCATGCCAGTAGTTGTATTTTGGGGAAGCAATTGTTGTGTTTTGGGGAAGAAATTGTTGTATTTTGCCTCCTCACTGTGAAGGAATGAGGAATGTGAGGACTAAAACGAGCCTGGGTGAAGTGCCCTCATGGTGGTGTGTACCAGAGATAAGATTGAACAAATTAAAACATTCTGCAATGGGAGGCATAAACTAGTGGGCTAAGATCTACAGGGGCTTATGCAAAGCGTTTGACATGGTCCAGTATGACATCCACTAGGTGGATAAGGAATTGGCTGGAGGGTCACATGCAAAGAGTTGTGGTCAATGGCTCCATGTCCAAGCAGAGACTCGAGACGAGTGGCGTTCCCCAGGGGTTGGTACTGAGACTGATGATGTTCAACATCTTTGTCAGCAACATGGGCAGTGGGATTGAGTCCACCCTCAACAAGTTTGCTGACAACACCAAGCTGTGTTGTGTGGTTGACACGCTGTAGGGAAGGGTTGCCATCCAGAGGGACCTTGGTGGTCTTCAGAGGTGGACCCATGTGAACCTCATGAATTTCAACAAGACCATGTGCAAGGTCCTGCACATGGGTCAGGGAAATCCCAAGCACAATTACAGGTTGGATGGAGAATGGACTGAGAGAAGCCCTGAGGAGAAGGACTTGGGGCTGTTGGTTGATGAGAAGCTCAACATGACTTGGTAATGTATGCTTACAGCCCAGAAAGCCAACCATATCCTGGACTACATCAAAAGAAACATGACCAGCAGGTCGAGGAAGGTGATTCTCACCCTCTATTCCACTCTAGTGAGACTCCATCTGGAGTACTGCATTCATTTCTGGGGTCCCCAATGTAAGAAGCACATGGACCTGTTGGAGCAAGTCCAGAGGAGGGTCATGAAGATTATCAGGGGGTTGGAACACCTCTCCTGTGAGGACGGGCTGAGGGAGCTGCAGTTATTCAGCCTGGAGAAGAGAAGGATCCTGGGAGACTTCCAGTACTTAAAGGTGACCTTACAGGAAAGATGAGGAGGGGGTCTTGATCCAGGAGTGTAGTGATAGGACAAGAGGCAACAGTTTTAAACTGAAAGAGGGTAGATTTAGAGTAGATATTAGGAGGAAATTATTTACACTGAGGATGGCGAGGCACTGGAACAAGCAGCACAGAGAAGCTGTTGATGCTCCATCCCTGGCAGTGTTAACTTTGAGCAACCTGGCCTAATGGAAGGTGTCCCTGCTCATGGCGGGGGGGTGGAACTTGCTGACCTTTAAAGTCCCTTCCAACTTAAACCATTCTATGGTTCTATGATTCTATGCACCAAAAGGAAATTGCCTTGATTTCTTATTTTCTTATTTTTCTATACCTAGTTTATTCTTTAACCAGACTTGATGTTAATGCTCTTACACAGGCAAGGTATTTTGCATGCATAAAGACTCACCTGTCCTGTAAGCAGTCATGCTGTTCTTTTTGCTCCCATCCTAAACAAATACATTCAGATCATCAGTGTGGATTCTCAAAGCTCTTTACTCATGTAAACCCATCATGTAAGCTAATAAGGGTTTTATCTGAGAGAAAGGAGGTGGAAAATGCCTGTGTTAATTTTACGGTAGTGGTGGTGTTGTTAGAGGGAAGTACTTAGCCTTGGTTTGATGCTGTGCACCGCTGAGTCAAAAAAGAGAGTATGGGGGCTCCTGACAGGCAAAATAACCCTGAAATATTAAAGATTATGTTTTTTTTCAATGCAACTGATATTCTTCAGGATTTGCTAGGCTATCCCTTCTGTTTCTGTACAGTATTGAGCACACCGGGGCTTTGGCTGGTGACTCTCAGCAGTACCAGGCTACAAATAATAGCCAGGGTAGAGTGACGAAGCATGTTAACTAGCTGAGTTTTAAGTCTATGTCAGGGCTTTTCAATCCTTTCATGCTAACTCAATTAAGCTAAGAGGCTGGAAAAGAAATCATCCTGTTTGCCCATCAAAGCAAAGGTCTGAATGAATTTCAGATCCAGCCGACTGCTGTAGCATTGAAACTCATTTAAATGCCCTAGGAAAAATGTCTGCTTTATTTTAGAGCATGTTTGATTCCAAGAGATGCATTCAGCCCCAAAGAGCCATTTCTGAAGATGCAAAACTGCGGGTATTAAACAATTTGGCAGGTATCAGATCATTGTGTGAGCTAATAATTAAAGTAAAAACCATATGCAGACTATGAAAAAGCACTGCTGCAGTAGCAGTTTTTTTTGGCAGGCTGTCAGGGATCATTCAGCGTGTTTTTTGTGTATTTATTATGCCCTAACACCCTCTTTGAACTTACACAGTGCAGAGGGTCTTGCTTAAGATCACTGCATGTTATTGTAAAAGAGAGGGAGTGGAGATCAATTTGTGTGCCACTTCATACTGGTGAGGGGGGCCAGCTGGCCAGGGTCGACGTTTTTTAAATGTTTTTTGATCTACAGTCTGCTTTCTTTGGTCCATAAATATGGTTATGTATCAAACCATGTCAAGGCAGTTTCTCTGACTCTCTCTCTTTCTTTTTTATTTTTTCCCCCAGATCTTCCCTTTTTAGACAATGAATTAATTTATGTTACCTCTGAGCATCCTGAACTGGTGGGGAGCAAGTTGGGAAGCACAGATTTTTGTGAAGTGGGCATATGGTGCTTTTCCCTTATCGTTAAACATAGATGGTACAAGAAGCACATGTTAATAATAAAGATGTTAAGTGGGTACCAACGGACTGCCTGATTGCTAAGAACAGATCTTGCAGTCATAAAACAGTTTAGAGCCTGAAGCGCTTGGTCCAGAGCGCTAATTATTACACATTTTAGGTCTATTGTCTTGGCTCTGGGAAATGTATTATTTTTAGTGATATTCATTACATGTTGGATTTAAAAATAGACTGAATTACAGCCGGTCGTTGTTCTGCTGGGATGAATTATAGTTTGTTGAGGCAACTGCTTATTTTGCCTTGTCCCATGGCATTATGTGAAGCCAGACAATAAAAAAAGGAAATATGAGTGGCATTAACCTTTTGAAGTAGAAGGAAAAGGAGCCTTAATGAAATAGAGCAAATCAGGCAATTATATTGCAGCTCTTAGTTATCATATAAAAAAGGAAACTGTGTCCTATATCATTTAACCCTTTACTTCCTGCTGTGGCATTGAGATACATGCAATAGAAACAGAGATGTCTTTCTGCTAATGCCTTATTTAGAGATACACAAAGGAGCGGAGTTAAGCTGATGCTGGGTGTTTAATTTTTGTGGCTCCTCCTGTCTGATGATGCAGCTCTGAGTTACAAAAGCTGTCTTTTCTACAAATTTCCATCTTCTTGCCCCATTTTTCCTTCTCTTCCTAAAGAAAGGTTTTGTTTTGTTTTTTTTTTAAGGGGGGTGGTACTGTTCTCAGTCCACGGTCACTTGATTTTGACTTTTTCGGTCTGGTTGGGTGGTATTTTAAAGACACATGTGTTTTTCAAGTATTTTGAGAATACAAGCTCCCAAATAGGCCCCAGAGGCATTAAATAAAAAACCAAAACCCTCCTACTTCTTTTGCTGAGGGCATGATCAGATGAACTGCTCTGAAAAGTGCTGAGCCAAATGAAGCTATCTCCCTGCTGGGTCTTCCCACCCTGCTCTCTGTGAAGGTTGTCTCCACTTTGATTTTGCAGGTTTAACCATTTGTTTGATTACTTCTCACCCATTTTGGTAAAGAATCGGAGTTAAAAAGAAAAACTACCATCCTTTGACTTATTTTTTAAGTGAGGTTATTATTTTTAAAGATTTTTTCTCTTGATTGGGATAATTTTACAGATCTAGGTTACTGAATGGGCTTGCAAAGTCCCAGGAATTACTGCTTGCCCACATCAAAGATGATCTTGGTGGATGGGAATACCTATAGACCAGGGGCTCCTCATTTTCTTTTCTTTTTTTTTTTTTAAAAGACCTCCCTTAAACTGTTTTGGAATGTGAGAATTAGAAGGCTGTAAGTCAGAGTTTCTTATCTGTTTATGACTTAGTAAAAAGCACCCCTTTGTGTTTGAGAGGGATCAAATTCATACCCACCAAGCGAACTGCAAGTCAACACAGTTTCAGTGAAGCAAAAATCATTATCTTCCATCTGTCTTGATCCTCCCATACTCAGGCTAGATGTAATTTCTATTGAACAGGGTGGATCCAGGTTGACTTACTGCCACTGTGGTCTGGCTTGTGAGGCAAAACCAATCTCTAGGATGTCGTCCTGATAGCATGGCTGTCCCTGCCAGTGTCACAGCCCAGGACTGAACACTACAACAAGGCTCTATGTGCCAAAACACTTCCTTTTGCAAAAACTTCCCTTAATCATAGTGTTTCATATGATTGGTGGCAATAAACAATAAATGCCCTTCTTGTGGAGACGATGGCACGTGGTACAGTGGTGAAGGAACGTACTCTTATGAGGGTGCTGAGAGACAGGAGACAGGGTTTACACATCCAGCCTCTGGTCTGATAAATCTCCCATGTAAACTACATTGAATGCAGCTTCTTTGGTTAAGGAATAGAAGTCCAGGCCTCAACCCAGCATGAATTTGAGCTTTCAGGGGATTGCTCAAACTGATAATCAGTGAGTTGATGTTCAATGAAGAAGAGTGCCTTGATTTAAGTTGTTAATGTGCCTTTTATTTTTAAGGAGTGAACTTGTCTCAATAGTCAGCTCTCCTGTTTGACCTTGGGTCTCAATTTAATGCCAGAAAAACAAGATAGTGATTATTTCCTTTGCCTGTTTTGTAAACTGTTTGAGGCAAGACCTGACTCTCCTGTTAACACAGCACTTGGCAGGAGAGGTTGCTGATCCACACTGGGGCCTTTCGGCATTGCTGTGGTTCAGCTGGATATATGTAATTATGTACTTTTAGAGGTGGATACATGAATTAGGCTCCCTAAATCCCTGTTTAGATATCTTGGACAGATATACGTTTTTTGGTTTCCCGAGCAGGTGTGTGCTCATCTACAATTCTTACCACAAGAGCCCTCTTGACTCATCTGAGGTGAGTGGAGAAACAGATAGTTTCATCTTCAGAGACTCTGCCTACATCACACTCTTCCCATCAGAGATTAGGCATTCAGTCAAGACATGTGTCCATGTGTGGTTGCATGTTTCATGCATGCTCTTTCTTGATTTGTCCCCATGCAAAGATTTTCCCTGAATGATTAAAATGCAAGTATAGTATGCAAATTTTGACAGAATCAAATGGCAAACTTACCTGCGGAAGGAGCATAAAACTTGTCATCTTTGTCATTTCTCTCCTCCTCTCCACACTGTTTTTGTTTCAACAGGCTATAATTTCCCCACACAATGAGGTTCTCAAACCCTTGTTAAAACACCAGTGGCAGTCTAGTTTCAGGCAGTTTCACAGTACTGGTTCCCCTCTTACATAAATGTTTCCTCTTCGGAGCACAATCCAGCAGGCAAGGGTTTGCATTTGAGTGTGGCCCGTTGTAAGGCTGGAGGGATTATTTAGGAGTAGGTGGTTCCTTGTACCTGGCTGCCACTGGGGACAGGGCGCTGTCTGGTCCCAGACACTTCAACACAAGTGACAGAATTTGAGAGATGATGTACCCTTCCTGATTTAACTTTGATAGTTTACTTTAAATTAGCACTTGTTAAATGGTTTAATTATATAATTTTTGCGGTACTGGAAGATTTGCTGTATGTACCAGCATACACACATATGGAGAAACGCCTGTCTGGTTTCAAACAGACAGTTCAGAGAGCAGAAAGGGAAATGGATGAACTTGCTTTATACACTCACAACTTCTGTGGAAGGGTTGAGATTTGAAGGCATGCCTGTCTTTAGCTCTTAATTCAAGTGTCTTTTCTTCTCCCTCCCTGCCCAGACTATGTGCCACAGCAGCTTTTGGGGCTCTTGTGAACTGCAGTGGTGTTTGCTGTGATTCCTGAAGAGCTTTACCACCTTGTGAAGGGATAACTACAGCCTGGGTTAGTTGTCCCAGTACAAAATTTCTTCAAAGCCTTCCTCCATCTCAGCCTCTTCTTTTCCTTTTCAATAATCTGTTTGGACATTCCAAAGAAAGGGATAAAAATAAAATAAGCTTGGGAACTAACTGCATAACTAATAACAGTCATTTGCTGCTACCATGTCATTTGCTCTGCTCGTGTGACTTGCACTCGCCCCTGCATCTGTGTTTTCTATTTAGACAGTAAGCTCTTGGGGGTTGCTTGCCCTCCATATTTGTACAATACCAAAGTCCATCTCTGCTTTTGCCTGGTTTTTGACAGAGTATGAGGTTTGCTGCTCCTAGAGAGGTGACCCACGAACCTGGTTGGTAGTGAATCTCCTGCACCTGTCCTGTAAGAAAGACAGTACTTTTCAGAGATTGCATTTCAGTGTTGCTTTATGATTGGTAGATTTACTATAAAGACCATACCCTGTTTTATTACGTCTCCTTGTCCTGCTTCTAAATGAAGAACTCTTCAGTAAAACATTAGAAGAGTGCAAAGACTTAATCCCGTATAAAACTTGAACAACTTTACGTCAGTGTCCTCTTGACTAGTTCTCACTCTGACTTCACCAGGGACAAGACAGGCCCATGTGTTGATTAACTCTTAGTTCTAAAATAGTTACCTTCTGATCCTGTACTCTAGAGACACAATGGGAACATATTTCAGGTTCTTGCCTTGACTGTTATTAGGGGATTGCCTGCAACTAGACCTGTATCTCTGCATAAATGTTTCTGGCTCTTTAGTGACCCTAGGAGACAACAAGAGTACTGGAAAGCTCTTTGTATTTTGTAGACGGACCTCACCAGATATTGCTCAATAGAGAAGCAAATTTGATTCTTCCTTTCCTGATAGGAATCATCAATATGTGCTTTTGTGACACATCTTGGTCATCAGGCCTGTAGATTCCTCCATGATAACTAAGCAGTGAAAATAATTTGTTATCTAGGTGCACAAATACTATAAATCTCTATTTTCATAGCAAACTGAGATACCACCTGGCTCTGCAGCACCCAGGCAAGCAAAATGCCTGTGTAGAAAACAGGTTTGTCTGACTTGTGTATGTTTGAATGTTTTCAGAGGCTGAATACTATGGAACAGCTTTCTTCCTTGTACATCCCCTTGGTAGTACTGTTGGTTTTTATTAATTGGGATTTTTTTTTTTTTGGCCAAAGATTTTCTGAGGGGAGTTTGCTTCACAGTGTTGGGATGTTGAAACCTGAGATGAGATGGCTGAATATAAAAGGAATCTTTCTGCAGTTTAGGCATCTTTCAGGTGTCTGAAAAATATCACTCTGAAATAGCTTAGATGATTTCTTTTGTAGAGCACTTCAGGAACAAGGTGGAATTTTAAAACCTGAACCTGTTTTTGCCACCGATTATCTGCTTGAGGATCATAGAATATTTCTTTTGTCAAACCTTATACCTGAGGCTTATAAAAGTGAATATAATTGCTTGTTCCTGATGCTACATCAGTCTCAAAGCTACCTCAGTATTTGGCAAAAGAACACTTGGATCTTCAGTTGTTAGAGCAGGATGAATCAAGATGAGACACTATTATCTTTAAAATCAAAAGGAGGCAGCCAGCTCCTGAAGCCTCTGTGAGGATGGAAGCTTTCTGCCTGTTTTCTGAAAACAAGAAAGAAAGAAACTTAACCTTTTTTGTTATACACAAAAGGACACAGACAACTATTTCAGCATCTACTATACACAGAAACATGAAACACTGCACTAATTATACAAGTCAGGGGCTGGTTGAAGGACAGCTAATTGGTTTTCAGAATATCTCAATCAACACAGGCAGCAAGACACATGTCCAAGGATTTGAAGAGTCAGCAGTAATAGATGTCTGTGAATTCTCTGTTGCAAAGTAAACCTTTATTTTCACTACAGCATGTTTTATAGTGCAATAAAAAAGAAGGAAGTCAATAGCTATATCTAATATAACTGTAGCTGAAAAGATACTTTACCGATTCAATATTGCTTGAAGGGCAGTGTAATATAGGTATTTGACCTTAACCAAGGGCTCACATGCAGGTATTGGGATCAAACTGAATTGTTGATGAAAGAAACTGGGCCAAATTGGGCCCAGATGTTAAAATTACTTAGATTTAACTTTTTTTTTTTTTTTTTAATGTGTTGTCTACTAATTATTTCTTGCCTTTAATCCCATTTAGGCCCACAAACTCCTAAATATTTAAAACAGATGTATTTTTGCACCAGAAAATTAGTCGCTTTTTGGTGAAATTCAGCCTTACGTGGTCTTGGTCTTCAAGTTTTGTTCTTATTGTCCTAGTTAGTTAAACTGTTGACTTGATTTTCCGTTTTTTGTTTATAATAAAAATATCTTATATTTTTTCATATAGATTATTGGAGAGAGCAATAAAAACAACAACAAATGGCAAGAAATGGCTGTACATGACATTGTGATAAACCCTTTTCTTCTGAATTCTGCAGCATGTATGTTCTACTAACAAGCTGAAATTGCTATTAGGATTATTGGGAACACTCATGGTGTATAAACACATGCGTTTTGCAGAACTAGTACCTGGTTCATGATGTCTTCCAGCATCACTTTCAAGTTCATCAGTGCCTTTACTGTGACAAATCAGAATTGCATTTCTGACGCTATAGGTATGTTTTGGGGAAGAAATAATATTGTTATCCAGGGTTTGCAGGTGCAATCGCATTGGCTTTCAGCTGTAACTGCATCCTCTCTTTAAGTAGTCCTTGTAATATTTCCAGACAAGTGTAAGCTTGCTCTGACTGTACTGTTACCAAACTGGAAACCCTGTAGCTCTTGTCATCATGTTTCTGAAACTGAGCTAAGTTGTCTGAGAGTCTGCAGATACTGACTCTACACTGAATTAATACAAGCTGAATTAATACAGGCAGACTAAACTTATATGTGTCTGTAAAAAGCTGTGGACTTATCCCTTAAATGTTTTCCTGAAGGCTCCTAATGTAGACAGCAACCAGGAACATTTTAAAGCTGTCCATGATGCTCCCATTGACTTCAGAAATAATGAAGTTATGCCAGTGTTAAAACTGAGACTAAATGGTTTCTCTGTGTTCAAGAGTGAACCAATTCCAGATGTGTGAATGCAGACTTGGACTTTGTGTTCTTACTCTGAGCTCACCTTAAAGGCAGCTGATGACTGGATTTTAAAAACGCACCCAAGATCTTAGGCAGTGCTTAAACTAACCATTTCAGGATGTGTATAAAAACTCAGCTAAACAGAAAACTCAGTCTGATTCTGACCTGTGCAAACTACTCATTGACTGCAAAGAAGTAGAAAGTAATGACATCCCAGCAAAAATTTCTGATTGTTTGCTACAAAGTACAGTTTGTTTAGAGTCTAAGGGTTTTGCTTTGTTTTGTTTTTCTGGCTATGCCTTCCATGCAGTTTTTCATATTAATATATGTTGTCCTGATGAAAGCTTCTCACTTTCTTTATGAGTCAAAAATTTTTTAAAGAGAAGTGTTTTGGAAAACAAATATTTTAAAATTTGGAAATCTGATTTAACTTTTTAAAATTATTCTGAGGTTAAAACATTGTTTTGGAGAGTCCAGTTGTTGCCACTGATTTGGAACAAGGACTATGAAGACAATACAATTGTTTCAGTGACCTCTGTGACTTTCTGATTTAGAACTTTGGTTTTAGGGTCAACAACAAATTTAGTAAAACATCAAGAAAAGGTACTTGTTGTTTCTGGCACTCTTTTAGCCCATGGCTCCTTGTCTGCTCCTATTTCCTTCCAGAAATCTGCAGAAACAGTGATAAAGAAGAAGATTTTCCTGAGGAACTTTCTGCTACATGGACAAGCTTGCTTTGGGGAGGAAGCAGCAGACATGTCTTATTTTCCCCACAGAGTGATTATTTGGGAGGAAAATAAGTAAAATTAGGAGATAACTAGTCAAATTACAAGTCTTCTGGAAAATGGTGTTGGATGGACTTCCAGAGAACAGACTCCCAGATTCTCTTCATTTCACAGAATCACAGAATGTCAGGGATTGGAAGGGACCTCGAAAGCTCATCCAGTCCAATCCCCCTGCCGGAGCAGGAACACCCAGATGAGGTTACACAGGAAGGTGTCCAGGTGGGTTTTGAATGTCTCCAGAGAAGGATACTCCACAACTTCCTTGGGCAGCCTGTTCCAGTGTCTGTCACCCTCACTGATAAGAAGTTTCTTCTCAAATTTAAGTGGAACCTTTTGTGTTCCAGTTTTTACCCATTACCCCATTTGAGATAAACTGTGGTATTTCACTCCTTCTGGGCAACGAACTCAGGTTTTCTGTGGATGCATGTGAATATTGTTGTATATATCAGTGCCTTTCCCTTAATCTGACCTGGACCCTGAGTGTGGGCTCAGTGCTAGAAAGTGGTGTGGACCTTACCATGGTGAAATGAAGACTGAGAAGGAACATAGTACCATGAATCAGAAACTGCAGTAGTACAAGTGCTGGATTTTCAAAGAGTGTGGATTAAAGTGAGGGCAATGAAGGCGGAGTGTTGCTTTTTTTCAAGAGGCTGCAATATGAGGGTGGATTTAGAGTAGTTTTTTTTTTTTTAATTGAGGAGAGACTCATCACCTCCTCTAGAAAAGCAGAATGTTCTTGGCCTTGGACCAGCTTGGACTGAAGATCAAAAATCCTTCCTCAGCTCTCTTGTGCCTGCGTGTGTGACTGTGGTATCCTTGCCTCTCGATAGTGTCTCCTCAGGCTCTGTCTCTATGGGTTTGCATCCTGAAATACTGGTTCCATGCTGGTTTTCCTCAGAAAGGTGTAAAGCCAGAAATACAACTGGCAATTACATTGTAAGCTTGTGTGTTTGAAAGTAATAAAGTACAACAGGATCTGTTATTTATTCAGTTGGCCAAATTATTCCTTGTCATAATAATTTGGTAATTGCATTTAGTGTGATGGTTCCTTATAGAAAGGGCTACTAATTAGCCCTAAATGCTGGAGGGCTATCACAAAATAGAACAGGGCATTAGCAGCAATTATTTCAGTAGAGGGCTAAATCAGCCACACCGTAGTAATACCCTATAATAATGCAGAAAGAAGTAAGGTGCATGCAAACTCTGTGATGTTGTATCATTTACAAGTCCAAGGCAAGCAAAAGACGTGGTTGTCACCCTTATGTCACCTTTTGGGTTGCTCTTATCACTTTGTTCCTCATTCGCTAAAATCACTAATCTCATGTTTACTCTTTGGAGGTTGTATATGAAACATCTCTGTGAGGTGCAGTCTAATTCACAGGCAGGCTTCAAACTCACGGAGGTCTCAGTCATGGAAAAGGCTTCAGGGGGAGACACTTCTGCCCAGAGGAAGCCACAGATTTGCCATAGGTCTCTCTCTGTTAGCAGTACCATCTGCCTCCATATATCCAGGTGGAGGATCAAACACTTTGCTGTCTGGAAGAGCTCTCAATGGGAACAACTTCTAGAGGGAGAACAATATGTGTTAATTTTACGTACCTCAATTTGAGGCTCCTACAATTTCATGGTAATTTTGGATATAAATGTCTCAGTGCTCTTGTTCATATGAGTTAGCTTTAACATTAAAAACTTCTTTATTTCAGTGGCTTGTGTTGGGAGTTGCTGAAATAATTGAAGATTCAGCTCCTAGTTTAATCTACTCTTTTCAATTTATCATCTTCTGAAACATTCCCATGGCAGAGGATATTCAGAGGTATTTGTGTGACTTAGCAACTGAATTCATGGAGGGAATTTTAATCTCCCTGGTAATTTCACACAGCACAGAAAGATATAAAAAATAAAAACACTTCTGGAATTTTCAGAGAACAGAAAGAAATACCAAACAGCAGAGCATCACACAAAAATATTTGCAATGGCATGTGGTCAAAATATCTGATGACTAAATTTCAAACTGACTAGGAAAATGCTCTTCTGGGCATAATTATTTTCTGTATGTGACAACAGCAATCCTCCTCTAGTCCTGTGTGAAGATGAACAGTCCTGTAGGAGGCTGTCACTTGGGAAAGGTACAGAAATAAGCAGTTTATTCTGAGTACAAGCAAGCAAGGATCACGCATTGCAGAAAGGCAGTACATAAGCAAGGTGTTTTCACAAGCCTGTGAAGTGTGTGACCTGTGTCATGTCCCAGTACTCTCAAAATTAAAATGAAATGTTACCAAAAGATCCTGCCTTGAGCCACAGGCTAAATTTCTGTGGACCTTGGGAGACATAAGCCAGCTTGCTGTTATTGCTTCTTTCTTCATACAGGAAAAAACACAAGGAGCAGAGTTAGGGTTTGTCTTTGACGTCTTGCATCTCAGTGGCATACAGATAAAAACATATGGGAAGTAAGAGAATCTCCAAAGACTGATTATTTTGTAAGTGTGAATATCCTTAACAGGTATGAGCAAAAAGATTTTTCCCCCAGGTAACTATGTATAGTAATTGATCTTTTTCTTACTTATCAGATGATTTTTTTTGTGTGTATGTGTGAAATCAAGGCTAGTTGAAGTTCTGAAGGAAAATACACATTTAATGAATATTAGGAGACTATTTCTGTAAAATTACATCAGGCCTAACCACACTGGATAAGTACCTGTGGTCTACTTTTTATAAATATAACATATGAATTGTTTCCAGAAAGACTGGTATGTGGTCAGTGTTTACAATGCTGAGGTGAGCATGAAGTGAATGGTGCTGGAGACATCTGGAGAGGTTGCATATGTGAAAGTTTAACTTTGGACAGCTTCTATGACTATACCTCAAAGACTGAGTAGGTTCTTAATGGGAATGGCTTTTAATAAGTGTGGAAGTGAAGAGCACAATTTCCTATAAGTCTGGACTAGGTACTATGTCATACAATGAGAAACAGATAATGTAGGTAATTTCTGCAGCATGGGGACTCTCTCCTGGGAAAGTGTAGGTCTTGGAAAGTCTTATGAGTCATATCAGATCATCAGTCGAACATGAGCTACAGACACTTCAGCTGAAATGCTAATACAGACTTGCAAATATGAATATCAAGGTCTCAGAACGAAGCTGGGAGCATCTGTTACCTCTGTAGTTGCATGGTGCAGCATCCACAGCAACTCTGTGTCCAGCTC
This sequence comes from Streptopelia decaocto, assembly GCF_964273445.1. Classification (NCBI taxonomy): domain Eukaryota; kingdom Metazoa; phylum Chordata; class Aves; order Columbiformes; family Columbidae; genus Streptopelia; species Streptopelia decaocto. The sequence continues at coordinate 11,494,274 of NC_138655.1, forward strand.
TGTATTTCAGGAATGACTGAGAATTTAGCAAATGTTCAGAGAAGATAACTTTGGAGGGCCACAAAGCATGCCTTATTGTGAAAGATTCAAGGAAAGCAGTCTGATTAGCTTATTGGGGGCCTAAAGGGTAATTTTGCTGGTCTATGAGTTCCTGCTTGGAGAGCAGAAACAGGATTATGGAGGGTTCTTTGGTTTGGCAGACAAAGTTATAGCGGATTCAACGACTGGCGGTTGAAGCAAGGTATAATTGGAGTAGCAATATGTCAATTATAAACAAGGTAACAATAAGTGACTCCTTGATGTAGCAGTTCAAAATTTCAGGTCAATATTGGGAGATGTTCTGAAAGATTTGTGCTCTAGGAAATGGTCTTGGACTGTCTTTGATATGGAAACCTCTGAGGATTTCCCAAGGGGAATGATACACTTTTGTAAAGTGACTTTAAACCCCTTTTCTAATGTCAGATTTTGTGGACATAATTCTGTGGACATAATTCTCCAAGGTCCATGGGCCACAGAATGGAAAACTACCTTTCAGTCCTAGATTATGGGCTTGGAGCAGGAATTTGCCAAGTCCTGTGGTCTGTGGTACACAAATGGTCAAGGAAAGTGATTGCCATGTGTTTCCTCCAGCTTTATAATCTAGGAATCTCAGCCCAAAATGTAGCTACATCTGAGGTACATTGATGCATTAGCCCTTCCTCAGCTATCCCTCCCCATCCTGTGAAACACGTACAGAAGATGACTAATGGGTTTAACCGTATTGCTTACAAGTTTTACAGCACTGGTGCCTGAAGCCAAATCCCTTCTGCTACTACTCTGGTTCAGTGGTTTTCATTGTCTCTGTTTCGTCTGTTGTGTTCACACATGAAAATGAGGCAGAAAGGTGCCAAGACAGGCTTTTTGTTCATTTAACATATCCTGGATACTAAGAGATGAGTGGGCAATGGGTTGCGATACTAAGCAATCTGCTCTGCACAGGCACTTGTTCTCAGCCCCATGCCATCCTCTACTGGAAAAAACATGAAGAAAATTGGGCAGCCAGCCCAGAGGAAAATAACATTTTTTTATTATTATTTTTTTTCTTCTTTTTCTTTTTTTTTTTTTTTCTTTATACTGTGTAATTTTCTAGCAGGATCAGTTTCTTTGTAGGGATACATAAATATTTGCCTCCTTGACTTGGTACAGGATAGAGGGCAGTTTTTGGACATGACTGGGCATTTAGGGAATTTAATGATGCTTAAATAAAAACCAAAACCAAAACCAAATACAACTATGCTCTGCAGTTTAAACTCTTACTTATCACTGTCCTTATATGGTTGTTCTCATTTGACTTTATTCCCTGGATATTAGGAAATGCCTTGCTGGTAGTTCTACTATTTTTTGTGTTTGCAGAAGTTGATGTAATCAGATATAATTTTTAAGGTTTAAAATATTTAAAGTAAGTAACTAATTATTTCCTTTCATTTGGATTTGCCAGCTTCCACATCAAGCTCCTAAGCTGTGACTCCCCAGTCAGTTAAACTCATTTTGATGGATTGGATTGACACAGATACCCATTTACCTCCATTTTTATTCCAGCTTCCTTTTAGCAAACAATTATGGCACAGTAATACCTTCCCGCTGGGCAGACAAATTCTTTCTGTCCTCCTTTAACACAGCCATGCATTTTTCCCAATGATGAATGTGGTAGAACCAAATCATATGAATCTGTGATCTGTTCCAGCTGCTGTTGAAGAGAAATGATTAAAACAACAGCCACAAAGTAGAAAGAAAACTCCCTGCTTTTCTCACGCATGCCAGCAAACACTCTATCATTGAGTGTAAGCAGCAAAATGCATTTTGAAACTCAAGAACCAAACGTGCATATAAGCAATAAGAGGCTAAATGAATAATAGAGCAGAATGGCATGACACCATATCACAGTCCTCAACTAGTACAGAGCACAGTTCAACCTCAAAAGCTACTGAGTAAGACGAAAATGTCTCTTTAACAGTATTAGGGGACAATTTATTATGTGTATCCTTCGAGTGCGGCACAATGTCACTGCAGGCCCATTGCATTTGCATTATTTCCAGACAACGGCAGCAGCAGAAAAGGACACTGATTTATTTCAGAGCAGGCACAGGTGATTTTTATGTCTGTTGGGACTCAGCCAGATATGGCTTAACCCATTCAAGTCTATTCTGCTTATATGAGGAGGTGTCTATTTGTAACATCCTTATCTTCCAGATCAGTTTTTATTTAAGTTACACAAGGAAAAGACAGAGGATTTTCAAGTCTTTTGCTCTTCTAAGACAGTTACTAAAGCTTTGTTCAATTCAGAGTGAACTAGTGATAAGCAATAGCCTAATCTGTTTAAAATAATTCTGATGATCATTTTCACTAGGCAGCTTTTAACAAAGTGTGTGATTTCCACACCCTGCAGTAGCCAAAACTGAATGATCTCCTGATAATATTATTCCCTATTGCATGTAAGCTAGTTTTCCAAAAGATAACATACAAGAAAAAAAATGTCACCGTCTGGCTATCATGATCCAGTCAAAGCATGCAAGCTTTGTCTCTGCTCAGTTGGAGAGCCCCAAGGACTGCCTGCATGCCAATTTTCCAGCATTACAGAAGAGGGAAATTTGGTGTCTTGCTGAAAGTGTGATCCTACAGAGAGATGCAGGACGGGGATCAGGACCAAGTGCCATCACTAATGGCGATTAAAGAGAAAGCAGAGATGTTAATCCAAAGCAATTATGACTGGCTTCTGATAGTCCATCAATTTTATTACTCCTGTATATCAGTTAAGTACCAGTATTTTTTTTCCCTTCTGAACAGCTGGCTGCTGTTGGGTGGACATGTGGCTGTAATTCTGCTGATGGCTGAAAGAGATGCAGAAAACCAAAGTCTGAATTCACGTCCTGTGTGATGTGACTCCTGCTAAAGTGATGTATGCTGCGCTCAGTAGTACAGCTAAGAAAGGATATTTTTTAAGGAATGACCCATAGGGTTTGTTTAATTCCAAATAGTACTTAAAATTGAGTATTTTGAAATTTTCTTAAGGGAATTATGCAAAAATTTTCTTTAAGGTCCATTAAGACACTTTCTGTTTTATTTTGTTTGGAAATAGGATGAATCTGATTGAAAGCATCAGAACAGGACAAAAAAAAATTACCTACATGCTACAAATTCTTAAAAAAGGATTGGAGATGTATTGTTCCAGAGCACTGAGAAAGGACAGATCAATATTTTTGGAATAGATGATTTGGTAGACTACTAAAATAAGGGTCTGGCAAATTAGCCCAGTTTTGCAAAGAGTTTTGATTTTCACTGTACTTGAAGCATCTACTGGATGCTTATTAAAGGAAGAACTTATTAAAGGAAGAAGGAGCTGGGTGAGTGCACAAATACGTGAGCGCAGTTCAGGGAGTGCAACACATGTAAATGTAGGCTTTGGGTTTGGGTTTTTATCCAGTGTTACTCAGTGTGTTTTGATGCCTGTGATGAGTCAGAGCTACTTGTAGGAGTGGAGGACATGCCCTTGTTCGGTACCTCTAGCAAAAGCAGTCATGGGTGGTAGAGACAGAAACAAATCACCTCTAGTGCGTGTGGACTTGCTAGAGACTGATTCTTGCACTCTTAGCATCTTCGGCAGGAATTGCTGCCTTTATCTTCTTACAGAGTGGCAAATAGGACTCAATGGCTATTGCACATTACAGAAGCGATGTATTGTAAGCCTGTGGCATTTTTCTGTGGTCCATTCCTCACCTCAGGCACATCATTTGTTCCTTTTCAAAGCATTTTGAAAGCTTTTAATAACATACACCACTTGCATGGCAGGGGGTGGTATTACAGGTCCATGATTTTGATAGCACTGAATAGACTCAAGGGGAGTCGGGGTGTTGATGGGTCAGCCACCGTGTTAACTACCGGGATGACTTGATTCCTACCTTAAGAGGCTTACGATGAGAAAGGGGGCAAGTCACAACAAAAAAGCAATAACCGAAAAGGGCGAAGTAGAGGAGAAAATTGTCCCATAAGTTAACAATTTGCACAATCTCTGCTGGGTTTAGTTTGGCTTCTTCATAGTCCAGGAGGCTGTCAGATGTCTGAGCTATAAATCACATATTCTGAATAGGAATTAACTGGTGTTATGGTGAATTATAACAGATATCTGCTCTCTGCAGAGATTTTTAAAAAGGACTGCTGAAGTCTGTATTAAAAAAAAAAAAAAAGTCACTGGGTTTTGGCAAAAAAAGAAAATAATAATGCTGCTTTCTAAAGAAAATAGTCTCATTATTAAGCATAGTACACCAAGGTGATGAATCAGGTGGAGTGAGAAAGAGACAGCTTTTTAAAAATTAAGATATTACTTCTTTTTTCCTTTCTCCTTTTTTTGACAGATGATATACCATTTAAATACCAGAGGACACAAATGCTGCCTTTGTTGATCACACAGTGCAAACACAGCTGAACTGAGCATTGAACTCAGCTCTGTAACAGAGAAATTAAGTAACAGAATTTGTAATTTTTCCTCACTTCAAGTCTAATTGATGAAGAAAACAAGTGAAAACATAACAGAAGTTCTTAAAGAAAATAGATTCAAATTAGAATATAACTTAAACTATTTAAGCACTCCCCCCAACAATTTATATAAAATAAATATGCTTAATGCTGCCTAAATAATTAATATTGTTTTTTAAAGAGAAATGCATATTAAGGCTGATTGTTAAGGAATGACCATTCACAACTGCTATGCCTACCAATCATTACATGAGCACTGTATTAAGCAGCATTGTCAGATATCCCCTGCAGAAATGTCTGGTCCTGGTGAAGGAAGGGCAACCATTCAGCTGCTCATCACAACCTTCCCAGCCCATGTTCAGGATCCACGAGAAGAAGATATGAGTCTCCATCAGACACATTGCACAGTCAGATGGGTCATTTTACCATTCAGCTGCCACCAGAGATAACTCCAAGTGTGCACGTAGGAATCAGGTTAAACAGGAGTGGCTGCAAGTCCCATGAGGTAGACACAGATTCCTTTGATCTGAGACACCCAGACTTCACAAAGGGTCTTCACATGGTAAAAAAAATCCATCTTTAATGTTGGTTTAATTTTATTTTTCTCCCTCTCTTCCACCTACAAACCTTGCTCTACTGTCTTTCAGCTTAAGACTTGCAGAAATAGCTGCCAATAAATTTATTATCTGGGAAACATGTGCACATCTGCTACAGCACCTCCTTGGGCCAGGCTTCCTCTTGTACATTGTACTTAATACTACATTCAGTTTTGGCATTGGGAGTGATGTCTAGTCCATCTTCTGATCTGTGAGGGGGACAGGTGGAGCTTTAGGAGCTGGGCCTCAAATTGGCCCAGTATGTCTGAAACCTGGTTAATAAAAGACAGATAGACTTCGAAGCAATGACACACTAAGGCTTAACCAACACCATCAAGAGCAATTGTGGCCTTAATGACATGTATTTTATGTAACCAACGTAATAAACAAGTAGAAAGGGACAAAACATGTACCATCCTTAAAATCAGATTATGTTAGTAGCTGAATTTATAAACTGGCATCTGCACAAGGCTACAAAAGAAAAAGCTTCCATTGTGCATTGTGCCTTTCCACCACATTAATTCCATCGTAAACCTTTTCTGTATCACGCTTTTACTGCCCTCACCATGCACAAATTAGCTGTAATCTGGTGACAGCAGCCAAGTGCTTCTTCCAAATAACAAAGCATGAAGTTTGGTTGCACAAGTGCTTTTTGTAAAAGAGCAAAAACATCGCACATCTGTAATTAACTGTAATGCGTGCCTCAAGGCCAGTTTTGAAATGGGGGAAGTGGTGCTATCAAGAAGCACCTTAATCCATTTTCTAGGAACCATTAGGACATCCTTTTCAGAAACGCGTGAGTGATGTAGGGCACAGTGCAGTGTCTCTGTGGGCCTGTAGCTGGTGTAGTTGGAGATGGCTGCTGCTTTCTGAATCCTTATGTTGTCCATAAACACTCCTCGTTTTGGCGAGCACTTGGTTGCTTCAGTGGAACTGCTGCAGAGGACTGAAGCAGCTGAGGATGACATCCACCCCACATCTTCTGGGGGTTCTGTTGTGGGGTGGCAGCTCCAGGTACATGGGGTCATGAACAACTGGGACTTTCATACCTTGAAGAGCTCCAGCTGTTTCCAAAGCTGTGGCCTCTGCCATGAGAACAGCCATTTCCAAAAACCTCTTCGGCACCTGAAAGCCAAAACCTCATAGATTTTCATGTGCAACTCCAAAAATATAAAGATAACTGACTTTTTTTTTCTTGCTCAAAGGATGTTGCCTCTATGTTTTTAAGGTGTCCAAAACTAATAGTTAAATCTCCAAAGTAATTACTGTTCATTACCATAAAGAGTATATTAAATCTTCAACACTGCTTTTTATTTGTAAAGGTATATTCTGGTGACACATGTTGAATTTAATTTTATTACTGGGTTGAGCCGAGGCATTTAATGTTCAAAGAATTACAATGATTACCTAGGAGCAATCATCAGAAGTATGTCCTCTTGAATAATATAGAGATACTAGACCTAGGACTAATGTTACATATTGCAACCTGAAGTTGCATTTTTTCTGAAATTACTAAGTTGTTTTTATTATTCACCAGATGCGTCAAATGTTCCTGATCTCATGCAAAACCATTCCTGCCTACCTTGAAGGACATATGACTAAAATGGATGCTTAAATGGCAAGGGAGGGTCCTGTTGGCATTGGTCTTTGCTAGCTCAGCGCATACCATGTACCCCAGCTACTATATGAAGGAGTCAAGGAGCTTACTAGCTAAATAATACAGAGGAAAAAGTCATTTTCACTGCTGGTGGCAATATACTTACTTGCTGCATATACTCTGTTAGGGTAGCAAGGGAAGCTGGCCGGTGAAAATGCAAAAAGACCCATTTATAACCTGATAACTCATAATGTAAGCATATTTAATTAAGGAACAGCAGTGGGAACCAGCCTGTATGTGTCTGACAGGTAGAGAATAACCAGTTTGACCTAAATTTTTTTAGCATCTAAAAGGAAATGGTTAATTTTTTTTTTTTTTTAAATTAAGGAAGATTGTTATACAAGTGTGTGTGAGCCTCTGCTTATAAATATGTACAAATACATACATATAGTAACATTTCACTAAAGGAAATAATAGCTTTTTGTTTATTTTGTATAGTGCAATTCATAGCTGCTATTTTTTGTGGATATTGTTAGATGGTATTCTACTGGATGCCAAAACTCAAATACCAACTCAGGGTAAGAAATGAAGCAGAAAAAACTACACTGGAATTCTACTAATTTATATTCAGTTTATGCAATAAGGATCAGAAAAACTGATACAATTCAACCAGCACTAACACGCATGTTAGTTTTGTTGAATGGCTTTGATATTAAATGAACTGGTTGAAAAGGTTCTTTAAATGAGCACTGGAGCTTAAAGCAAATGAAGAATTGTGAAGGCAGTTTTGGTGCATGAGCTCAGGGTTATAAGGTGTTGCTTAACGTTTTAGGCATGCAGAGACTATTCCTTCTTCAACACTAATACAATTCGAAACAATGAGGAAGAAAGTTGTAGCACTAGAGGTATTTTGTTTTCTTCCTTATGATTTTAAGGCACTAAGCTTAACAACATATGGTGAATATCACTGGGCACAGAAGATGCCCTAACTTTGCACAGTCCAAATCCCTGTTTTGTGGAGTACTTTTTTCTAGAGCCGTGCAATGATGTCAGTTAAAAAACAACCAACGAACCAAGCAAATAACCAACTCCCTCAGAAATTACAGGATCCTAATAACCTAAATTTTGACATCCCAAGTGTCATCTCCAAGGCAGCCTGGAGAGGCTGTCTATGGCACAGGAAAGTCAGTTCTTCATTGGGTAAATACTAGTACGAGACTGGATAATGAATTATCAAATTCGCTGCTCTGCAGATGACTTGCTTTTTTGCCCCTGATACAGGCACAGGGCAGAGATCTGCGCCGTTCCTGATTTATTTATTTATTTATTTATTTTTAATGGTGTCAAAGCTCATTTAGATCTTCTAAGCTTCCTTACAGATGGACTGAGTTGCAGGTGTTCACGTCTTCACATCTGGGACCAGATGCAAGGTTTTGCTGTATCTTTTCTCCAGCTAGCAACAAGCCTGGAAAAAAAAAATATAATGAGTTATGAGGTGCCAAAATGTTACCCAGTTCCCTCCACTCCTCTGGCTTGTAGAAGATAATGAACTAAGAAAATGTGACTTCTTTTTAACCTTTTTGGGTGGTATTTTCAAACTGCTTTCATGTCTCTTGAATTGCAGTGATTTCTCATTGTGAAATGTGCTTAAGTTTTATTAGCAAAAAGTGCTTGGTACCAGAATAAATTTGGATTGGAAGATGGTTTGAAAAAAATATGACTTCTGTTATGGCTTCAGAAGTGCTAGGGATCCAAAAAATATTGGCACAGAGATAGTGGTCAGCCCAAAATGCTTTCTACTCGAGGGCACTTCGAAAAACCCTTGCAGCAGGCCTAAGTGAAATAATCTATACTCTCAACCTGTGCCAACCAGATGAAGACACAAAGATCTTTTCCACTCTTAAAGAAGATATTAGCTTCACTCCAAAAATAGAACATTTAATAGTCTTTCCAAAATTTGCTACTCTCCAATATTATGTAATTCCAATTATTATTGTTACTCATACAAATGTCCAGTCAAGTTGAGCCTTTGAGTGTTAGGTCTCAAGTGAGACCTGAAAGCTTGGATCCCACGGTTTGATTGCACATGGTATGAAAAGTAGTAGTTCCCTGAGTGGTTTAGCATATCCTACCTTTTAATTTAGTTGAGTGCCCTTTGTTCTTTTCCTTTCTCATGCATGTGTTCATTTCAATCTCTTTTCACATGAAAGGTTTTCCATGCCCTTCTTTTGTTACCTGCTTTCCTGAAAGTAGATTTCTCTTTACTGACATTTGCAAATTAGCACAGTCAAAGGCAATTTTATTTTCATGGCTATTTTTGTTTCGACTGTTTGTTTCCAAGAGAGATGTTTTCTTCAAAGATTATCTTCCTGTGCCTAAAATACTTAGGCAAAACAGAGCCTTGGTAGCAACTGCTGTATGTCTCTTCTGCTCCAGTGACAGTTATGGCTGCTTCTGGCAGGACTTATTTTGGCATCTTTATCCTTTGAGTGTGAGACTTACTCAAGGAAACCTGCCCTTTTCTCAGTGGGATAAATTGCCTATCATGAGACTTAGCAAAAGCACCGTACAGAACTGCAATGTCTTCTAATTCCTACAAATAAATATAGTGTAGCTGCTTCCATACAGTTTTATTTTATTTAGTTGAAAAACCTAGTTTTGTCACTGTTTGTGATAGTGTCGGGATTATTCTTGACTCAAGCATCCTTAATTTACACAGGGAAGTGCTTAAATGCTGTGGTGAAAGAGTCTATAGAAAACCTGCAGACAGACAGATAGCTTCCGTGGGCAGCTGGTTTCTGCAGAAAGAAGTGGCCACTTTCTGAGCTGTTTGCTTGCATGAAAGATAACATTATCATGATATTTTCTCAGCTGTGCTTAAGCAAAAGGAAACCACTGGCCTTTGCCATATGGACATTAATTTCCTCCATTAGCCCATCTCCTGATTCTTCCTGATAATGAATAGTACCACCAGTTGTTTTAAATATAGCTCAACCCAAAGTAACAGGGCAGAAACTTTATGTGTGTGTTTCCTTTCATTCTTTAGCCTGGAATCACTTTCTTGTGTGTTTGTGTATTTCTGTGAACCGTAAACACTGCTCTACAGCCTCCTTATTTTGCACACTATTCACACTGGATTACTACTTTTTGGGTTAAATTGATTCTTAGACAGAAAGAGCAATGGGCCAACATGTCACCTGAGGTGTTCTCTCTCAGCTCATGCAATTGGCCACCTCTGGGCTGGATTTGTAATTGATGTTAATTTATATAAACCCGACTTGTCTACCTTGATGACCTACAAGCCCACTTTTAGCCTTCACCCGAACAGTTCTGTCATAATATTTAACGTACAGTTGACAATTTTTGCAAATAGAGATTTTTAAAGCCAGAAGGAGCCTTTATATCATTTAATCTGACTGTACAATCTGCTCTTTGCCAGGGACTTCGACGTGAACTCTGCAGAACATTGAACTCCATGGAAAACAATCACATTGAAAACTCCCTCCCACTATTTTGGATCTGAACCTTAGATGCAGTGCTAAAAGTCTAAGCAGAAAGTTGTCAGAAGCTGGGGGTGAGAACAACTCTGTTTTGAAGGATACCATGATTAAGTGGTTTAAGGTGTAAGTGCCTTACCTCTCCATCTCAGATAAAACTGATGGCCATTCAAAGCAAAAGTCTAAGATTAGTGTGTAATAAGTTTTAAGACTGTGTCAATATTGGGGTCGGAATTTATGGAAATAATTCAAGTCCTCAAAAAGGAATTGAATACGTAAGAAGAAATCCCCGCTAGGCTAAACGTGATCCCCGATGTCCTATCATGCAATGATTTGCCGCAGAAGTGTCACACAACTACTAGAAATTTCAGCCTCAGAACTGCTTTGTTTCTGCTATGAATTCAAGGATAAATTGGCACCAGCTCAGACATCTCTCGTTACAGGAGGAAAAGGAGGAGGCAGAAAGCTTATTTGGCTAATACTGCAATTTTCTGTAAATGTGCCCCAGCTGTCACTTAGGTGTTAGAGAGCTTAACACTGGCAATGTACTGGAGATCCCCAAAGAGTTGTCTGTGTATATAGTACTAACTTCAATCTCTGTTTCCACACCTTAGTCCTCTTTGATGGAGGAACACTTGATATACCACTCCCTTGGCTCTCTCTAGATTAATGCTTTTTTTCTTTTTTTTTTTTTCTTTAGGTCTCAAAAATGGGTAGTGAAAGTGGTTTATGTGCTTGATAATGAGAAGAGAGGCCTCCCTGGATTTACAGATTTCAGAACAATAAAGAAGTCTGTCAGCCTGAGTGGGTCCAAGGCCAACACTGGAAAGTTTTATGAAGAGCTATTTGCAGTTATGCAAGTTGTGTCATATCCTAGGACCAGCTAAGCAGACAAAGAGATTTCCCTCTGCAACCTTTTGAAGACCAAAGAGCTTGTCCAAATCAGAAGTTTCTGACCTCTTGAGGCAATTTATCTTCCCTTCCTCTGTGTCCAAGGATGCAGGGACTGAGTTCCCCTGATCAGCATAGGAGCCTTGGTTCACAAGGAATGATGCAAAAGCCATGATGCTTTTTGTCACCTCCTTGTAGTCCTAGGGTGACCTTCAATAATTATACTCCAATCTTTTTTACAACTGTTGTTTAAATAATAGGGCTTTCCTTGATGCTGATAATCAGAAGGGAAATGTCACTGCAAATACATTCCAGAGGAAAGGAGAGAGTTGAGTGAAACCACAATGTGCTCAGTCTTGGCTATATTCAGACTCACAAAACTTTTGCCTCTGGATGTTAGATCAGATTATAGCACATAGACAGACAAGCCATATGGCATAGAATAAATCCTTCAGTAATGAGTGCATTAAAAATACAATAGTCAGATTACAAGAATTTATCCATCTATTTCAGATAGTAAGAAAAATTAGGCATGAGTAACTGAGGAACTGTTGAGGCAGGAGGCCATGTGGATATTGAATTGCCTGGAACGCTGGGCCTGCATCTCTGGAGAACAGCACTGAGGAAACCTTGACAGACTGAGCCCAGACCTTGGATGTGCCAATGAGTTTCTATGAGACAAGACATTGAATGACCTGGACATGTAAATCTTCCTATGTTTCGATCTGAATGTCAGGAGAACTTCCCTTTCGGTTGCAGACTCTATGGGAAAGAGCCTTGTTTTCTCAGGGACTGGTTCTTCCAGGTTTTGGGCCCCAGAGTTGCTTCAAGTTACCACTGTAATTCATTGAAAGTCAGAGGAGGAGAGGAGGCAAACTAAAAAATGAAGAAGGAGTGATTAATTAAATCCTTTTCTTTCTAAATTATTTCCAAATCTTCAATGGCAGTAGTCCCACAGGATGCAATAGCCTTCAGTGTTAAAGCAAATGCTTTGAATAACCCACATGTGGCAATACAGACTCCTTCATCTCCCCATCAGCCTGCAGCTGAATATCCTCTCCAAACCTTCCAGAGGTCCAACTTTGTGCTATGCTTGTTTGCAGCTGCTCTGGCTTGACCAGGATGGTCTCAAATACAGAAAGGAGGCTGGTGCTGGTTAGTGCTCTCTTTCTCCTTTTTGCTGTCACAGCTTTCTGCAGTGTTTGCCAGAAAAGATGCACATTGGCGTTGGTTGCTGTTCTTCACATTAAACAGCAAGTGGTTCAAAGGAAGGTTTTTTTTTGGCTTGCTTATGTCCAGCATGCACAACAGTACCCGTAACATTAAGGCTGACAGCAAAAATAAAATGTTTGTGGTTCTATGTCCCACCTTTCAGCCCACCCTATCATAATCTTCTTGTGGGAAAAATGAAAATAACAGAAAAGCCTGGAGGGGATGTGATTTCTCTGTTGAAATCATGTGTACCTCCACTGACTAATCACTCAGGGCTTCACGCTGATACACTTGTCTCACACTGTTGTTTTTCTCTGAAGCTTTACTGTGGGCTCAAACTGTGTAGTTCAAGATCCTCTGTTTTAATAAGTTGCTGCACCTTTGCCCAAGGCTGTGATTGAGTATGTGGGCAGTTACTGTGGTTCAGCTGACACTTGGAAACTTATTATGCCGTGTTAAGTTGATTTTGAATTTGTACCTTGGGGGGTTTATTTAACTCAAATACTTGTTTTTATGGTGCCCAACTGAATCAAAAGATCAAAATTTCAAGTGAAGAAAAAACCCAAACTATGGAAATTCCAACACAAACAGAATTGACAGTGCTAGGTAGTAGGTAGAAACACTTTCAAAATCTGAGAGGATTTTATTGTGACTGTGTCTGAATTTTATTGTGACTGTGTCTGAATTTCAAGCTTGTATAGAATTAAGAGACAAGAAGGTTTATTGGAGTTCTGTGTTATGTGACATATGTTCCACAGCAGTCCTGTGTCATCCTGGCTGTACCAAAGACAGTTTGAATTATTTCCCTTGTGCACCAAAATGCCTGGGTGGGACCAAGGTGTTTAAGAAGAATAGGGTGTCAGGGTGTAGAGCAATTTGTGGAGCAGCTTTGCTGCCAGGGGTTGCTGACAAGATGTGCCTGATATGATCTGATCTGACTGTTTTAATGCTCTCTGTGAACATTTTCCCTGGGTGGATGGCAAGGCTAGATCCTCCTGACAGCTGTTTGTGAGAAGGGTCCCAGGTCTGATGGCACAGCTCCACTGATGAAAGGTTCAGACATAAATGCACATGCTGCATCTCGAAGAACTCCAGCAACTGAAAATAAATGAGAGACCTTTCAGGGATTTTAAATGCATTTTTCTTCCAGTAGTGACACCTATTAAATGACCACTGTTTTACCAGAAAACCATCATCAGTACTGTAGTTTTATATCCACTTGGTATTTTAAGAGACAACTCTCAGCAGTATGTAACAAACAAAACCACAAATCCAGGATGATATTTGCCTGGTCAAGGGCCATAACAGTCTCACAAGTCTTTGGCTTGGCTAGAGAAATGTAATAAAAAACTCACTGTGGCAGTGTAGGCTATAGCTAGATCTATAAATATTTTCAGAACCATCACTGTAATTATTTATGACGACTAAATGCTCTTCCAAAAATATAAAGAAAAGAGTAATTATAAGTGTTAACATTCTCATGCCAGATCTCCATCATTAGAATAGGCCGTACAGACTTTTAAAACAGAAGGATTAGATTGGGAGGGTGGGAGTAGTTTTCAGCCACAAGGCAGGAATCCACACGGTCCGTCCCCCAGGCACTCTGGGGTGAGGCTGCAGCATCCTTCGGCTCCTTCCCCCATCAATCTGCCCCAGAGAGATAAACTTTTCCCTCCCCGCAAAGCACTTTAAATCTGAAAAGTGAGTGGGTGAAACAGGAGTGGAACATGGAGAGCAGATGAATTAATAGTGGCAAGGGCATGTTTTCACATATGCTAACCCATGTGCACAATTCGTAGGAGTAATATGTCAATTGCTCTGCCTAGTGGGACAGAGGGTTTTGAAAGCATCTAGGCTGAGCTGGGAGATAGCTTGAAGACAGAGCACAAAGGTAGAGCTTGTATAGGGAGTCCACGTTCCAGCACTTCTTGTAGCATCTATTATTAGCATTCTGGCTTGTCTAAAAATGTTAAAAATAAAATGGTACTGCCTGGTACAGCACGGGGTGGAGTGAGAGATTAATTATGCTGTTCTGGATTTAATTTTGGTGTCCTCACACACCCTAATCTCAAATAAGAGTAGATTCCTACTCTATACAACAGATATTTTTGGTTTTTTTTTTTTTTAAACTTAACATGCTTTTGATCTTTCATGAAACCCAGTGCTTGAAGTGTGGATGTGGAAGGTTCATTTCCATTCTATAAATACACTTGCCATGCATGAGGAAAACAGCATCATGCCATATTGTGATGTGAAGGTAGCTGGGCCACGCAATTGTTTGGAAGGGGCTGCCACAGTTTCTCGATTTCAAGCACACATGAAGTCATTGTATCTGATTATCAGCTGATGCAAATCAGCAGAACTCCTCTGACTTATTAAAGCATACCTGATTTCAGTGAGGATTTGTCTGTTTGTGTTCACAGTATTTATTAGATGCTAATATCTGATGAATAACAATTCAAAAACCCTATGAGACCTCTGATAACAATAGCTGAGAGGACACTAACACTGGCAGGATATACCTCAGCATGAGAAAATATTATGCCAAATTAGAAAAGAAATCACAAGGCAAGGAGGCTGGAAAAATCTCAGAATGTGTTTAAAGGCTCCTTTAACTCAGTGCCATTTCATTACATTGCCAAAATTAATCACTGTCTTCAGCTCCTGTCTTGGCTTCTTATTTACTGCTAACTTGATCTCCTTGGTGAGATTTTATTACTCCCAACCATCATGCTCTTTTAACATAAGATCTGATATAGATTGCAAAGAAATGAATAATGTAGGGACTAAGCAAATAGGAACATAAGTGTCACATGTGACTCTGTTAAATGTAACACCTATTCCATTAAATGCATAGTGTATGTATGGCCTCAAATCCTTACATAAGAAATAATTGGGTTATGTGTTGTTAGCTACTAAGAACGAGAAGCATAGATGCAATTAATGGCTAAGCAATGCTCTTTATCAGAATAACTACCTGAAAAAGAGAGTGATCTGCCCACAAGCCATCCTGCAAACACTGTATTCCCAGCACTGCCACCCTGGCACTTTGTTGGAACACAGCTGTTCCCTGCTTTGCCACCTACAAGTGGCATGAAGCAGTTTCTGATATGAGAAAAGCCATCACATGGTGGGACACAGGGAGAACTGAGGCAGCTCTGTTTTATTCATACATTGGGATCAGTTTGCATTAGGCCTCTGAGCTGCTGTATAACTACAAAAATATTCTTTACTGTGCTGAACCCTGAAACAACAAAAAAACCCCATGAAATTCAGAAAAAATTGTTTCAAAATAAAAACTTTCAAGTATTTTGAAACAGATTGTGCATGGGGAAATTGTGCCAGTTGCTTCTGCATGTCTTGGCTAGATATATCAGACTGGTAAGAGAAGTGCTCGCACAGGGAGGAGGAGTTGTAATGAATGAAAGGCGTATGGCTGAATCCTTTAGAAAATATCCTCCAGTGCACCAATGAGAAAGAGGGAGTTAACCTGGCTCAGACAGGGAGCTTGTTCTGATATCAAAAAAGATGGCTGATGATATTTAATCACTTTCTTGCCCCATGTCAGCACTTCCCCCTCTAATTATGCCAACTTCATTGCCTCTGATTAGTTGCAACCCATTTTAATCAGTTAGTGATGATGAGCCCCTTTGACATATATAGGTGCAGCTTGAAGTGGCACTGATGTTGTTACTTTTCCTTATCCATAGGATAATAAGGACTATAGGCATGACTGAGTTCAGGGCACCATTGTGCTAGGCACTAGAAATGGTGTGAAAAAGACATTTCTCTGTCCTGAACTACAGACCTGGCTAAGAAAGCTCAAACAGAAGTATCATTTCAATGTCAGAGAGGAAAGAGAAGGTATGGAAGTAGATTTCTGAAGTCTCAGCTGTGGCCGTGTTTGCATCCTGTCCACAGCCAGCTTGCAGGTACCATGCTTTTCTTCTGCAGGTGCTTTGAGATCCTCCAAAGAGAGCCTATGGACAAGGGCCAATGAAGATCATCACATTACAGGTTTTAAAGGGAGGGCACAAGTTGAGAGACTGTTACAGTGTAAGCCACCTGATAGCAATCTTAGAAGATATATTTTGGAATGATAGGTACCAGCAATCAGGTCTTGCAATGGCATATAATTATTGTGTAATAATTTCCCATTTGTCATACAGGGTTACGTGCTTTCATAAGGTGTGGAGTTGCTTTTTACACAGCAACCATATAGCCTGGAGCACCTGGTCCTGAGTGAAATTGCTGCACTGTAGAATTCAGTGATCTCTGAGTAGACAAATATTCCAATTCTGTTACCATGCAATGAATTTTTTTGTTGTCTATGTATCTTAGGTCTCAGCAGAGAGTATCTCATGGAGATACTAATTCATCTCTTTCACTCTGCAAGTGAACTCAAATGGTTATGCCAAAGTTGTGTGTCCCACAGTTGGACATTTCAGCATTCTGCTGACTGTAACACGTGGAAGATGGTAGCTCAAAGGGAGAAGTTTTGAAGAAGGAATAAGATCCTACCTGGGAAAGATCATGCTCTATCATTGAGACTAAACACGGAACCTAACATCACAGTTGTTTGGAAATAGTGATTTAAGTAAATAGTGCAATGAGCAGCAGACCAATGGAGCAGCCTTTTGATTGAGCTGTGATATTTTCTTTTTGTTTGGCCTGGAAGAAATAACTGACATTGCAGACAGGCCAAACCTGCATGGGTGACTGAGCAGTCAACACTTCTTTAAGAAACAAGCTGAAATAAATGCCATGTCCCTCGGATATTGGTGGACTGAAAAAGTGGCTTTCCAGGCTACATGCAACCTCAATACATGTTTTATACATGTCTCCTGTAAAAAATTGTTTCTAGCAAGATCTCTACTCTGCTATCAGATTTGGATGAAGTTGGACAAAATGCATTCAGAAAGTTCATATAAGCCTGAGAAAGCAGGATAAGCAAAAATCTGTAAATTGTATGTGGAGTTGTTTCCAGTTTTCTTGGAAAACTTGAGCCAATTCAAGCACATCAGCAAAGAAAGAGGATCAGGGAAGGCACCTGGACAGAAGGAACCGGTTGCTCATATGGGCAGCTGATTCAGCCTTAGGACATCATTCTTCATGATGAGAACTTCTGAATAGCGCCCAGTGCCAAAACCAAACCTATGGTCTTCCTGCATTATTTCTACCCAATGCAGAAGCCTCCACTCCTGTTTCTGTGTTCCTGTGCTCTCTGCCTCACGAATGCAGTTGCTATTTCTCCTACTTTGTGACACTTCAACTCTCTCTTCAAGACCAGGATGCAGAAATTCTGCAGGAGGTAAGAATCCCATATTTCTAAAATGCTGTTTCATTTCTTTAATGGTTTCTACACTCATGGACAGAGCAAAGAGCTTGAAAATGCAGCTCAAATCAATCAAAAAACTTCAAATACAAATGGAAAGACAAAAGGGCCCTCAAATGATCTTGGAGCTAAGGGAGTTATAATTTTAAACTAGTAATGCTGAACACAGAGCTGCTGGTGTTCTGGACTTGCTGGCTGAGATTCTTGGAAGGTATAGTTGTGGGTAACAAAGCAGAAAACAGAAATGCATTGACTTATGCCAACTGGTATACACCAAGTGGCTTGCTGCTTCTTTCAGTGTCACCTGTTAACATATATTCTGTTTTGCCTTTGACTAGTCAGGCATGAAAAATAAGAAATTCTAACACTATTACACAGCTTTGAAAGAGTGGAGTAAATACTGGGCACTCCATCTTTTTTAGCTCCCTCTGTGCTGAAATCCTGGGTTTATTGAACTCTGCAGTAAAACTCTTTGACTCCAATGGATATAGTTCTTAGCGTCTTACTGTCTCCGTTCCTGACCTGTCCAACATGACCCTGAAAGTCACATCTTTGCAAATGCTTTCCTCCCACAATTATGCTTGCATTGTCTGTTTACACCATCGTTTATTTTCAAAAGGGTACATCTCTTTTGTGTTTGTATGAAGGCTTTCAGCTGGGCCTTGAACTGCTGCTGCAATAGTTAGCAGTGTTATCTTGAAGATCCTTTCTAACATAAAAGGCATATGCAAAAAAAAATTTGCTCATTTTTTAATATAAAAGCTAAATGCAAAACTCTTAGGACATTGAATAACTGTCACTGGAACTTAATTTGGATAAACACCCTAAGGTGAAGCTTTCATCTGAACTAGAGGTGAGTCTGAACATATTAGGCGTAGCATCACATTTTTGAGAGGTTCATATTTGCATCTGTGAGCCTACCTGGGATCTTTAATCTTTTGAGTCTGCAAATTTTGGCTGGAGACTTTCCAGGAAAGAGGTATTGCACCTCCCACTGTAAGTTTTACAGGAAAAGTCTTGCTCCTGAGACTTTGGAGGAAAGTTCTTTCCAAATTTCACAGAACTTGGGCTGGATCTTATTCTGAAGGGAGATAAAAGTGTTGAAAGCTTAGTTGGTTATGTCTACATGCACTTCCATCATACTTTTGATTAGAATGATATACAAGCTGAGAGTTTGGCCTGTCATAGCCTGTGATTTCTAGCCTAGCAAGTCACACCTTTGTGCAATGTAGACATATAACCCTACATGGATAACACCGGTGCAGATCAACAATGCTGGGTTCCCCTCTGGGCACAAGCTAATGAAGGTGAATCAGAGCTTCACGTCGACTTGAAATGTGCTAACAAACCTTTCCAGGCAATGGGCTACCTGCTTTGCAAATGGCTTCGTCTGTTTCTGGCTGTGTGCCGAGTGTACCAGACAAGCCAAAGTTTTTTGCGTGTTTTCATCTGGTGCTGTGCACTCCGCTCTGGGAATTCCTCCTCAGGCTGAAGCTCACCTGAGCTTGCAAAAAAGGTGTCTAGTATCAAAAAAATAGACTTTGCAATAGCAACAACAAATGCCATTTGGTTTACATGCTGATCAGCTGAAGGTGTTGTCAATACACAAGATCCATAGTAAAAATGATTAACTCCACAACTGAGAGAAAAGCAATGAGCGAAACAACTTGTCACCTTACCACAGCATGAAGTAGGAGACTACATTAGCAGTGTAAAAAACTGTTACTCCATTTATTTACTGTGTATTCGTGTATGTGTTTCTGTGCATTTTCTGGTATGTTTAACTATTCCTGTGTGGCTGTCATGGGAAGGAACTGGCATTCAGTGCTGAATGTCTTAGACATATTAGAAAGATTACATGTGAAAATAAATAAATTCCTCCAACCTTGCCAAGCCAAAGTCTGAAAAGGTGCAGTTCATTCTGTAATTAATGTTGTACTTTGTATCAAATTAATCTTTCAGAGCCCTCTATACCTAAAGAAGTCAAGATAGTCTATGAAAATACACTTCTCTTTCATTAAACACATAACACCCAAATATATAAAGGCCTAATGTCGACTCATTAAACAAAAGGGTGCTTATTTCCACAATCACTATTCTGTGGAAATTGAATGAGTTTAAACATAAAAATAATGTAAGTAGCTCAATCTTCATCAGACAGGAAGATTTTGCAGACTCATACAGAAGTTTGACCACAATGAAAAGCTGAAAGAGAACAAAAAGCTGAGAGTAATGGTACAAATGACAGATACTGCAAAAAGAAGGTGGTCTCAGTAGTCCTTGTGAGGACAGTCTGGAAAAATCTGTCTGTCTGCAATGTGTAGAGCATTGCAAAAATCTTTTGTAGTCTGTCTTTCCTGGAAAAGGAGAAAAATAGAGATGACTTCTGGTGAACAGAAATGTGATGTTTCCAAGAAAAGGGCAGTAGAGTAATAATGACTATATTTGGTTTGTTTTTTTTTTCTCTTCAAAATTCAAATGCTATAAAGTCAGACATAATCTTTTCATTTAATAGTTCAAAGCAGTTGTTCTCTCCTCATTAGTTGGTAGCACGCTGCAGATTGCTATAAAACCATTTGTACAGGGGAAAGGGAGATGGGTCTTCTCTCATCAGTCTTTTCGGCACACAGAAGTTGCAGCAGCCTCGGAGCCAGTTGCAGTAAAAGGGAAGCCCACAATAATGAAGACACCTGCTGCCCTGGACCAAATTGCTGGTCTCCAGCCCCTCACCTAACACCCCATCCTTCAGAGAGCTGAGCTCTCCCTCCTACACCATGCACTTTGTTAATTATGGGATGGTTTGTGCACGTGTGTGCCTCCTCTCTCTCCATATTCCCACACTGACAAACATTTGCTGCAACATTTCTGCACCTCCAAGACTAGAAGAAGCTCCTTGCTTCCTCTACCTGGTCACTGGGTTTACCTACCCTAGAGATATCTTCACATTTATAATTCCCTGGGTGAAAATTGTCATTTGAAATAGCCACTTATTCTAAAAAATAGAGGAACACATAAAATGTCTACCTATTGCTTTACAGCAAATTAATTTTTATTTACGTTGAAATATTGTAAGTAAAGGATCAGGAAAACAAAACAAAACAAAATAAAACAACGAACCCAAATAAAATCCCGTCAAACTGAAGAAGGCTTGAGAAATCACAAAATGCCCTGATGGAAAAACCTGGCTGTCTCAGAAGCATGAGGCAAAGACAGCAGTGTGGAGGTAACTTAGGGCGCAGAATGGGACTGGGAACATTTCTACATCAAAGCTCTAAAATGGAGTGAGAAATCAAAAAACACAGATTCTATGGTAATATTGTTTTCATTCTTCTAACTGAAATCCTTATATAATATCAGCAGAAAGTGAATATTTCTGTGTATTCTTAAATTCTTGTATGATTCTATGACTTACACAGAGGCAGAACTGGAGTGAAAAGCAATAGGTATTTAGAGAGGAGCCACCTCAGTGGCAGATTGCTTACTACAGCTTTATCAAATGGATATTAACGTGCTTTTAAGAAATAATATAAACATGTATGTGAAGAGTATCAACTCTTCACATTGGAAAGCTGAGAAATCTTCAAGAGACAAAATAAATTTTTGAGTTTTTTTCTGAGAGTATCTCAGCATTTTGTACAAAGGTGGGCATTGCCACGCCCAGAATTTTAATCAATTCCCTTTTGTTTAAAGGTTGTGCCACTTTATGTTTACCTTCTAGGAATATATTAGCAACTGATTTTTACTGGCAGAGACAATTTTAAAGCCAATGTCCATGTTGCATATGGGCATATCTGAGGAAAACAATTTTAAAATTTGTACTTGTGCCTAGAAATTATTGCACACATGTTCAATCGGGGAAAAGGCAGATTCCCATCTGATTTATCTGACCGACCCAGACCTTAGCCATGGAGCTTCAGTGTATGTTGGGATCGTCTCAGCAAACTGCTGCAGATTTCCTGGGATTGCATTTTCTGCCAGGTCAGACTCTTTGGAAATTCCTTAGTGTGTGTATTTTCCAGGGCATAATTACAGACTATTAGATGTGCTTGCTATACACCCATACACACAGACATGCGTAACTGTGTTATGCAAATGTTGACTGTAACACAAATCACATTGTTTTGCTTCATGCCTATTTGCATTTCCTGGTAGCTTCACAAAACAAGATCCAACTAAGAAATGGTCTTCCAATTGACACCCTTGCTGTGGACCTTCCCCCTGCCTCCAATCCCATCAGAAATTTGGGGGGAGTTCAGATGTTCTCCCAGCATTGCTGGAACTCCTCATTTGCGTTCATTATGTGATGGGTGACAAGTCTGAACGGCTCGCCATGTGTGACTAAGTCCACCACAGGAGCTTGCAAATCCCAGCCTTTTGGAAGTGAAAGCTTCCTTTGGCCGCAGTTCAAGCTTTCCTGTCAGGACATTTCGAACACTCCCATCACAGGAGTTATTGCTCATATGGGAACAAGTATGTTAACACATTCTTGGCAAATTACCAAGAAATGGAGCACAGGGCTCAGTGAAGCTTTTGATAGATTTGTGTTCAGTTTTTTTGAGAACCTCTTTTAACAATGGGTGATCAGTGGATATTGAGTACATTTTGTGTGTTGCATACTTCATCTGTTTATGCATGGAAGGTTACAGTGTGATTTGATCACATATATGCTACGGTGACCAGCATGGGGAGCAGTTATTTGAAAACAGAGGGCTTTTCAATCCAGTATGCAAATGTTTAATGGAATTTGAAGCCTAAATGTTGAAGCTAGCCAAATTTCATCTGGACGTAATGGACACATTTTTAACAGTGATGGTAATCCAACAAGGGAACAACTTCCTAAGATTGTTGTGGATGTTCCATCATTAGGATGCTTTTAATTAAAATAGAAGTTATGATCCAGCCCCTTAGTTTTCAGCCTCTGTTTGGGGGACTGCAGATACATGAGCTGCTTCAAAAGTACTGCAGAAAAGCTGATCTAGGTCTGAATTTCTTGTATCTCAGGGAAGACTCCTGGGAACTGTTCAGTATTTGAAAATAATAGTAAAACAGATTTGAAACAACTGTGAGTATCTATACTTCCATGACTGGATTCCAATCAAAAATTAGTCCAGAGAAGACCTGTAGTATTCACGAGTCCTGTTCAGGTGATTGCAGATAGACTCTTCTGTCCTTAAAATCTGAAATTTACGAATTTCTCAAAGCATGAAGTCTAGACTTTTGTTGAATTGTTTTCTTCCTTTTTCTTAATGATTTTGAACTTAACGTGTCAATTCTGCTGAGGAACATGTATCTTGTGAATTCAAGGAGCTGGAGATGTTTGCCAGCCTGCAGCACTGGGAACCTACTCAAGGATTATTTACTTTATTTAGTTACATATTCTTTGTCTTTACATAAGTGACTGCATTATACAAAAGTGTGAGCATCTCTACCCACTAATATTACAATGTTCTTAATTTCTGTCAGTCCTACAATTATCTATAATCTTTTGGTCCTTTAAAACTTGTTTTCTCCCTCATGTGGTTAATCCCCTATTTCTGCATTAAAATGTTAGCACCCTTTGGTTAAGAAAGTCCTATTTAAATGAGATTATATACTATTATTGCACGGGTGGGGTAGTAAATGATAATATAGCAGTGTAGTTCATATCAAGATATGTTAAACTCACTGAAAGATGATGACTTTAACAAACTCAAATAGTAAATGAAGCCATAAGTAAGTGGAACCACCTCATGTATGTAGCACTACCGAAACAGGTGCTGTATAAACACAGAACAAAGAGGCCAATCCTTGCCCTTGAACAAATTTATTGTTTCAAGGAAATAGGTTAAAAGCAAATTCCAAAACAGCTTTTTCCTCATTCATTTAAGTCTTTTGAATGTGCCAGAAGTCAAACACAATCATGAAATACTCGAGGGACAAGTTTGTTCCAAGAACCATCACTCTCTGTAAGGACTTTCTATTGCTAGCTAGTTGCCATAAAAAAGTTAATGTCTGTAAAATACCAGAATTACTACCTCAAGGTTTTGTATGGTTTTATTTCAAAGGATGCTGTTTCTACGTGAAGACTACCAAAGTCTTCTTCGCAGCCTGCTTTGGGCTTCTGACAACTGGGGTAAAAATTTTGCAGACCACTAACATATATTTGAGTTTTTTAGCAAATTTCCCAGCTGGTTCAGGAAGAATGACGGGAGGAAGAGACACAGGAAGGTCTGGGCTTGCCTCCTCTCTCCCCAGGGAGTTTCAGGCAGTAGGTGGCCTAAGTGAAGGATTACAAAGAAAGCCTTGGGAGATTTGGATCCTCCTTGGATTGCCCCAGGTGACCGGGTCCCAGTGAAGCTTGAGGAGCTGCATCCAATCCTAGAGGAGACAGATCAGCAGCTGTTTCATCTGGCTGCCACCTGCAGAACTCGCACTGCTGCAGGTTTGACCTTAAAAGTGAAATAAGCTGATTTTCCTCTTGTAGAAGTTTGGAGTGATCTTCAGGTTCCCATGGTAAACATATGCCATGCTGACATCAGTGCCAGATGGGAGATACCATGTATAATTTTAGAAGATAATTCAGAGTTCATTGCGAAATGTAGACTTTTATAACAGCGATTGCCAGGGGAGGGAAGAAACATGTATCGTCACGTTCTTTCCTCAGAAAAGGGAATTTGCACACAACAGGGATGAGTCTGGCCAACTGCCCTCACTGTAAGGAGAGCAAGACTGATAGCTGCAGCACACCATGATGGTACCTGGAGGTTGTTTCTTCATGGACTAGGCAGCGATGGAGAGCTACCAGCTGCTCCAAATCCTTCCCACCTTCCAGCTCTCTCACACCCTGTGAGGCTGTGCCGTCTCCAGAGCCCTCAGGGCCATGGATAGGGCTGTGTAGGACAGCTTGTGGATCTGTCTTGAAAAAATACAGTTTGCTGGAGAGTTACAGAAATTATTTTCAAATTAAAATTAAATCTGTGGATTAGTTTCAGATGAATAACAAAACAAACAGGTTTAGAGAAAATGAAAACATTTGAATTTTTCAGTTTAAAAGCAATCAGAAACGAGAAAAATTGGAGAAAATGGAAAACTAAGAACATGAAATGAAATGTAAACAAAGTATTAGTAAAATGTATTTAAAAAGTTTTGTTTCAGGTAGAACAAGATGTCTTAGTTGTACAACACCCCTCCTTGCAGTGGTACTTAGTTATTTGATTTTATTAAGCAATTACAGAGGCAAATATGTTTGGGGCTAATGTGAGACAACAGTGCAAAACATTTAAGTTCAGCTTTTGAATTAGAAAGTCCACAGTCTGCACAGTTTTGAATGTAACTAACTGTTCTATAACACAGTTATCTGGAAGGACATACAGCCAGACAAGAATCCTGACCCTAAATTATTGTATGCATTTTTGATAACCACCCAGCTTTTAAGAAAATGACTGTGCTTCTTATGTGCTATGTCAAATCCTGTTGTATAATGTTACTTACACTGATAGGTATCAGTCGCAATTACTGTCTGCATTCAGGTAGATGTTACTATGTCACTTGGAACAATAACAAAGAAAACAAAATCCTTTTCCTCTTTGAGTGAAGATTACATCTTCCCTGCATGGGAAGTGAGTCTGTCGTACGCTTCAGGACATTTATCTTTTTCATTTAGGGAGGTATCCCGGGCATGGTCTACCACATTCAGAAAGGCAGTTCAACATCCATGAACTCTTTCTATGCTTGCTACTGGTATTAAACAGAGCAGACCAATGTCTGTTGCTTGGAACTGTTACTTTTCAGATGAAGATACTATAGTGGAGCTATTAATAGATGTTGGAAGTGAGAAGTTGACCTGTTAGTTACTAAGCTGAGAATAAAACTACATGGGAAAAATGCCTGCATTGCTGTGTGCTTTCTGCTTCACATTTTATGCAGTTTAGAGGAATACAACAGTTACATATTGTGCTCTCTGTTGAAACATGACACGTAGCAAGCTTTGTACAAGAAACTGGATTTGAGACACCTCTGATGCCTGGGGTGGGTAATCCCATGCTGGTTTTCAGTATCTTCACAGGCTCATGTAGTTCCCCTTGCCAGCTCTCAAGCTCTGTGCTCCTTCTTCTCCTCCCTGCTTCCACTTGTGCATCCAATTAATTATGTCGAATGCCTCAATGACCCCCTATAGGAGAAGCTGTATTGTGTTTTATCACGGGTAAGATGAGTGTCTCTGCTCACATCCTCTGAGCTCAGAGGTTCCTTGAGATCCCCACAGTCCTCTAGGAAGCTGTGATGGACCAAATCATCAGCTTTATAGATCAGTTTGCCCCTGAAAGCCAGTGTGGGCCCTCTTGAAAATCAGAGTAGGTATATACCACCTGCCAAAGTAGGAATATAGGTATTTGAAACCTGAAACACTGGCTTGTTCCTTACAGAGACTTCACTCCTGGGCTTTGAATATGTGTCAATGCTTTCCTTCCCATGTGCAAAATAAATATAATTTTTTGTTGTTGTTTTTGTTACTGCTAAGAAACGTGTTCAACTCAATTCAACATAAAGGTTTAGGGAAAAGACTCCTCTCTCTGCCAAAAAGGTCTTAGATAAGTATCTATGAAAGAGTTAACAAGGTCACTTTCCCTGTGTTGTTCATTAGGTTTGTATCTGTCACAGCCACAAATTGTGAAAACCACTGCTTAAAATACTTCCAGGATTCCTCTGCACTACCCACAAGCTCTGTTGCGTATGTAATAATCACACTGCTCTGTACAGAAGAGTAATTCAGGCTGTGGTTTTAAGCTGCCCATCCTTACTGGTGGTCTTGTGTGTGGGGCAGCCTCTGGAATTGTGCTCATCTGAGGCAATCTCTGTTTATCTGAATTTTTCACCCTTTTCCTTTCGAACTGACACATTGCCTTGGTCTCTTTTTCACCAGACCTTGCCACTGCATGACTGTTTCAAAGGAACAAAGCAGTAATGAAATTCAGCATGTAGAATTTATTGTGGAGAGCCATCTCTAAGGCAAGAGGTACTATAATGCAGCTAAAATAGAGACTGGTTAGGACAGTCTCTTTCTCTTCAGAGACAATTTCTTAATTTTTTGTGCAGTGCCTTGCACATTGAAACTTCTGCTTGGAAACACCTCTAGCACTAAAAACATACCTAGAGCCCTTCTCTGGCATCTATCTCCTGTTATTAAACTCTTTTGCTCTCTAAAAGAGGGGGTGGCTGTTCCCTGTTGGAGTGGGCAGTGGACTGTGTTAACTCCGGGGGAAGTGTTTAGGAATGTATTACTTGTCACAGCCCAGAAATGTGCCAGGAGCTGTTATACAATTAAACGGCAGAGATGACGGACTTCTGGTGTCCTGCAATGCTCCATGGAACTGTTTAATTTACTGATGTATATATGTATGTATAGGCTTTTCATCTGTTACCACTAGGAGTTAATATAAATACTAAACGCTAACAGACAAGCCACTGGTACCCTTACCTTCCTTGCAATAGAACTTATTCCATGAGCAATAAACTGGGTTTGTCAGTCAACAAGACTAACTCTGACTCACAGCCCACATTACTCATTTTATTGACAGACTATCTAGAAGAAAATATATAGGAGAGCCAGAACACAATTACCCCAAAGCAAGCTTTTCTTCTCCCAATAGCATGCCTCACCCACATGGCTGCAGGATCACAGTCTTGATTATTCTCTTCATGTTACCATTCTGGATGTGTCAACTGGTCCAACGTGGACAGGAGATGTGCAAGAAGTCAGCACATGGCTTGCTTTGAGGGCTGGTGGCCAGACCATGCCTTTGAGAGGCAGGAGATGAAGGCTTGAAATCAAAAAATAGTTTGCATTGGAAGGCCTTCAAATGTCATCTAGTTCAACCATCCTCAGGCTGAGGAAGTCTTGAGACCCTCCATTCCCAGGACTGTATTTTAGACAGTAGGTTGTGCAGAAAGTGGATGGAGTCCTTTCTTTAAGTTATTTTGTTATTGTTTTGGTTTTCAAGGACACTACTCTCAGGAAAGGCCTTAATGCTCAGGATCTTACTCTGCAAGGTCTGGGTTAAGGCCAAAGAAGGATGAAGCTTTTGTCTCCTCCTCATTGGAACCATTTCCTACCCAAGAGCTCAAGAAAACTGGCTTAGCACCTAGGAGCCCTGAATTGCCCGCAGGAGGTGTCTGATCTAGTTCTTGCTTGTATTAGGAAGTCTAGGTGTCTGAGCTATTCCACTAGGGCCAAATACCTACTTCTTAAACATCAGAGAAGATAAGTCAGGTACCTGAAGATGGATGGTGTAACTCAGGTCCCACTCCAGACTGTAACTTCTCCATACACTGGTTTTTGTTATGCCTGCTGTAGAGAACCAGTGGTTTAAACTGAGTCAGTCTGCTCTGAGGGATTTATTCTGTGCTGGATTTGGATGCATATGAGGGAACAAGGGTGCGTACAAGCCTGGTCACACCTCCAAAGCGTGCTGGTTTCCACGACTTCACACATGACTTCAGGGAACGTGCCCTCAGACAAGCAGCCATATCCATCAGACAGTCACTGGGGCCTGCAAATTAAATGCAAAGACAGTCCTAAAAATCAGGATCATAAATGTTTCAGGCTAATTTATTCTGTAAAGCTCGATTAATAAAGAAGCGGCTCCTCTGTTAAAACATCATCTGCTAGGGAGCAGCCCACAAAGAATTACAGCAGGCGATTTTTATCTCTTTCCCACTCCTTTTCATTCCACCAAAAAGAAGGATTCATGCAGGAAAGTGCTGACACATCCTTAATCAAAGCTGTGTGAATTGCTCACATCAGTGTAATTTTATTATTCTGTTGCTGGGATACTTTAATAATAATAATAATGGTGATGATGATGCAAAAACTTATTAAGTCATTGAAGGGTAATGCTTTGTTTTTCTACATTTATTTTTTAATGTACTAAGGAAGCCTGTTAACGTTACAAGAACAGACAGTATACATATTTCTATAAATGGGCAGGGAAATTCATAATGAAATGTATTCCCGTGGTTGGTACAGTAAACACCCCGTGGTTCCAAAAAGGATCCAAGTGTTATGAGCACCTTGGAAAACATCAAGCAGAGACTAGAAGGAAGCCAGTGTGTTACATGAACATCACTGACTGTTTGGGATATAGTGATTGATAGATTGAAATCTATCCTGCCCTTTGGAACTGGATTTGCAAGGATTCTTTCGCATGCTGTTCTCTGGCAGGGCTCAAATTTGGCAATTATTTGTTTAAACAAACAAACACAGAAAACTACCACTGTGCAGGCATGGGACATCATGTAACTCTGGCTCCAAATGCATTGCCCAAAGCAGTTTTGGATCAATTGATTCCTACAGCCTCTTCTTCCCTGTTTCTGTAGTGATAAAGCAGCAGTGCTCCTGCTTGTGGTCTGTGCAAGATTAGGATGTTTAATCTGTTTGTTCACTTAAATTGCTTTCTGTCTGGATATACAAAAGTTTTCTGAGACTATTTTTACCTCATTGACAGCCAGCCCCATAATTACCTCCTAAGAAGGCCACCCAGAGGCTGCCTCTTTTACCCTGTAAAAATCCAGGTGTTAAAAAAACCCTTGTAAGTCTCAAATGCAATAATCATAATGTGATATTGTAGATGATAACCCTTGTTCTCTAGATACTCTCTTGACATGAGCTAGTGTGGAATTAGTGAACATGAATGAGCAAACTTCAAAACCATTCATGCTGGGTTTAAGTGACAGTTACTGGGTTGGGAATTGTACCTTCAAAGTGCTTGTGGTCCAGTACACTGGGAACTGGAGGGAGAAGCTCTGTAGAAATAAATCACCTCTTATGAGGAAGCAATTTGAATTGGGTCAGAGGAAGAACCAAAGATAGCTGGACATCAAATGCTACCAGGAGGACAAGCATATTGGGAGAAATAATCTTCATGGCAAAACTGAGTATCTTGTCACAGAAATGGAAACTCTTTGGAAATATGGCAGATAATTAGAGAAGTTTAGATGATACTTAACTCTCTATCTGCAAGTAAAGGGTCAAAAAAACCTGAGTCAATCAAAACAAAACATTTTTTTTCACAAGACTAGGCCTGGGTATCCTTGTTACATTTAACCGTTTTCAGTTAATTCAAGTGGAGAAGGGTAGGCATGAAATTGCATTACAAAAATGTAAAGTGTATAGAATTCAAAAAACAAAACTGGAACTCAGTAAAAAAAAGTTTTTAGTATTCGTCTGACAAAGGCAAGTTTAATTGTAGAACAGATTGTGACCATTTGGGGGAATCTTCAGTAGATCTCTTTGTGAGAGATGAGGCCACACTGAACTCAAAATAAAACTTTGACAAAGACTAATAGGAGACCCAGAATTAAGCAAACAAGGCTGGTTTGGATTTGCCAGCCAAATGAAATCTGAGCCCACAATTGCTTTATAGTGACCAGATGGTGATTTTGTAGCCTGGAGCTGATAGAGAAGGCAAAATATCTCTAAAGAGTTCAGGGTCAGGAAAGCATGTGAACTTTGGCTTAGAGGATACCAGCCCCAGGCATTCCTCATGGGCTTCACTATAGCAGAAGACACCAGGGCTGTCTACCTAAGGCAGTCCATTTATTGACTTTACACTAGAAACTAGCATATGAGCTGTGATGTTGCTGAAAAGACTGGCATTAAAACAGGAGGCGTTGTGGTGAAAAGTAAGTGTTTATCTTCATTGCAGGATACATTTGCATTTCATGGAAAAATAATAACCTGTAAATTGCAACACGTTATTTTAGCAGTGCTGTGAAAACAAGTACCAGGTTAGAAGTATGTCAAGCTCTCATTTTCCTGAAGAAAATGTTTTACTGGAAGAAGAGAGGACTAAAATCCTTCAGGACATGCCTAAAGACATTTTTCAGTGAATGGATAAGCTTTCCGCAGGGTACAGGTGTCAGACAGTTTACCATAGAGCTGCTTTTTTCTACCCTTAAGCTAGAAGAGCAGATAGATGGGTGGATACTATAGATGAATCGATCTGTTAAGCAGTAGAGAGAGTAAAAAAACATAAATGGTAGAAATGAAAGCTAAAATCCTCTCCCTGTGTACAGGTATATAAGATGGGAATATTTTCTATTGCCAACAAAAAGAAATGTATTTTTGTGATAACAGGTATTTTTCTAGGTGGATATTCCAATAGATAGAGTTGTAAGAAAAGAGCACATATTTGTACTTTTGGAAGACAACATGTATTTGGAACACTGTTTGCATACTGAAATGTTTTACCAGAAACCACAACATCATTTTCTCTGTATATGGAGTGTAAACATCTATTGAGATGACATTTTGACTGGAGTTAGAGGAGGGGAAGTTCACAGACAAAGGCTCTAGGCAAGAGATAAATTCTGGGCTCAGGTAAGCTAACAAAAACATATATGCTATGTAGCAGGAATAACATACTTGGGGGAAGTCAAGAGGTAGGTTACAGTCAGCCAGTCTACTACCAACATGATTGTCCCAGTAAAAAATGTGTAGAAGAGCTGTATAGAGCTTTACACATAACTGTAGATGCATCTAATCTCCTCCAACCATCAGTCTGAGACAACTTAGTACAATAAGCTGAACTGTGTTCAGCTCTGGGGCCCCCAACATAAGGACATGGACCTGTTGGAGCAGGTCCAGAGGAAGGACATGAAGATGGTCAGAGGGCAAGAGTACCTCTCCTATGAAGACGGGCTGAAAGAGTTGGGGATGGAGAAGAGAAGGCTTGAGGGAGACCTTACAGAAGCCTTCCAGTACCTAAAGGGGACCTACAAGAAAGCTGGAGAGGGACTTTGTCCAAGGGCATGGTACTGATAGGAAAAGGGGTAATGGTTTTAAACTGAAAGAGGGTTGATTTAGATTAGATGTAAGGAAGAAATTATTTACTGTGAAGGTGGTGAGGCACTGGAACAGGTTGCCCAGAGATGTGGATGCCCCATCCTTGGAAGTGTTCAAGGCCAGGCTGGATGGGACTTTGAGCAACCTGGTGTTCCTGCTCATGGCAGGGGGATTGGAACTCAATCATCTTTAAGGTCCATTCCACCCCAAACCACTCTGTGATTCTATGATTCTAACATTGCCCACAGGAGAAACTGAAACATGTTGGTATTTCCACATGTAGAACTTTGGGGTATCTGTAACAGCTAAATAAAAATAACCAAACAAAACCCCCTTCTCTAGGTGAGCAGCAGCATACATTATAGGTTTGTAAGTAAGAAAATAAGTTCACCCATAACAAGCTCTGTACCTGATAGTCTCCCTCTTCCCAATCCTACACTGGGTAGTTGTCCTGTCTCTGACACCCTTCTCCAATTCAATTTATTCTTGCTTCTCTCAGTCACCCTAGTGGTGTTCCATGTCTAAGCTGGTGAAGGACATCTCTCGGTGAAAATCCTCTAGGATTTGTTTTTGAGGTACAATATCTATGAGGTACATGGGCAAACTACACAACAGTCTGAGGATTAAAGAGGATGCAGGTCTGAGTTACTGTGACAATGAGCCAGAGGCATCTTTGGGAACCTCCAAAAGAGCATTTCACTCCTTTTTCAGAGCAGTATGGTTAAAACTGGAGGTCACTGGCTGACATAAATAGCAATAAGCTTCCCAAGTTTCTATATATTTGAGATTGATTATGAAATTATTGATGTCTGAAAGGGACTAAAACAATTCTTTTCTCCACCTGAATGATTTTTTTCCTTTTTTCTTTAATTTAAATTTTTTCATTTATATTTTTTTGTTTTCCTTTTCTCCTTTTTTTTTTTTTTTTTTTTTTTTTTTTCCTGGATGCTTGCTTGCTTTTTTCCTTTGCTTCCTTTGTTTTCTTTGCCTTATTTTCAAAGCATAGGCTGAGTTTTGAGTACTAACCCAAAGGGATTTTTTTCTAAGTGCAGTCTCCAGAATATTTGCTGACTAGTCTCTAGAACATTTTGCTGACTACAGTCTGAATTAGGCATTGTGCATGTCAATATTATTTTAAAAGAACCATGCACTTTCAAAAGAGATGCAAGCTGGAGTTACCATATCTATAGTTTGGGTTGAGGGCCTACAGTAAATATGTAGGTGATTAGCATACAGTGGCCAGGATATATATGCTCAGGCATCTGAGAAATGTGTTGGAATCACATTATACCATCTAAACACACCCTAAGAGATCCTGGTAAAACCACTCCTTAAACCACTCTGTCTTGTGGTTACACTGTGCAGCTCACAATCTGACACACAGTGCAAGGTATGTCTGGAACTCAGTACCTTCTCTGACCATTTGGGTTTCCTATTTTTATATGTTTCCTTCTGGAAGAAGTGGCTTTTCATTTTCTCATGGTTCTTCTGAAGATTTACTGTAAAAATCTTGCCTACTGTTTCTCAGTTTTCCCACAAATGCTGTTAGATGGAACAAAATATATATTTAAGTAGAAGAAAAAAAAGGCAGTGATGTCTGCAGGGAGTCTTTTAAAATTAAGCATGTTCCGTGCTCACCTAAAAATGGATGTCCTTCTGCCCCAAGATCTTCTCTATGCACTGCACTATTCTTATTAGTATTTGCTTGTCTACATCAGTCTTACATCTTCAGGACTCTTGTTTGTCATTGCCCTGGGTTTCCCCAGCATTTTATTTGCAGTATTTATATAACTCCATTATTATATATAGTTATATCATATTAATGATCAGTCTTTTAAGTGTTAACGTTTACTATTCCAGGAGGCAGGAGGTCTTAAAAATCTACCTTTCATCTAGTTCAAATGAACCTGACACGTATGTATAACACCTCAGAAAGAGCTGAGTCTGTGAAAATTGTCTTACGCAACTACATCATGCAATCTGCATGACGCCTCATGACTTTACAAATATTACCTCGAGCTGACAATTCTAGGGAGACATTTTGTTCCAGAATAAATCCAAGGTGCACTGGGATTAAGTGAAGATATATATCCATTCTCTTCAGTTTGCCATGGTATCATAACTTTGCACACTCTGTTGACTAAACACTCCTCTTATTTACACAATCAAAATCCTCTGAGTTCATTGTGATTCATTATATATCTCTTACTTTCCCTCCCGTTTCTTCTCTGCTCAAACAGGTAGTGCCTGACGAAGGCTTGATCCAAAGGGCATGAAGTCATTACTAAGATGCTGAGAATTCAGGGCCTCAGGCCCGAGGGGTAAACAAACCATCCAAGAGGAGTAGTGTCAAGGAGGAGATGTTGTAGAGGAACCAGCGACATCAAAAGGGCCACCGAGCTTGGTGGGAAAGGAAGGGAAGCGACTACACAGTCTCCCCATACTGCTGGGAGATGCTGCAGGGTTAGTACAGTCAGCAAGCAAAGGCTATACCAAAATGCTGCAGTCTAGCTCTAGGTGGGAACGCTCTGCTCCTCTCAGCAGTCTCTTTTCCCCTTTTCATTACATGCCTCAACTTGTCTCCAAATTTCCCTCTTCCTGCTCCACCTTTTATTGATCCTGTGGCCAAATTCCTTGATAACAGTTAAAAGTCTTCTCTGAGGCTTTGCTGAACTGCCAGGGTCTTCCTGGGGGGCTGTTGCAGAGTTTGAGACTGCTGTCTGTGAAGCAGCAATGTTCAGTGAGGGGCTGGCTTTTCTGTGTGTTGTAAGGAAAGTTGTAGTGTGAACAGGATGAGTAACTTGGAAAAATGGGGAGTCAGTACTTAGGAGGGACCTGTGTTGTGCACCTCTAGGTGAAGGGAGGTCAGTTAGCTAAGAGATACAGCTTTGAACATCAGTATGCAAGGAAGACCTGTCAGCATAGTCTTCCTCATGGTCCTACTTAGTGCAGGATCTCTTATCTGAGTCTTTGTACAGGGTAAGAATTTGGCAGATGATTTGTTGGTAGTCAGTTTATAAACCAGACAAAGACATAGGGGTAGTGAGGGGAACTAAGTTGCACAGTACAGCTCAAGTGAAGGTGAGTGGTAGAAAAAATAAATAATCTGAAATCTACTAGATGAACACACATTCTGTGGCTGTGTGTAATGTTTTTCAGGCTGCAAATCTGTAGCCAGTCAATAACACATTCACATGAATTCAGCCTTTCATGATTGACTTCACTGGGCAGGATCAAATTCCATTAATGCATTAACACTTATAAATACAATGGATTGCCGATTATCACCAATATACTTGTGGACTGAAGTGCTTTGCTCTGAATGCTAAGGGTGAGAGTCAAAGTAAATGCTCCCTAGGAGACTGGCTCCTGTGAGGAGTATTGGTTATATGAGAGCAAGTTTCTAGAGATGTGAGGTCTATTTTGCAGTGCCCCTGGGGGACAGAAAGATTTTTAAGCGAGATAGATGTGTAGCCTGCTTGTTGTTCTGTAACTCTTTTGTCTCTAAATGCTTTGTTCCTAGAAGTAAATAAATGATAGTTTGCTTAAATGGGTCTCTGATCACTGTATATGCCATTGGTCGTAACTTGCTTCAGGGAGGAACTGTGGGTGCTGGCACTGAGTCAGATCTTGGGGCTAAGCACACCTGACATCCAGGTTCTTGTGGCCTGCGATTGGGGCTCAGCTTTCGAGCAACAAGAGCATCAACAACTCAAAACACGATGATTGAAGAGGTGCAGAGTGGGGAGAGATGTGGGGACAGGGAATGCTATCCCCCAGACTGTGACATGTCTAAAGAGGGCTTTGGTTGTGATCTGTTGGTGTTGCTGATTGTATTCTGAGCTTGAAAAAAAGCAGCTCCTGCTGTTGTTCATTAAGTTGCTCATGTAAATGTTTAAAATACTGGCACTAAGTATTGTAGTTATTAATTAATATATGCATTTATATAGTACCATAAATGTCCATGGCATTTTACAGATAACAATATTCCAAACTGTTGGGAATATTAAGTCTAAGCACTTGGAAGACAGTCAAATGATATAAGCAGATAAGGTCTACTGTTTATACTTGTAATTTAGTTAGGTTCTTATTTGCCCTCTAGACAGAAATCACTAAGGGCAGTGCCTTCATGTCTCCTATGATTGAGACCTTTGGGTGACTGAAATAAATGTATACAAACACCCTTGAGACGTTGCTTTTAAAGGAATCATAGATGATTGAGTGCTATCCTGATGCTGAGTACTGCTACAATCCCTGCGCACAGCAGGGTAAGTAACAGTTCTGCAGGGACCACTCATCTCCAGCAATGGCTGTGAGTTTGAAAGAACTGAAGAGTAAAAATATCTACCTGTCTCTTGTGGTGCTTTGGGCAAATCTGCTCATCTGTGTAACAGATCTATCCAGAGGAAAATAAGGTATGGCGAGAGGAAAGCTAACTCTTTAAACACCACTGAGCCAGAACAATAGTCCATACTGATTAAAACACTGGATTAGCCAGGAGGTGTAACTTTCTGCTACTGTCTGTGTCCCCTGGCGTGAAGGAATCTAAAGAAAGAGCAGGAAGAAGATGGATGCATGCATTTTTGGCAAGAACAGCAGCTGGCTCTGGCTTAATGACCCTAGACAACCTGGGGCACAGGAGTGAAGCAGATTTAATTAGGCAGCAGGTCTGGGGAAGTTGGGAGGTATGGCGCATAGATGCTGCTTTTCTGAGTTCTCAGAGACTCGTTATGAGAGAAATACATGTTCGTTGCCAAGCCCAAAGGGAAAAGAGCTTAACACAGGGGTGGAGACTTGCTTTCCCCACAGGTGGCAAAGATTCAGGAGCTACATGGCATCTACGCAAGTCCCATACAAGACACACACACTTAAATCACAGGGAGAGAGGTGAGCTGGTGACTTCTGTCACCCCTCTTGCATCTCTGAGGGCACAGAACCTGTTGAACACAGCATACAGCACACTCCGAATTGTCCTCTTCTGCCCTCCTACAGCAAAACTACCAAGGCTGTGCTGACTTGGTAAACTCCTGGAGAAGACTTTTATGGTGAGCAGGACTTGTCCCTAAAGCAAAAGCAAAGTGGGAAAGCTTGGCTCTCCAATTGCTGCTATAAATAAGAGAGCTTTGCTCCTTCTCTTTGGCTGGAGGGCAGACCAGCACTGCATCATCATTTCTGGTGGCTCATAAGCTGTGTGGTGAGGTGTCTCTCTCTTGCTCCTACCTATTTTAAACTTTGTGTTAGGTTTGGGTCTTTTTTCTGTTTTCTCTAGACTGCTTCTCTTTTCCCTTTGCCTCTTCTTAGAGTGTTTATTTTAGAGAACCACTTTGAAAGCAGAATGAAGAGTGAATTATTCTGTGCTCTTCAGTGCTTACGATTTTCAGGGTGGACAATCCTGTATAAATGGAAAACTGGCCAGGAAATTTAATGAGCTTCAGTGAAGGTAAAGCTAACTGAATGCTAATGGACAAAATCAGTGAGGACATTCTTCCAAGATCTGCCATGGTTAGAGGTCATTGTATCACAGGAGGGCACTTTCTCTCTTCAAAGACCATGTCTCACCCTGGTTAGCAGATTGAATGGACCTTGATAGAGGTTGTGAGGGGCTCTTGCCTCGCTGAATTTGGAATTGGGTTGCCATTTGAAATATGAGCAAAAGCACAGCCAAACAACAAATTTCTCACATTTCTGTACAGCTTAGATCTCTGCTTTGTAGAGGTCTAAAATATTTGACTGGGTTTTCTTACCTTCTGGTTTTGAGCTGACCGTGAACCTCATGAGACAACTTGTTCCTGTGCATTCCAGTGATTTAAGTAACCATTTCTTTAAAGTCTTCTGAGGTCAAGGCTAGAATTCCAAGTCTTTTGAGGTTCTACCTCTAAAAGCCATTTTTTAAAAAGAAAATTCACATTTGAATTCTGTCCTCAGATTCTGCTTTAGTAAGTCTTCAGGTTCAAGGCTCAAGCCCACATGAAGGGTTTTAAAAACCTTTCTAGTCTAAAAAAAGGATTATGCAAAGAGATTACTTCCTTACCTTCCAGATCTGGGTTCCGTACACGTTCACACTGATGACTGTTTACTTTATTAGGTGCAAATAAAGTGTTTTTTGTTTTGTTTACTGTGTTGCCCTCCTTGTACTCTTGCTGCTCTTGATATACCTCTAGAGGAACATGCTGGATTTCACTCTGGTTCCTGTCTCATCGTCGGGATCTGTAATTGAGTTTAGATGGTTGCTCTGCAGAGTAAACCCTTGTTCTTCTCATCCTGATTGTGGTAACTCTGTGCTGTGGTGCCCTTTGCACAGTGCACTTCTGCCTTCTTGAAGGATGTACATGACACCCAAGTAGAGGGGCACATAGCAGAAACAGGAGATCCAAGGGATCACACAAACAAATACTTAACCTCAGGGGTTAATACTTCAGTTACTTGGTACAGGTCCCTCTTTAGTTCTTTCATTCATACTGTGTTAAGGGTATAATGCAATTTAAAATAACTCCTCTGTACCTTTGACAGGCACAATGAACCATGGGTCGCTTTTGAAAACCTAATATGCCTGGGAAAATAAATGGCATAAACTATAAACAAAATACCTTTCAATGATGCCTTGATAAGAAAAAACTGGTATTACAGCTCTCTGGGAAATAGGTATCATTCCCAGTAGTGATATTTTGCATATTTTAGTCAGGACTGGGAACCACAGGAGATACAGTGCTTTCCTGTTAGGACTTGATTGCAGAATTTGTACATAGTGAATGCATGCCAAACCCTACCCTTATTAACTGTTTGACTATTCCTACAGGCCCATACATATAATCTATGTGGTTGCAAAACAGGAACAGTTGCAGGACAAAGAACATATTGTTAAATTAAAGAGTTTCACAGTTAGTGCCTGCAGTGTGCAAGGGAAAAAAAAAGGAAACGTAGCAGGAGATTGTGAAGGCATGTATATAAAGCTGAAAGAAAAGAGAATGCCAAGTTCAAGCAACTCACTGAGTTCCTGCTCCTGACGCAGAGAGATGAAATGAACAGCTGGTTTTACCTTCTTCTTTCCTAACTGAACTTTATTGTGTTTACCTTATTAGTTGGCAGTATGCTTTGATTTAGAACAAAATATCCGCTGAAGAAATGTCCAGCATAGTTTGATGTTGCACCTGTTTGCTTACCCAAGCCCTGGTGTTCGAATAATCTTTCACTCCTGCATGGTGGCTAAATGGATTCACAGATCCCATTTTGTGCCTGCTTGTGCACAGATGTCCCTAGCTGTGTACTAACTGTATCTGTAGAAAACAGAAAGTTAATTGTATTTCCAGTGTGCTTGCTATTTAGGTAAACACACTGTCTGACCAAAGAGTCCATTGCTTCCATGCCTGTGATCACATCTAATTTAAGTTATTTTTGCTGTGTTTGTAGTAGTTTTTCTGTATTACTTGCTATCATTGTTATACAGCTTTGCCTGCCTACCTGTTTTTGACAATAAGCAAGCAGACGATTTAGCAAGTAGGGACGAGTATATTTCCTACCACTATGCTGGGAGGTATTTCTGCTCTTCTGCAGCCCTATGGCAGGTTAAATTTCCTGTTTCTCTCAGTTCTCAGCTCCTTCTAAATTTGTACTGCAGTGGGATTTGGGTGTCAATAACTTCTGCTATCTCTGGTGGCTCCAGGAGCCACTGTGCAGCTGTTAGGAAAATGGAAATCCAAAATGCTGGCGTCAGATCCCCAAAAGCAGAACACTAGCATCAATAGGTATAATACTGGCAAATAGGAGTTTTGTGAATATTCTGTATAATCCACTTTTAGTGTCAAGTTCAGACTCACACCTCTTAAAATTTTGGGATACACATCTAAGAAGAGAAAGTCATGTTCTCATAGCATTTAATATACATTATTATTCCTGCTTTGCTCATAGTTTATGATCTTTATCTTAAAAAAACCCACTCCTGATGTCACTGAGGAGGATTAAATCTGATCAAGTTCTGCTGCTGTAACTTTGCCATTGTAACTTCGAGCAAAGGTTGCACCACCAGTTTCTTATTAGGCACTTCCAGAAGACTTTGATCATCACTGATCTATTTTACATCTAGTTGCATCAGTGACACAGAGATTAAAGCCTTCTGGTCTCACTTCTGCTCTTTCAAGCTGTCTGAACCCTTAGTAGCTGTGCACAGCAATTACAGCTTGGCCCGCAGTCTGTGGCACTTTCGCTGGCTGCTGATAGGCATAAACTTAATCTGGCTGTGGTGGTTTACACTGGTGGAAGAACTGACTTGATGCACTGGCTTCGGTGGTTGGCAGGAAGCACAGTCCCAACTAGAAACCTCATTATCCACTGACTCTGATAATGGTCAGAAAGGCTCTTTTTATTTTTCTTTTTTTGAGCATGGATATTTTCTCCTAAATGACCCTGTATTGCTGAAATAAGTGCATGTTATTCTGCCAAAATATCAAAATCCGGGGAAGTTTGAGAAACGGTGTATTTGGATAAGACCGTTGTATGTGGGTGTTAAGTTCCTAGTAGGTTCCAGCTGACTTACAAAGAATCTCAAGAATGGAAAAGCTGGTCTCCAGCATAGCAATAGGAAGTTTCATTTAAGGACAAACAGATTCCATGACTGCAGCATTTGTAGGAAGGAGGGAGAATAAATATTACGGCACGAATATGAATTTAAATTTTATGTCATATGATTTGATTGAGGGAAGAACTTAAAGTAGTCTGAGATCTCAAAGACCCTTCCTTTCTGTTTCTTGAATTCTCATAATCTCTAGAGAAAACAGGAATATGTAAGAAACCTTCATACCACTGGACAGGCCAAAGCCCCATTTTAGGTATTCAGAATTAGTAGCAAAAAGGGAAGTAAATAAAATATTTTACTTCCAGAGAAGTGAAGTGGAACAGAGCTATGATTGTTGGACTTTGGTAAACATCTAAATATCGTGCCAAAAGAGAATTATTTTTAATAGTGAAAAGATGACAAAAAGGGATTTTAAAAGTTTCAGTATTCACAAGAAATTAGCAAAGATGAAACAACTGTGGACATGTTGAAAAGGGATTTAATGGACTGAGCAACCTGATCTTTCATATTAGTGCTGCCTTGAACAAAGGACTAATGGACATCTAGAGGTCTCTTCCAACCTGAATTTCTCAACTGACTCTATGAGAAGAGGGTGCTAATACAAAACATCTGGGATTGCTCTTGACACATTGCCAAGTTCTTCATTAGAGACTTTTACATAAACAGGAAGAATGTGCAAATGAAATTAACTGTTGACACAAAGCTGAGAGGCATCATCAATATAGCAAAAGGTATCGGGTTCAGAATATGGGAGACAATTGAAAATTTGATGAGTAAGCTAACAGAAATGGATGTGTGTATAACTATATGAAGTGCAAGGTCATGTTCTTAGAGAAAATGCACAAGAATTTCCACTATAAACTGTGGTCATCTCTGTTGATGTAATGTGTACCAGTCAATCACAGGCTAATTAGATATCACTGCTATGATGTGGCTGTAAAAGATCAAATGCCATATGACAGATAAAGTAGTGATAGGAAAGTACTGATACCATTGTTCCCAATCAAATAAACAAATAAATAACCAAACAGAAAACAAACTGGGAGTGGGAACAACAGAAAGTCCAAAAAGAAACATTTTAAACTAAAGGCAATTTTTTTGGTCATCAGCTGACAACAGGTAGAAATTCAGCTTGACAAATAAAGTGCCTAACTTCAAGACTTTAGAGCAGTTTCTCCTTCTAAACAGTAAGAGCAAAAATCTTTTGACATTCCAAGCTGGAGTTTCTGAGTGTGGCTCATTGTGATACCAGGGATCATTTTTGATGATCCAGGAGGTCCTTGTTAGATTCCTACTTACACTAAACTTAATTGGCCCA
The DNA here is from genome assembly GCF_964273445.1 of Streptopelia decaocto. Classification (NCBI taxonomy): domain Eukaryota; kingdom Metazoa; phylum Chordata; class Aves; order Columbiformes; family Columbidae; genus Streptopelia; species Streptopelia decaocto. The sequence continues at coordinate 11,535,617 of NC_138655.1, forward strand.
GCTTCACCTGGGACTTCCAGCAATCACCTTTGCCCACTGTGCTCAGAGCTCTATTTAAGTTTGGGTCTGGGCCTACACTACTAGTTAGAGCTACATTGTAGGTGTACTTAGATGGACAATTTGGTATACCTTGCAGTTTTATTTATTTTTGTTCCTGACTTGCCTTCTGGTTATGCTTTGAACCCGTTTTCTTCTTTGCCTTGTTTGGGACTGTCCATAGATGCTGTCACAAGCACTTGGCTCTGCCTGCTGTGTTTAGATATTGTGAGTGATTGCACAACCTGTGCCAGGGTCACCCTTGGCTTCCAGCTCATCCTTCCTTGTGGAGCAGTCCTCCTCCTGCTTCTCCCTGACATCCTTATTTTTGTCATGTTTGTGCACTCCTTAAATAGCTTGTTATATTCCAAAACCTTGCAAGTAATATTGATATTAGTGAGTCAAGCCTGCTAATGCTTTCTGAAAGGATGGCTTAGTAATTCTACTTCACAGTTATCAGAGGGAATGCAAAAGGGTTGCATGAGGTCACTGCAAGTAGAGAACTTAAACCCAAGCTTTGTTCACTCCTCCAGCCACTAGACTGCATGTCTTCCCTCAAGAAAGCCTCATTGCCTGGGCAGTGGATAACATGCAGGGTATGCGTGGTAGTGGTTAATGAAAGCATATCAGATTTTTGCCTACAGCAGTTTACTATTTGAAATAATTACATGTCATCATAGTGTGAGCTCCCTTTTTCCCAGCTTCATATTTTGCTGTAGCATATTTGATAGTGTCAATATGAATTATATCATGCTGTGGCATATGCAGACCACATCCTAAAATAACATACTATAGGGAACCTGGTAGAATAGAAAGAAACTATGGAAAACTAAAATAATTTTTTGCAGTTACTGAATAGCTTAATCTATTTGTTGGAAGCAGCCATTAAACTAACATCAAAACAGCAGGCTGCAGTAATTTAACATCTACTAACTGTCATGAAATATGGTTTTGTCCTAACTGCAGGTTACTTTTAAAATTTTGAACACATTTAAACACAAATATACAGCGTTGTCAAGAGCCAGACCCTTATCTGATCCACAACTGCGGTGAATACTATTGGCCAAAAATTTCTCTGACCCAAAGCTTCAAACAGAGATCGGTCCAAGTGATCTTAGATGCAAGTGAGCAGTGGAGCCGTGCAGACCGCAGTGCTGGGTTTCCAGGCTCACAGTCCGTGAGAAGATTCTGAAGTTAACAGTGTCTACTGTAACTTTAAAAAATAATCACATAGAACCAAACTTTGTAGGCTTGATCTGTTTGCTCATTCACAGAAGTTGTCTTGTCTCAATTTATTTCAAAATAAATGTGGATGACGTATCAGAATGGTAATCAGTAACACCCCCTATCCTCAAACCTACTATTAATGAACATGTGATTTTGAAAACTGGATTGTAACTTTCATCAGGGCTGGCTTATTTGGTCACGGTATTCACATTTGGTCTTCTACCATGCAGTCTGTATCATCAGATCTGTTTCAAATCTAAATCTAGATCTATTATTAGTATTATTATGCATATTGAAATACACTGATAAATTGAGCATTAGTATAGTATGAATCAGGTTAATTAAGATAAATCTGAACTATACTCAATTATCAGAATTAACAAGCGTAATGCAGTCAAAGGAATGCTGCACACCAAAATACATAGTATAGTCGTGTCAAATCCTGCCAGCGTTGGGTGGCTGAAGGGATTTAACATTCAATTTACTTTCTTCTAGGAAACGCACCTGAAGTATTCAGAATTTCACATTCATCCTATATGCCACTGTTTACATATGGAAAAATGATCTGGGCATTTACTAAAATAAGACATAGTCTAACTGGCCTCTCCTGTTTCAAAAAATCAAGATGTTTCTTGTGTGACAACCTTGAGACGTCAACCAGGATGACCTGTTTTAAGGAATGTGGAGAAACACAACTGCTTCAGCCACTTGCCTATTCTCCTGATTACTGACAGAAGGGTTCTCCTGATTTACAGAACAAAACTGCCGGTTTAGATTTCTGTCTATTTCCTACATTTAGTTTACCTTGCACCGTGACTATAACTTTCCATAATATCACATCTCAAACAGTAAGTAGGATTCCCAGCAGCTTGGATGCAAAAGTGTAAGAAACATACTGTGACTTCCTTCATATTAAAATCTTACCAAAACTCCATCTTTAGGAAATATCTACCAGAGTCTGTTGTAGAAACATGAAAGCAAGTTCTGGCTATGCTTCTAGCCAGCAAGGTATGAATCAGCTGTGATCCAGAAGATGCTTGACAGTATTAGTATGGTGCTGAGTCCAAGCTTACCTTGGGCTTGGGCAGAAACAACTGCAGTTAGTTGGCTTCTGGTGGTATTGGACAGTGGATATATAATTATACTGAACTACCCTATTGCGTCAGATTCTTCCCTCATTTACACCAGTCCAGTTTCATGGAGGTCAGTAGCTTTGAAGTGGTAAGAGAAGTATTTGGCTTAGTTCATCAATTTTATGCAAATATTATATGTAACATCAAAAAAGGAAATCAAGAGAGAAGGTATTATAGCATTTAGAAATCAAGACCCGAGAAAGTCTTCTTGCTGTTGAAGAAGGTAGTACTGCTGAAGAGTAGCTATAGTTGATCTGTCAAAGTAAGTTTTCCCTGTAAGTAATTCAGAGTCTGAGGTCCAAGGAAGCCAGCCCAGCTTTCTTGTATTTACTTACCAAGGACTGAATGCAGAACTTCCAGCACTTGAACAAGCTGCTACCATTTGAATATGGGATAAAATCCATGTTCCAACTGCTTTGCTGTAGACATAAAGTTTGAGTATGATAAAGTTTGCAGGTACCTGATCCATCCTAAGATGGGCACCTAGGATTCCCCACACAGGCACTGGACAATTTAGGTGCTCAACAGAGGAGCATATTGCTCTTCATTGCCAATATAGTGAGTTTACTGAACATTTATAGATATGATTCATTTCTGAAAGACACTGGGTGGACATCTGGCTAACTTCTGGGAAACAGTAGGCAAAGGTATTTGCCTGGACAGGCACTGGAGTCTGGTCTTTAAATGTCCTGATGTATGCAGGAGTCAGAAGAGTGAGTGTTGTTTTGATGCTGTCAGTACTAGGCATAGTCTGAGCACATCTAATAAACCTGGCCTCTCTGAGGTAGTTTGTCAGAGCCTCATTGTCTGCCTCTGAGCTGCAACAATTTATATGCCTATTAGAGCAAACCTGGCTGCTCCTGAGCACATGTAGGAGAAAAGTCTGGAGCACCTCAGGAACTTTGAGCACAAGAAGCTGAATAGATTTTTCACTACCTCCAATATCACACAGTTCCGAATACCAGACTGGGTCATCACTTTGGACCTAGAGGTTGTTTTCACAGGTGGCCTAAATTCATTGCAATCGCTGTACCTACTCAGTGAGAAGTGAAGAAGAGTGATTCAGCGGATGTAAGCAATGCACAGAGCAGGGAGTTGTTGACAGATGTCACTGGGAAAGGAGATGGGTGCAAATGAGGTGACTGAACGTGGCCCTAGGCACCCAAATTCTACCAAAGACAGACATGGCCCAAATTTTCTGGCTAGCAGTGGTGACACCTTTCTACACGCTGTGACTTGGGCCCACGAGCACTGCAAAACACACATTAATTGAGATGAAGGAACTGGTGTTGGACTTGCAGTGACTCTGGCTAGAGGTTAAGCACCAGTGTCTTCTCCTTACCTGCCTACATACTGGGTGGTTTTACTTGACACATAGCCAGAAAGGAACCCCCACAGTCCAGGGTGTGAGATAATTAGCTGAGTTGTTTCTCCTAAAATTAGATTTGACTGTACAGGTGTTTTTCATTCCTTCAGAGCTCACGCTTGAGAATTAATATGGCAATTATTGATACCTTTTGTACAATATGGAAAAGCAGGCTCTTATCCTCAGAAGTGGATTTGTTCTGATGACACATAAACAAAACCCTGGAGGGAGGAAGGTAAGGCATAAAGAGGTGCTGACAAGCTGTACACTGCTTGCTTATGCAAACACAGATGCAGTAAAGGGCAAAGAGCAACAATTTTGCAAAAGTTGAAAGTGTGGGAACACTGGCGGTTGCTCTTTAATGATTATAACACAAAGGAATGCTGGCAACTTCTCTCATTGACTTTACATTATCAAGCTGAGTCAGTGATGAGTAATAAGATAGACTATTGGAAATCTCCTTTAATGTACCAACGTTTTATTTGACACTTTAATCCCCTCACTGACACATGTAAAGCTTTCTACGAAATGGTGTGGTGGTCCTAATACCATCAGAGAACTTCTGTTTGCAAAAATAGTGCATCATCATTTGCAAAAATAGTATATAATCATTTGCAGATCAGGCCCATCGTGTGCTGCCTTGTGTGCTCACAAGCAAGCTGGGATTAGGAATACAAAATGGGAATGAGATCTCTGGGTAAGCTTGTCAAAAGTGTTGTTTAGGTAGCTTTCCTTCCATGAGTGCTTAATTTGATACATCTGTCTTGCTCTTTTCTTCTAAAAATTAAGGCCTCTGAAAGAGCATTTCCAAGCTGACATCCATGGTCGTGTTCAGGTACTGTATCTGTTCAGTCTCTGCCTTAGAACAGGTTGCTAGCCTAGCTCTGATGTCAGCAACTTGTGGAGCTGAGTCTATAGTACAATGTTTGTGCCTTAGGAAAAAAAAAAAAAACAAAAGAAAAAAAAAATTTGCTTTGTTTTGTTTTTTCCCCTCAGTTTGTGTTTTTGTGTGCAGGGTCCCCAACACTTGTGTGGTGGTACAGACTCTGCTCTCACAAGCCAAATAAGTTGTTCGTCAAGCAAAAGATAAAAGATCCCTGCAGTCACTCAAACACATTCCTCATCTATTGATTTCTACCTCTGCAGTCAAGTCACAGGATGGCATTTGTTACAGACCCCATCAGATTTGCACAACCTATTTTTACGGCTCTTGACCTTACATGGCCCAAAGTGCCGATGAGCTGAATACAAGTCCTGAACACGAGAATATTGTTGGAAAATAACAGTGTGTGTGAGTACACATGGGAGAACTAACATAGGGAAAGGATCTGAGGGAACACTTTCTGTCCTTTTATGACCTATCCAATGTAAAGAATAGATACGAGCCTTTGCTGTAGACTTTAATTTCTCTCTGGGACAAGCTGCTGGGATGATGAAGCTGGTTAGTTTATAAAAGCTTATTTTGGAGAAACTGGAATGTATATCTGCCACTTCACAGTTTTAGGAGGAAAGAGGTTTTCTTCTCACTTTCTCTGCAGTTATTTCCAAGTTGCAGATCAATAATTCAAGCTAGAACATGCAAGAAGCATGTTCCTTGAGGTATGCTCACAACTACACAGTCTGTCAGCAAGTGAAAATCATTCCATTGCTGCATCACGCAGGAAGAGATCTGACACGCAAATAGGGAGACTTCCATGCTGCTGCTCTCCATCTTTTTCTCTGGACTTTTTCTGAAGTTCATCTCTGCTTTGCCCTGTAGTACACAGGGACATCTAGTGGCTGAGCAATCCTGCACATGAGCGTCTTGGAGCACGAATTACAAAATAGGGTAGGGATGGCTCATCTGGTGAGGAATTTAGCATGTCCTGAGAGTTCAACTGCCCTCCTTTGGCATCCTCTGGGAAGAAGATGGTCACTTTCATAGAATCATAGAACAGTTTGCATTGGAAGGGATCTTCAAAGCTCATCCAGTCCAACCCTCCCTGCCCTGAGCAGGGACATCTTCAACTAGATCAAGTTGCTCAGAGCCCCATCCAGCCTGGCCTTGAATGTCTCCAGGGACGGGACATCTACCACCTCTCCGGGCAACCCATTCCAGTATTTTACTGTCCCCATTGCAAAACATTTCTTCCTCATGTCTAACCTGAATCTTCCCTCTTCTAGTTCAAAACCATTACCCCTTTCCCAGTCATAACACACCTTTCTGAAAAGTCTGTTCCCATCCTTATAGTCTCATTTTAAGTATTGAAAGGAGTGAGTCTGGCCTTACATGCTAATACTGAAAAAAGTGTAATGACATTTTCTTAAATTCAGACCAGTAAATTTGTATGTTTCCTCCTTAGTCAGCCAGGCCTTTGACCAAGGTCCATCAAACATACTGTTTGGAGACCAACCATACCTTTTCATGAAGATAGGTGGCAGTTTTTGGTAGTCTATCCTGCACGTCAGTTTTCGTTCTTCCATTTCTCACGGACTGTGCCTTAGAGAAAGGATTAAGCCAAGAGAAGGCTTAAATATGCTCAGTCCCATGCTCTGCTCCTTTCCCTCCTGTTTTGCTGGATGGTAGCCCTGCTGCAGCCCAGGCACAGAGCCATTGCTGTGGCATTTGAGAAGAGCTGAGGAGAAGGTGTTTTCTGATGCACCATCGCCCACTCTGCTTAGTCTTGCTTGGCTCTTCCACTTGTCTCTTGCTCTATTGCACTCTAGAGCTTGGCTTAAGTCCATACCTGAGCATGTATTAACCAGACGAGCCAGGAATTGAGATTAGACTCAAATCCACAATGTGCTGCCTGTGTAGGTGCACCCACAGAGGGACAATGGAGCTGGAATTTCTCACGAGTCCCTGCCCAAAATTTTTCCACTTAGGGTAGTGCAGAAATCAGGGAATGGTGGCTATTCTAAGATCTTCAGTCTTGTATTTGAGTGGTTTCTGTAAAAGCCATAGGGAAAAGCCAGGTGATACTGTGTCCTTGCTTCTTTCTGACACACATTGCAGGAGTGATTCTTAGTTCCTGATAAAATTCTTACCATAATTGATTGTAAAGAGCTGTGGGCCTCTGTGACCAACCACAGATCAGAGTTGAGCCAACAAAGCTTTAAAACAAGATTTCAAAGGCTTTTCTCATGAAGATCCAGGTAAAGGGCTCTTCATCAGGCTACGGGTCTGTATAATGCAAACATTTGAAATGCAATAGCTCAGATAAAAAATATGAACTTCTAGAAGTTGTTCGTGAGACCCTCACAAAAGCTTCACCAGCATCTGTTTACTTCTTTTTAGGGGTGGTTATTACGGTTTTACCCATAACATTCTTCAATAACAGATGCCAAGACATCTCCTGAGACATTTTTCGAATAGGAACTTCCATCTGGCGCTGCATCCTCAGAAGCTGTGACTTGGCTTCTTTGTCTGCAGTGTGGTTAATCCTAATGAGGCAAGCATAGCAATTTGCTGAGCAGAGATATATGCTTATCAGATCCTATTACTGAGCTGATTCTCTTTTATAATTATTTATTCTGACTTCAGTAGATGAAGCAATGTGAAAACACTTAAACCCAGTGCTTTCATTAAGAAGACACAATCTCACAGTCCTGTGAACAACTGAAATCTGCCTATATGAAAATGGCTATCTATACTGGTATGGTTGTCCCAGTATATCCTGTCAGTTAAACTTTCCATGCCCTTCTTATCTCAAGATAAATGTTGTGATTTAAATTATGTTGAGATGATCTCCATAGAAAATAAGTATTTTTATACTGAGAGAGCAGTGTCCATAGAGGGAGAATTTTATTGGCATTGCTAAGCTAGTATAATTATACTGGCATAATTATGCTGGTAATTTTCCCTGTATATACAAGCTATGAGTCTCAAATTGTGCTTCACTGGCAGAAGAGCCTCCTTTGTTGGAGAGATTCTTTAGATCTGAATCAGGTCAATAATAAGTGCTTCAACACTTAAGTCAGTGCCTCAGAACTTTATAACGAATTTTACTCTTTGCCTCACAGAGAATCCCAAACTGCTTTATGCTTGTGACAGACTCTGCAAAAAACATCATCCTCTGCTAACGGAAAACCAGTTTAGCATAGAAATAGAGCAGTTACCTCACATCAGCATCATCAATGGTTACATGGTCTTGTGGAGAGGTATCTTTCTGTTGGGAATCAGCAAACATCGGGAAATAGCAGATGGCCGTATGTGTGGTTTTGTTTCTCAACCTTTCTATTTCTTCTTCCGCTTTATGTCTTCGTAGACTGTTTTGCTCCATGATAATGAGATTTCTGTTCAAACGAGGACCACTCTATGTAACTTGTAATGCATGTGAAAAAATTGCTGTGTCTGACATTTTATGAGAAGAGATGGATAGAATGGAATGGAATGGAATGGAATGGAATGGAATGGAATGGAATGGAATAGAATAGAATAGAATAGAATAGAATAGAATAGAATAGAATAGAATAGAATAGAATAGAATAGAATAGAATAGAATAGAATAGAATAGAATAGAATAGAATAGAAGAATATTGCAGCTGGAGGGGACTTACAACCATCATCTAGTCCAATTGCTTGACAACTTCAGAGCTGATCAAGTTAAAGCATGTTATTAAGAACATTGTCCAAATGCCTCTTAAACACTGAGAGTCTTGGGACATCAGCAGCTTTTATAGGAAGTCTGTTCCAGTGTTTGACCACCCTCTTGGTAAAGAAATGCCTCCTAATATCCAGTCTAAACCTCCCCCAGTGCAGCTTTGAACCATTCCCATGCATTCCACACTGGATAGCAGAGAGATCAACACCCCTCTGAACACATCTCCTCTGTAGATTGCTCTGCTGTAGAGAGCAATGAGGTTGCCCCTCAGCCTTCTTTTCTCCAAACTAAACAAACCCAAATTTCTCAGCCACTCCTCATTGGACATTCCTTCCAGCCCTACCATCAGCTTTGTTACTCTCTTCTGGATGTATTCAAGGACTTTAACATCCTTCTTAAATGGTGGGGCCCAGAACTGCATACAGTACCCCAGGTGAGGCTGCAGAATAATCACCTCTTTTGACTGGCTTTCTCTGCTGGGTTTGATGCCCCCCAGGATGGGGTTTGCCCTCTTGGCTGCCCAGGCACACACTGCTCATTCCTATTGAGCTGCTGTTTACCAGCACCCCCAGATCCCTTTCTGCAGGGCTGCTCAGTAACCAGAGAGTAACCGTACAGTAACCATGTGAAATGGCATAAGTAATTTGGACAAAAATATCTTCAATGACAGTGAGTCATGAGGACCATGGTGTGCTGTCTCATGTGAAAGATAACTATGTCAAGTGGACGAGGGTGTTAATACAGTCACACTCTTTGCTAAATATAGTCATTTATACTTACCAGTTGAACTGCAGAGCAGCAAAATAAATAGCTGAAATTATGATTAGACCAAAAAAAGCTAAACAAATATGGTAATTAAATTTTCTATAAATAGCAATGTAAAGTCACCAATCAGTGGGTTTTCTTTATTAGTAATTATTACAGAATGATATTAATTAAATTTATGATAGGTTTCACAGAATGGCAGAGAAACTGCTTGGAGTTTATTGGGACCAGCCTCTCCTACAGGACTATTGCCAACACCTGCTGTCAGCTGTGTCTTTGTGTAGCCAAGTCATGAAAATCCCTAAGGATGGTTATTTTCGGCATCTCTGGGTACCTGCTCCCGTGCTGCCTTCCTAATAAAGCTTATCCTTATGTCCGATCTCAACTTCCCCAGCCACATCTTGTAACGTTTGCCCATTGTTATACCATCTGCTGCTACTGGGAAGAGTTTGGCTACATTGTCTTTATTACCTCCTTGTTACCTTTCTAATTGTTGTACAGTATGACTATTCACTCTGTGGCCTCCTCTTCACCAGATAAAATATGTCCAGTTCTCTCAACTTGTTATAAGTTATGTCCTCTGACCTCTGGACCATTTTGGTAGCTCTTTGCTGGATCAGCTCTAGTTTCTGCACATCTTTCTTGAACTTGGGAGTGGGAAGCATCCACGTTGGGACATGGTATTCCAGGTGTGCAGAAGACTATAATTTGATCTGCTGGACACATTTCTCATAGCGTTGCCCAGTATGTGGTTTGCCTTATTTGCAGGGATTGCTCCCTGTTGGCTCATATTCATTCTGGTTTCTACTTGTCCTTTTTGCCAGGTTTTTCCTATGCAGTCAGTGTACTGATGCCTGGCGTTGTCCCAGTCAAGTGCAGAACATGGCACTTTTCTTTGTTCATATTCATAATATTTTTTATTTGCCCTATTTTCAAGTTTATCAAGGTCTATCTTGCATGAGGTTCTGCCTTTCAGAGTGACAACTACTCCTAATTTCCTCAGATCTTCAAAATTACTGATGATTCATTCTGTCTTATTATCTAGATCACTGTTACTATTTGTTACTGGCCAATAGCTGGTTGTCAAGACATTGGTAGGTAGCCTCTGAGCTGGACAGTCCAGGCAGTTTTCATGACATCTAGTGGACCATGAATCCTCAGCTTCCAGATGAGAGGACGGTGGAGATGTGTCAGAAGTCTTAGTGAAATCAAATATACTTTATGCATCACTCTCTCCTCATCAACACTTCATCACCGGAGGCAATCAGGTCAGTCATGCTGACTTTGTAAATCCATGCTAAATATTTGTGATTAACTTGCACTTGTGACTTGTACCAACAAGACCACACTTACTTTACAGTATAAGAGAAAATCGTGTATCAGGTTCAGAGCCTTCACTGTGGCACTTGATAAGAGCTGAGGAGAAGGTGTCCCCTGGTGCACTGCTGCCCACTCTGCTCAGTCCCACTGGACTCTTTCTCTTGGGTCTCGCTCTACTGCACTTTAGACTTTGGCTTGCATCCATATAGAGTGTGTGCCCACATACAAATAGAGCAGAAGAAGAGTCAGAACTTGAGTTTAGACTCAAATCCACACTATGCTGAGTGAGTAGATGCACCTGCAGAGGGAAAATGGAGTTGACATTTCTCTTAAGTCCCTGCCAGATGTGTTTCCAGCTGGGGTTGTGCAGCCTAAGCACACCGAACAAGCGACTTTGGAGTCTGTTTCATTTGTAGTTCTTCTCTGCCCTAGGTGGCTGGAGGTTTAGCAGTGCTCAGGTGTAGATCCCCAGCTGGGCAGGCCATGAACCACAGGCGGAGCCGCTGTCTTCCTCTGCCATTAGGATCTTCCAGACATTAACTTTGCATTGTGTGGACTATGTGGACTATAAATTTATTTCAAACGCAAAAAACCCCAAAGTCTGTGTGGGCAGAGCTCAGAATTTCTATTTTGTGTTAAGTGTTGCTATTTCTTTTCTTTCTTTTTTTTTTTTTTCTTTCATACTCCATTTCTTTTATTACTAAAGTTTTAAGAAAAATGTTTAACTCAAAGTGAAAAATAACTGTTGAGGGTTTTGATTGCGGGGTGACAATAAAACCGTGGCAGATGTATTGTTAACCCACTCTCCCCTTCTCCCTTCAGCCCCTCCCTCTCCCCCCTTTCCACTAAGGACAGGTGATTGGGAGGAAAAGAACAGAGAGGAGAGAGTTGGAAAAAGTAAAAATGTTTTACTGATGCTACTAATAAGAATAGAGAAAATAATACAAAATATACAAAACCAATCTTGAAAGTCCCAGCAACTGCAGAGCCAGCACCCAAAATCCTGGACTGGACTCTCCAGCCAACCAGAGCTGGATTCAGTCTGTCACTAGGCCTCAGTTCGCAGGAATGACTAGCAAGGTCCTCTCCTAATGTCGGCCATAAGCAGAAGGGAAAAAAGGAAAATGGACGAAATCCTCATGATCTCCCACTTTTATATGAAGTATTTACATGAATGGGATGTTATACTCAGGTGGTCAGTTCCTTGGTCACCTGTTTCTCGTTGCCCCTCTCGCGAGATGTGCATCAAATGTTAATCATAACTTCGCATTCCATTGCTATGTTTACCAAAACATGTATCTGGTTTTCCAGGAAAATGCAGCCAATAAGAAAGCTTTAGCTGACAGGCAAATTGACTAAAAGGGAAACTTGTTTTTTAACAAAACCAGGACAATAACTTTGGGTTCTAACATTTCACTTGGATTGCCACTTACTAGTATTTTGTTTTATCAAATAATTATCACTAAACACTTAAAAATCTATTTGAGATGTAAAATAAAAATAAAACATTCATTTTCAGTTCTAACTGGAATTTAATAAAAGTAAAATGTTTTTGTGAACTTCTTCATTTAGTACTGTAAAAATTACATATTTTCTGAAACCTTTAACCATATTAATTGACATTTCAGGAAAACAACTGAGTAGCAACCTATTTCCCTGGATGTTTCTTTCCCTCTCCTCTATATGTCGTCTTATAAGAAAGATATATTATTTTTCAAAACCCAAAATATTATATCAACTTTCTAGCTTGCTCTGCCCATTTTTATCAACGGAATGTGAGTTCAGGGCTTTGGGTTCATTTCCATCAGACCTTTGTGTAACAGAACTTAGTCTTGAAAGTTTAAGTCATGTTTCACAGGTAATCAAAATGAACATTTTGTGGTTTACCAGTCTTTTCTTTTTCAGAAGTATTTTCCATGTACCTAGAAGTGTGAATAATGCAGCTACTGTTATCACAGGCACCTTACAGTCTCTGGAAAATAATATTTTTAAACATTGAGTGAAAATTTCTTTTGAACTGATTTCCTCCTGGACTGGATGGGATAATCTTAGTGGAGACTGAGGGGACTCTAAAAGGGTGAAGATGAGGTATATAATCCTGGATTTTAAAACTGCTTTTTCCGTGCCCTGTTTAAGCCATTTGCTGTTATACGGGCCAAACATCCAACCTGTCTGCTACGTTGTGAGCTGGCTCCTGTAGGGGGGTTCATCCTGCACTCCTAAAAATCATTGTGCCCCCTCAGCTGCTATTGATTTCAGTGGGGATTGAGTGAATCGAGTGCCTGCTTGCAGGTTTATGCCTAATGGCAAACTAGATAAGGGGACACAAGCCCATGTAGAGACAGCCTGTTTCCCTCTGCTCTGGACAGTGGAATGTATGGCTTGCTCAGGACAAATCTCATCTGCAGACAGGAGCTTTAGTATTGGGCTTTCTGCTTTTGCATGCCAGGATGGTTGAAGTGACACCTAGGTGGCACAACTGAAGCTGTCATGACATGTTAGCTTTGTGCGCTGTATCTGCCCTACAGACCTTGCTGTAGTGTGCAGCCCTAGTGGTATTTCAACAAATGGGCAGAGGATGGTTTGAGTGTTCAGCAAGTGTAATCAAGACTTGTCCACTTTCCTGGTACTACACTAACTCAGGCCTCCAGACCTTGAAGTCTTTCCAGTGCTGGGGGCTGGTTCAGGAGTGGAACATAACGCTTTCCACAAACTGCTCTGCACCAGTGACTGCCTTGCTGTTGGTACACCCAAAGAGAAGCTGGAGTAATTCAAATGCTACCTGTTACTGCAGTTGTTAACACTGTCCTTTGCAGAGTCAATTTTGTTCAGATTGAGCCTTTGTTTCTTGATCTTCCATTCAAATGTTTTCTTCATGCAACTCAGCAAAAGCTTATTGGTGCATGGGGTTGTTGTTCTTCCCCAGGTGCAGGACTTTGCACTTCCCTTTGTTAAACTTCGTAAGTTCAATATAAACAGCATAGTCATAATCAGGCCATTTCTCCAACTTGTCGAGGTCCCTATGATATATCAGTCATCCCTTTCTATATCCCTGCTTGCAACCTGCAGTGGCTGTACATACTTGTAAAAAGTGACTGTGACAGGTCTACGTATCTGGAAGAAAACTAGATAGTGATGCTCCAGTGATGTCCAGAAGGTGGGCACGAACCTATGTGCACCCAGGTGCTGTTGCGGGCTTGGCTTGGGACTTATGACTTGAGTTTCATCTTCAGCTTTGATGCTGGTGGGCTCAGGTTTTTAAGTAACTAAGTCCATTTATTGTCTGCTCCCTTTCTAACAACTGTGTTCTCTAGTTAGAAAGTGAACTCATTGGAGCAAGGACTGTGTCTCAATGTATGTCAAACAGGATTGTCATCATTACCACTTAAAAGAATGAATCCTGCCTGCAATTGTGGTCTTGATTGCATAGATACTCCTGTGTTATGCATCATAATATACATCTCTGTGTCCTGAAATTTTTCTCTTTGCTTTTCCAAGAACTCCTTAAGGAGCACAGAAAGATGTTAGCACATCTGGGTAAATAGACTCTCTAATACTTTAAGGTTTGTAGCCAGACTGCCCCTGCAATGCCTCATTCATAAATTCCAGTATAGTTTTCTCATGGAATTCAGATCCAAAAAGCATCAAAACCCTTTGCAGCTTTCCATGCTACTGCCTTTTTTATGATGCCAGACTCAATACATGAAGCTGTTAAAAAATGATCATGCAATCAAACTGTACTAAGTTACAACTTTGCCTAATTTTCCCAGTCTGCATTGAGTGAAGGGAATGAATTACATCCTTTAAATATTACCTAGCAGAGAGAGTTTTAATTTAGGCAATAAATTGTCTTCCAAAGTTTATTTTTTAATGCTGTGATGAGGAGAGACATTGCACGTAGCTAAATGCCTTTTTTTTCCCATCTCCATTTGCCCTGTTAAATCTGTCTTTCTCTAATGCTTCATGTAATACGGAAGGCTATATACTCTCCTCATCTCAGCTTCCACATACAAATCCCACTTGGTCTGAAAGCTGCTAGGCGTGGGAGTAATTTAGTTAATCTATCTGCCATTGTCTCGGCCAAGATTTTAGCATCTGTGATTATTAATGAAATAAGACTATGTGCAGGGCATAACAATTGATCTTTTCCAGTTTTAGGAACAGTGTTAGGACATTAAAAGCCTCCATAATGATGAGAGCACAGTTCCATTACCAAACCTGACTCTAAACCTTCCTAATAAAGGAGCTGTCAATTCTTCCATAATGTTTAACAGTAGTTTATGGTTTATGCATTGAATCTCTTATAAGGCTATTTGGGGCTTGATCATGTTCTCATAAAAGCCAATGTTGTGCCTTTCTTCCTCATGAGGGTTTTTCATATCATTTTACTTGACTTGTAAAATTGCATCTGTTCATTTCAGGGCCATCCAGCTTTTGCACTTTGCAGGCACATTGTGTTGACGATGGAAGCAGCAAGATGCAACACACTGAGCTAGTCTGTAGGCCAGCGCGGGGGAGCACTAAGGGACCACCCCAGTCATGGGTGGGAGACCAAGACTACAGACTATCACTTGGACCAACTTAACCCTATTTCAAAACCATCCCACCATCTAATTTTTCTGTGGAAGCATTTATTAAGGGATTTTTGTTAATAATTCAGATTAAATCAGCTAAGGCTATAAAGAAAGTGAACTCGTTCTGGGCAATAAACAAAACAAAAGTTGTCTTTGTCCTTTTATTAATCATTTGTCCCCATCTACTCCCTCTGTAACTGTGATCAAAAAGAGAAGGAAAGAAAAAAAAAAGAGTTAGGAATAAACAACTCCCTCAGAATTCTCTGTGTGGCCTGTTAGCCATATACCTACATGCTTTCAAAATGCATGAAATAGAGCATGTGCACATACACTCTGGTGAAGCTGCTGCATGTGTTTATCAAACAGTGTAAATCTTGTAATCCAGAGGTTTGAATGTTTGTCTCAAGTAACCAAAGAACAACTTCTTTCAACAGCCAGAGATTGCATTTGAGCTTTTTCTCCATGTACATCCAAACTGACCTCTCTCCTTTTCTGTTGATGTTTGCGGGCAACTATCGAAAAAGATTAAATGGGCAAATACTGTCAAATCAATGTACCTACACAGAAATTCTCTAGTTAGCTTAGCAGAATGTGTTGACTGTGAATTTGCGTTGTGGTTGTACACGTTGGCTTGATATGCCTGTTCAGGATAATGATGTCCTGCCAGATCTGTTGTGCTGAAGGAAAAAGTGTCCTTCACCTTTCCAACACTTCTGATGGAACAAGAGGCAGGCAAAGAGAATTAGTTGATGTTTGTCCAGTGGCTTATCTGCACAGAGAAGTCAGGCAAAAGGGATTTGGTACTTCTAGGAAAAAAAAATCCAGTCAGGAAAAGAAGATTTCAAGTCCTGACCTGAACAAAGTGCTCTCAGTGTGAGAGCTGACGGTTAAAAAAACAAACAAGTCACAAAAGCCTGTTGATTTTGGTGAAAGCAAAATGAGAAACAACAGAAAACAGTAATTGCTACTTTTTCATTTTACTTCAGTACCCCCAAAACACTTTCCTTCAATGTGGTTATGTTAAACTTAGAAGTTGGAACAATTTCTTAATTATGTTTACACGTTTCTCTTCAAATAGCATATAACTTCATAGAATCATTTATTATATTTAAAACATATATATTAGTATTACAAGTGTTATAAATGAAAAGTTTTTATTTCTTCCATGTGTTTTGGTGGTGTTTTCAAGAAACTATTTCAGACTGAAAAGAAAATTATTATTATTATTATTATTATTATTATTATTATTATTATTATTATTATTATTATTATTATTATTATTATTATTATTATTATTATTATTATTATTTTACAGGGCTTGAAACTGCATCTCCATTATATTAAGAGTATGGTATTATTTTTGATATGCTGGGATTTCCTGTGAATGGAAATTTCATTTTCCTTATTAGTTCTACTGAAGATATGTTGAGCTACTGACTCCTTGGAACTTTTAGAGAAGCAAGTTCTGAACTTTTGCATCTGTCTTTAAGGATAACCTTTTTTTCAATATACTCCTTCACCACAAATTTATTCATGTGTAACTATTGATGACTGGAAATCCGTGTGATTTATTTGACCGATCGAATACAGAATTCAGCTTGGGCACTACACACACGTGGAATTGGTGGTACAGGAACTCCTGGGCCATGTATATCATGAAAATCAGCTCAAGCTTCCTGAGGCTGGAGTAAAACATTTCCTACAGGGAGGGTTCAGCATTCGTCAGATGTTTCGTTCATAAACAACCACCTGTTTGTACCACAGGAGTCCAGATAAGAGGCACAGAAGAGCACAAGCCAGGTGGGCCACCTGACTTCTAGTGGCTTTCCTGGCCATGTCCCACAGCCTCTACCCCTTCCATGCCCAGAGGTGTTCCTGCCACATGTCTAGTACCGACTGCAGCACCCCAGAATGGTAAGAGAGAAGACTGCTGCTACCAGAGCAATTTGTTCACCTTATAGACTGTCTCCTGCACATTCCCAAGGAAAGTACGTGGCCTTCAGCTACCCGAAATGTGGGTGAATTCTCTCAGCAGGTTCCTTAGCCTTTTCCTATCATAGCTTTCACAATCTGAAGAAAGAAAGAGTGGGAAGAAGGATGAAGTGATTCAATCAGGACAGCAGATGAGTGGGAGAGCCTAGGCTAAAACTTGAGTTTCTAGTAGACTGTACTGCCTCTCATTGATGCAGTGTTGACTTTAATTAAAATATATCCTTTAACTATAAAGGTTGAAGCCTGCCATACAGATGTGCTACTGGAAAGGAATAGCAATGTATGTACATTGTTATTTCCTTTGGAAATGTTGTTAATGACCATTGTCCATTGTCTTCTAAACACTTACTGATTTTGGAGGGGAAATTTTGCAGCATCAGGCCCAAAGCTTCTTAACCAAACTCGATTCTCATTTAGTTTGTTCTTCAAGAGATATTCTTCTGCTTTATCCTGAAATTGGGAGTTCAGGGTCACTTTAAGATGAAAAGTACCCTCACTGGAGTACCAAATCATCATCTTGGAAGCAAATGACTTATGTTAACCGACCTCCTTGCTGTAGGAGTGGCCAGGTTAATAGTTATTCCATGTGGTTTTTTTCTTTTTTGAAGTGAGAAGCGTGGTCCCCAACAGGAGATTTTTCAAGAAGATCATGATATTAACAACTTAAAGAGTACTGAAAGATACTTAGCATGTTTCACAGATGTTTTGGTCTCAATTTTAATAAGTATTTTCCCTAGATAGAAACACAGTAATCCTTCAGACTGTGCCAGCTGGTATAATGGCCTCTAATTTTGAACACACATCTTAAACAATGCTTGAGAGCAATGCAAATTTTTATTTTTAAGAATAATTTAAACATGACATTTTTCAAAATGTAAACTTCAGGCTTGATGGATATTCAGAGCCATAAATCAGAGTGGTTTCATTTACAAAATGCTAAGGAGACTGAGAGCTCCAAGTATTTAATTTATCTAAATAATTCTGAGCAGTTTATCTTCACCTGTGATGTACTTTTTATTTTATTTTATTTTATTTTATTTTATTTTATTTTATTTTATTTTATTTTATTTTATTTTATTTTATTTTATTTTATTTTATTTTATTTTATTTTATTTTATTTTGAATTTTATTTTATTCTAAACCTACTAGTGAATTCTCAGCAGATGCTACTAGAATTTTGCTCCTGCAGTCAACTTTAATCTCATCAGAGTGGCCAACCTAATGAAATTGGTCGATACCTATTGCATACAGTAAGGGAATGGAAGACTTGGCTCTGATTTTGTGGATGTTGCTATAACTCAGATATACCATAACTGAAATCTACAGTCCCCACAATAAAAGGCAACTGAACATGTTCTGAATCCAACAGAGATTCAGAATTTCATTTTTACTATTTATGACTTAACATTTTCTTGTTGTGTTGAGCAACTCAATGTTGTCTCACTGTAAATATTTCCAATACAGAATCTGTCTGAACTAGCCTTATTAATTCCCTTCACAACCAGTGAGGAAAACCAAGCACAAGAGGGTGATTCAGTGGGATGTCTGAAAAAGATTAATCTCACATGCTGTAGTTGCCCATTTCTTTCCAATGTCTACGAAAGGAACTTAGGTAACTCATTGAGATGTAGACATCCACACTACAGATGGCTCACTTTAGGCGAGAGGAGTTACATTTATTTTCAAAAGAAACATAGAATCATAGAATCACAGAATGTCAGGGATTGGAAGGGACCTCGAAAGCTCATCCAGTCCAATCCCCCTGCCGGAGCAGGAACACCCAGATGAGGTTACACAGGAACGTGTCCAGGTGGGTTTTGATTGTCTTGGTGTTTTCTCTGCCTACTAGACAGGAGAATAAGATGGCTATTCTTCTATAAATGATGGAGATAACAGAGAAGAGATAATGACACTAGAGAAGGGAGAGCTACTATGGTCATTAGCAAAGGTGGCATGTAGCTGCAGAGATCCAATGTCATCTGCAACTTATGAGTTGAGGTCCAAGTAAGCTTCATGCCACAGTGAACAAACACCAGGACTATTGCTATTTGACACTTATGAAACATTTAAATGAAATTAATGTAAAAATTAAATAAAACTTCCTGTTCCTTAAAAGGAATACTTTGGTAGGGGAAGTTGGCAGAGCAGATAAGCGATGTAACATTGATATACTATCCTGGCATTTGGGGAGAATAAGTCGCTTTAGAGATTTCACTACTTTGCTCAAGGAAAGAAAGATTGTAGGAACTGCTTTCAACAAAATTATTTCCTAGCTTGTTTAGCTGAGATGTTATTTCATTTATGGTTAACTTTGCTCTGTTTTTTTGAACAGGATACAAGTCAGTTATGAAACAGACAGTGTTGTGAAGAATTCAAAGTTTTGGATTGAACAGAGAAGATGGAAGAAGGAAATTAAAAGCTAGGATGGGAAAGGATAACTATTTCATTATATGGTGGGATCCTGTCTTCTGCCTGCCTGACTTTTTGCTGAGTAACACGGGATCCTGTGGCCATGGAAAACAAACAGAGTTGAAATCTGGCCAGATTACAGAGGATGAAGCTGTTCTGTGCTATAATTGTGCAAGCAGAGGTGGTGAGTCACGTCCAAAGAAGAGGTATCATGACATTTCAGCATTACTACAGTAAATATATTTTTTGTTCTGCAACATATTTTGACAATTTTAAAGTTTTTAGTCTTTATTTCAGATAGCCACAAGTATCAGAACTTCAATGTTTCACGTAGAATGTAAAATGTTTTTTCCTTCTGCTCTCTTGTCCCGTGCAAGGTGACTTTGTTATAATTTCACAAATGTGACAGCTGAGGAGTAACTTCCTACCACTATAGGTGAAAATGTGTAGGAAGAGAATATTATCGGTGTACTCCTACAGCAAGTAAAATAATTTGAACATATTAGCTTCAGCTGTAGTTGATTTTTAAATTGTTTTTGACATCTAGAAGGTCAATGTGGAAGGGTATTTTGCAGAGAAGAGTAAAAAAGGGAGGATAAAAGGATACTGAGAGCAAAGATGGAGAAAAAAAGACATCAAGGCAGTTTTGTGTTGGAGGTGAAGCACTGTGAACAATTCTAGTTGAGCAAAGTAGACACTGAAATGGATTAGGAAATAGAAGAGAACTAACTATTAGCTTTAACTGTGAAGTGATGGAATGGCAGGACCATTAAAAAAGATAATAAGAACAAAAGGTTGAAGCTCTTCAGTGCAGTATTATTTATTGCACATATTAAGGAAGCATGCAATAGATAATGTTGGAGCTCTACAAAGCTCGGCTACCTCCTAACTCCCACTTGTAATGCCCAAGTCCAAAATTCAGATCCTCCAGACAGCTGCTCTGTTACCAGCCTAGAAGTGTCTACAGCCTCTAGGCATCTGAGGTTTTGCTGTGAAGACCCAAGAATCTATCTGAATAGAGATTTGAAGAAGGGCATTCTCAGAACCTCATAAGTTAGGGATTTCTTTGGCTGATTCTCAGAAAATCCACAAACTGTTACCTGCAGATCTCTCTTGAAGGTCACAATCTGGTGGTTGTTCTCAGCACATGATTAAGCCTCAGTTAATGTGACCTTAGAGTGGCTTCAGTTGCTCATGTTCTCTTTTGTACTAAACGGTGGAATGTGAATCAAAGCTGGAAAATGAATTCATATATCCCTTTCCTTAGTTCAGTGATGTAAACTAAACAGTGACCCAGAGAGCTGGATCACTCTATTTTCTCCTCTATTCTTTCTCCTTTCTCATGTCTTCTTTTATTTTTCCAGTGGACAGATGACTTCTAATCATTTTCCTTTCCAACATATGATTGTTTCCAGAGGTGTGTTTGGATCTAAGATCCCCACCAGCCTGGTCCTGAGGGCACCTTATGTGAGGTGGGAAAGACAAGTCCTCTCAGACAGGTGGAAGTGCTCTCTGAGCAGTGAATGGGTGAGAAGCACCAGTGCTGCTAAGGAACTGGATGCTTCTGCTGAGTAGTTATGTGGAGGACTGCATAGTCTGGTTTGACTTTGTTTTTGTTTTTAAAGGACAGTGTTTATTTGGGCAATCCATATGTTTGGCCTTCCAAGGCTGAATAGATCATTGGAGATGTGAACAGTCTCCGTGCTCTCAGACTTTACTAATGGGACTGTGGTAGAGTGATCTGGCAGTTTTTGTCACTTTTGGGGTTCTTTGCTCTCTAGGTCACTGGCACAAAGAGTATATCTGACGTCAACACAGAGCAAAGTTCTCTGTGATCAGCTGCTTGTTTACTGCAAATTCACCTGTGGCTGAAGCGTGCTTGGAAGTAGAAGAAACTCCAGCACAGCAGCACAGTGAACCCTCTGGAGCACAATTGTAACAAGCCCTGTCTCCTGCAAAAACAAGAACTCGTCCACATAAAATCCTCTTTCTGCCAGGCTTTTAGGCACCCTGACCGCTGGATACCCAATTTTTTTTTTTTTTTTATCAGCAAGGAGAAGCCAGTTTAGACTCTATTTTTATTGAGCACATAAACACTATCTTCCTCACAAATATCTGCAACATCTGGCTTGAATTCCCATATTGCACAATTCTGCACTGAGTTAACTAACTTGTGTTTCACTAACGTGTACATTGACTAGAAGAGATCAAGAAAGAGGTAATATGTCCTTTTTCTTAGGAATCTCTCCCACTGGTTAAACTTTCCACTTTCAGGTCTTTCACTGCTCGTTTTCTGTATGAGGGAAGAGCTAAGCAAGCACAGCTCTTTCAGTGCTTCACAGCAGTGCATTTTCTGTAATTTTCACATAATTTTGCTGGCTCTTCTCTTTATCCTTCATATGTTTTCTTTATATATGTTTTTCAAAGTGTAGGCACCAAACCTAGATAGGGTGCTTCAGAAAAATCCTTTCCATCCTTTAGTGCTCATGCGACAAATATTCATTCTTTTTTTGCTAAGCTGTGAACTTCTTCTTCCTATTTTGACACCATTTCAAACTCTTACTGTCAACTGGCAAATTGGATTCTGTTGTATAAATGTAGTTCAGAAATTTTCTTTCTCTTCCTTGAAGCAGAAATCATGTCCATAAGAACCAGCCAAAGTATTTATAGCAAATAATTTATTTCATTAGTTTCATTCGAACTCTGTTTGCTGTGTATTTGTTTATGACTTTGGAACTGTTTGTTGCATATTTTATGCATGAATATTTAAATCCATTTGCTGTGCATGGGCTATTTGTGCCAACTGTGTCTCTGGCTGTTCAGTTCTCTTGTTCAATCTAGTTGGCATTTTTAAATGAAAAATAGACACTGCCAGGGACTGTATACCGAATTGGACAGACCTTTGCTCTGATCTGCTCTAATCATTCTTCTATTTGTGTGTATCTATGCCTTGGAAAAAGAAAAAAAAATCAGAAGTAAAACTTCAAGAGATTGAGTTGTTCTAAGGAATCTACAACAGTTAGAAAAAAAATGTTAATATCCTCAAATTGTCATTGTCTGAATGAAACATTTCTATTCTTTGCAACATGAATTTTTTTCACTTCAGAATTTCAGTAAATGAAAATGAAATAATTTTTTAAGGAAACCAATAATTATAGACATCTTGCACCTTCTGTCATGTTTAGGGGCAGGAATATGCTACACAACTCCAGTTACTCCAGGGACAAGACTAGTTTCTAGAGTCTTGCTACTTTGTGTGTATGGCCAAAACTATTATATACAGCAGATGAGAAACAGATTTCAGCATAGCTATATTAGCCTTTGTGTGATACATGGTATCCTATGGAAGGAAAAATATATTCCTGAGAACTTTCACAGGAAAAGTGTCAACTATTAAATTTTATAATAATTTCCAGCACATTTTTGAAAGAGGAAATAAATAAATTGAATTAATACTTATTTTTGAAGCATTTTCCAGCTCTAGTGTCTTTTTCTATATCAGGGAAAGTCTTGAGACCGCTGTCAGAGGTGTAAGCTGTTTTTATAATTAAGACACTGCTTTCAAAGGATCATGATCAATACCTGGACCTGTCTCCTGCTTTCTAGCTTTGGGCAGATAACCTAAGCTTTGTACCTCATACTTTTTGTTCAGGGTGGGAATTTAACAATTTCAGTCTTCTGCCCTTTTTCTCGCTTGTTTTTTTTACTGTACTCCCTCCTATGAGAACAGACACCTAGGTTTATTTTACCTGTCTTTCAACCCTTCAGGTGTCCAAACTATTTATGTATAGGCAAGAGAAACACTTCCAGAGGGCAACTGGCTGAGAAATGTCTGAAGGACCCTACATAGTGCCCCATTGATTATAGGAGAAACCTCAAGTGACTTTGGTCTTAAATTAGACTTCTCAGTTAAATGTCTGAGATTAGGTCAGATGAATCCAGGCTGGACTGTCTTTCATTAATAAACAACACTTATCACAGAGGGTCCTGATCTCCTCGAGGGCTGCAAGTGAAATATGAATACTGACAAAATTGTAATACTACTTGTATCTAACAAATGACAAGGCTGGTTTCAAAAGCATGCAGATGCTTTCCCCACATTTTTTTAGCATCTGAACAAAGAAAAAACTTTTGAAGTGTACAGGTTTGTTTGCTATCAGGACATAATCTTTAAAAGTACATCAAAGTTACCTAAGTAAAGTCTAAAATGTCAACTTGACGGGAATCAAAGTGAAATAGACTCAGCAAAAGGTTATTGTCCACTTGTATTTCTAAAATGCTCTGTTCTTGGAACGGGAAAGCAAAATTATCAGGAAGGCTTCCCCAGGTGACAACAGTTTGTCAGCTCTTTCCTGCCTTTTTAAGGGCCGTAAATCTTATCTTTTACAAATGAGGCTTTCAAAGTTCAAAGGATGGCTCTTCAAAATTCTGTGAAGTCAGGTCACCTTATCAGCACTCTCCTGTTTGAGCCGCTCTTACATGGCTTCGCTGTAAAGGCTGAACATGCAGGTTCAGAGCACTTGATTTATTTCTCTGTCCCTGCCTGCTCTGGGCTTGCAGGACTGTACAATAAAAGACGATGATGGCAGAGCTCTTTTCCAACAAATGTACTTTTGAGAGTATCCCTATTAGGAAAATGTTCTTCTGCAAATATTTACTCTACTTTTGACCGAACCCTAAAAACAAAGGTTCCAACTGTGCAGGCTGAACTGGCTGGAGGCCACCCTGCGTTATCAGCATGTGTGTATTTATGGGAGACAGGACATTGCAATGATTTACCTCCAATTTCTGGCAAAGTGGACACAATTTCACCCCTCTAAATGGGCTTGAAAACTCACTTTCTCTCCTTGTCTTAAGAAACACATGGTTTTCCTTTCTGTTTTAACCTGAGGTCAAGGCAGTTCCTTGTGCTATGGGAAGAAGTGCAGCTCTGTTCTCATCCCAGCCTGTCTCCCAGTGGTGGATGACAAACCATGCTGGATCATCAGCTGTGGCAGAGTCCTCTCCATCCCACAGGCATTTACATCTCTGAGAAAACAAGTCACACAGCTGTGTGTGAACACACATACATACATACATACATACATACATACATACATAAGAAATCTTAGTAAGGCAAAGGATGTTTGAATTCTTGTTTAAGTTTGGCCAAATATCAAAGACTTTAAGAAAATGCAAATTAAGGAAATCCATAACCAAACCTAAGCCCCAGGCTCCTGAAGTCTTTGAGCTGAATTTCTCAAACTACGCATGAGGACTTGGATGTTTCCTATCTAAAATCAAATTGCTCCCATCAAATCCCTCCCATCCCACCTGTCTAGACAAGGCCTGCAGAGCACAAATGCATTCTGTCCTACGCAGACTTACTGTCCTGTTCCTTCCACCGCACTTGCATCTAAGTTCTCTGCCATAATGGTCAGGTCATTTGCCCTTGCTATTTTTAACATCTGTGTGTCAACACATTGAGTCACTTACAATGTAGGCAGGTAAAAGGAAGAAAATAGTGTGACTGAAATGGAGGATTTATTTTCAGCTGTGTTCAGTCCTCACTGTTATCATAAATTGATCTATTGGTCATGAGTATATATCATTGTTTGGGCCTTGAAGTCCAACACATACAAAATAACAATACTCTTTTTCTTCTTACTCTTTGTCTAACTTTTCTATTCATGTTTTCAGTTTTGGAAGGTGAAGATTATCTTGTGTCTAAGAAATGAATCCTAGTTTTGCACTGGGCTTTAGATATGACTGCAGAACTTATGGTGATACAAATAAAATTGCATTTGGATAGGAGAAACCAACATTTAAAGATTTAATTCATAGAAAGGTGATCTACCAGAACTGTTTGGGTGTTTGTTCAATCTTTCTTCATTATTTTCAGCTGAGGTAATGTAAGAGGAAGAGGATGCAGTTTTATGGCATATGACTAAGGGCTGGCTGTCCTTAAAAAATGATGGGTTTATGTGCAAATTGACATAATTTCAGTTCCTACCTATCTCTCTGTTTTTCTCTGAAGCTACACATTGAAATAATGTTTCTGTATATTCTGAGAATTCTGCTTCTGTTTACTGGAAACCCAAGCTAGTGTTTTCCAGAAAGAAACAACTTTTAAACAAAAATGATATATGAGAAAGAACTTGACCTCTGTACGAATATCCTTGTCTCCATCTAGCTTCCATAAAGCTAGTGGAAAGCTCCTAAGGAGAGCTGGGTTGAATGCTCTTGTGTGTACACCAAGATATATAGCCTCATAACTTTTTCTCAGCATGTCTTATTTATTCAGTGTATTCCATCGTTTCTTTCCATGGGGACTCTTGCAATCTCCTCTGTCAATAATGCCAGTCATCAAATCCCAATGGCCAAATTGCCACAACCATAATTGTCACCTCCTTTTTGCTTTGCTGTTCTTCCTCACTTGCCAGCATCAATATATCTAAGACATAGCCTATAAAAACAACCAGGTAGCATGCAGAGAATAACCAAGTACTCTTTCTGCTTGTCTTGTTTTCACTTCTGTTCTCTCTTTTTTTATTATTATTTTTTTTAATCTGATTGCTTTGCCTACATTAAACCTCCATGATGAAGTTAGGTGTTATTCCACTGGGGCAGAATCCAGCACAGACTGTGAGCCCTTCAGGCAAGGAATTGCATTTCTGTTGAAGTGCCCAGCATATTTTGAAGGAAGAGTTTAGAATAATGACTATTGATGTTGCTACCACACAGAGGAAGACAAATTATTATCTGTGTCTTGCAATTATTTTTTTCCCACATTGCAAAGATATAAATAAGAGCAGTGGATGTACATGTACATCGTGTGGTACGATAACTGCACAATCAATTACTTGTGCCTTGCATTTCAAACGATAGGCAATTGCTACACACCCACTCCTTGGTGTCTGATTGCTTCATTCATTTACTTAATTCATTTAGGCAGAAGAGTCCTTGATGGTTCCAGCTGTCTGGCTTTCTAGGCTGGAGCTGTGGGCAATCTATTAGCTCCACCAGTCTGAAAAGCAGAAATGCATGCATGCAGCCTTCAAATCCTACTTATAAGGTTAGTGCAAGCCATTTGTTACAGAATGTAAAGTCTGACCGGAGTGTTTCAATCCCTTTACAAAGCCATCACTTTCTTCCAGAAGTCAGAGAACTGTTTCTCAGTTTTCTGTAGTAAGACTGAAGAATGGACAGATGTCAAGGTGAAATGGCATAAATGCGTCATGCAAAGGAGACAGTGCACCTGGATAGCAGCTTAGATGAGACAGCTGTTTATAGGATTGTCCCACCTGACTTCTAAGATGTAGCTAAATTACAAGATGGAGAACAGTCTTGAGAACATGCTGATACACAGTGAGCCCCAATGGATTTTCCATTATCAGTGTCACATTAGCTGGCCAAGTCTGTCCACACAAAGACCAGATTGTGCTTTGGGGGACCTTGGATCAGGTAGAAATTTGCTACACCTGAGTTGCAGAACATGAGAAGCTTTTCTGAGCATTATGACAAAACTTTCTGGAGATATTCAGGAATAACTGGTCCCACTAAAGATGTCTGTTCACAGGTTCTGCATTTCTAAGTTAACTCCAGAGCTCTAGATGAGGGTCACTGTGAAAATTTGTGTGTCAGCAATGCCGACAGCGAGTGTATCTGATGTCCCTGGACAGATGTTGGCAGAGGGTTTGCAGGGGCCTCTGTGAGGAGGCTCCAATGGCCCCACTGCAGGACACTGTGAGGAAAACAGGTTTCCGAAAGGGCCCAAGGTGGCCCATGCAGAGGAGGAGGAAGCTGAGGAGGGAGCAGCAGCAGAGGGAGTCTAAGGTTGGAGCAGGAGGAGGGCAGGAGGTGCTGCAGGCCTGGAGCAGGGATCCCTGCAGCCCTGGAGAGACCCCCTGGAGCACAGACCTACCCTGCAGCCCAGGGAGGGCCCCAGGCTGAAGCAGGGGGATATTTCCTGCAAGAGCTCACCATTCAAATCAATTTTAATTGATAATAAATTTAATTTTCCCCAAGATTAACCTGTTTTGCCTGGGACAGTAGTTGGCAATTATTTCCTTGTTTGTATCTTGACCTATGAGCCTTCCCATCTTATTTTCTCATCTTGCCCTTCTGAGAACGGAGAGGGAGTGAGTGGCTGGGTAGGAGTTTGGCCCTTAGCCAAGATTAACGCACCACAGTAGGAAAGTGGTGGAAAGTCTTGGGAACGGGCTTATACCTAATACCAATTGTAGTCATTGTGTCACAAGCGGCTTGTGTCAGTGTCATAGTAGATCCTGACATTGTTCCTACTGACAAGGAAACCTCAGAGATATCTCCTGCAAGTTTTCTATACAACAGCCTGGTCATACACATTACGGCTTGGGCAATGCGTGGTAGATTTATGCCACTCTGTTGAGAACACATAACCTACGTGATCTCTTTAAGCACCTAGACTTACATAATTTGGGACTAGATACTTGAGGATCCCAGCACACAGTATCTGAAGACAGCTCAGGGACTTCAGATACCTACAAAGGGCAAGTTATCATATGTGTGAGCTAACTTGCCCTTTGCAATGCCTGTCTGTCTCTATTGACTGTAGAGGACCTACAATCTAACTGTGAGGTTGAATCTGGGCTGCCTCTTTGTATCACTGAAAACAGGTCTAAAAGGCCACTTGGGATGTAATGACCTCTGCAACCCAACAGTGTTCCCACAAAGAAGATGCCACATCTGTTTGTAGTCTAATCTGATCCATAGCAACTTAACATAGACTTAGGACTGTACCAAAACTGAAATATCCAAGAAAAATGAATTTGAAACTGTCAGCATTTTCACAGAGTTTCTGGCTGCTGATGGGAAGGAGTCCTACAATAGCCAGGTAGTAACTGTGACTGCTTTGCAGACACCTGTTGCATGAAATTATTCAATTTCAGCAAGTGATTTGGTGTAACAGTGTCACAGCACTCAAACATAGCTTGTGACAAGATGAATGCCTCCCCCTTTGAAAAGAAAAGCCTCAAATTCTTTGTGATACTGGAGATTAATGCTTCAGAATTTCTGTAGCAGTGGGAGACCATTATCCCATGGCAATGCTTTACTTTATCAGCCCGATATCTTTAAGTGGGTGTATCTGATAATCTTTTTTGACTTGAATTGGTTGCTAACAGCCCATGGGTGTGTGGAGAATACCTTACAATTACCCAGCACTTTTCATCTGGAAGCCTTAGGGCTTTGCAAACATTAATAGTTATATTAATAATTAATAATGTTAATAATAATAATGCCTCCTACTTTATCAATGTGGGAACTGGGATACAGAAAGGCTATTGAGTGCTTAAACTAGGATATCTGTAGTTGAGACCTGTTTAGCCAAGAGGAATTGGTATTGCTATAATTACAGCATAATTGCGTTGCTGAAGACACCCAGTGAAGACAAGCTGCTCCAGTACTATACAACAGAGGTGTTTTACCAGACTATTATCACTACTGTCAAAACCCCACAGGTTTCTGCCTACTTTTCCCATCAGTGTATGGGCCAAAATAGTCCAACTTTCAGAGGGTCAGGTCATTCACCTACTCCAGTGAAGATGATAGGACAGAACAAATTTCATTATTCTAAACCTAACTTAGAGCTAAGTGAGAACTGTATTAAAGTGGCTGGTAATGAAAATCAAGTAGTGATTACTGATGCACAGCTATCCCTGGACCACTGGGGACCCACTGCACTGGTGACTGCTGGCTGTGAATCATCCAGAAGACAGAGGTCCAGAACAAGGAACTGAGGAAGAGGAGGGTGGTGGACTCTAAGTTTATTTTTCCATTGATGAAAGCCCTTAAGCACCTTTGAGGAAAGCTCAGCAATAAAGCACTAATCATGCACCTAAGCACCCTTTGAATAGGTTGCCATGAATGGGAGTGTAATTTGAGGGTGAAGGGGAGAGAGAGAGGTTCCAAATACAAACCACTGCCAAGGGCAGTGCAGAAAAAACAGCAAATGAGCAAGCCAGGCTGGTCTCTTCGGTAGAGTCAAAAGAGTGTTGGTGAAAGACAAGGTCCTGGTCATATAATTAATTGCTTGATGTTGGCACAGCATTTAGAATGTGAAGTGTTCCTGAAGTGCTATGTATTTATTATTATTCTTACCCACTCATTATTGTATCTGACACCAGTTCAAACAGGCTTCATAGAATGTTTTTATGCTGTCTCTCGCTTTAAGAATTTCTCTGTGCATCCTCCATAATTTTCCGCTTCCCAAGCAGTCCTGCGGTGTGTGTGGCTAAGCAGCACATGATTGCAATAGGCTAAAGAGAGTAATTAACGGACACCACATCAGAGCTCTTGCAAAACACACAATGTGTTTATTCAACATCAGGTCGGCTAATTCCTAATGAAAGGGCACTGCGCAGCAGAATGCAGGACCCCAGTGGTCAGAAATAGTTCCACTTAAATGTTATTTACCTACAAAGAACTCAGTTCTAATTAGGGGCGTGGGAGCCAGCAAGAGTGAAATCAAAACCTTACCCAACCATATCCTTCATGCTGGTGTCCAAAAAGTCTTTTAATAGACACATAAATGCTCAGTTTCATTCGGTTTGTATGCCTTTCTGCTTCTCTAAACTTCCTCCTTTTGGCTGGGACTGGAAGTAGGAGTGAAAGAAAGATCATGACAAAGTTTGGCTTTTGTGGTATATCCAGATGAATTAAAAAAAAAAGCGCCTGATCTCATAAGATGCTGTAGACCACTATGGTCTAAACAAACTTTGATTCCCAATGCTAGGCTGGAGGCAGTAGAAGCTAAAACTACTTTTGTTTTGCACAGCATATTTGCAGTCTATTTACGGTACTTATGTGGACCCTGCATCCTGTGGAATCTCACTGTTACAACATCTTTCATAAATATTTATTTCCCCAGCATCCCAGTAAATGAGAAGAGTGTTATTATCCCCTATTAGAAATGGGAAACAGAGACTCGTAAAAATGTTAAAATACTTATAAGATGCAGACAACCTTAAAGGCACCCTGATGCTCTAGAAAATTAGATATAGCTGGCTAAAGGCTTTGACTCACAAGAGCAGCGTATTCACATGGGGACAAGTAAAGGGTTCTAGTATCTGACCACCCTCCTTACTCCTCTGGTGGACTTGTGCACTCCCACCACTGAGGCATTAGCACAGGATGGAGAGCTCTGGGGCATGCCTTTCAGCTGATGTTAATATGCTTCTGCTCCGGCTACCCTTAGAAGTAATTATCTGGGCATGGTAGATCTCTCAGGATGTATTGTAAGAGATGGAGAGTCAGAGGAGGGCCAAATCCTTATAGTGTACTGGGGTAGAAAGGAAAGGAAGGGGCAAAGGTGCCTTCACCTCACTGCTGACGTCGGTCAGTTTGGTACTCCCTTCTTATAATGTTTCTGGCTGTACTGAGCCCTCTATTTAAAAGACAGACCTTCAGGGTCTAAGCATGTGATTTCTCTGGTGGATGAGCTAATCGAAAATGTTCCCACCTGCTACTGCAAGATTTATCCTGTGGAGGTGAATCCTGAGAGGAGGCAGGGTGATGAGAGTCATCTGCCAACTGCTTGTAATCCCCAGGGTGAGAAACCTTGGGCCAGACAAAAGTGATGGGCTCTTCCAAGCTGTCAGGAAATTTGGCAAGACGATGACAGGAATAATGAAAAAATATACTGATTTGTGCTTGCACATCAGACTTAACACTTCTGAGCATGTTCATAAAATGGTTCATGAACCAGAGTTTGAAGAACATTTTTCTGTCCTGTAATCTGATAATTCCCCTTTTACAAGCTTTTTCACAGTGTTTCTTTTTGAGCTAGAGACAGGGAAGTGTGAAACCTGGCAGTTCTCCTTCCCAGGATGCTGCATGAACTTTCTCTTCAATTAGTTATGAACCAGGTTGGTTCACCCACAGGTTTCACATTGAGTCTGAAGTTCAAACAATCCCAAAATCTCAACACCAATCTCAGTCACAAACAAATGAAAGTGTAATATTTTTTGTATAATCTGGTGTGAGGTAACTGGGAGTTTGTTATTGTAGTAACATTCATGAGCATCTGTGAGTCTGTGCAAACATCAGTTGTGCTTGTCCCAAACACTCTGTATGCAGTGAGGAGCATAATATCTTATTTCTCCCCCAGATCCCTGATGACCATAGATATGACTGAGCCAGTTTAGACCCAGGCCAAGTTGGCTACATGAAACCTGTCAAGCTGCAAACAACAATGTTAGTACATAAAATTGTAGGTGTCTGCCATTTTAACCTGACAGCTCCTGAGCTCTCTGCTAAAACCTCTACAAGTGCCCTGGAGGTCTTTTTCTGAGGGAAATGAATGATAAGTCCCCATTCAGACCTCTGTGGTGATGCAGAACTAGGTGTCTGGCCACCTAAATTCTTCCTATAATCTGGAAAAAGGCTTCTAAGTCAGATGGGGTGTTGGTTTGAGAGCTAGAGCCACCTCTGTAACCTCATAATCAGGTAGAAAGAGACTGGATGAGTCTCCATCTCTCCCTTGACTCTCTTGCAAGACTGGTGCAGAACAGTCCAGCCTCAATGAACTCCTGAAAGATGATATTACAACACATCAAAAAGAATCAAATTCAGTTTTTAACCTTTTCTTCTTTGTCAGTCAAATCATCTCAGAGGTTTCTCAATTCTCTCAAGTAGCAACTTGACACATGCTCTTTTATGCTTGGCCCCAAAAAATTCACCCTGGAGCAGTACATGAGGAATTGCATCCATCTTCCCATTCTTGCAAGTTTGCAGCAAAGTCTCCTTCTCTGGAGACATTCAAAACCCACCTGAATGCATTCCAGTATGATCTACTCTAAGTGTACCTGCTTTAGTAGGTGGGTTGGACTAGATGATCTCCAGAGGTCCCTTCCAACCCCAACCGTTGTGTGATTCCATGATTCTCCGACTGCATCAGTGCAACCTGGGTGCAGCAACTCCAGCTGCAAATAACCCTGCACCAGGGGGGACCTAGGCAGCCTGAAGGTTAGCATCTGACAGACCTGCACCGCAGTTCATAACGGAGCATTTCCCTCACCACCACCCCCCAAATTTAACTGTTACACAACCAGGTGAGGAGCCCTGAGACCATCTACAACATCGCCATCTCCTGACTTACGCTGGCACTGCACGTAGCCTCTCTGCCACCTAGCCTGCAAGAAATAATAAATGGCATCCAAGATTTCTGGATTTTCTTATTTAAATACAATTAAACAGAAAATCTGTCTCCTTTTTGCATTCTGAAATAGTTTGTATCCATGTACCAACTAGTACCTTTTTTTTTTTTGGTAGAAGACCCCGTTTACTCTTGCAGGATATGTGGACAAGTAGAAATCTCTCAGCAATCTATGGGGAAGAAGAACTTCAAGAACTTCCAGATTCTAAGCCATATATAAAAGCTTGAGTCACACATCGAAATCCTTTTCCAAGTTTTTAATCTCAAAAATACATGTTTCCCCAGGACAAGTGGAACCTGGCCCTATCAATCCATAAACATCTCTCTATCGATTTCCAGTGGACTTTCGCATGTACAAAATGAGCAGTCATCTCCAGACCCTTGTTATCCCACACTGATGACATTCATTTATACTAAGCTATGAAGTTATTGGCATTTAAAAGTCACGGCCAGGTAGCGACACCAGCACTTCTTACACAGAATACCTCAGATTTTATGGTACTGACAGTGTTTTCAAACATTGCAGTGACATTGACATATTGTTTCTATTTGTTGACTTTTATCTGAAAGTTATTATCCATGACTTGTTATTATGCATAAAAGAGATTATGTTATAGGCAAAATATACAACAATGAAGTTCAATATTTTTTCTCTCAGGTATATGTGCTCCCTCGTCTAGCACTGCTAAGCTCATCTGCTCATTTGTTATTTCCTCTGAAAATCAATTACTCAAACCCCATTTTTTTTCCCCTAACTCCTGTCGTCAGTGAGAAAAGGAACAAAAAAATGAACATGCTAAAAAAAAACCTTCTTTGATTGTTTTTCTGAGTTAAAGCTCCATTTCCGCTCCCAGTTTGCTCCCCTCTGGCTTTCAGGTGTGCCTCAGTACAGAATCACCGTGAAAGGCAAACAATTTGTTCTGATGCAAGAGCCACAGAACCAGCCAAAATGATGTTCTTTAAAGCCAAATGGAAAGAAAATGACTTTGAAGCACAGGAAGACATGAACGTTCAGTGTTTCCTTCCGACCCTATGGCTTTCAGGGGGGCACTCCCAGTGATTTCTAAGGAATTATCATTTGCTTTTTCAGCTTTTTCATGCATTTTTAAAAATTCCTTTTGTAATGTGAAATCTAAATCCTTTCATGGACTTTCTGTAAAATAAATAGAACAGTGGGTTATGACTAAGCTTTTTCTCGTCTTAGTCCTGAGAGCTTCTGCTTTTCCAAACAAGGCGGAGATGATTAAGCCAGCAGCAAGCAGTAAGTCACTCAGGGACACTTAGTCTCTCTTGCCATCCATAATCAGCTTCCTTCTGCTTACCTCTTCTTCCGCATGTGCTACTTGTTCTAGTAGAGGTGGTCTGCCTGAGATGTGTGATAACAACGTGACTGAGTGTCCAGGGGCAGTTTTACATTGCCATGGCCTTTGGTGCGGTGTTTCTGTAGCCAGTCCCCACAGGGGTTACACAGAGCGTTTTGAACACTAAGCTTCCTAAATATAATTTTAAACAAGGCTGTAAGCATTAGATCCTCGAGACCTCAGCTGAGGACATCCTGCAGACCTTATTGCCCAGCTAGTCAGGAGAAAGGGCAGAAGGGCAGGAGGAAAGAAACGACATCATCTTCATTGTACAGATGCAGAGCTCATGTGTGAGAGCTGCATGAGGAATGAATGGCAGAGCCAAGATCTGAACCCACCATTCAGAGGACCAGTCCAGCATCTGAAATAAGTAACTCCACTTTTCATTTTTCCTTTTAGCTGAAATAAATCAAAGCAGCAATGGAAAGTACAGGTGCAAACTCAAAACCCTGTAGTGGTTCTGTTTGGAGCAGTGGGTGTAAAGTACTTGATGTTTCAAATGCGAATTCTGCAGCTCAGCTCAGAAAAAGATAAACATCACCGTTCTGTGGAATTTAACTTTGATAGTCCAAGAAAAGACAAGAAAAACAAGTGAAAGTAAGACACCATCACACCAAGAGAAAGTGATTTGGAGATGTCATGGGACAGGATACAGCGCCCCAGCATCTGCAGCATCAGCTTAAATCAGTATGTGCTGTGGGTGCTCAGCACCTTCAAAAATCTGGCCCTTCAGCATCTTTCCCCTTAATCAGAGGTGCTGGAGCATTGCCAACCACTGAAAGGCTGGGTTAGGCAAAAGGAAGTTAGTTTAGCATGTTGAGTCAAGTGATTTCGTGTAACTTTGCTCTAGAGGAAGGCTTCTTTTTGTTCTGAAGGGAATCAATTGCCAATGGTTAAAATGTGTTTTAGAATTTATATATTTAATTAGGAATCAGAAACTTGAAAAGGCAGAAGGGACAGAGGACAACATTCAATACATGGCTGCTCTGAGGATGTGAGGAATGATTTGAATTTGTTGAGAAAATAAAGAAGATGGCCTAGAAAAATATGTTTTCAAGACAAAAGAAAAAGCTTTTTTTCTCATTGATGAGGAGGTATTGGTCTGTGGAACTGCAACTTCTCAGCTGCCTTTCTTTCACATCTAGAAAGCTTAGTTGCTAAGCGGGGTAAGTGCAGATTGTATCTACTATTAAGCACATTTGTTTTTTGGGGCAGCAAGCCTCCCTCGCCTAGAAAGTTTCCTGATGATGGTATGGAGCCATTCTTCATTCATCTTGAGATCTCTTTGAACTCCAGAGCCCACGTGCTTGATTTTCAAGGTGTCTGCTTTGGAGACAGTCTGGACTACTTGGGACCCCCTGTGTGTGTTGGATTGCTGGGACAGGAGATACAGAGAAACAGAAAATATACTCCTCATGGATTTATATGGCTTAGTCATCTCCCAGGAAACTTCACACTAAAAATACTCCAAAATTCTAGGTCCACCTGCAACCATTTTTTTTAACCTTTGGTAAATCAAAGTTAGGAATGAAGAAATATTTTGCTGTTTCTGGAACAAAGAAGGAAGGGAATAAAGCTGGGAAGCAAATAAAAATTCACACAAAGTAGCTCCACATTTTTATTTAAAATCCTCACTTAGTATATTTTGAAGGGGTATAAATACCATTTTTGCCTCAAATAAGGCAAGGATTTTAAATCTGGTGTCTCATTTTGTAGGTGAACAGTGATGGTCTGTAGGTATTCTGGGCTTGTGCTTTATCATCCACTCCAACTGAATGGCTTTCAACCTCCAAGTATTCATTCACAGTCATGTACATTTACACTTACATTCAAGACAGAGTCACAGCCTGGCATAAGTGTGCTCTCCTGGGAAAGAGCACTGCTGGGTTCCAGTGGTTCTTCTAGTGACTTTTTAAACATGAAAGAGTACCACTTCAGAAAGAGTGGTAAGCTTCTCAGTCAGCAACTCTTCTAAGAAAGAAAAGTCCTTTGATTCAGGTAAACTCTGGGCAGAGTGAATGTGTGTCTACTGCATTGCAGTGGGCTACCCTACCACGGAGATGCCAGAAGAGGATCCCTCACCGCGGGGTAGTTTTGGTAACAGCTCCCATGTCTCCTTGTTTTTCCACCTCACTCTGAGGCAAAACACTCTGTTCTAGCAATGTCAAACCAAACCCTTTTGACACTTACAAAAACATTCCTTGACTTTTCTATTTATCAGACTTCTGCATTTTATGAAGAGATCATGTGAACTATGTGTTGGGACAAATAAACAACTGCCTGAAAAAAAAACCCTGTACATTACAATAAACTTTGCCCCCATCTATGGTAGCGGCCTGTTCCAAGGTGGTGTTTCCTTTAAAACTTCATGGCACAACAATTTGTGTTTCATACTTGTGAAATCACTGAGGCAGGGATGAGAAGGAGGTGTGTGATGGGGGTATCTTCTGCCCCAAAGACCAGTGTAACTCTCAGTAGTGAATTTTCTTTTCTTTCTCTGGCTTGGCTGTGGCAATAATTTGGGATAGCTGAGAAAAGGAAATTGAGAAAACATACACTGATTTTCATCTTATTCCTCAGACTCTTGACCGAGCTTATCTTTCCATTTAATATTGCAGGATATACTCTTGAAATAAAGAACACATATCGAAAAAAACCACAACGGAGTCAGTTAATAATTAAACAATGACAATTTGAAATACACCCATAGAGGGATCTACCTGATATCACAAGCCTTACATATTTGATAATTGCATAGGCAAGCTTTGTTTAATGAATGGTGATACTCGGAAAAAAAAATCATGTCAGGAATTGTTGTGAAAGGTTTTATTTAATAAGAGAATGTATGATCACACAAGCTCTTATATCATATCCTTTCCCACACAGTCTCTTGCATACTTCTGGCAAAAGCATTAGCTGTTTACATTTTCTTTGTTTTCACTCCAGTGGTGTGTGACTAAGCTCTGAACGCAAGTGCTTAGGTTGACTGTGTCAAAAATGGCTTTGGAGGGGTTTGCTGCTTGTTGGCAATGATTGGGAATAAGAGAAAATCACTTCCTTTGAAATGTGGCATAAATAGAAGAGCATCAGAGCAGCTGTATAGGGTCAGCCCAAAGGGCTTTCCAGCCCAGCATCCTCTCTCTGAGGTTGGATGGGATAAAAAAGGGAGCATAGGCTACACAAGAGAGTGAGAACAGGGTAAGTATGCGGAGATCCTTCCCTCGTATCTGCTCTCAGGGAGCTTTGTCTCAGGCATTCCCTAAATTAGAAAAGGTGTCAGTATTTAGACCTGGGTAAGGAGTATTGTTTAAAGATGAAAGCTATTCTAGCACTGAAGCGGACTCTCTTGAGCTTGTTTTCTAAAAAATTGTTCTCCAGCCACTTGCGACTCCATTGCCATGCCGCAGTTTTCAAGCCCTTGCCATGACCTCATGTTTGCTTAGTTTATCAGCAAAAAAAAAAGATGTGGTTGAGTCTATCCACTAAATTAGTAGCCTCTTAGCATAACATAGCCCTGGGCATGAATTAGAGTTGAGGATGAGGAAAACCCTTGCTATATCAAAACAAAAACATAAGTTGTGTGTTTCTTACAGGCTAGAAAGGTAAAAAAAAAATGGACTGATATTTTTCATGCTCTGTTTTAAATAATTAAAATATTATAGTAGGAAAAAAAAAAGAGGAACGTATAAGCACATACAGTCTGAACTTTCAGATTTACTCATGCTTTTGAGAACTACTATGCTCCTCGTTTCCCATTAGTCCTGGAGAGAGGTTTCCTGTCTCAGGATGCCCTCAATATCTCTGAACAAAATTCCACTTGTCAGGATGTCTGCTTTTCTTTAGTAGTGCTGGCACCCAAAACCTCAGATGTCCCAGAAGAATGTGGTCTCTCATGGTGCCAGGCTGGCAGCATTCTGAAAACTCTGAGGTCCTGAAGCTGGGGAGACCATCCACCAAAGCTGTCTCACGTATGCACCCTGGCAACTCCAGCTCTATAGTGGTGCAGAGCACTAACATTTGGTTTCAGATATCTTTATACCAAAAGCACTTTTCCTCAACTAAATCTCCACCATTTCCCTTCAGGGGTCTCTGTTTTCTAAAAAAGGACTCTAAATTTCAGCCTCTAGCTTGATGAACCATTTGCAGAACCATACGTATGTGAGTGCCCGGTTGTAGGTCTGTCTCCTACATGCTCTTAGCAGAAGGACATAAGGAGACAGGTTTTATGTCCTTGCAATCATCTGTGGAGTACCCAGCTTATGCTTCAGAAGACCAGACCAGAAGGCCATTCAGGTTTAAGGAAAGTACAAGCTGTTTAAGAACAATCTGAACAGAGATGCAGAACACTTGCTCCTCTTCAATGACAATTTGCTCTTGGACAACTCTCTTATTTCAAGCATTGAGGTAACATCTAATGATAGTCAGAGAAGCAAAAACTGTATTTGGGTTATATACTAATGAGCTTTTTGTTGTTGTTGTTTGTGTATTTATTTATTTAAATTTTGTCATCTTAGAAATTAAATGCACCTTTCTTGCTATTATGAAGAGGCACAGTTAGTAACAGTCAAGGCCCCTGAATACTGATTTAGGATTATATTTTACCCTGACATTGATCTTTGGCATGACTTAGCTTCTTTCTTCTCCTGTAACAGTGATCTATGGCTTTTCTTTAAACAGGGTTTTGAGAACTACGGTGTGGAAAAGTGTTACAGAAGAACTAAGAGTCTGACTAATCACTCATGGATGGAGCAGGCAGCATTACTGGTTTGCGTTCCTGCTCTGCCTTAGTGCTATGTGTGGACTTGGCTGGATCCAGCTGATTCGTTAATTTGGTTAGGTTACTGAAATTCTAATGTAATGACAAACCCGAAGATTAGACTGAAAAATATGTTGTTTATGAAAGCATCTACCTCATTCTCTCTTAGCTCTCTCATTAGCCTGTTTCACCCTGCACTGTTGGCCCAGGAATACCTATGTGTAAACTTTTTAGTCATATGTGCTTCTCAAGTGGTGACAATGCGTTCTGTGTCTATTGTATGTAAAGATAATTACTTCCAGAGATATTAGATTTCCTGGTCCGGAAGGTGTTTGTGGTTTTTGTAACAAAGGAATTAAAGCACAGAGGGCTTAGAAAGCATCCCGGTAACAGCAAAAACATTCTGTACTTTGGAAAGCCTGTTTTCCCTTTTTCGTCAAAATGCAATTTTACGTACATCCTTTACTTGACAGCTCACCCTGCCCAGCAGCTCTTAACGATTCAGTACAGAGGTCTGATACAAATCTCACTGAAATCAACAGAGGCGCCTGCAGACCACACTGAATTTGGCTTCAGAGGGATGCGATGTATGCAGCTCTTGAACATCTTAGCCCACATTGCTTTGCTGTGGATGCTTGTTAGGCAAAGCAGTTAGGTCAATGCTAATCGTGTTCTTTGTATCTTCTGTCTCTCTGCTTTGATGTGGTAGTGAGCAGAGTAAAAATGTACTGGGTGCAGCATCGTGAGTGGCCTTGTTGCAGCAATTTATACCACTGTCAATCCTATCCGAGCAGAGTCCAGCTAGTGAGATTAAGTTAGCTATAAATGAGGAAAGGACAGGTTGGTGGCAGGGGCTTTAACTGCGGTTTGAGAGGCTTAAAATTTCATTTTTGCAGCTCTCCTGTGCAATCGCAGGCAAATCATTTTGGATGGGAGCTGAAAAATTACTTACTCAAGTTCCAGTTGAGGCAGATTATAGGTGCCTAAATCCACACAGATTTTTTTTTAACTGCTGTGGTGCTTCACAGTACAAAGATACCTAGTTTTTTCCGTATGGGCTTGCCAAATTGCCTCAGGTCCCATGTGCTCATGCTGTAGATGTCCACAGGTGCCTTGCAATGAGAGTTGAGTATATTCCAAGCCTCTGGAGATGCTGATGATACATAACATCAGGTAACACAAAGGAACATGTCTCTCCCTGAGAGATGAGTTAAGTCACCACACCTGGACTTGGGGACAGTATTAATAGCAGGACAGTAGCTGAAACACGGCAAACTTTTGCCTCCCTGTCATTTCATTAGTCCCCCAGGGAAAAAACGAAACAGGGTGAAACTTCCACAGCTGAGGTAGCCCCATCTGTTTGCCTCAATGACTGCCTTCGTTTTCAGAGGTGCTGAGCATTTGTCACCTGGCTGGTACCAGCAGCCTGGAGCAGGAGGATGCATTGTCCCACCTGGCTGATGTAGTTACAGGTGCCATTTCTACTCCCTGAAATATCTGACAGGACTTGACAGTTCAGCCTAACTTGGCAGAAGGCTTTTGTGTTTA
This sequence comes from Streptopelia decaocto, assembly GCF_964273445.1. Lineage (NCBI taxonomy): Eukaryota > Metazoa > Chordata > Aves > Columbiformes > Columbidae > Streptopelia > Streptopelia decaocto. The sequence continues at coordinate 11,575,861 of NC_138655.1, forward strand.
AACCTTGTTACATTTTAGGCGTTTTTCTCTCACTCGGATGTGGTTTTCTTTATTGTGTACCTTTCTTAGAAGCCGGGGGTTTTTATCACCACAGCTTGCTATTTCATGTCCTCAGAAAACTCACCTTTCAAAGGGTCGAGTACTCAAGTTCATCTTAAGTTGTGCTCCCTCCTGGGTATTCTTTCTGAAAACAGGGAGGTGGCACTGAGGGCAGAGCACTGCCCTTTTGGTATAGGTACAAAGCCACTGTCAAAAGCAGAGTGCAGGGAGGGAGCTGTGGCAGGGCCATGTTCCCAAAAATGATTCAAAAGTAGGAGTAAGACCTCACACTTGGGGTGGGGACATGAGTGCACGAAATATCAGCCAAAAGGGTTCCGACATCACTGTGGAAAGAGAAATTAATGATGTTCCAGTGCTGTCTCAGGTGTTCTCTGAAGAGGTTCTGGGAATAATTTCTATGAAAGGGATTTACCCACAGGGCACAGCGTAATTGCTGATTTGGGAAATGGGGATGATTCACTTATGTAAGACACGCCCATACTATTAGCATATAAGATGCACTGCTTATCATAGCTTTTTAGTGGCATTGTGCCTAATTAATTCATGACACCTTAATTAATAGGCATACAATGAAATATCCCCACTTGACCTAAGCATTATGGAGTAGGCTGTGCCCTTCGACTCTGTCTAATGTTGATGTAAACGACAGCAGGGATGATGCTCTGGTGAGTATCTAGAAGATGAAGGCTAAACATCATTACAAACATTTTCAGGCTGTTTTTGCTCTCAGATACTTCTGATTTGCATTATTCCATCCCCCTAAAAGTGAGAGCAATGGAATCTTGCTTTTAAATCTCAGTATCAAGTTACTGCAATATTTGCTAAAACACCAGTTTCTGATTAAGATGTGCATATTCAGCTTAAGGGGTCTTAAATACATAATTTATTATTGTATTTTAAAATGTTGACATAAATATTTTACTATTTTGAGCATTAGATGCTTGACAGCCCCTCAGCAATTTGAGGACTGCAAAGTCACCTTGAAGATCTACAGGTTCTTTTAGCTCGTATTTCTGATTGTGCCTAGAATGACAGATCTCAGCCTTGTTCTGGGTCTGTTAAAAGTCTTGCTTGAACTCTTGAGTAAGTTTTAAACAAATCTAGACATTATGGTATAGTAGGAAAATCAGAATACTGGGTCTGGAACTGAGTAAAATACAACAATTCTGGTAAGGTTTTGACATGCCTCTTTGAGTGCAATAAATTCACAGCAAAATTTGGGAGATGTCAACCTAAGCACACTGAAAACATCAGATATGCAAGGCTCTTTGAGTGAGATTTGCTTTTTTTTCCTGCTTACAAGGCATTTGGTATGTTTTTGCATATTTGGTCAGTGCAGTCAAAGAAAGGCCAAACAAATGCAAGCCAGTGCAATTATTTTCTTTCTCCAGGGATGCTCTTCAACTCTCTTGAATTCTCCACCTAGACCCAGGATTTTAGTTTCTATCCCTCAGGCTAAGGAAGATTGGATAGTTCATCCATGGAATGTATTAATACCATTTCTTAATCATCCAGAGCAATCACTGTAGGTTGTGCAACACGGAACACTCCTTTTTTTTTCTGCAGGGGCTGTGCTTACTGACAGCCAAGGAGAGAGCAAGACTGCAAATTAAATCCTTGTCCCCTTGTATGGAAGCACCATGTCTTTTCCCAAAATAAGAGCTCACCTTGGCATCTTTTATGATCATGTACGAGAAAATAGCTTAGAACCAGACCAACATAAAATATTGAGGCACAAAAATTGCTTTTATGTCTTGCATAAGAGGGTAGAAAGAAAAGATACTTTGGATGAGGACTCAAGAAATGTGGGCTCAGTCCTGGCACCAGTACAAAATTCCTTTGTTGCCTTGGGTAAGTGACTTTGAAATTCAGCTTTCTGTTTGCAAAATGGGGGTAATAAAACCTCACAGCAATGTTGGAAGGGTAACTCCATTCATATTTATGATGTGCTTGGGTACTCCAGTGCCAAGAACCTTTACAACTACCTACCCTACTAGAGGACACTCAAGTTCATGGTTATTTTGGTAAGGACACACACCAGAATGCCAGCAGGAATTTGGCCGTGCTTTGTTTGAAATTAATTGAAAAAAATTGAATAACTGCCTTTTAAAAAATGCTGGTATATCAGCACTTGTTTTCATCCTAAAGAGAGGTAAAAAGTTGAACTAGCTGCATATTATATAACTGGTTGTTAAATGATGTACTACACTCTCCCAAGGGAAGGGACCACTACACCTCCTGGGGGGTGCAGTTCAATGCCAAACAAGCTTCTGCAGAAGAACATGAGTAGAAATGACCAAGACCTATGGCTGTCACAAAGCTCTTCAGTCATTCCACTCGATGTGGTCATGGAGATTGATTCCAAAGACAATATTTTATTTTGAGTTTCTTGTTAGAAAGTTCCACTAAAATCTTTGTTTATTGTCTTGTTTGTTGTTGTTCCCCCACTTCCACCCCCCCTATAGGTCTGCTTGATTTTAGAGGTAATATCTGATGGGAAAATTACATATTAAGGTCTTGATTTTTCAAGGTTTTTGAGTTGCTCTCAACCCTTTCATTAAGAGATTCTTTAAACTACTGGTTGTCTTCTGGCATTGTGAACTATACTTCCATTATATCAAGTCCTGATTTGTAAATAAGGTGAGATGAGGTCAAAGGAAACTCTCTCTTTTTTACATCTGTACATTTGCATTTTAACCCTCCGCAGCAGGTGAAGGGTACCTTCGCCCCTACCCTATGCTAACCAGAGACTTCATGAAACTATCCTGTATCTTTCCTTTAAATGTTTTATCACTGCTTGGAACAGTGCTGGGTCTTGAGTTTCAGCACGTTTATTTTCTGTGGGAACTGTGATCTGATTGCAGTGTATGTGTGTGGGTGGGTAGATTATAAATTATAGGCTCTGAGCTCAGGTGCACAGGTAGGGAGTGACTTTTAAATAGTTGCATGATTAACAAACCCTTCTCCTTTGTGGAGTGGAAAGCAACTTCTATCTCGAAGGTCACTGCTTTACTTCAGGAATTATCCCCCATGGAGCCTGAACAACTCGATGCTGGAGGGGAAATATTTGTTGTGTTATGGATGTGAAGCCAGCTAACTAACAATCTATGGAATGATTTACAGTCAACAGAATCTGGAGGTGGGAACAGGGGGAACTTTTCAGGAAATGTGCTCATTGCTTCAGAGGGATGTAGCATGGAGAACCGACTGAGACAGCCTCTTGTGGCTGGAGTGGTTTAAGGAGGTCTTGTCTCCAGCTCTTTGTTGTTGTCCCTCAGCTAGAAGCTGTCCTCAGCTGGGCAGCAAACGTGCCTTTGACAAACTCTCTTCTTCCTTCAGTGCAAAGCCAGTGGGGTTGTTTTCAGGAGCCAGCAGCAGTGGGCTCAGCTACATTCATGCAATTATTCAAGGTGGCTCAGCTAACTGCCCTGGAAGGCCAGTGATGAAGAGCCAGTAATTAGGCTAGATTTAGGAGAATAATATGACCTCGCTCTTGGCTACTTTAAGATAACTACTTCAATTTTTGTAGAGACGGGAGCTATATAAATATCTAGATACATTAACGATATAATGGAGGCTTTTTTGTCATTATGGCATCTTGAAACTTGCTAGCACTGTTAGTCCATCTGTAACACAGGCCAAGAAACATTACAGCAGATGCCTAGGTTTAGTTATAGAAGCAGGCTCATTGATTTCAAGGAGGATACTTGCTTTTTTAGAAATTAGGCATGTGTTTAAATGCTTTTGTAAACATAGACCTAATCCAGTACTTTCCATAAAAAAACAATGCCCAGGAGGCCTCAAAATAGAAGACTAGAAAAAATGAAAGCAAAACAGTTATAGGACTGCAAAAAAGAATGCAGCATTCTGATCAATTCTCTTTTGCAAGTGATATTGTTGCAATTTTACTGCATAATCCAACTGGATTGCTCAGATAAAATAGATACAGACATATTTATCAAGTGTTTCTATTAAACATTCCAAGTATCGGTCAGACAATATGTGCCTGATTCTGGAAACCTGTTTGCAGGACTTTAATTGGTTTTCACAGGCAATGTGTGTGCTGCCTCCTCACAATATTTAACAAAATATTTATTAGCAGTAGGAAATAGATCTTTTTATATGCGACTTTCCACTGGCAGTGTTTGTGTACTAGGCACTTGTGGTAGGTATTTCTTGAAAACTTTCTTTTGATACCGTTTGCTGGATCTCATTAATTTCAGAGCTGAAAAAAAAATTAAAAAATGGAAAGACCAAAACAAACTGGGCTGAGTTTAAAGGGTCAGTACCTCAAGGTAAATATGGCCTCAAAAGTAGAGAAGGTAGGAACATACTTGAATCCAGCAGTTTGCAAATACTAGAGTTTCCAGAGGTGGTTCTCATGCAAAAAATGTATCCAGGTAAATGGCTCCTCAGGGAACAGAAGTTCAACCAGTGCAGTGTTGATCTGATAAATAGCAAGTTAAAGGGAAAATTACTGTAAATTAAACAGGATCAGGATAAAACTGACTCATGGTTAAAATCACAGCTAAATGCGGAGAAGAACAAAAACATAGACAAGGACAAACTAGTTGATTACCGATAAATTACATACAAAATATTTCATACTGATGGAAGCAAATTATAGTCAATATCAGAAGAAACAGTGCTATAGATTTTTAAAGGGACATTTTGTATTCTTAGTAAATATTACTCTAGGAGAAAGTGTGTTATCTGTGTATATATGGAAGTCTTTATATGTGCCCATACACATGCCTAAAGAGATAAACATGCAGGTTTTAAAAAGTAGTATATGCATACGTCTGAAAGCATTATTTTCACTAGCTTGAATTTTCTTGGGCTAAGCAACATCTGTTTGGAGAAGTTAGAAAAATTCCACATAGAGAGTAATTCTTAGTCTAGGGTACAGGTCTCAAGAACAACTCGATAAGGAAGAAGTTAGAAGGAACAGAAGCTGGTATTGACAACAACTTTACAGTGCTACCTCATTTGCTAGAAATGTCATTGGAAAGACTTCTGGAGTGTTCATAATTTTCTTACAAGATGTCTTTAGTATGGAAATACAGGGTTCTTTGAAACATTTTTTTCCCAGAGTGACATGTGATTCTGCACATACTGTATAATATCTTGACATTGGAAATAACTTCCCACAGTTTTCAACTGATCTTTGTTCTCTTCGTTATCTTTTCGTATCAAAAATGAAATATTTTCAGAATAAAAACAAAAAAAAAACCTAAAAAGTGCTTTTTGGCTACATCTAGCAGTTCTACATTAGAAGAAAACCAATGGATTTAAGTGACCAATTTTTTAAATGGCATAAATTGTACCATTTTATTATTTTGATTATACAGTTCTTAAATATGAAAAAGACTGCTGCAGGAAGGGTGGATATATTCAGTTTCCTGTGTCTGTAATGGGTTGGGAAGGGACTTATAGGCTTTCACTGGAAGAGGAAAACTAGGAGCTGAAGGGGGCAGGGTGGAAACCAAAAGAAATAGGCAAAAGGAATGAAGCGGTGAAGTGAATTGCATATGATGAAAGTGAGGACCCTTAGCAGAAACTAAAGATTTTGAAAACAGTGTTGGCTTTGACATCCAAGCAGTCTGCCCTTTAAAGCAGTGGAGAACTGGTTAGTCAATGCAGGTTTGGGTGTGACCCATGTCATCACAACAGGGGTGCCAACATCTTGCTGGACAAATTGCATCCTAAACTCTACCAGCCAAGGATTCCCCTAGCTTTAAACACTGCAAGGTAGGTATCTAAACCTGATCATTTTTCTTTGTTTTCTTCTTTTTCAGTTCCCAGTCTGATCTGTGGAAATTTAGTAAGTACAATCAGTGGGTCCTGACAGTGATCCATCACATTCTAGGCTAGACATGGGGTTTTGGGTGGACCAGTTGTTCTCTAGACTTTATTTCCCACACAGGTAAGAGTTCCTAAGCCTAAGGAGGGAGCAGCTTAGATGCAGACATCTTTGTTGTATGTACCTCATCTTGGGTGAAAAATTTCATCCTTACAACCTGGGAAAAGGTGATTTTGCCCTGAGACAGGAGGACTGTTCTGACACTTGAGGTCCTTTCCAGATTAATTTTATCCTTTCCAAGAGAAACACTCAGGTAAATGACTCCTATCATAAATACAGTTTGAAGCACTTTGTAGAGTCTCAGCTCCAGGAACAAAGTACTTTTGAAAAATATTTCAGTTGAAAATGTGAAGCCAACACACCTGGAAATCTCAGAAGTGCTTGAGTTTTTCAGACAGTTATACTGTTGAATGAGGTCTTAATCTTGACTTTTTACCATTTGGCACTAGTAGTGCTGACATCCATAATCTTAAGGATTTAAAACTTGGCAGACAGCTGCGGCACCTGAGAAGCTAGAAAAAAATGGATATGGGGGCTGAGGAAGGCCCAGGCTAAGGACCCAAAGGATGTATGCAGATGGCCTTCTCTTTGGGAATCAATAAAAGAAGCCATCATGCAAGAGGAGAGCAATACTCCCTCTTCTTCCTTCATTTCTGAGTGAAGGTGAAGGCAATTGTTGAGTTCTGCTGCTGAGATTTCTGGTGCCATGATATTTCAGCGATGCTATTATCCACAAGGACTAAGGTTGGAGGGCATCTTCTGATCATGTGCAGTCACAAAGCTGATGTCAGTGTTGTTGAATGCACTCGAGGACTAAGGTGGGTCTTTTTATGGATTTAGTCTTTTAAGACTGAAGAAGGGACTCATATATTTTCCACCTAAGCAGCCATTGAGTTGCCAACTGTTCTTTTGCTTCCCACTCAGATGACTAGAATGCTGCATAAAAAATAGATAATTCACAGGGTTTTGTCTGACTTTAGCACAGTAATTTTCCATTCCAAAATGTCAAAGGGATGGTTTAGCATCAGCAGGAACAACCTTGTCAAAATGGGTACAAATCAGAACCCTGGAAAAGCCTGATTCAGAGAAAACTCAAGGTCCCTCATTTCCTGATGCTGTGAGCTGAAGAAACTTTCTTTTTCCCCTTTTTGAAGCTGTTTGACCACTTTAGTGCTAACCATGTTACAAACTGCCCAGGAACAGTGCCTGTATCCTGGTCTCCTAAGAAAATACAAAACATTTTACAAGAAGGGGGTGGGGAAGTTGTAGCAGTGTGTAGAAGAGGGATAACAGGTTGGGATAAGAGATACAAGGTTCTAAAGATAAAGGAGAAGGTTATCCATGGTCACATAGGAAGTGACAAAGAAGGGAAGAAGTAGAGGATTGGCATAACTGTGCTGTGTGAGGCAAAGTCTGGCTGGAGGCGATTTGAAGTCAGACTCAGAGGCTGTAAGGGAAATATGGGATAGAAAATGAGAGGAGAGATGGAAATGGGAGTAGGAGACAAGTGGGAGTGAGGATGGGAGGCCCACCATGCCTCACTGGGGTAGATGTAGCATGAGGAACATGTAAAAAAAATCCATCACAAGGGGTGAAACAAGGGGTGAAAGAGGGCATTGGGGAGAGCAGGAGGCAGCGGCAGAGGTAAGGACACATATGGAAACCTGGATGTCAACAAAGGGGTGAGCAGGGCCCATGAGTGGTGGACACATGAGGTAGGAATTTGCAAAAGTTGCTTCAGATAGAGCAGAAAAGGGCTTACAGGAGTCCCAGGAGACAGTATGGTGAGCTTGCCCAACAGCGTTACCCAGCCTTAGTGTCACACGCCAAACAACAGCAGTTCTGATGGGAGAGTTAGAGCAGCCCTAGAGCTGTACAAGGTCCTCGAGGTTCACAATGACTGAGCAGCACAGCCAATGTCCGTAGTTGGTCTGGCATCCAGGCTCAGTGACATCTGCTTACACCAGCTGAACCCATGCTCCCCACATGGAGAAAACGTTGCAGCTGGAAGGAGATGGCTGAATGGAGGCCCAGGGTAATAAGGGTACATGAGGATAACCAGGGTTCACTGAAGGAGAGCAGATCTCGGAGCTAGGGCACCATTATACAGCAGGAGGAACAGCCAGGGGAACCAGCGAGGTGGAGGAGGTTGAATTTTTCTTCAAAGGTGCTGGCTGCAAGGCATGGGAGAAGAGCCAGCGGAAGAGCAGGAAAATAAAGGAGCAAGTCCAAGAACTTGGCACGAAGGGAGGGAGGGGAAGCTTGAGGGGAGATTTTTCTGCTGTTATGGATCCTCTGATAATAAATCAGATTCCTTTTTTTTTAAAAGGGGAGAGAATTATTGAGGAAAAGATTAACAGTGTACGTTGGAGAAGAAAGAAATCTCTAACGGTGGGTGAGCTCCACAGCTTGCTCAGATAAATAAGCTGTGTAGCAGCACTCCTCCCTGATGTCCAGCTGCTGCAGGCAAGCATGGAACATTTCCTCCCATAACTTCTCCTTTCTGTGGTCAGCAGTGGCTCAGATGATAGCACATGCTTCTTCCAAAACCTACAGAAGGACCTCAGAGAATTACTCACAACCCTCGAACACCCTCCTGCCTCTTCGTTTCACTTTGAGCACAGGAAGGACAAAGGAGGGTTTATCCCTTAAGGCTTTCCAGGCTTTCCAACGGTATTTCTTAGTATAATATTTTTGCATTTTCGAGAGTTTCAAGGTGTTTTTTTGTTTGCTTGTTTGGTTTTTTGTTTGTTTGTTTGTTTTGTAAAGCAACTTGTTTTAAATTTTGAATTGGAAAAATTGTAGAAGCAAAAAGTGGAGATGGGAAAGCTGAGCAACTGCAATCAGCAGGGAAGCTTCCTCTCCCATAATATTTTCTCTACAAAAGAGAAAACAGCCACAAAAATGTAAGAAAATATTATCTCTTAACCTTCCTAATGACCAGAACATTCTTCAATGATGAGTAATGTTTCTGAGAAAACCTGAATTAGGAAATGATGAAACTTTGATGCAATTTATGGAATTGGTGGAAAACTATGAAACAGGACTAGTCACGGTCAGGCAACGGATTTCTTCATTGAAAAAAATAATAGTTCAGTAATGGACTCATTGAAATTTCTGCATATCCTGTTGGCAGAGCAAAACAGATTTTGCCGCTGATAGAGGAGAAGGAAGAAAAAAGGAAAATGTCACACGGACCTTAATTATGTTATAAAGCAATAAATAAAAGTTCATGCTCAATAAACAGTAAAATATAAACTGAAGCTAAACCATAGTGACTAATCTAAGCTGGTCCTGCAGATTCCCTCTCCAGTAGACAGAGAGAGAGGCACACTGAGAGGACAGTTTGTACCTCCTCTCTTCTTTGCTTCTTTGAACATGGGAAGAGTTTCTCTCCGCTGACCCAGGAGACCAAGTGTTCATCCTCTTACAGCCTCAGGGACAATCATGCACCTGAACTCTGCTGCTTTTGCTCTGTCATTCCACTTAATTCAGTAGTACCACACTGATTATTCAGATGGCTATTTTCTGAAGGCTCTTCATTTCATGTGGTCTTATTTTTGTGAGATTTCTAATGGATTCTGGAAAAGCAAACTCTCCTCCCGGTGCCTTTAACTGACTAAACACACTGTTGCAGCAGTCGGAGCCGAATGGCTGCACTCTATAGCCCACCAAGCCTATTGTTAGGAAAGTGGAAGAAACAACTTCACTGATAAGAAAAAAGCCTCTAATCTAGTGCACAAAGAAGAAGGGTTATTTTTTTTTTCCAGTTGCATCTTGAACTCGCATGTCTCAGTGGAAAGTCAGTGCACAGAAAGAGCAAGGGAACTGTGGTTGCTACTGTGATGGGATGTTTAGCACAAGGGACTCAGTGTCAGGTATTTTTCCCAGCTCTTTGACACTCTTGTGCAACTTCAGAGTGATTACTCTGTCTTTAGAGCAGGACAGTGGTTTTTAGGCTGTGTTCACAGGCTAAGTTAAGGATAACTCTGAAGAAGTCTTTTCTGAGACATAAAAGTACCTAGAAGTCAGTGTCTCCCTGGGAAAGGTTTGGGAGGTTTCTGAAACAAGAGGGTTGGAAAATCTTAAAGAGTGTTGTGCAGTTTTCCTCTCCTCACTGAGATTTCTTTCCTGAAACCTTGGTTTGGTTTGTAACGAAGGATTTTCCGCAGAGTATTCTGTTGTGCTTCACTGTGGCTAATCAGCAGGGATATCTCTGACATCCAGAGCTGCTGTGACTGCAATTATAAGTAGAAGCAGGACTTGGGATTTTGGTGCTGTTACCTTCTGGGAATATATCAGCTGGGAAAAGGCAATGCAGTGCCTGTTACCATGAAGTGTGAATAAGGAATAAGGTGGAAAGGACAAAAGTTTTCATTTAATTTTGTATCCGTGTGTTCTAAGTAACTGTGTTATCTCCAGGGGACTGTTCTCATGCTGTTGTTCTGATGTTGACTTTGACATGTTGATTAGCTCTAAGGATGTTTTCATTTGTTAAGTCTTTTCACAGAAGAAGCTTAATTGATTTAAAATATCCAGCTGTAAATAAATTTTGTTCTGCTTCATTTCTAGGATTTGTAGATCTTAAAAAATAAATAACTAGTATTCCTCTCCTTTCCTATGTTGTTCTCTGATTCTGTTCTTCAGGTGAAGAATACAACTAGCATTTGATCTTGCAGTTTTATGGAAAGACCACTCAAAGCAGACATATTCTTAAAAGTAGGGTTCTGCATTTACTCATTATAGAACAACAGTCAGGGGTGAGTAATACATGATATTAATCAGGTGTCTGCAATGGCATTTTCCAGGTATCGGTAATACCCAGGTGAAACCATTCCTTCGGGGCAGTTTTAACAGTAGAGAATATGTGAGAATACATGGCCCCTCAAGCCAAACCATCAGGCAGGAAAAATATCTGGCTCTTCAGGGAGGAGTGTAGAAAAGGAAGAGGACTATGAAAAGATAAAGTAAGAGAAGATACTTTATTTCTTTAAGGTGTATTGTCTTGACCTGGGAAAGTGATGTCTTTGTATAAAGACAATAGTAATACGAGATTTCCTGCTTGTGAGCTTTTATTCTTATCTTTGGGGACCACTTTAGGAAGTCAGAGATTCATGGTAGCTGTAGGACTTCTATTTCTGTCTCTCTGGCTTGGGGAACTGTGCCTCTTCACTCAGTTTTCACAGTGGCCTTACAAGGCCTGATCTTTGAGATAAGAAGTCAAGTTTCTTAAGCAATCTAAAAGTGTGCCTCTCTTGTGTTTCCTCTCTGCAGTTGTTCAACTCTGTTTCTCAGTCCTTCAGTAAAGACAGCCAACAACTCCTGCTACCTGCTTCTGTTTTAGCTTTTCAGCCAGTGATTAGACACATCTCACTCTCTTCTCCCAGAAGAACAGGATAGCAGTGGTGCTTTCTAAAACAAGGTATCTTGGTTGATCAAGGAGAGGTTCTCACCACCTTCCTGCAGTCACCACCCAGAGTTACAGAAACACTGAGATGGGCTGTTTGTCCTAGGAAACAGAAACACTATCACATCTTCTCCAGGGACCACCCATTCCCATTTCCTGAACTGAAGAAGACCTTTTAGCACAGCAGACCTTCACCTTGGGCTGACAGCCACTGATTTGTGCTACAAACAAATTGAAAGCATTATTTTTTTCTGTGTGCAATATGTCACTAAATAATATATGTGAAGAATACAAACCAGCTTGTGGATTTCTGCTTCCTCTCAAGTGTCTCCTTAACACCTTCACAGCCCCAGGACTACTGTGGCACATTGCAGTGTGGGCTTTTATTATGCAGACCTTTCATCCACTGGAAACGACTAAACCTACTGCCTCACAGCAAACAGCAGATTGCCTTTTTTTTCAGGACCGTGAGTTGCATCCAAAGTAAGAAGTGATAGTGGGGAAAAAACCTTTCTATCCACCCCTAGTGTTTTTGCTGGTCAGCTCATGGGTCTGGTGTCGAACAAAACACAGCGTGCTGCTACTTGTTAATAAAGCAGCAACAGTTTATGGCTGTGGGAGTGCCTGAAAATGCTTCCTGTCTCCCATGGCAACCTCGAGCTTGCATGGAACAAATTGCGAGCAAATCCTGCTGTACTTATTCATGCTCTTTGTGATTTGCTACTCGAGCCTACTGCAAAACCAACAGCAGAGAAATGACAACAGTGGAGCGTGCTGGCTCTGACAGATGCGCATTGTTATCTCCCCAGTTGTTATTCTGTGGCTGCTTCTTCCTAACAGTTGACTTTGTGTGTTGATATCGTGTATAAATCTCTAGTTCCATTCAAGGGTGGAAGTGGTAGAGCAAGCGCGAACTGGAAAAGAACTGGTGACTCATAAGCCTAAACATTCTTCATATTTAGCAGGAATAAATATTGGTGCTAGAGAGATTTACTTTTAATAATGGTTAAAAACTGCAGTATGTTGGTGGGGCGCTCGGTTCCTTGTGCACCCATGACTCCTATTGACTTTGGAGGTAGTTGCAGGGGTGCAGCAGAGGCTGGATTTGGCATTTCTGAATGATATTGTGTCCTCCCAGGGATTTCTGGGTAAGCGAAAAAGGAGGAAGGGAGCTGCCTTTGGAATTTGCATTTCATTCTTCAGACGCAACTAATAAAGGGAAATATTTTGATAAGGTCGTACACTTTCCTTTCAGTGAAATTAACATGGCCAGAGTGACTCAATTTTCTGCTGATTTCAATCTGCAATTTTTTTTTTTTACCACACAAAAAGCAAAAAGGGTAGATGACTGGACCTCAGTCGGTGGCATGCTGGGCCAAATTCCACACGTACATGCATGCATCCTGACCAAGAACCATGAACTTTATCAGTGGGGGGCATTAATACTCATCCTTGCTCATGAAGAACAAGCCTAGGGCTGGCAAAGGACGGCCAAAGGCAAGTGCAGCTCCCCAGTTCTTCTGGGATCTCGCTTCCGTGCTCATGCCTGTCCCTGTTGTGATGCAATCTGGCAGCTCTCACATGTCCTTGCAACAAGGATGTACTAGCTTTTTGCAAGAAAGGAAGGAAAACATCAAATAATGAACTCAGTCCTTGACTTGCAGGAAGAAGGGAAATATCATTTTCAAATGCCTGACTTGTTTTATAAATTGCAAAGGCATTTGTGCTTTTCAAAAGGAAATCCCTCAAATCCACTGGTGTTCAAACCATGGGGTCCAGTTGTTACACATCAGAGACCTGCAAAACTCCCCAGAAGATACATATGTTATGCTTAAAAATCATGATATGCATTCAATTTGGAGACTCATCAGGAGAAAACTCATTAAGAATGACTAGAGTATTTCCAAAAACCTCAAAGTAGGAGACATAGTTTGGTCCCGGATTAACTGTTGGATATGAGCATGTGATGTACAGAAATCATATAAACTCCATTACCTTGAAAGACATGTCAGAGCCAAAGGACTACTTGCAGGAAGGTTCACCATAGGAGCAGGAGGTAGTCCCAGTCCCATTTTCCCATCACTAATAAACATACTTTGTCTCATTCTTACACTTTTCACCAACAGTTGAGCTGCTTCAAGCATTGATCGGAAGCCTGAGAGTGTCTGAATGTAATGTTGTTATTATTATTAATAATAATAATATATACTAATTGCCATTTAACTTGACTCTTATTATTAGTCACTAACAGAACACTACCGCTCTTCCCTAAATCCTGCATAAACAATCCAGTGTAGCCTCAAAGCATAAACATCCACTGACAGATGAAGCAGATTTCATTAGCCATTTCCTATATGATAAATATCCTGGTGTTATTAATGTCCTGCTAAGTAAACATTAACAGTGTTAAAATGAGTACTAAAAAAAAAATCATTAAACAGTACTATATTAACATGAGTGGCAGTGCAATTCATCTGTCATAGGCAAATACTTTCTGTGGCTAAAATCATTCTGAGATGAAAATAAGTGTACATAATATGTTCCATTTTTTCCTCAATCTAATATCAGTTCTCACATTATTGTGTCCTCCCTGAGTATTTTTGATCGTCAGAATAGTAAGTGAAGACATTAATTTCCTTTTTCATTAGTTTTTCCACTAAATGCAATCAATGCAACAGACTCTAAGTAGTGTCTGCCTTGAGTATTACACAGTTTATATAAGACAGAGAAACAGTATTGGGAAATACCAAAAGTGAATGAATTAATTTGTTGTTGTTGTTGTTTTATTAGTGGTTTGTACTTTATACACTACTGTTCACGGAATTCTACCATATTAAACCCCTCTAAACCCCTGAAGTCAGACTAGCTTCACTAGCATATGTCTCCTGGCTGGAAAGGTTTTCCTAGAATTTCCCTTTCTATTTTTGCCATCATTTACATGAAATCACCTGTGTTTATCTGTGAGGGGGGTGAGTTGTGACAGGACTGTGAGTCCAGATGGTGATGTGGCTGGAGTGCTATCAGTAAGGCAGAACAGCTTGTGCTGCTGGGCTGAGAACCCTGCGGCTCCTCTGGGCAGGTTGTTCAACCTCCTCCCTTTCCCCAGCCCCCACAGGGGCTCGTAGCCACATCCCATGGATTTTGTGACGACAAACTGACTGGCAATTTCTCAAATGCTATGAAGATACATAACAACAAAGAATTGTACATACTGCCAAGTCCGTAGAGCAATCCTCAAATCTTCCTTCAGTTTACTCCGGCAAATCTGTCTCATATTCAGCAGGCTCCACCTGATATATATGTTGTTTAGCTTTGCTATTTTTAAATATGTAGTCATATTCAGAGCTTTTTGATCAGTTCAGAGTCCCTTAGCTGTGGATATTGGATCCTACAGAGGAATGAGCAGCTCTGGCAATAGACAGAGAGTTTTTCAGGGCTCTCCAGCACCAACTTACAGAGAAATGCTGCTGAAAGGACCAAAATTACTTCTCAGTAATACAATCCCATTGAGCAACACCAAGATGATTTATCTGAAAAGGGAACCTCACCTAGAAATTGCAGTTTGCAGAATAATCTCCTTCGGTTTCTATAGATGTTTTTGCCCAATCTGTGAAACAACAGTCCCACATCCAGCTCACATTTCTAGTAAAAGCTCAGTGTCACTCTGTGTAAGGAACAGAAACGTTGTCCCTGACATTGACAGGAGATAACTGAGATCTCTAAGAACATCATAAGTCTTTTGCAATAGATTAATTATGATGGCATTAGCCACACTTGTTACCAACTCTGCTCCTGTTGTACTTTCACCTTCCTACTAAACACCAAACCTTTGTTTGTTCTATGACTAAACCATCATGAAATTGCCGTTCAGGGGATAACATTTGCCAGAACTGACCGGATGTTTGCCTTCTGTTAAACATGAATAAATATTGATAGGCCTAATCCTAAAAATCACATCTGCAATAAAAAATAAACAGTATGACCCTGTTGTTAATGAGTTATTGAAGATCAAGTACATTTCTACTGTTCAGATATAGCCATCTTCCCTGTGTACCTTTTTTTCCCACAATTGCTAGAATCTTTATTGTCAGTTTGTTTCCTATGAAACACACTAAGAAGCAATGTTACGTCCCGCAAAGAAAATGCATTTAAATTATAATAATTTGCATTTAAATCTAGCAACAGCTCTGCCTTTCCTTGTACTGGCCTTGCTGTGCCATTCACACTTGTTAATTTAATAGCTAGAATCCTCCGTCAAGACAAATTACAAGGAAGATATTGCTTCCAAGGACCAGCAAGAAGCCTCAAATTGCACCTGCTTCAGTTGTGAGGGGCATTCCCTGCATTAACTGGGTTGGGCTGGTGTAGCTGCAGTGGAAGACTAGCTGGCTGCAAAAATATGAGTCGTGTTATGAGCTTCCCCTCAGGAGTACGGAAATGTGACACGGCAAATCATGACATGTATGCAGCAAATGCAGACTTAGGAACATGCTGTCTTTCTTGTAGAGGCCATAAGAAGCACTGAATTGCAATGCTTTGCCTCCGTGTCCCTCTGTGAAGTTTCCTGACCCACCCAAGAGCATGCTCCAGGGCTGTGCTCCTCTGGAAAGCTGAAGCAGGGCCAGATGTCTACAATGGAGGGTCTGCAGGAAGCTCTTGTACGTCAGGCTAGGAGTTTGCTGCAGGGACATTGCAAAACCAGGCAGCAAACTTCAGGCTCTGTCTGCTGTGTAGCCCTGAATCCCTGGCCAAGGCTGGGACTTGCTGCTTCTTGTAAAGACAACATCAGGTTAACGGGAGTAATTGGGTAATATCTCTTTGACGGACAATGAGTTGTTACCAACAAACTTATTTGGAGAGGAAAACTACATTTTGGCACAGTAACCTTAAAGGATTGCCAAGATCTGAGGGGAAGTCTGCTCCTTGGCATCCTGTAAAAACCCGGGTTGTGTGGTACAAATTACAAGGTGGCGTAAGTAAGCAAGGAACTTTTAACAAGGATTGGCCATTACAAGAAATGACACAGATCAGGACCCTCCCTTTTGATGCATTCTCCATTAGTTCCAATTGGTCCAGTGATACCCAGCTCCATCTAGGACTGAGTTTGTTCAGTTATTTTAACAAATTCAAATTCATGATTTTTCCCTGGTTGTGAGAAATGTTAGGGTTTGCAGCCCCACACTAACTCTCTTGTATCAACACTGAAGTATATTACTTAAGTAAGATACTACTTAACTAAATCTGCATGTAATTACATGCAAAACCTCTTTAGTATAAATTGCTTAAGCTGAATGTGATATATGCCATTTCAGAATCTGGCCATAACGGATTCTCGTTTTGATACTACTTAAGAAAAGTACTAATAAATTTGCCTATGGTGGGAAAGGATTCTTTTTCTCTTTGTTGTAAGTTTCTGTTTTCTATGAAAATGTACTGAAAATACTTAGTAGTACATGCTGTTTGAACAATGCAAATGAACACATTCACCTTTTGAAACTAACAGAACGTTTCTATTCTCAAACGGAAAAAAAAAAAAAAAAGAAGAAATAATGAGAATATCAGGTTGTTCAAAAAAACATGAGGTTTGACACCTACAGAGTTCTGTGGTTGATCTAAAAAAGAGAATAAAAATGTTCTTGCTTCACCCTTTTCCGGTCCTTATTTGTGTGCACAGGCCCCAGCTGACTGAGGCTGAGATAACGTGTTATCACATGTGTGTCGCTTCCATTACGTTCCTGGTACATGTAGAATATCAGAATGTACAGAAACTAACTGGGCTGAATTCCAGGTAATTACTCTATTTTTCCCGTCACTGCATCTGTTTCAGAGTAACTCCTTTTTACCTGTGGGAGGGGCTTTGCTGAATCTGGGCCAAAACCAACCTGCTCTTCCTTCAGAGTGTACATACATCTTCACTTTTGCATTGTTCCCATAACCACATGTTTGGGAATTCATCCCAATTGCTTTCTTTGTTGTAGATAAGGCACACATCAATTTATCTATTCTACTGGCTTTGGATGAGTCATAAATTTTGGCAGAAGAAAACCTATCTTTTCTATTTACATGGTCCAGCAATAATCTACTAACTAAAATTTATTTAAGTCTACCTTCTACGAGGTTGCAAGGAAAGACTGAGTAGAAGAACCAGAAGCCAACAGAGAAGATGCCTTCAAATCACCTTTGTGTGCTGCACCAGAGGGTGAGCCCTGTTCCAACACAACTTGATGTGAGCTGGCTTGAATTTATTCTAACTGTATGGAACCAACAATAGAGAGATCACCTCAGCTTTCCTCAAATCCTGGGGGTTCCATACAAAAAGAAATGGTTCATTAATTCTCCATTATTAGCTCATGAAAGAGAGACCTGACATATGAATTGGGGTAAAGAGGTAAAGCAGTCCTGATGCGAATCTAGGAATGCTCCCTCTTGACAAGATGAGATGCTTAGAGAGAGGGTGTCAGGTGATGAAGATCATGGGTTGTACCTGAAACAGTTTGAGTTTGGGGGTAGCACAGCAGAGTCCTGAAGCTAAAAGGCTGAAACTGTGGGACTGCTAAGACACTTTTCTGTGAGGAAGTCTGGCAAAAATATTTGGCTCGCACTTTCGTATCAGTAACACCAGGACCACTTCCTCCTTCCCTGCCACAACTAAACCCTGAGAAGACGAGTGTGGGACCTACTTGTTGTTGTAGTGTGCTTCTCACTTGGGCTTGTATTTACTATCCACATCACTCATAGGCACACTGCAAAGGTCCCGCCTCAGAACCCACCTCCACTAACATACAGCTTAAACGGAAGGGGTTTGTTTCATGTAAGACACTGAGAGCTGACCTTGCAGCATCACCTGCAATCACTGTGAGACTAGTAAATAAGGAAGATACTGTTCTTTTTTTTTGACATCCAGTGGGTGCATCCTATTCTCCTGCACCACCAACAGTTGTCTGTAGCTGCAGAGCTGACCTTCGTTCAGTCCTTGGTCCTCTAAAATCTGATGCATGCCTGGACCTCCATTACACAGTCATACTACAGAAACACTGAATACTAGGGCCCTTTTGTGATAAGTGCATGAACAAATGGCATACACAATGGCTGGAAATTTAACAAGTCAAAATGCCAGATTCTGCACCTGGGATGGAGTAATGCTGGGCACAATTGTACATTAGGAGAGGAGTGGCTGGAGAGCAGCCCTGCAGAGAGGGATCTGTGAGTGCTGGTCTGTAGCAGCTCAGTACAATTCAGCAGTGTGTGCCTGGGCAGCCAAGAGGGCAAACCCCATCCTGGGGGCATCAAACCCAGCAGAGAAAGCTGGTCAAAGGAGGTGACTGTTCCACTCTGTTCAGCATTGGTGTGGCCTCACCTTGAGTACTGTGAGCAGTTCCGGGCCCCACAATTTAAGAAGGATGTTAAGGTACTTGAATGAGGAGTGAGAATATGTGAGAGGGAGAGAAGCCAGAGAGTGGTAGTCAATGGTGCCGAGTCTAGTTGGAGGCCAGTATCTAGTGGAGTGCCTCAGGGGTCAGTGCTGGGGCCAATATTATTCAATATATTCATTAACGATTTGGACGAGGGAATTGAGTGTACTATCAGCAAGTTTGCTGATGACACCAAGCTGGGAGGAGTGGCTGACACGCCGGAGGGCTGTGCTGCCATCCAGCGGGACCTGGACAGGCTGGAGAGTTGGGCGGGGAATAACCTAATGAAATTTAACAAGGGCAAGTGTAGAGTCCTGCATCTGGGCAGGAACAACGCCAGGTTCCAGTATAGGTTGGGAGATTACATATTAGAGAGCAGTGTAGGGGAAAGGGACCTGGGGGTCCTGGTAGACAACAGGATGACCATGAGCCAGCACTGTGCCCTTGTGGCCAGGAAGGCCAATGGCATCCTGGGGTGTATTAGAAGGGGGGTGGTTAGTAGATCGAGAGAGGTCCTCCTTCCCCTCTACTCCGCCCTGGTGAGACCACATCTGGAATATTGTGTCCAGTTCTGGGCCCCTCAGTTCAAGAAGGACAGGGAACTGCTGGAGAGGGTCCGGCGTAGGGCAACCAAGATGATTAAGGGAGTGGAGCATCTCCCTTATGAAGAAAGGCTGAGGGAGCTGGGTCTCTTTAGTTTGGAGAAGAGGAGACTAAGGGGGGACCTTATTAATGTTTATAAATATATAAAGGGTGAGTGCCATGGGGATGGAGCCAGGCTCTTCTCGGTGGCAAACAATGATAGGACAAGGGGTAATGGGATCAAGCTGGAACACAAGAGGTTCCACTTAAATTTGAGAAGAAACTTCTTCTCAGTAAGGGTGACAGAGCACTGGAACAGGCTGCCCAGGGAAGTGGTGGAGTCTCCTTCTCTGGAGACATTCAAAACCTGCCTGGACATGTTCCTGTGCGACCTCACCTAGGTGTTCCTGCTCCAGCAGGGGGATTGGACTAGATGATCTTTTGAGGTCCCTTCCAATCCCAAACATACTGTGATACTGTGATACTGTGAGAGGAACATCCCAGCAGACACCAAGGGCAGTGAAGAAGGATGGGGAGCAGGTACTCCAGGTGCTGGAGCAGAGATTCCCCTGCAGCCCGTGGTGCAGATCATGGTGAGGCCAGCTGTCCCCCTGCAGCCCATGGAAGTCTATAGTGGAGCAGGTGTGAAGGAGGCTGTGACCCCATGGACAGCCCATGCTGGAGCAGGTCTGCTGGCAGGACTTGTGACCCATGGATAGGGGAGCCCACCCACAGTGGAGCAGTCTTCTGGCAGGACTTGTGAAGCTGTGGGGGACCCACGCTGGAGCAGTCTGTTCCTGAAGAACTGCACCATGTGGAAAGGACACATGATAAGGACCCATGCTGGAGCAGTTCTTGAGAGTTGAAGACTCTGGCAAGGACTCACCTTAGAGAAGTTTGTGGAGGACTTTCTTGTGGGAGGGACCCGACACTGGAGCAGAGGAAGAATGTGAGGAGGAAGGAGTAGCAGAGGCGTGATGAACTGATCACAAGCCCTGTTCTCTGTCCCCCTGTGCCACCTGGGGGGAGGAGGTAGAGAAATCAGGAGTGAAACTGAGTCTAGGAAGAAGGAAGGGAAGGAGTGGGAGGAAAGTGTTTTAAAATTTGGTTTTATTTCTCATTACTCTACTCTGATTTGATTGATAATAAATTAATTTTCCCAAAGTCAAGCCTGTTTTGCCCATGATGGTAACTGGTGAATGATCTCTCCATGTCCTTATTGCAACTCACGTGCCTTTCATTGTATTTTCTCTCCCTCCATCCAGATGTGAAAGAGGAGTGACAGAGTGGCTTCGGGGGGCACCCAGGCAGGGTCAACCCACCACACCCTGGTATCCAGTGGTAGAGGGTGTGGGAATGGTTCAAAGCTGCACCAGGGGAGGTTCAGGCTGGACATTAGGAAACATTTATTTACCAAGAGGGTGGTCAAACACTGAAACTTCCTAGAGAAGCAGTTGATGCCCCAAGGCTGTCAGTGTTTCAGAGGCATTTGGTCAATGCCCTTAACAACATGCTTTAACTTTTGGTCAGCCCTGCAATGGTCAGGCAGTTGCACAATTGTTGTACATCCATTCCAACTGAACTGTTCTATTCTGACAAAAGCACACAACCCCCACTTCAAAAAATCTTAGACGTGAAATAGCCTAAAACTTCAAGAAAAGGAGTATCCGCATCACAATTGGGAAGAGATAAAGGTATTTACTCAATGCTCTCAAGGAAATCTATGTCAAGGCCTAGAAAAGAACTTGCATTATTCCAATCATTGCTCGAAATTTCTTCATGAGTAACTGCTCCTTGTTAGCATTCAAGAATAATTACATGTCAATCATTGTAGTTTAAATCACTGAAGACAGTGAAATTTTTTTTTTTTTTTTGAAAAAGATGCTTGGAACCGAATCAGGATTGCATTTTTATTTTTTAAACAAAGACCAGACTCTGATGCATTAATTTGAACTGCTGCCTGCCATTGAATTTTCACCCAAATTCCACTGATTTCTCTTAGAAATTAAAACAAAACAAAAATACCCAAACAACAAGCATCTCAGTAACTGAGCTGTTACCCCTGAAACCATTAGGGGTTACATATGACACACAACATCTCTAGTTATCCCCACATCATCCTCTGCCTGAAAAGTATCTGTGATGCAATCTTTGACACTTCCTTTTTTTTTTTTTTTTTTTAATCATCTTTGTATTTGCAACCTCTGCTTTGAGAAGAATGTGAAAATTTGCTCAGCTTGCAAGAAGAAATTGCATGAGTTGATAAAAGCTAAAAATAACTCAGCAGAGGGCTGTCCAAGAAGTTAGGTTTAGGATGAGTCATGGAAAACCTGGGACTATTGTCAGCATACAAGTTAAATGGCTTTCTACTTCATTTGGGTATGCTTGTGAAGAGCATGAAACAGTCTCATGAGAAGCACTCACGGAGTGAATCAATATTGTTGTACATCTTTCAAGCAATTTGGGGACACATACTTCCTTTTGGGAATTAACTGTGCTGTACCTTGCAGAAATTGAAAGGGAAATAAAACTGGACAAAATATATCAAGCACTTTTGAACTTATTCCATCTCAGAGTAAGGCACTTTGGGAATAAGTGTGAAGCACTAGATACTCTAATTTTCTATTAAGTCTTTTTATCTTGATTCATATGCCTTTTCTATATCACAGTATCACAGTATCACAGTATGTTTGGGATTGGAAGGGACCTCAAAAGATCATCCAGTCCAATCCCCCTGCTGGAGCAGGAACGCCGAGGTGAGGTCACACAGGAACATGTCCAGGCGGGTTTTGAATGTCTCCAGTGAAGGACTCCACAACCTCCCTGGGCAGCCTGTTCCAGTGTTCTGTCACCCTTAATGAGAAGAAGTTTTTTCTAAAATTTAAGTGGAACCTCTTGTGTTCCAGCTTGATCCCATTACCCCTTGTCCTATCATTGTTTGTCTGGCTCCATCCTCGTGGCACTCACCCTTTATATATTTATAAACATTAATAAGGTCACCCCTCAGTCTCCTCTTCTCCAAGCTAAAGAGACCCAGCTCCCTCAGCCTTTCCTCACACAGGAGACGCTCCACTCCCTTAATCATCTTTGTTGCCCTACGCCGGACCCTCTCCAGCAGTTCCCTGTCTTTCTTGAACTGAGGGGCCCAGAACTGGACACAATATTCCAGATGTGGTCTCACCAGGGCGGAGTAGAGGGGAAGGAGGACCTCTCTCGATCTACTAACCACCCCCCTTGTAATACACCCCAGGATGCCATTGGCCTTCCTGGCCACCAGGGCCCAGTGCTGGCTCATGGTCATCCTGTTGTCCACCAGGACCCCCAGGTCCCTTTCCCCTACACTGCTCTCTAATATGTAATTTCCCAACCTATACTGGAACCTGGAACCCTATAAATAAAAGACGTCAAGAAAATAGAAGATAGATAAAATATAGATAGTTCAAGATAGATCTACAGTAAGGTAGATCTATCTGATCTATCTACAGTAAGGTAGAACTATCTGGAAAACAGTTTTCAGAAAACAGTTATTTGTGATTCATTTCTAAAGTGAAGACTGTACTAAGTGTGGGCTCTTCTCAATCTTGTACTGTTGACATGCATATCTTCTGCAATAAAATCTACATAATAAATGTCCAATCATGGTAGCTAGAAGAGGCTACAGATGTGATGGAGAACAAGAATAAAGTTCAAAGGGATCTTGCCAGAGTAAAGAGAGTGATATTTAAAATGGAGAAGTGCACTTTGGAGACATCTTTCAGGAAGAGTCTACTGCATACATACAGAAATATGTATATACATTGAGGGGAATAACTAATCATGCAGCAATTCTGAAAAAAAAAACCAAACTTGGAGCTAGACTGCATCCTCAACTGCACATAAAATAACAGTGTCCTGTTGTTAGGTGAAAAAAAGGAGAGATGATGTTCATATTTCACATTAGAGTCTATGATAACTATTCTATTTGCTGAACCCTCAGATAACTGTGGAAGTGCTGTGTCCATCTTGACAGCACACTCAGAAAGTGTTGAACTAATTGACAAGCTTCCAGAGAAAAGCTTCAAAATATTTCATTGTCCACAGCCAAAGACCTAGAAAACATGAACTTGCAAGAGAAGTTCGAGAAAACTGGGGCTTTAACCCTAAAGAAGAGAAAACTGGGGCTTTAACCCTAAAGAAGAGAAAACTGAGGTAAAAAGTAGCTGTCTTAAGTTATGTAGAGACTGCTACAAGCAGGCAAGAAATTTATTTTCCATATCTGTGGAAGACAAGACAAGAAGTGATGGGCATGAATTCAGCAACAGAAAATTAATCTGAATATTAGTCACACTGGATGTTGGGACAGTCTCATGGTCAGAAGAGCGAAGGCTTGGAATGGATGAGTATGAGAGGCTATGGCGACTTCATCTCCGAACATATTTAAACAACCAGGTGAGGGAAGACTTTGCCTAGGCTAACACAAGCTTTAGAAAAAGGGTGTGGAGAGGACACTTTGCCATGTAACTTCCTTTCTGGGACTTGATTTTTGATGTTAAAGTAGTAAATCATGGGATAACAAGCATATCAGTTGGAATTGACCATTCTTACTCTAAAGAGCTTATCTATTGAAAAAAGACAATGAGGAGCCAACGTGTGTTAAATCAGGCAAGGATGTGCAACTCTTTGTTGATTTAGGGCAAATTACAGTCAAGAGAGATCAACACTGGTTTTTCTTGGGGAACTCTGAGGTAGAAAACAGTTTTAAGAGGAAGTTGAAAGGGAAGAAATGAGAGGTCTGAAGAACCAATTTAAAATGATTATTCCACAAATTCTACCAAGATAGCAATACCAGGAAAGTCCCCATCTCTGAGCCTTCAAAGTCAGCCTTTCACTAA
Organism: Streptopelia decaocto; assembly: GCF_964273445.1. NCBI lineage: Eukaryota > Metazoa > Chordata > Aves > Columbiformes > Columbidae > Streptopelia > Streptopelia decaocto. The sequence goes on from NC_138655.1 coordinate 11,600,056, forward strand.
ATGCATGTATGTAAACAGAGTGCTGACCGTAGCACACTGTAATCTAGGATGAGAATCTATCACAGACATGCTGAAACTGCGGTTTCCTAAAGAGCTGAGCTGAATTGCTGGTTTCTCACAACCAAAAGGGAGAGATTTTTGTGGCCATCCATCTCTGGCCTCCAGCCTCACAGTCCCACCCCAGCCCAGTGCTGGTCCTGAGGTTCAGTGCCATCTCTGTGGGCTGACCCAGCAGAAAGCTGCTGCAGTTTCTTGCTGTGATTTTTTGAGCAGATTACTGAGTTAATGAGGTCATGGAGGGGGTGGTTCTGGTGAGTTCCAGCCTCCAAGAAAGCAGTAAGAACATGTAGTTGAACTGGGAGCATGAGGCAGCTGCTGCAGCATCTCTCGGTCAAATCAATGAGTGGCTAGGCTGGATCAGCATGTCTTCTATAAACAATGGCTTTGGGAAAGAGAAGATTGGGAGTTGGGAGTTAACTGGACAGGAAGATGGAAATATGCTCTTGATTTGAGGTTCTTTGTTGCACTCTCTTAACTGCATGGTCATGGCTTGGCAGAGGTTCAGACTTCAGGACGCATTGTGCAAGCCTCTGAGAGGAGGGGTTTCCTTTGATGACCTGGCCATTGTGACTTTACAAGAAATTGTAATAGTACTTCCTCTCACCCATTACATACCACAGTTTTCTGAATGAATTTTCTCTTATTTTGTTTTTAACAGTTTAACCCTTAACCTTTGTGACTCATGTTTTCTATTCTGGTGCAGCATGCAATCCAAGGTGAAAACAGGGACAGCCTACAGGAACAAGACTCTGCTGCCTGTGGCCTGACGAGGAAACCGAGCATTGCGTGGAGCACTGTTTGTGCTGAAGAGTGGTTTGAAGGTCTGGTAGTGTGGTATTAGCCTCTCTTGCTAGTCAAATGAAGAAAGTCAGTCAGCTATTGAACCTGTTGGTGATTCATCTGTACTCTCCAGTTTGCACTAATTACTAAACTCTGGAGGTGTGGTGTGGGCAATAAGGGTAAAATGGTATAATTAGTGAAATGACCCTTTCACAATTAGTGGAATTCACTGATCTAAAGGTGAGAAATAGAACCAAGTAGTTAATACAATGATCAGATATACTGGGCTAAATTCAGCGGCGACATAAAAAAATGAATCATAGAATCACAGAATGACCCAAGTTGGAAGGGACTCACAAAGATCATCAAATCCAACTCCTATTTCTGCATATGACAACCCCACAGTTCCCACCATGTGTACGAGGACGTTAACCAGTCTCTTCTTGAACACTGTCAGGCTTGGGGCTGTGACACCTCCCTGGGGAGCCTGTTCCAGTGCTCCACCACCCTCTGGGTAAAGAACTTTTTCCTAATGTCTAACTGAACCTCCCCTGGCACATCTTCCTGCCATTCCCTCAGGTCCTATCCCATTAGATTACCTGCTGGGGAAGAAACTCTTGCTGTGCAAGATGAACATAGGACTTTTTGAAATACATGCAACCTAAAGAGACCTAAGTAGGGACAGAAAGGGGATGTTCAATGTTGAAGTCTCTGTTTGGGTCACTATTGAGTATTTTGAAATCAGACTGGAAAGTAACAAATCAAAGCCAAGTTGTCTTAGCAATGTTCTGCCTTGGGTTATGAAAGACCTTTGAGTCCTTCCTTGTGCTATTGGCATAAAAGTCACTGTGTGTGGAGACCACTGGATTTTACCTTCCCTCATACCTATGTCCAAAGGGGACTAAAAGGAGACAAAAACATTTCTCATTCAGTGATGATAATGGACGATGCTAAGAGTCCTCAGCAATAGCTGAAGAGGTGGTATCTTCCCAAGACCCTCTCAGGACATACTAGGACCCAGCAAGCTCACTAGAGTCATTTCCAAGCAGTTTACTGCTAAGAGGATTAATCAATATGTGACAGAAAGGCCAAAGGAATTTTTGTTTGCCAAATCAGGTGACAGGATCAGTAGTCTTTCTCCAAATATGGAAAAGATATTATTTTTTCAGAAACAAAAATAAAATAAATTTTATCTAATAATAATAATAAAAACCAAAAAGTTTTCTGTATAAATATGGAAAAGACTCAGAAAGTCTGTGACCTCCCTCACTGTTTTCCTGCAAGGCTGATAAAACTCTGTAGTGATCTCAGTTCTTGGGACAAACAGATATATGGTAGGAAGAGAGAAACACCTACTAAAGATGTTGTGGGGAACAGGGTTAATACCCTTAAGTGAAGTGATGGCTGAATCTAGCCCAGGAGGCTGGTGGGTGGAGCTGGCAGGTAGCAGAGAGCTCTTTCTGCTAAATCATGTACTAGTGCTCTGAGAAAGGGACTACAGCTTTGAGTCCCTCTCTTTAAAATGTCAAACAACTGCCAGTATGAAAAGACAGCATAAAATCTTCCCCGTAACACCTACGGAAGTTTCAAAACCAATTTGATTTGTGATATACTGCTACTTTTTTCTTGTCAGGCTGATATCACTTCGGTCCTGCTCAGTTCATCCATCTGAACTGACTTTTTGTCTCTCATCTATGGGAAAAGATTCATTCGGTGCCTGTGAAGTGCCCACATTGTGAGGTTGCAGTTACAGGGCTCATAAAGGTGACTTCTGTCTAAATGTCATTGCTGCAGACTGGGTGGCTGCAGTACCTGCAGTACCTGCAGTATGGTGGGAAGAAAGGGGAGGAAGAGGCATATTGTAATAGATAGTGTGGAACATATCAACATCTTTCAAGAAACTCAAATACCTTAGCACATTTTTTTTATTTCCTGCCCTAGAATTTTTTAGGTTGCGTTTATGATCTAATTTAACCTTTTGTTCTGTTTCTCTTCCCTGTATGGTTTCTGTCACTTGCAAGCAAAGCACAGTGATGCTGCACCTGCATACCATCATAAAAAAGGCTAAAATGCTCACCTTCTATGTTATATTCTGCACAGGAGGGCATCATGAACTGTAAATGTCTGGACATTTCTATTAGCATGACTGCAACTGTGGTTTTAATTTTGAACAGTGCTATAAGAACTTTAGAGAGTAAAGTGTAGCTGTCATTTATCAGAAGGAAAAAGAAATCTTGAGAAAGAGAAAGCATGTTTTCACTCAGTTTAGCATTTGACGTGTGTATTTGAGTCATAGCTTGTCAAAGACTGATGAACAAGGTACTCTCACATCATTTTCTCTGTACAGAGCATCTTTCCTCTATGATTCAAAGCTCTTCAACAATTGTCCTTCAGTCAGCAAGTAAAGTGCAGATGGTCAAGTTGTGCTCCATTACTAGTTTGCCTCTGCCTGGCCTACTAGTGATTAAAAAATGACTAGAGAAGGGACAGCATGGGACAGTTGATCACTAATGCTTAAGGACTAGCATGCTGTGTGGCATGATCTGGAAATGTGCCAAATAACATCATCTCAGCCAATGCCTGGGGTATAGAATACATTCAAAATTTTTTAATAGGCAGCACAGACAAGACTGCCATGAGTTTGGTCCCCTATACCCTCGAGGACTATCACAGTTGACTTTGTACCTGCAAACCCTCGTGTTGCACTGAAGGAAGGTAATACATGTTCTTAGTTCCATGCTATGAAAATGTTACATTAGTTCATGCACTGTGAGCTGGGAAAAACAAGCAAACAAACAAAACCCTAAACATTTACATTTTAGGGGCAAAATGCCTTATAGTATAGCTGTGGCTGCTCTGTGCTGCTTGACAGGGTGGTCATCTTTTATTTACAAAACAAATAGCTAGAGAAGTGCAGGGCAATACTATGCCTCATTATGACTGTCTTGTATGATTCCATTGGTGAAAAAGGAAAGGTGTAAAAGTTCATTTAAATATGTCTGAGTATTGCCTCCTTGTGAGGTGACCCACTCTTCCCTTAAGGAACTTCCATTGCTCTACTGTGTTAGAAGGAAAAGCACTTGGTCATGTAATGACACTCCACTGGCCTTACTGAAGTTGCTCTTTGTTTATAGGAGAGGAGAGCCTATACCCATGATTCAGGTCAAGATGAAAACGTATAGAGGCTGAGGGGAGACCTTATCACTCTCTACAACTACCTGAAAGGAGGTTGTAGCATGGAGGGGGTTGGTCTCTTCTTCCAAGCAGCAAGTGATAGGATGAGAAGAAATGGCCTCAAGTTGCACCAGGGAGGTTTAGATTCAATATTAGGAAAAAATTCTTCCCAGAATATTTTGTCAGACATTGGAACAGGTTGCCCAGGGAAGTGGTGGAGTCACCAACCCTGTAGGTGTTTAAAAGATGCTTAGATGAGGTTCTTAGGAACATGGTTTAGTGCTAGAGTTAGGTTAGGTTATGGTTGGACTAGATGATCCTGATCGTCTCTTCCAGCTGAAATGCTTCTATGATTCTATGATTCTATCTTAATGGAACATATTGCCCGGGCTTCTCCCAGTGGGCAAAACAGAAAATGCAGCTTCTGCTTTTCATCCAAGCTGTTACACAGCGGTTAAGAGGACTCTAGTAAGACTATGGATAAGGGATTAGATCCTAAAGGTTTCAGGGCCAGGCACTGGCTACAACTCCTTCGATGTCATTTGCAGATAGCAAGGAGGTAAAGTTTGTTGCAGTAGACTAGATGAGTTCCTGAAAGGGTGTGAGATACCCTAGTTTGTGTACAGCTGGCAAATACTCATCCCGAGCATCATGGTGTGCGTTCTAGCAACGCCTGGTTTGATGGAGAAGGAATCTGGCTGCCATGTCAAGTTCTGTTTAGTGCAGGTGTAACTGGTAAATGCTCTGCACTGACTAGGGGACCCTGGTAATGCAGGAGGGTCGTGAAAAAACTTGTATCCTACTACTCCTTCTTCCTCCCCAGCTTCTCTCAGAGCTGCTGAACCACAGGCAAAGACCATGCACCCAAGTCCCACAGTGACAGATGCTCTGGGGGAACTGGGCACAGTATTGCAGAACAGGAAAAGGAAGTCTGAAAGGGCAGAAGACCAGCAATTTTGAAGCTGCAATGTACAGCTATTTTGATGCAAAAACTAGGAGGAAACATCATAGAAAGCAGTGAAGAAAGCAAGTTTCTCTTCTAAAGCCATTGTGACTTAATTGAAAGGGCTAATGATTGTAGTTACACAGTGCACACAATGTTGTTACCAAGTGCTGTTATGCTACAGGCATGATATAAAAGGCTAGAAAACCAGGCTCCAAGACATAAGCCGGGTAAAGTGAGGAAAACTGAAACGACCTCTTTAATGTGCAGTTTTGTGCAGAGAAAATGCATTCCACTGATTTAGTTTTTTAAAGGTGAATTGAATGAATAACACTGGGTCATGTCTTTTTTTTTTCCTGCTTTGTAAGATTTTAAGAGTACTTGAAACAATTTGATAAGGTTTTCCCAAATTTTATTAGGTTAAACAGTGGGATTGTGAAGCGCAGTTTCCTCTTAGCTTTGCTTGACTTCGGGATGTGCTTGGTTTTCCACGTGATTTCCTTTGGGTGTCATTACATGATAATGTTCTTTACTTTGGAAAAGTCAAATTAAGAGTCTGGCTGCTTGTTTGCTGTCATGTCACTTGTGCCAATAAAACTGCTAATCACACCCTCAGAGTCACCAACACCTTAATGAAGGAACTGAGGATTTTACAAAAGGTCTCCTTTCTCTCTAGGGTGTAAAATAGCCACTGAACATAAATAGCTACTGAGTAAGTAAGTAAGTAAGTGAGTTAAGTAAGCTTCAGTGTTTGACTACATTTGCTTCTCAGAAATGCATACTTCCCTTCTGCTCAGGGCTGTGCAGGATCTTCAGGCACATGTCTTCCTGCACATATGAAGTAATACTGCCTATTAATCTTCCAGCTACCAGTCAAAACCTCCAGTCTCAAACCATAAAACATCCTTCTCAGACCATGAGAGGTTAAGCCCTGGCCATAACTAATATGAAATGTGGAAAGGCTGCATGTTGAGGGCACGAACCAGATCCAGTTCCCTCTCTCTTAGTGAAGTTATTGACTTATTACAGCTGAGCTGATCCAGCAGCTCATTGCTGCCAGAAGATATAAGACCCATTCCCTCTTTTTTAACTCAATTTCCTGCATGTGAAGCTTTACTCTTCTCTTTGTACACTTTGGTGCTCAATTGACATTTGGGTGAGACAGTTCAACTCACAAAACCAGCAGAAAAATATTCACACTTATTTTTTTCAGGATTACTTCTCTGCTGATTTTGGGAGCTGAATTGGTTCAGGAAAGAGTCTGATGATCACCAGATCTGGCAAAGAACAAGAGGGATGATTTTGGGAGACAGAAGACCAAGAGCTATGTCATACAGCTTCACCCTCTCTGAAAGGGAGTCACTTCTGTGAGTGAATAAAATGAGGAATAGTCTTTCTTTTCTTCCTCATAGGGTGGTTGTGTAACACCCTTAAAGACTGTCACTCTACAGCAGTGAGGGGGGAATGAATGCAAGTTTTTTGCCTTGAGTCTGTCTCTTGTTGACTATTAATAAAGACTTTATCATATCATTTATTATTTTTTAATACTTTTTAAAATAACATTTATATTGGGAAGTCTCTTTTCTCTTAAGAAATGCAAAATTAGTTACTGTATGCACCACCCCATTGGTATTTCTAATAGTTGAGTTAACCCTTCTGCCTTCTGGCAGGAAAGAAATGTAAGCTTCAACCATAGATCCCGTTGCTTGAATCCATCTATCAAAGTTTAACATCCTTTTCGATTACCTTTTACTTGCAGTGTTGGATTTTTTTCCCATTCTGATCTCTATTTCTGCGGGTTTTGAATTAAAATACCTCCTCCTTGGTTCCATATTGATACTGTTTGACTGTAAGGCTTTCAATCAATTCTTTCAAGGTTTCTGTTGGTTGCAGACTGACAACTAATTGAAAAGCAAACAAGACTAATGCAGTTACACAGGGCTCTGCCAGTGACAAGCAGAGATCATCAGGAATCCCTGCAGGAACTGACAGAACTTCCCCATGTTAAATAAGGTTGCAAAACTTTCTAAAAAAATAGAGCCTGCACATCAGGCTAGATGCTGGCTGTGGAGCATTTAAAATGCTAAGCAGTGAACCTCTGACTGTAATTCAGTTCCATTCTCAGTTGTGATCTGATGACTAAAGCTCTACTAATGATGACTGTGTTGCAATATGCATTTGGAAGGATGAAATGGACTTGACCAAATTTTGAAGTGGGTTGCACTAAGCTATCTCTTTTGGTACAGTGGGGCTGCAGCTGTATAAACACTGTCTGACTCAGTTCCTTTCCCTTCAGCTAGGAAGGGAAAGGTGTATGTAGTCATCCAGAGCTGGGACAGCTGCTGTGCTTGAGTGGCCCATGTCCTTGACAGCACATGTGCTTTTGGGGACTCAGTTGGGCAGGAGCTACAGCTGCATGAGGCCTTTTGGTTTCATGGAGAATGCCATAGTCCAGGACCAGGTGTCTGATGAGATGGGAACCTTGCAGCAGGTACATTAGCCTTTGTTTGGAAAGCATTGCCAGCTTTTGGCTTCAGGAGGCCTTCTCTTCACATGCCATGTAAAACAACACACCTGGTCTCTGTTTTCTACAGTCCTTTCTGTGCAGGACTGTTCCTTGACACAAGAAGGAAAAGGTGTGACCTGAAACATCACCCAGAGTGCAGTGCCTGTTATCCCAGACTCAGTGGAAAGGTAGCTGGTCAAATTCCATGGAACTGAGCTTTGTTTCACAGCTGGTTGGTTGAGTCATACCAAGTACCTCAGCAGAACTGCATTAATAGAAACACAGTAAATCAGCTGAGAAACAAACCCTATGGCTCAGAATTGTCCCATGCTCTTCCCACTAGAGACAATAGGTCAATCTGTCATTTAAGATGCCCTTTTACCACAGCCTCTGGGCTCCTCGCAAGGTTTCTGGAAAGTAAGGAAATCCTGCTGGTCCCTGTTATTGATGAGGAACTGACATCTCGACTTTTAATGATGCAGAGAAACACACAGTGAGATTTTCACAGCTGTCTGCTAGGCTGGTTTGTTTAGGCTGGTAAATGCCCTTCAATACATTTTTTCCCCTATGTAGGAAATGGGGTCATAAGCTTTTCCTTCCTCATAGCCTTTCAGTCTGTAACTGAGGACAGGGCTGAGCCCAAGGCAGTGGGGTCACAGTGGAGATGAAGTGAACAGATGGGAGCAAAGCTGAAGGTGTCTGGTTAGAAAACAACAACATTACAACTTTGGGGTACTATCGCTGATACATGTGATTGGCCAACAGAGTCAATAGGTGTGTTTTTTTTCCTTAGTTTTGATTTTTTTTTTTTTAATATTTCCAGCACTTAGCTTTCAGTGCCCAGGTGACAGAGTGGGGTGTATGTTTGTGGAACAGGGTGAAGATACAATTAAGTCCTTGTCATCTGTCAATCATTTCTAATGTCCGTGTGGCACACTGTCTTTCTGTGTGGAGCGACCTGCCTCAGGTCTGCAGCATGTGCCATGGGCAGAGTGTGGTGCTGCCCTTGAGTACAGGACAAGCACTCGAGCGAGTCTCAAATGCTCCCTGCACCGAGCACACGTGCTCAGGGGATGAATGAAGTCACAGTTTGGTCCCAGCTATGCACTGTGAGTTAAGTTATTCAGGGCACTGGTCTCTACCATACGGCTGCCCATCCCAAGGACTCACTGTCAGATATTTAAAAGCTAGCTCATAGTATATCACATCATGCCAAAAATCAGAGTACTCCAGCTTTCCTGCTAGTGCATAGTTGGCTTTGCGCTTGCTCACATTACACAACACACCACTGAAACAAAGACAGAGAGAAAACGAACTAATATGTCAAAGAAACTTGCAGCAACACAAGTATAGGTCAAAGTTATCTATCCACGGCCTTGCCTTGAAATCAGGAGTGGAGTGTGGGAAAGAGCAAAATATGGTTTTTTTCTTTTAAAGGTTTTTATTCTTTCACTTGAATGTGTCCAGTAAAGGAGTTCTTGGCATTTAATGCCTAGTTTACAGGTGTGGGTACTTGCATAAGCATGAGGAGAAGAGGGAATCAATAAGGGTGGCTACAGAACAAGACTCCCATCTCACAAAACAAATCCAAAACATGGAGGATTTTCTGGAGTGATTTCCCTATACATATACCAAGTTATTGCTTTCTATTGATCCATTGGTTAGGGCTCTTCAACAGCTGACAATTGGGCAAGCACTGTTGTTTTCATCCCGCTTTGCATTCTCTGTGTTAGCTGCTTGCAAAGTGGTGAATTCAGTCTAAATTAACCTGGCTTTCCAGAATTTATGCAAAGGGAATGGTCCTGTTTGTATGCAAGCCCTTCTATTTGTGACTTCATATGGTGGGTTTTGTTTTCAGTGTTTTTCAGAGTTTAAAATAATTTTACTGCTGCCTGAGGATGGAAAGCATTAAGTCATTATTTATACAGGCCATAATGTTGTGTCATTCCACCAAAAAAACTCTGAACCACCTCTCTCTTTTGCAAATCAGTTTTATGCTATGATGGGGTTGCTCATAAAACTGAACTGTAGGTAATGGTGACACTTCCTTTTACAAGTCAATGTACACACCTTTTATCATCAGTGGAAATGAGCAGCCCCTGAGGGGAGTGTGGGGCACCCTGAAGCTCTGTCCCTCTGTCTGGGTGAAGGTCTCCTGTTCTGTTGGCTAGAGGACACCTAGGGAAAATCCAGTCCTGTGAGTACACATAGTGCCAACATACATAGACACACATGTTTGCATTAGGACGGCAGTTTGTGTCTTCTAATTAATGTGTTTGCAAACCTGTTGAGACTAGGATACCTGTTTAGCTCCATAGGAATTGCTTTTATGGTTGCATAAAATATACTGCACACCTTTTGGGAGGAGATGAGAAGATGGGGATGCTATGACTTTATCATCCTTGCTTTTGTGGGAGCTGTGTCCTTTTAAACACCCTGTTCTTCCTGGGAGACATCCAGAGCCAGGACATAGCTCTACCCCGATATAAATCAGTACTCCATGAGCTTGAAGTAAATTTCAGCCTTTTTCAGTAAAACTCTCCCACATTTAAGTTTGATAGCCCCCATCCACTCAAACCTTCCCCTTGCCTGGTCCAGTGGTAACAGTCTCATCGGAATAACAATCCCAAATTCAAATGTGTGATCTGTTTCTATTTTCCTTCTGGAATCTGGATATGGTCTATAATAAAACACTGCTTTCCTTCAAGGTATTGAGTAGAAAATTGAGCCGAAGGGGAGAAATTATTTCTTCACACATTTTGCAAAACGAGTTTCCTGGAAATATTGAGTTTGTGATATAGCATCACTGAAATCACTAAAAGTTCTGCTATTCACTTAATTAGGCAATGTGACCCTTCCTCCAACACATGGTCATCTTGTTTCGTGGAGAGTATCTGAAAAAGCAGAACAATAAAAATGTAATTCTGTCCACTGAAACATATCCAAGTCTCAGGAGATAAGGGGAAAGTATCTACAGGGAAGAATGCTGGTCTTGAGGGTGAAACACGAGTCTCTGACTCAGGAAATGGGTAGAGTTTTCTGTTCTGTCACAAGCTTCTGGTATGAACTGATGCTGGTCCCTTAAACTCTGCTGTTTCTGTCTCTCTACATTGGTAACATGGGACTGGTGCACTGCTAGTATTGCATTCCTATTAGTTCTTTATTGAAATTTCTTGATGCTTTGGTCTAGTAAGACTTTAGACTCCTTGGGAAACAGTAGCAAGCTGAAACAAAAATTACAATCCTTAATGGAATTTTCATAAAGCTTTCTCTTTGTTATTAACCAAAAGTGTATTTTTCAATTTTTATGATCAATGTTTATGATGTAAGAAAAACTTAAGTTTCATTATATCGTACAATGATTTAAGTAAAAGTCAGTTGTAGAGTTCTTCAGTTGGCTGAACCCAGTTCACTTTTAATGACGTAAGTTTTGTCTTCATTTGTGAAGTATCTATAAGCACCTGACTTGTGAGTACTTTGGGGAATGTCACTCTTTCTCGGCTGTCTGCAAAAGCCAGAATGGTCCTTGACCCCTCCAGCTCCTTCTCCATGTGACACTTTTGTAATGAATGGAAGTTAAGGATTGCCTGCTTTGTAAGGCTGGAAAGCCGAAGCCTGAGAACTGGCATGAAACTGGCTTGAACTGATAGCAAAACAATGCAAATATGTCTGGAAATGCTTTCTCAAATCATTTTACCTTCAATGAATCAGTGCTTTTGGCAACAGCAATGCTGAGCCTTGCAAGCTATCTTTGAAGTGTTCCCAAGCTTTTGGTATTTCTCCATTCTCAGGCTTTCTTTTGGACCAATGTCTCAGAACTTTCATGGTTGACCTGTTTCTCATATTTGACTATTCGTTTGATTTTTCTCATGAATAAACCAGCTTTTACTACCTGATTTGGAGAGCCCAATGGTTAGGCTCTGCACTCTCATGGACTCAAGAGCCATAAAGTTGACTCAGTAGACCTTGTCCTCAATCCACTGAAACAGAAGGCAAAAGCTGCTCTGACCACAAATATGAAGGATAAGGCTGGAGAGATTCCTCTGTAATGCCCTTGCCCACTGTGAATAAAAAGGAAATACTTTTATTGGAAGAGTCAGTTATGAGTATTTATCTTGCTATCAACTTTGATGAATGAAGTGCATTGAGCTTTCCAATGTCATGCCCAATCTATGTGAAAGGTTAGCTTTTCAAATGCTCCTCTTCCTTGTTACACATTAAACTCTCATCTCTTTTATGTTGTTAGTCATGCATGCCTTCACTGTGAGAGAAGGATGGGATAGTTTTGAGGCAAAGAAACCATTCATTTTATTCCTCATCATCTACTATTCATTCCTTTTCAAGAGCTGGAACATGATGACTCAAAGTTAAACCATTTTCAGAATGTTTGGGAATTTTAGAGTAGTGTACTCTGGAGTCCAGTGATCTCTATTTTCTCCACACCTAATGCATATTTCCTGCCTTGAGTGTGGTCCAAGTGACTGACCATGTTACCTCATTTTAAGGTTCACGTGTTTCTTTCCACTCTCTGTCTCTTCCTGTGTGAAATCCTCTTGTAATAATCATATTTGATTAACCTGAGCCTGATCTGAAGTATTTTTTTAGGTCAATAGAAATATGTCCACAGTATTTAGCAGACTGTGTAGATCAGGCACATACTAGAACTGACTGGATTTCTTCCAAGGAAGTGGTAGACATTTGGTTTTTTGTTTGGTAGTTTGTTTTCTCTATCCCTGTAAAATGTGATGATTCATTGTAGCTGAAACCTTTCTATGACTTCCATTGGGAAACAACATGTACCCCTTAAACCTGAAGTCCAGTCCAATTTCCTGCTCTACCTACTTCAAAACAGAACGTAAATTTGCTTTATTTCTGTCTTAGATGTGTACTCAAACTATGAAGCTTTTCTGAGACATGTCTTTTTCAAGTATCTTTTCAGGACTTCTCCAACTTTATTTAAAAAAAACATTTGTTACACTAGAGAAATTATTCAGTGGCTAAAGTGCTCACCTGAAGTAGATGAGAAGGAAATTTAAGTTTCTGCTTTGAACCAGTTAGAGTAGGGCCTCCAACCTGGAATTTCCACATCACGGGCAGATGTTCTCAACACTGCAATGCTGTAGGGTGATTCACTATTTTACTTATGTGTGAAAGATTTTTAAGTCTTCTGTGTCTCACTGCGAAGCAGGAAAACTTATAAAAGCACACTCATTTGCATGAGTTAGATAAACTCTTTTCCCTGTAGTTCTGGCCACTGTCTGGTGCAATATGCTACCCGTTCTGTTAGTGAAGTTCCCTTCTACAAAGACACTGTGAACAGCCAGTAGATATTGTTTGAGAATGTATTTCTCCTTCATTGTTGGCAGAGCAAAGGTCCCAAAGCTTTCTGGTGGAAGTCTAGCTGCTGCAGCTGACGAAATGACTTAATTTTTGAAAGATGAGAGAATCTGTTGAATCCCATTAGCATCCACTGCATCTATAGGTGTATCTATATAACATATCCAACTAAGCAATTCCAACAACATCCTTCATCTGAATACTCCATATCCATATTCAACTAAGCAATTCCAACAACATCCTTCATCCGAACACTCCAGCAAGCACTGAAACGCAAATGCCACAGTGGAGTGACATCCCTGCTCACCCTTGTCACAGCTCACATCTGGTACCACATCACTGTTCTTTGCTTGTGCAGTGGAGAGTGTTTCTGTGCATGATAGGACCTATTTATGTGATCTCTCCAAATGCCTTGAATAACAGGCATTAAACATCTTCATTAGCAATATCTGCTCACCTGTCCTTCACCACCATTAAATAAAAAGATAAAAATCCCTAATGATATTCTACCTGCTTACAAAGATCCCATACTGCAGGTGAGTGAGTAGATAAAATGTAGATGGTAATCGGTGCTTAATTTTTCCTGTTGCTCGGTAAAGTGTGTTGGAAGATATAATTTTAGTGTTTCAGAATTTAATGAGATGATAATTCTTTTGAAAGAACCATGGTAGATATAGATATACTGGAATACTACCTAGCATTTTCCTGCTGATTTTCCAGTATATAAGGGTTGGAGTCCAGAGCCGCACCATCCTAGGACACCCTGAGTAAACCTGTTCCTTGAACAAGTGATAGAAGAAAGAGAGTGGGAAGAGGAGGTCATGATCAGGCCTTCTCCTTGAACCGTGCATCTCTGGTTGCAAACTGACTCTCATACTGAAGTGCCATAACTCTACTGAAGCAAGCAGAGCTATGCTGCTTTGTACCCATGAAAGTCATATCTCCAAAGTAAACAACTGCAGTTGGTGAGATCTTGTTTATCTCTGCGCATCTGGTGGGTGGTAGCCTCAGAATTAGAGCAAGCACTGATCACTGCTCTTGTCATTTCATGTCCCACAGACCAACCTGACACAGTAAATCTCATTACATGTGCAGTAGGAAGACACAGAGAGAAACATTTTCCACCTCCAGCCCCATTCATTTAGAGCAGTTGTGTAATTCAGCTTTCTTTTTGTGTGGATCCAGCCTTGAAACAATTCTCATGGGTTGGAGCGCCTTTTGGTAAATTCACAGACGAAGGGGAAAAAATCGGTCATAGCAATAAACTTAAAATTATATTCCTCCAACAGGGACGTCATGCTGCGTACTTATCTCCTCACCCCAAACCACATCACATGCATTCAGATGTGTGTCGGAAGTAAGAATAGCTATAAACAGCATAACTTATGTAGGCTGGTTCACCTGGGCTCTTTAGGCCTGACTCTTATGCTAGTTACATGGGTTAAACTCAACAGCATCTGAATAATAATAGCATGATAGATCTGGTGCGCGAGAGAAATTTGGGCCATTAGAGGTCTGATTACTCAAATTATGTAAAAGGTTACATTCACATCTTAATGACAGGAAACCGAATGTGTAGGCACTTTTGTGGTTCAGGAAGTACAAAGCTCAGAAGAAACATCAGAAAATACACACAGGAAGGAGGATTGAAGTAGATTCAAAGTCTTTTGGTAGAAAACAGAACTTCTTCTTTTATTTTTTACCACATTTTTACTAAATGAGTTGGAGGGAGAGCATAGGACATGGTGGGGGAGGGGACACCAATCTTGTTAAGTCTCTTGTTTTTCATAATTTAAGACAAGGGGATCTCCCTTTCATGCTGGCTGTTTTTCCAGAGCTGAAGACATCAGTCTCTGCCAAGACTCATTAGTTTGCCATTACTATTTGGGGACTCTGGGTAATTCTGCCTATTTACTGGAAATAAATATTTATGGAAGAAACAGAAAAGCCAGCCTGTGGGCTTTTAATATAGCACCCACAGATTCTTAAAAGCATACCACTGCTTAAGAAAAGGGCCTGTTTTTCCACAAGAAGAAAACACCTGCTGTAGAAGTGACACTGTACTGTGGTCAAAGAGATACTGATTTTTTAACTTCATATGTTCAGATGTTTTTATCATGCCACCAAAGATGTTCTTTGGAATGATATTGGTTAGGCATACTGTCAGCCCCAAGGTGAATTTTCTTCCTGTAAAAGAGTATGTGACATGTTATTGGATATTTACATCAATTCGAGAGGGCAATAAATCACAAGAAGGTAAAACTGCTTTAAAAAACACATGAGCATATAATTTTTTTAAAGTACATGTTTTTTATAAAAGCATGGGTTTTGATAATATCAGTGCTAAAGACAAATATGAACATTGTATAGCTGAGTTAAAAATTCAGATATTCAAATGTTTTAAATAGGGTGAGATTTTTTTTGCTAAGTCTAACTTCCAGGCTGTGTGCTTATATAGTACTTAGCACAACGTCTCCTGATCTTACCATGAACATTCCACCACCAGTGTGATATAATAATATAGATTTTCTTTAAAGTCCTACAATAGAATTTAATAGAGAAGTTTATCTCTGCTGTAGAGCTTAATGAGCAAACTCATAAAATGTAGAGACATGGTATAATTCTCTCTTACAGTCCTTTAGATTTTATGTCTTTTTTTTTTACCAGGAACAGTTTTATTCCTTGTTTTAACTATTAATTTAACTATAGTTAAAAGTCTATTGGACTTCCGTATGAGGTGGATCATTTGACATTTCAGCAGTAACATCAAAAGACTTGCAGGGAAATTCACCAATGTGAATTCACCAGTTTCAGCAAATAGCGGCCAATGAAACAAAGAGTTTCAAAGTTACCACTAGGTTAAGTGGAGCCAATATTTTACACTGGTTTTGACACCTGAATATCTAATTTCTTTGAATATGAAACTCTAGAGAAGCTTTGTAAATGTGACCCCATGCAAATTAAAATCTAAGAATGTTTTCATTACGTTCTGTGAACTGAAACTGCTGAGTTTCACATCCCTTTAGATCTTAAGCTACTAAAATGGGGAATTTCCTGCATAGCTAATTAAGAAAACTTGATATTTCAACTTCAGAATTATTTTTTTTACTCTGTCCATTCTATTCTTCACCAGTCATCAAACCTCAGAACTTGTATTTGTTTGACACTTATTTTAGGACAAAAAGATGGGAGAACTTAAATAGAATGGAAATGTCCAAAAACCCATTGGCAAAAAATGGTCTTTTTCTTCCTAAGAACAGACATGTCCAGAATGTCCTGAGCTTTAATAATTGGCTTATGCACTGGAAACCTTTCTGTAGTGCTTTGCCTTCGATGAATATTTGGAAGAAATTTCATTTAACTGAAGATCTTCCAGTGTCTTTTAGTGTCATGGTGAAGAGTGTTCGTATCACTGACCTTAGGCATTTAATTATGCTATTTGGCTACCCTCTTTTTTCATTTTTGAGGGGCACAGGCTATAAGTAAAGCATGAGTAAATCTGCCAGCTTGTGGCACAGGCAGCTCTCCTGGGGCTTCATCTGCTACCTTGAACTCCTGACCTTTCCCCTCAGATCACGATGTTCACTGGAATTATTAGCCACTGGGCATGACCATTAAGAAGTAGTTAAGAACAAGTCAAATTCCTGTTTACAACCTGAGTAATTCTGTTACAAGCTCAGAAATTCTGCTCTCCGGGAATTCTATTACACCAGTATTTATTTTTGTTCCAAATCAGGGTAAACCAAAACAGCAAATGGAATGAAGAATGGTGAAATGCCATGTCAGTACTGCTTAGACATTTATATAACCATAAAAGCTTTGTTGCAGGGGGACTCTGGAAGTCATCTTCTCCTTGAAGCAGGACAGTCACCAGCACCAGCCCAGGTCACCTGCGGCTTTATAGCTGAGACTGGAAAAACTCTCTTGACAGAGGTATCAGCCCTGCATTTGATCTGAGATCATCAATAAGAAATGTAGTTTGTATACGCTGTGTTTTAGTTTTCGTTTCTTACGTAGGCTTTCTCTTCCATGACTGAGGGCTCCTGAACAGTGAAAAGATTCAGTCTAGTAAAAAAAATAATCTTAAATGGGGTAATGGCAACTCAGATTCAAACAGCTGGTCCCGTGTACAGCAGGAAGAAGAAAAATTGTGTCCTGGCCCAACTGTTTTGATTTCCTTAATAAACAAATATCCCTCACAGATGCTTTTTGAAAAATGTTTTCTATTTAAACCATTTTCCATGCAAAATTCTGCACTGCGCTGACTAGAAGACCAGTGTTACTGCTGAACAATGTGTCTTCAAAATGAAAATGTTAAGAAACATCTTAACACAGATTAAGTAAAGTAAAAACTGGGGAGGAAAACATGAAAAAATAAATGAGGTGAGCAACTAACACACTGAAAGTCAGCAAACAGTCAAGGATAAAGGAGTTTCGACTCCTACTCATGAACATTTAACTGATCACCAAGACTGCTCTTCTTGTATATAGTTAATGCGGGAAACTTCCTTGGAAGTATATGGTTGTTAGCAAGACCTTGCTGGGACATGTAGCTCAAGTGTACCTTCTTTTCCTCTTCTACTTGCTACCCTGACTGGTGTCCCATAATTTCCCATGCGAAGAGTTGTTTCACATCCTTGTCATGTAATCTGAGAAGTGAAAGCCCCATCACCTGACCCAAATACCTTGTGTGAGTTCTGCTGTTCAGGGTGAGAAAAAAGGCCAGGAGGAGCACATGATGACACTCTGTTGTGGTCTGTGTGCACTGTTCTTTCCTCTGCTTCCCCACTCTTCCCCTTCATGATATGTTAGTCATCAAATCATGACTAAAAGGCATTTCCATGTCGTGGTACTTCAGTAATCTAGCACCAAGGGGAATGTGAAAGTAACTCCAGTTAGCAGCACCTGTGGCTTCAAAAACACATTGCAAGTTGTTGAACAGCACTCTCTCCCTCCTTCTCTCCCTCTTTTTGGTCAAGGTTACAAACTAATGAGCATAAAACTGCCAGCAAAAGTGCTGACACAATCTTCACATTTCATGGGCTAATGAGGTAGAAAATAATTGTTTGATGACATAAATTAATTAGTAGTCACAGAATTTTGAAAACAGACACTGTATGTTCCTGTGATTTAATCAGGCGAGGGTGACCTCCAAGCATTTATTTTTCTAAAAGAAGGGGTGCAAAGCACAGGAAAGCAAAAGCACTGGCAGAACTTTGATGTGATTTTTCCATTAACGTAATCGGCGGGGTTTATCAGGGCAGTCGGAGGGTGGGATGACGGACAGGGCTGCCCATGGATGCCGCAGAGCACCACCGTGTCGCACTAGAAGCTTCAGACAGCAAGCAGCACGCCACCTTCCTGGCCTCTCTGGAAGCACCACTGCGCAGCTGAGTCTGCGAACACATCTGCGATGTTTTGATAGGGACGGCTCAGGCTGCAGCTCTGACTCTGCTTGTAGAAGAAACAAGAAGGGGAGGACAGCACAAGGACCTGCAGAAAGCCTAGACCTACAGATATTTTATGTTCCTGTACTCGGGTCACTTACTACATATCTAATATAGTTATTTGCCATCTGGGAGAGGAAACTGACTGCTGCTTGCCCTAGAGGGATGTGATGGAGATAAAATTCATAATAATGAGGTGCAGGTGATTGCTTAGGTATCTAGCAACAGCTTTGGAATCGGGAATGTCATACAGAAGCCTTTACTCTGATTCAAATTCGCGGTTAGCTTCCACCCTTTCTATTTTCCCTAGTCACCTATTTTACTCCATGTACAAGGCATTCCTGCCAGTGCAGGTCAGGTACAATTCACTGTGAATACAGGATGATTTAAGCCTTATGTGATTTACGATTTTCTACTAGCAGGCTGACTTTGAACCCTGTGCCTGCCAGCTGATTGTTTTATCGTATTTGGGGTTGAATTCACTATCCACATCCAAAAGGAGCTAAAGTTTCTGTGCATGACAGCCACAATTTTCTTCTGCTACAAAAGTACATGGGACATTTATGTGGAAATTCTTCTACACGGTACAGCAGGATGAGTGGGTTTGAGTGCATCCTCAGTTCCAGAAAAAACTCCGGATGGAAGCAACTTGTAGGGAAAAAAGAGCTGAAGTATAATATCATTTATTTGCCTGTGGGTGCAACTCTTCTGTTACGGTTCCGGGATGGGCCCAGGGTTCCTGTGAGAATTAACAAGAACTGTGTTCGAGATGCCACATTTAATGTCAAGTGGAAAGTGAGTTCACCTGGTAGAGTATTTTAGGTGAAATACTCCTTCTAGTATTAAAAGATGTGTTGAAAGCATATAGATGCTTGCAGTTTTGCTGTATTTATCTGCACCATCAGGTTTCAGCATGCCTTAAATGCTCCAGCATGTGGTAGGGATGAAAATGCTGGTAGATATAAGATCTTGGAATATTTATTCCAAGAGCTAATCTTTAATGGAGAAAAAGCTGTAAGGAGCAGCACGACCCAGCACCCTGCCTTCAGCCTGGCCAATACTCATACAAAATGGTTGAAGATAAGCTTACATTAACCATTTTCCTGAACAAGTGTTTTGGAGTGTTTTTAAGGCATTGATGTCACTGTTGCTTTCTTGAACAAAGAATTTCTTTCAGGCCCAGCATGTACACAGAATATGTTCTCCAAGGAATAAATCTCATCTTCATGGGTCATCCAACACTCCATCGGTAAGTAACTTCTACTCCTCCAAACCCTTCTCTTGCTCATCACAGTGACTTTTTGCTGAGTATCTCCATATTGGAACTGGGCACTGGTCTGTGTATTGTCACACCCAGGAGAGGAATGGGGACTCTCACAGGTGTTTCAGTGCACGTGTGGACACGTTGAACAATTTGGATAATTTCTAATTAAAAATTGGTGCCTGTGGGTATTGCTACGAACTTGGAGGAGAAATCCTAGCTGCCTGATGATTTGCATAACAATGCTTAGAACAGCCTTGGGCTGTAATTTTGCTTTTCAAACATTGCATTCCCCATTCCTTCCACAATTATATGGAAACCCATTTTCCTCTTTGTTCTTTTGTGGTCCTGCCACCCTGTGAAATGAGTAAAACTCCTTGTTGGCTGAAGAGTTCTGAAGAGCAGTTGAAATCAATAGTTTTGAGCATCACCAGGAACAGCCCTGATGCTGGGGGGGAAATGCTGTGTTCTGTCACTCATGTTCACGGAAAGGGAAGAAAGATAAAGGGGCTGCCGGTAGGAACTGACAGAAGCCCATGGGCACGTTGCAGAAGGGAAGGGTGTTGTTCTGCAGGTTTATTCATGCCCTTGAGCATGAAAATGCCATTTCCAAGAGCAGTTTTGTGAAGCTGTATATCTTTTCCCCTCCATTTGGGAGGGACCATTGCCCTTCTGGCCTTGACAAGGCACAGGAAACCACTGGAGCCATGGGTCTGACTGTCACTCCTTCCTCTCCTCCCTCACTTGTTTTGAAGTATAGACAAATAGTAAAAGCTTGTGCAGCACCCACAAAATTACTGCAATTGGTGCTGGGAACCTATATACAGGTAGCTCAGTCTGAGAGACTTGTATCTTCATATCCTAAGGAATTTATGCAAAGATATAATTCAGCCTCAAGGAGAATAAGAAGGCAGTGTCTCCAGGTCAGGCTTTTGAAAGACACAAAGCAAGATTTTGAAAGAGACAGCAGAGAGAGATTCTGGAGCAGCTTTTGGCTCCATCTTTCCCCTTCTGATTAGTACTTGCTGGTTTATGCTCACACCTCTTTCGCATTGCTTCTTGAAGTCTTTTATGGCCTTGGCTTCCCCAAGGGACAGAGAGGAAGTAAGTAATGCTACTGGGAACACACATACCAACTCAGACCTTAAAATTCCAAACACAACCACATCTATGCCAGTATAAACAGGCAGTGTTTCCCTGACCAGGCAGAGAGAATGAATGAGGTTGAAAGAATGTTTGGTGTCCTACACCATAAGAAGCTGGGGTGGATGCAGTCCTGTCCCCATAGCTGTTCACACAGACAAAAATACATGATGACTTGCATGGTATTAAAGCATGGTCTGCCCAGTGAGTGCTGGTGAATACTCTGGCTCCCAGCTGTAAATGCACATTCCACATTACCAATATGCTCTTAGCATACGCTGATATCCCTTGTTAGTCAGTTATGCTGTTGGCTAGGTTTCTGCCTTATATTACTATCACCAGCAGAGGATGAGAAAATTTTCAAGAGTAATGAAATATTTCATGTAACTCTCCGTCATGCCTGATATAGGTCGCAAATCTCATCTGGGAACCTGTTATTCCCATAACATAAAGACACATTGTATTTCTGGAGGAATCCTGTATAAGAATCAAAATGATGCTTTGTTCACTGTTTTCAGAAATCAGGATGTGACGGGAAACCATGACAGGTTCCTGTCAAGTCTTTATTCTTTCTAGCTAGATCTGTACTCCTAAGCATTTATGTGGTTTACTGTTCTGCTACTGCTGAGAACAGACAAATCTCACAATTTATATACGAGGTTCACTGATCTCCCCTCCCCAGCACCATCACTGCAGCAGCTCTGCACTCAACAGCGGGACATGGAGACACCTCTTCCATGTAAGATCCACCTGCCAGGCACAACTAATGACAAAGCCCTTCAGCTTCATCTGCAAGGCTTGTGGTGGTGCTCTGTGCACCAGCTGAGGACCATGATATTAGACAGATTTTGGGATGACAACTTCTGACCCCTGCTTATCTGTAGTATGTGACCCTTTGTGCCATGAGTGTACCCCTCAGTGCATGCCTCGTGATGTGACTCATTGCTGGAAACCTTGTATTTTGAGGTTGGTGGACCACTGAGGGATCTGTTGCTGCAAACCTGAAAATTAACCTTGGTTAAATAACAGCCCTGGTTTTAACCTCTGGATGGAGGCTCAGGAGTCCTGTACTCTGACTGCCATTCCTGGCACAGCCCCAGGCTTCCTGTGTGCCTTTGCACAGCTCATATAGTCTCTGTCTCAGTTTCCTCATCTACTGAGCAGGAATGCTATCACTTCTCCATTTTTGAGTGGCACTGAGAGATAAAATATGTTCTGGATAGAGGCATTTATCATCCTAGGAGAACTTGTAGTGGGGTGATGGTAAATTTTTATTTGAAAATACAGACTCAAACTCTTCTCCTCTAATTTGGATCACTGCTTGAAAGGTGCTGCTTTCCCTGTCTTGTCTGTGGTTTTCAAGCCCGTTTTATCAACAAGTAACCTCTCTACAGTATCTCTGTTAATCTTACCCTTGTCTGTTCAAAGAATTGATGGTTCAGAATCTCATGTTTGTTATTCACAATAACTTTGCCCAGAGGAGGGGGAAACCCCATTTGGTCTGAAAAAGCGTGTATGCAAACTTCATTGAGATGTTCTAGAATTTACTATGTCCCACCTGTGCAAGGCCAAGAGATGTTTTTAAAAGGATATCACCTTTATTAACCTTTCAGCTGACAAAGATTTTATTGATCTACATACTTTAGTCTTGTCTGTTTCTGCTTGAGAACATGAAACTAATTCTTTCTCTGAGCAGAAAGGAGAGGTTTTATTTGAAGGTTTCTTCCTTTTTTTTTCTTTTCAGTAAAAATGCCTCCTCATTATTTTTCTTTGGAACATATTTCTTTTCCATCTCTCAGTAAAATCCTCCTCAGTTGTCCAATAGCCTTCATGAAGTCCTTTTTCCAGTCACCCATCTAACTATATGTTGTTGTTTTTTTTTCTTGTGGTACTCCGTTGTCTTTTCATAGCTACTGTCTTGGCATGCAAGGTCTAACATAAAGTTTTATTGATCTGCTTCTCTCTGTATCAGGTGACATTTTAGGCTAACCAGATTTCTCCTACTTTGCATTTCATCTGTGTCAGCAAAGAACAAAACAAGCTTCCTACGAACACATGCAGTTGTACACCCAGCTCTGCTTCTCCCTAATGCACATTTTCCATCTCACACATAATTCATTGCATGAAGTGTTTTGGAAAAACTATCGCTGAGCCATAGGAATTACTGTGAGAGGGAGACCTTTTGGTTAATGGAATGGTCTGTGGATACAGGAGATTTGGGTTCTGTCCTTTGCCTGTAATCTCTTGTGTGACCTTTGGCAAATTACTCTTTGGGAAAAAGAACATGTAATTTGTGATCTGTTTGTATGGTGCCTGTTTCAATAGACATGTGGCCTCAGCTAAGGCCCATTACAGTAGAATAACCAACAAAACAGTCTAGGGGTGCAGCTAATTAGAGGCCTGGGCAATAGCAATGCCACAAGAAAATATATAACGGTGTTATTTTAGGCAGGGATCAGATGTTAGTAAGTGGTAATCTGAGGCTTCACTTCCTTCAAGGACAGTGCTGTTTCATTCAGCAGAGAGGAAAAGGAAGTTTGAGAAAGAACTGGCCTTTATCACACAGAGGATCAGCCCCCTGGATCCTGTAAGTAGGAGCAGACCAGTGTGTCTGTGCAATGCTGCTTTCTATGGGATGCAATCAGTTCTGCTCCATCGCAAGTCAAATGGCCTGTGGTGTTAACTGGAGTTGGAGGTGGGGTTGGCCTGAAAATAAGAATTCTCTTTCACAAAATAGAGAGGAAAGAAATAAAAAAAAAAAAGGCAAAAAAGAACATGGTTTCAAAAGCAGTTTTCATTCTGCGCTGAAGGTAGGGAAAAAAAAAAAACACCACCACACACTTTTTTTTTTTTTCCTAAAGTGTTCATGAAGATGAGAACCAAAACTAGGCGTAAGTGTGCATTAGGACATTCAGCTATGATCGCAAAGTCAGAGATTCTGGTGCCAGTTAGCTCAGTTTGGAGAAGGGATGTGAACTGCGGTCTTCTCTAGCAAGGTGAGTGCCCAAAGCACTGGACTGTCAGTTAAGATTACTCTCTCTTCCTTTCTCACTTTTCCTCCTGCACCTGAATTTAACTTTTGAAACAGGTCAGCTTTAACCCCAGAGACTGTTGACATCAAATCTATCTGGCTGTACTCCTTCAGGGTGAAAAAAGCCTGTGTTCTTTGTGCAGGAATGTTCACGTTTTGACTCACCCTTCCTTGAGTCCTGGTCAGTCCCTGTGTCAAATGCTGAGAACTGTGAACCCTTCTTGCTGTAACTACACTGTCAATGTGGAGGGACAGTGTAGATTGTATGGGCATGTAAAAACTGCTTAGGTTAATTAAAAAGAATGAGACATTTCACTCTTTAATTAGGGATTGTCATGATGAAGTTCATGCATGCTTTTATCAGATCTGCAGTACCTCATCTCCCTGTCTCCAAAAGTATGTTTTCTTGCATACAGACATAAATTGTGCCGCTCTTACCCTGCAACACCTGTCTGAATTAGATATGACACAGTAAGGCAATAACTGGAAATACGAGGTTTTGAGATGCTCCTGGTGTATTTCACTTCCAGTTGAAAAAGTACTCAAAATAGAGGCTTACAACAGAAGCAGTCTGAAAAAAGAAATCAAGTTTGAGAAACAGGAGGCATCTTAGGAAAATGTCAGCCACTGACAGCTGCATCAACCAAAAAAAAGTACAACGTGGTGGAGCTATAACAAGACTAGTCGATCTGTGATAGAAATTTAATTGTGAAGCCACAGTCATCAGTAGTGAAAGGTGAACTTTAGTACCATACAGAAGGTGCCTGGAGTCCATTAAGGCACTTCATGCATATTGTAGCAGAAGGCAATGATCCTGGCCAGACATTTTGCCTAGAAGGGAATAGTCTGTAGGATGTGAGGGTTTGGGATGACAGGTAGAAGGATCTAGTAATTCCCCATCTGTCCCTAGTAGTCTGTTTCATTAATTGGTAAGTATTATCTCAGTGAACAGAGTTCTTTCCTGGGCTCTCCTGTGGCTAAGACCCAACACTGAAGTGTGCCTGTGGAAGGCAGAGCCTCTAGTAGAGGTTTGACATGGTCATCTTGGGAGAGTACCTTCTGCCCATACTGTTGTGAATAAAACTGTACTTTCTGACTCTAAAATGTGCTAATTCGTCTAAAACCATTTTCCAATAATGCATTTCAGTGCTTGTTTTGTGGTAGACATGATGATGGGTCATTTATCTCTGTCCATAGAGAAAGGAACCCATTTGACCTCAGCCATAGAAGTGCTCTCCTGTAGCTCTGGCCTACAGTCAAGTCAGATCCTGAGTTATTAACAGGTGTTCTGCAGTACTTGTTTGAGATGGATGTAATTTCTCAGTATCAATCACAGCTGAAAAAAGAAACAGGCCATATCAGTGGGATAAATGCTCCCGCACTACAAACACAGAGGTGACACTACAGGTTTTAGTCTTTTACTTATTGTGCTACCAGCAAATCACTTTGGTTATCAGTGTGATCCTCTCTCAGAAAGGAAGAGAAGCTTTGAGTTGCTTAACAGTGACACCATCTGACTGGTTAAGGGCAGCAGTAATGGAATGAATGGATGGTTGGAGGGTGATGGCAAAAAGGGGACAGACTTTGATAAAAAGGAGGACAGGTTCTTCTAGAGGAGACAAGGATCAAAACTGCAGAAAGTATAAGCGTGCCAGTAGGACAAAACAGTTTTATATATATTTTAATTGTGCTGGGAAACACTAGTACGTTCCCCTCAGCATTTTCCCACTGAGTCTTCCAAGAAGGAGCAGCACATCCCTAAAAAGAAAAACTAGTTTTGCTTTTAAGTCTTCTGAAATTTTCAGAGACATTAGTGCATTTTAAGTTATTGCTAGCATTGATGTAAGTCTGAATTGATCTGCTATCATCAACAAGGCTTCACATGAGGAGATTACAAGACAGTGGAAAGGAGTTTAGATAGCCATATGCTTCAGTTAGTTGAGTGACAAATGACTGGTCTGTGGGTTACAGCAGGCAGGGCACATAAATAAAACTAGTCACTGAGAGGGTCAGTCAAGTGAATTTAAGTAAGTATTTGATAACTAATTTAGCAGGCTTCAAGACTGTACAATTCTCTTAATGTGCTAGGGTTTCCACAGTGTCTGAAAGGGGTTTTATCTGACCAAGAATCTGAGCCTGTTGTCTAGATTCAGGAGAGAGAAATGAGTCCTTCTATAGCATAATTCATTTAATATGTAAATGTGAGATGACAAAAATTATGGTCAGATGACTCATGTCCTAGAAGTTCGTATTTCCTTCCTTTGACTACCAAGAGAACTTAGTGGGACCAGTGCAGATTCAGACTAGATTCAGCAGATCTGTAGAGTGAAACATTGGGTGCACAGTTCCTGAAGCCTGTATTCATATATATTTCACAGGTCTTATATCAAACTAGCACTTTTCTTGCCCTGTTGGTTGAACACCAATTGGCAATTGGAGAAAATGAGATATACTTGCAGACTGAATCACCTGGTTTTGTTTTGGTCAAAAGAAATGCAGATCACATGTTCTGAGACTACTCTGCAATGCAAAAAAGAGTGCTGCAACTGGAAAAAATCAGACAATTCACTTTAGAAGTGCATTGCTGCTGTAAACTAAAAAGCTGAGGTCTGTAAGCACAAAATTTATCTTGTGCTACATATGCTGTATCACCTTGTCATGTGGCTTCTGGACCTGCCATCTGACTGATCGACTGTGTTGCTCCCTGATTTGGGTGTGCTTTGGACAAGGTGTTTCTTTGTTTGCTCACTAAATGCTCATCAATTGGAAGAGGGAAGAGCAATGCCATAAGAATACTTCAGGCAAACACATGAAGGAAGTCAATGTCAAGAAAAGTGTGGTGTGTTTCACGTTTGTTTGGTGGTTTTTTTTTGTTTTGTTTTGTGTTTTTTTGTTTGTTTGTTTTGGTTTGGGTTTTTTTTGTATGGTAACTGCTCTGAAAACAGTAAGAAAAGGAATTCAGGTAGAACAAAACATTTCAGGATGGAAAACATTTTGTTTCTTTGGGGGGTTCTTTAACCTGTCAAAGCCTCCTAGGCAGAATTGAAGTAATCATACCAATGAAATATTTATATTTTGGAGGATCCATTTTTTTCCTCGTCATCTTTTAGTCTGCACTGTTAATTCACCAGTCTGACAAAACAGTAAATTGATGTAACCTTGTCCCTCTCAACAGCTCTTGGCTTTACGATTAAGTAGAGCAAAGACATATGTTTCATTTATTTCCTAACAAATGTGGTGACCTTTTTTAATACATGGATGTGAATCAAACTCTGTGCACAGGCCAAAACAAGGGTTCATTAGAAGGTCCTTCACTTTCACACCATCCTGTTGCAATCGTTTTGCCCTCACATGGCTGGAGGCCTTGTAGGAAGACATCAGTGTTGTTACCAAAAAAGGTTTCCAGCTGGGGCAGATCTGCTCTTGCTTTTTTAGGAATATGAAACAGGTCAGTGCCCTTTAGGTAGTGAGTCCAGTCTCTTGCTATTGCAAACAGACACACCGTATGTCTTTCCTAAAGGATTTTACAAAGTCCTCAGGTGGAGATCAAATGTAACTTCTTTGTACTCCCTGTCATATAACATTTCTCTGAGGTTAATGTGGTAGAGAAATGGCCAAAGGAATTGACCATTAACACTTTGAAGAAAAAGTCTAATTAATGGCTATTACATTCCAGTTCTTCCCAGCTCATCAGAAAATGAGTCTTGAACAAGACTGTCTGATAGTACCAAGATTCTCTACAAAGACAAGTCACCTTGGAGAAAAGGAGCAGAGGTAAAAATAACACAGGAATATTATTTCACATTATGTCTTGATCCTGACTGATGGGTCATCTGTGCCAGAGAAAGAGGAAAGAAATCTTAAGTATTGCTAGAAAGGGAAACTTTGCTCCATCTTCAGACCAACTCTTACACATGTGAACTGTGCAGTGTCCAACAAGACAGATTTAAAGACTCGGTTGCTTTTACTGTCCCAGCTCTGCCAGTGTGTGCCATATTCACTCAATGAGTGTTCCCATGCACAGAGAGGTCCAGGAAGCTTAGACAGCTTTCTTATCTCTCTGACAAGCTCTGGCACTCTCCCCATTACAGATGATTTCCTTGCAGCTTTCAGAACACATTAAACAAAAGAGAAACCCAGCTGGTGTAAGTCCAGCAAATGCACTGACACAGGATCTTCCTCTCACTTGTTGGGATATCCTGTTGGTAGTAGCTGTCAGTCAGACGTTACTAAATTCAGGTCACAGTCCAGTGAAAAACAATTACAAATGTTTAATACAAGATACTTCACTTGGTATCTTCAAACGTTACTGCTGCACACATATTCAAACAGACTGATAGTGTTTTTGGAGAAGATGAATGTCCTGGTAGGAAGATGAAACACCAACTGCTTCTGAAGTCAACTATATGTTACAGTCAATTCAGCCTTTAAGGCTGCATGGTGGAATCAAAGTAATATCTTCTACTCGCAAGGAAAGGAAAAAAAAAACCCTTTAATAGTAGCAGAGCTTCCCTATAAACCAGTGTGGCAATTTTTGACTCTGCTGCACACAGCAACACAGAATTAGACCCAGGGTTGAACAAAATGTTCTGAGCACACAACATATTTACCAGATTTGTGACAAATCTGGACTCAGTGCTACAAGACTCTGTGAAAACCCAGGAGGTATTTTGCAGGGGATAAGGATGAAGGTGAGGAAGGAAGATTTATTCCCAAATTTGCCCCAAACCTTGAAGAATGTATAGTCTCATTGTAGTTTATTCTTCTGTTAAAAACAACAATTAGTCTTCACATCAAGTGGTTCACTGTAGGTGTACAGAGGGTTTATCTCTAACTTACTCAGTGTACGGAGTTAAAGAGAGGAGCTGTTGGATCAATTGTTTTAATCACCCACCATAGTCTTTTTTGTTATGTTGTTGTTAATTTTTGGAGTGTTGCTGTACTAAACAGGAAAGAGTCCTCCTAAATTTCTGGATGTATTTGTTTTTCTTTAGAAATAAGCCTGAAGCTCTTAAAAAGTTTTATTTGGAGATAAGACCCTCTCTAGGGAATGGCAAAACAATCAGAATGTTTTCCATTCTCTCTTCCACTGAAACATCACATTTGAGCTAGTTGCATTAACTGCAGCTTTTTAAAAAAAAAAATCCAAGTTCCTTCCTGAGTAAGGTAGAAACACATAAAACACTGGGAGCAGGATTTATTGGCTATTTACAGACTACTTTACATTCCATTTTCTCCTGGCAAATCCAAGCAAAGCAATTGTGTTGGCAAGTACACGCATGGCCTTGTTTGCAAAGGGTATGGCCACACATCCCTGTGCAGCTCGTTTGATCAGTTAGTTTATTGGCGCACCCAGGCCATACATTTCTCCTTGTTGTACTAGAGTTGACTGACAAAAAAATACCAAGAGATCTCTGAAACCTCAGTTCACTGTTGTTCTGACTCAGGAGGAGAATGTTTTGGGAACTTTTGACAAAATTAAATGTTCTGTAACTATTTCACTGCAATATTCTGTCTGTTTGGATTCATCACTACCATCCCAAATGCTAAACCTATGATAGAAAAGGAGGTTAAAATTGGAAACATCATATTTTTATGATTTCCTATCACTTTTCAAATAAGTTTATGTTTTCCAGGAACTTTCAGATCTTGCAGATCCTTTTCCCACGGAAAGTCTTCCTTTGGAAAGTTTTCAGTTAGCCCCAACAGCAGTAGTTTCATCGTCCAGCTTCCATACAGCAACATCTCCTGTGTATGTAAACTCATATTTGTCTCTGTCTCTCTGACTCTATATCTAGCTCTGTCTATTTGAAAAGCATCCTAAACACGTGAGTTAGTCATTAGATAGGCAGTCAGGAAACAAAACTTTTGGTTTTGTCACTGACTTCCTCATGTCTAGCCTGAATCTCCCCTCCTTTAGTTTAAAACCAGTACCCCTTGTCCTACTGCAACCAGCCTTTCTAAAATATATATGATATATAGATATATGTTTGACAACTTTGCTGCTGCTCTTGTGCATCGTGCTCCAGGAACAGGCACTGTCTGTAGCAGTCATTGAAATTAAAAAAAAAGCCACGACACCCAAACGAGCCAGATGTTTGTGCTGCCAACCTCCAGCAGCCTGTGCACAGAGAAGGGAGTTCTGTTATCCCTGGTAAATCACAAGACATTTCAGCGTCAGCACTTCTCAGAGCCCATCTGACAACCTCTCTCAGCCCTGACTGCACACCTTCCCTGCAGCAAATGCAGTGGCTGGTTACGTGAAGGAACAAGCAAGTCTGTGAGCAGCAGGAGTTATACAGCCCAGTTTCCTACTGATTTGTGCCACCTGGTTGGCTCATCTGACGTGTAGCAAAGTCTGAGCTCAGCTCCTCGCTGCTGCTGCGGTACTCACACCACCTTTCTTCTGGGCATAATCTGGTGTCTAGTAAAGCCTGAATTAACAGAACAGCCTGCTTCTCAGTTGGGTGCACACTTCAGCTACATCTACACTAATAAATTAAACAATACTAGGGAATGTTCCCAAGCACTGGAACCTGACCAACTACGCTGTTAAATTATGAGAATATTGGCTGGCATAGTTTTGACCGGAGAAAACTAGCACTCCTTTAAACAATTCCCAGGAGCTGCTTAGGATTTAGAAAAGGCCATGGTCCACCAAAATAGGAACTTGGACATGGTCACCTTTTTTGGGAGGGTGAGAGAGTTTAATAGTATGGAAACCATTTGTTCTGTGCCAGCTGGCTTCAGGAGCAGAGAACAGTACAGGGCATGTTTAATTCACCACCGTAGATGTAGCCAGCCTATTTTTGCTCCACCCAGTTTCTGATTTTCATAACACTTGTGGGAATATAATGCCTTTGAAATGACCCTGTTTTCATTACATCAGGTTGCACTGACTGGTAGAAAAATATGCACTCACATCCATAAGCACCAACTCACCAGCACATGCACAGACCCATACACGCTTACATATGTGATGTATGCGTCTGTCTACACCTAGACATGCACATACTTCAACATATAGTTGCATTTAAAGAATTAGAACATGTAAATATATATATATATGTATATATATATATAAACTATAAAGTCTTGCAAAAACTTACAAAATCTTATCACAGCTTTCTGTAGATATGTGATTGAGAAAGAATTTCCTAAGTCACAAGGGCAGTGACTGAGAATATTTCAGGGGAATTTCTGTCTTTCTTTTAAAGTAGGAGATGAGGTTTATTTCCTGAGATCAGCTGGACTTTTCTATTTGACAGATTTTAAAATCATTCCAGACATTACTGGGACTCACTGAAACTCTTGGTTTCTGGACTGATTGTAGGATGTTGGAACCTTGTGCTGTTTGGAGCTGGAGAAGCAATTGCTGTGAATGTTTTTGGGACAAGCATCTATACCAAGGTCTCTGGTGGATCTGAGTGCCTGGTCTGGGTGGTGCAGAGAGCCCTGTCCAGCCCTGTGCATCCCTGTGCAGAGAGCTCTACACCATCAAGTGGTTCACCAGCAGCCAGGAGGAGACCAGGGCAATATCATATGCCCCATTTAGGCTGTGCAAGTTCATACAGGGGTGTAAAAATAACAGGACAAAATTTGCAGACCCCACACCAGGCATGGATGCTATGCCTGTAGAAAAAGCAGAAACTTAAATCCCAGAGAGCTTCCAATGAGGTGAGATAAGCCAGTTGAAACTCAGTTGACTGATTTACCATGACTAGATCTTTCTCTGTATTAGCTGTATCAGGAATTCTTCTGATTTGGTTTGGAGGACCATTTTGTGAGTTCTCACCTGGTTATGTTAAGCTCATTGAAGTCCACAAACCTGCCAAAGACTCCTCAGTCAACTTGTGTGCAAGCCTGCAAACCTCAGGCCTGTCTGCCTTTTGGGGCTCCTCAGAGCCTGCATAGAAGATAAGACTGAATGAAAACTGAAGGGAAGATTTCTCGGCTTTGATTTGGATTACTCAAACTCATCAGGCTGCAGTGAGGATTTTGTCCTCAAGTTCTTTTTGTTAAAATGATGACTAATAACCTGCACTGTGACTAGAATACAATTAATTTCCCCACTTACTGTTTTTGTAAGCAAATCACGTTTTTTAAGGCAAGTTAATGACAACCTTTCCTCTACAGCACTCGGCCCTAAAGACACCAAGTTGGAACAGATGGGTAAGGCACTGGTATTTCACAATATGTTCAGAGAAAAAGCTGCACCCAGAAATTAAAATAAGGCTTTAGGTGTCAAATAGCAGAGAAGGGTGGTGGTTTTTTAAGCATATGTTCTCGTAAGCAAGCAAAACAATTCCGCCAGCAGCCTGGAGGGTAGAAACACCGGCTGTCAGGCAAATCCTCTGACATGCAAAAGCCAGTAATTTACCACGTGAGCAGCACGGAGTGAACTTCCGAAGGCCTGCAGCCCCTGAGATGTTTTATACATCTCTGGCAGTGCCAAACTGCAGCTCCAAACTTTGGGTAAAACTCTCTGTACTCTGCCCACACAAGAGGAACGCTGGAGGTGACTCAGGAGGCAAATGAAGACAATTGCTCTTTTTTGCTTCATTACCAGGAGGCCTAAAAGTCACTGTTTTCCATATTTTCCTTCTAAAAAGTCTTGTGTTTGGGAGATTTTTTTTTCTTTCTTTTGATTTGTCTATGATATCAAGTTTTATTTAATCAATGGATGGTGATTCCTGAGGTTTTTAGTTGTTAATCTGGGCATATGACGTTTTCACAAAATTCCCCTTTCCCAGTCCTTGGTCAGGTATCTGAATTAAACATGAATACTTTGATGTGAATTAATAAACAATGGAACAGGTCTTCATTATTTGTTCTTCTGGTTTTGAATCTTTTATGAAATGTTATGTAGACAAGTCTATAATCTTTGTTATCCAGACAAGATATGTAATGTAAAAGAAAGCAGATATGTTCAAAGAGAAGAACAACATTTTCAGTTGCTTTCGTGTATCGGTTTTTGTAAAAAAAGCAGAATACAAGTTGAAGATATTTATGCTCCTTCAAATGTCATTATTTTGAAAAGTTGATAAAAAATAATTAGAAAAAGAACTGATTGAGACAAAAAAAAAGAAACTGGATTTCATGCACCTGCTTGAACTTTATATGATCTAGATTAACACAGGCAGTTTCTGCAAAAGGAAATAGTGGCAGGTACATCTTTTGAGCATATCCGCTGAAGAGTGGATAAAGGAACAGCAGCAGTTACAATTTACCAGGCTTTCTAAAGGTCTCAGAAGAATCTTTGCAGGAGACTTTTTAAAGAATTGAAATAGTCATGCATGAGATGTCAAGCTCTTTCATGAATTTGGAACTGTGAAAAAAGTTGGAAACAAAGAATAATGATTTATTTTTCCACTACAACATAAAGTTAACCACTAGATAGCCTAAAAGTCTACATTACATTCATTATATTTGTTAGGTGTACTGGAAATTTGAAAGAAGCAGCCCCTAGTGATCAGTGAAGTAGCAAATCTGGAAAGTTTTGCAAATATTAACATAAGTTGTGTTACTAGACGACACCAAAGATCTTTATAAAGATGTAACAAAATCAAGTGAGTGGTCATTCTGATGGCCAAAGAGTTTCTGTACTTTATTAAATGCAAAGTTAATGTGCTCTGGGAGAAATAATTTGAACTGTGTGCTGTGAGATTCTTACAGATTCAGGAATGAGATTTTTATGGCCTCAAACTCTGAAAATTGTTTTAAGAATGAATGCAGAATATCTATAGAGAGGTAGATATATGAGAAACCTCTCTCAAAGATTACTTGATTCCAATTCAAAGCCTTGGGAGGGACTAAGTGATCTGCCTAAGTTCCTTCCTAGTAAAATATGATTTGGCAGGTCAGTGTAAATATTTACTGTATAAATAGCAGCATTCAGAAGAGTAATTCAGTATGTTAAGACTTTCATGTGTATTTAAATATACATGTACTTATATACATACACTTACTTGGAAAGACGCAGAGGTACACGCCTCAGCACACTACTGCTTTGTTGTAATCAACTCCTTGTAGCTCACACGCAAAGGAACTTTGTCCAGAACTACCATTTCTCAGAAACATAACCAGCAAGCCTCCTAACCTGCCCAAAACATGGCAAAACTTTTACTCAAGCTTATTTCTGGCCCAAGTGTGTTCTGCAGTGTCTGTCCTCACTCACAGAAAACTCTGGATTACATCAATCTCAGCATAGATGTCCTCTGCTGAAATGCATCTGCAAAGCATCAGAAAAGCATGGGTCAAAGAAAAAACTGTTTCATTTTAGCCTGCCTTTATTGTTGGGGGTTTTCACAGGAGGAAAATTCCCAGATAGTAATGACCTGCAGGATAACAACACTGTTAATTGTAGCATTATAAACAACACAAAACTGATGAAGTTGTGTCTCAAAGTCTTACCTAGACCCTTTTTTCAAATTGTTAGTCTTTATCTATATCCATAATTTTGCATGTTATATATGTGATATACACATTCCTGTGTACATGTTTGTAGAGATTTCTGTTCTAGCTACATTAGAAGAGCCAAAATGCAACAACAGATACAGTTCGTGTAGTACTTCAGAAAGTAAGGCAAGCGATCCTTAATATATGCATATAAATAGACACTATTGCAAGATTATCAACATTTTCAAGTTTTGTTAAGAATTAAGCCTGCTTGTCATTCAAAGTTGGTGGTATAGGTCAGCTTTTCCACTTCTATTAATTCCAATGTAGCTCTGCCAGCATTAACCAAGTTGCACCAGTGTGTATCAGCTGAGTAGCTGGCTTCTAGAAATATAGTTATTTTCCTACCTCGACCCCAAGCTGTTTGGAAAAGGACTAATACTAGAAATACTTGTTCCTGGACTGAATATTTCTCTCTATTCCATTTACTTTCTTCATCAGTTACATTATTTTTTTTTCTTTGTAAGGAGAAAACTTCAGGCTTTCATAGAAACCTCATTACTAAGTTATTAAGTGTGTGAAACCTTATTCCTACAGCAGCACTGAGTTTATAAAATATAGATGAACTCCATCAACTAAAGAAAAAAAAATACTAGGAAAACATAAAGGACATTGAGCGAGACTTCCATAAATTTCTTTAAATACTGTTGCCATATGTGCTGTTTAGGATTTTGATGGATATCTCTGCTACTATGTCTGATGTATGCTGTGGATTATTATTGCAGATTGTGCTGGAAGTGGACTCATAGCCACTTGTAGCATGCAAACTCAGGAGAGAGAGACTGATTCTTCACTAGATTGTGGATCCCATTCTCCAGTCTCTTCATGAGGATGAGTCATGAGATGTCCACTGCTTTTGACTCGTGGCACAAAGACTGAAGCCCTGCTGAAGAAAAATCTCATAATTCTTGCTGTGCTATACTGGCATCATGCCCTCCTTTCTATTTTCTTCCCAGTGTTTTTATTTCTTATCTTATTGTAGATACTGACCAGTTCAAGAATACTGGAGCATGCTCAGATCAGCTTTCAAAGGCTACAGGTGAGTGAGTGCAGAAAAATCTCCCACAGAAATCATGGGGTTAGGAAGGGTGAGGACTGCTGCGTGGATTTATGGTTTTGAAAAGCACAGAATAATCTGATATTCATGCTGTACAGCCCTACCCTTAAATTCAATGCCCAAGGGTGTTTTCTGGCCATTAGAACTTTATTGTTGTTACTGTTAAATTGTTAGAATGGCCCTTGACATGATTTGCACCAAAACTGCCAACTCCCAAAAAGGTCTTACACACAATTTGGATGTCAGCACTGGCCAGGGGTCATTCCCAACAGACTGCTTGCATTTAGCCACCATATATTTGTAAGGAAAAGAATTTAACAATATGGACACAGACTCCTTAATACCAGGAGAGATTGGTGCTCAAGAATTTTCCTGGACTCACCTACATGGTCATCCATTATCTTTGGTGTACTGATTTTTTTCACACAGAACTTAATTAACTTTGAGTGAGTGTGATCCAGCTCCGTGTTTATCTCGACAAATCAAAAACCTCCAGAAACTCACTTAATATCCTATATAATCTCTTTCTCAGCGTCATCCCTTCATCACCTTCATCAGTTTGTTTCAGAATTTCCTTCTGAGGCAGTGGGCGCGGGCTGATAGCAGCAAGAAGTTCCTGAGCTGATCTTAGACAAAACACCACAGGGCTGTTTGCTCTTGATTTTCATAGGGGAACTTGTGTGCTGGCTCAGAGGCAGCTCAGCTCTTCAGCTCCATGCTCTTAATTTCAATTTTTATCTTCTAGTTGATCTGAAATGAGAACTCCTCGATGGCTCCTCATCCAGACCACTGCTTTGTTTTTAAAGCTGAATTGAACTACCCCTTTTCTTTACATTTCTCAGGAGTTTAGCAGAGGATATACAATCTGGGAATGTGATGTTTTTTTCCCCAGAAGTTTTGTTTTAACAGCAAAACCCCAGAACTGTATGCATCCTCTCTCTATATCTATCTTTTTTAAAATTTTATTTACATACTACAAAGTGGGAGGATAGCCAGTCCTTAAATCCGAAAATCACCAGTCTTCAATAAGTTGTCATTTTATATTTACTAGGAATGAGTTACTACTTCTCATAACTTACTCCTCAAAGAGACAACAGACGAAGTAACAAGCAACTTACTCAATGTCTGCTCCTACCTAAAACCCACAGGTCCTCCCTAGAGATAGTAATCTGTTTTGTTTCCGTTTATGAATAAAAAAATAATCCTAACTCCCTCTTTATAATCTCCTTCCACTGGGAAAGTAAATAATTGTTTCTCATTGCATCATATTCCTATTTTATTTGTGGTAATCTTGCCCATTTGAAGGTGCCAAGTAATCTTCAAAGCAAACCCGTAGTACATTTGATTAAACATCTTTGTTTATTTGGATAGGAAGGTAATTGCACAAGGTACGTTTATCAGATGATGTAAATAAAGGTCCGTTTATTCACTTGAGCAGTATCATCACAGTACAGCACCATATCGCCTTGGCTTTAACACAGCTTAAGGACAAAACTGCAAAGCAAGTACCTGTAGCATATTTTTGAATGTCAAAGCTCAGGTTGCTGGTTCAATAGTACAACTCTAGTTCCAAGTCACATCTGTTTACTTACTATGCTCCGGCTCTCAGCTGTGACAGGGCAGTCTGGAAAATAATTTGTGCAACTTCAAATGTTTTAGATTTACT
The DNA here is from genome assembly GCF_964273445.1 of Streptopelia decaocto. Taxonomy (NCBI): domain Eukaryota; kingdom Metazoa; phylum Chordata; class Aves; order Columbiformes; family Columbidae; genus Streptopelia; species Streptopelia decaocto. The sequence continues at coordinate 11,636,919 of NC_138655.1, forward strand.
GTGGTCGGCCAGAAAACTGACAGGACAAGTTAAAGCTAAAGAATGGTAACTTAACACAGACATCATTGCTGTCCTTGAAGAGATGTCTGCCAAACTATTTCCACTGAAAAATAAAGTCATAATACATAATGTTTCACTTTTCCATAAGGCAAAGGAGCCTGCACTGCAACCTTGAAGAACAGAGGCTCACGATATGCAGGTGAGGTAAGGAAGTTACGGAAAGGTGAGTCCAAGTGTAATGGAGATAGAGATGCAGTCAGAAGCTCATCCCAAGCTGGGAAAGGAACTGCAAGTCCTAACTCTCCATTTCCACCTCTAGGCATTCCTCTTTCAATAAGGTAACTGGAGGAGAGTTTTATTATTTGCCACATCTCTGATGAGATCAGAGGTGCCATCCAGTACAGCTGGGAAAATGAACTGTGAGGAATCCTGCAAAGACTCATTCAGAAGTGCAGAATAATCCCCTCCCCATTTTTCTTCTTCAAACTGACCTTTGTTTTTTTTGGAAAACATTGTTTTGTAAATGACCTAATGATTTACAGATGAGTATTAGGCTTCCTATAGATGTTGTATATAGGAGTTTTTAGGTCTGTGAAGTTACAGATATGGATGAGATGGAGGGAGAGAACAGACTTCCATCCATGTTAATTAAACAGATACAAATTTCTGTCAAGGCTTTGAACACAGATTTCCTATTTAAGGAGGAGCTTGACTATCCCAAGTATCTTATTGCTTAGGCTCCTTCTGTGAATATTTTCTTTTGAACTCTTTATTTCATAAAATCATTTCAGAAGTCTCATTCCACATCACAAAAGAAAGGTTAAAACTGTTAAAAAAAAAAAAAAAAAAAAGAGGCATTTTTTCTGAACATTAACATTCACCAAAGATGGAGGCATTTTTCCACCTCTACTGACTGGACCACATAAAAGGTTTTGACTTTGTTTCTGCCTCCCAGCTAGCAGAACTTTAGTGTAAGCAGGAATGCTTTTTATTTAGTGCTTCAAAAGGTCTTATGGGAAGGCATAAGGGGTCCAAACAAACAATAGAGGATTTCCTATATGCAGTGAAAATGCTCTATTTCAGACTCACTACAGCATCAACACACAACTACTGCTTCTTAGTTACCTTTTAGATTGTCTGCTCTTATTATGCTTTTGGCAGTTTTGCCAGACATCTCTCCTCTTAGTGGTTTCACAGGCCTCGTCAGGTTGTTGTATTTGTGAGTAAGAAGCTATGTGCTTATTCACATAGATGTGTTAATGGAAGATGGGTTTAAAGAGAGTATTCACCCTCCTTGTATCAGATGTCACAGAAGCAGCTGGTATGTGGGCAGGAAGACACACTTATAATTTCTTAGACAGCCAGAGAATCACAGATTTCAAATAAAAAACTCATTAGTACTGAAATCATCACATATGTATGCATTTTTGATGATCAGTTAATTCATATCATATAGTCTAAACTCTTCCTTATTAGTTAAATTGTTCATTTCATATTCTGTAATGTTCCTCAGCTAACCATTTAATAAATTAACCACAGGTTATGATGTCAGTGAAATTCTTGTGTTCAAAAGACTTCAGAGGTGATTTAAAAAATGCATTCAAGTCCTGGCAGGAATTCATAGATTTTAAATAGCATCACATTAATTTGATAGGAGAGTCTGAACAAGTGATCTTTCTGGTGAAGAAATGTGAAGCTTTTGTGGTTTAACCCCAGCCAGCAACTAAGCACCACAGAGCCACTCACTCACCCTCCCCCAGAGGGATGGAGGAGGGACTCAGAAGAGTAAAAGTGAGGAAACTTGTGGATTGAGATAAAGACAGACTAATAGGTAAAGCAAAAGTCACACATACAAGCAAAACAAAACAACGAATTCTGTCACTACTTTCCATGGGCACGCAGGTGTTCAGCCATCTCCAGGACAGCCGGGCTCCATCACATGTAACAGTTACTTGGTAAATCAAGTGCCATTCCTCTGAATGCCCCGCCTTTTCCTTTTTCTTCCCCCAGATTTATTAGCTAAGCATGATATCATATTATATGGAATATCCCTTTGGTCAGTTGGGGTCAACTGTCCCACCTGTGTCCTCTCCCAACTTCTTGGCACCCCCAGCCCACTTGCTGGTGGGGTGGTGTGAGGAGCAGAAAAGGCCTTGACCCTGCATAAGCACTGCTCAGCAGTAATTAAAACATCCCTGTGTTATCAACACTGTTTCTAGCACAAATCCATACTGTAGTCCCATCCTAGCAACTATGAAGAAAATTAACTTACCCCAGCCAAAACCAGCACAGAAGCTCAGGCAATTAAATCAGTGCCTCTGACTTACTTTCGTTCGCATGCATTCCAACTGTATGAGACCTGAACTCTGAAAGGTCTTTCCATTCCTGGACCATAGTACAATGCTGTGGCTTGTGCTCTGCCACATTGCATCCATTTTGCAGTTCTGTTTACAGGTGCTCCTGGCTTCCAGGGGCAAGTGTCTAAATGAGCTGTTTCTTCAGATTAAACAAGTGCATTTAATCAGTTCCAAATTTCAATGAACTGCATGTAATACCTGCAACTGTTGGAATTATCTTCAAATTCTGGCAAGCAAGACCCTGAGGAAGGCAGGAGCCTTAAGAAGCTATCTGTTCATATTTAGGTTTCTGTAAGGGGAAAAGTTACATTTCCATGCTCTCTGTAGAGTTTTTCTTATAGTCTGTTCTTGTCATATTGAAGTGTTTCAAAATCACTTCTCACTTAAGGTAATCTAACTTTATCTTCTGTAAGCATCTTCTTCTCTCCTTTGTTTGAAAAGGGTTGATAGAAACACAAATGATGAGTGTAAATCAGATGCTTTTCTTTTAGATGGTTAAAATTAAGTTAAATCAATCCTTTTATTCTCTAGATCCAAGTTTCTGTTCCTTTCCTCCACTTTGCAGAGTTCACCTCATGAGCCATTAAAAGACAATTTAATTAATGATATTTATTTTTAGCACTTAAACTAGTATTACAGTGGGAGGAATTCACTGCCAGAGTTGAAGGAGAAATAAATTTATGTAAAGGTTTTTTATGTTGTTGTTTTTACTTAGGAACTGATGGGGCCATGCTTAGTGGAGATGGTGCATAATCAGAATTGTCCCTAAGACAGTGGAACTTATGCATATATCTTTGCATCCCTTTATGGTGGTCAGCAGTGTGGAGGTGACCGTCCCCTGTTCTTTTATGTTGCAATGTAGCTTGGTAAGGAAAAGGACTTATTGGTCTTACTGGCTTGTTCTGTGGTTAAGTTATTATTCAGTCTATAATTGACTGTGGACAATGACGGGAAAAGGTGTGAAAAACAAATCCATCATCCAAGAATGTAACGTTTGGGGATCTTCCACCAGGGGGGAATTTGAGCATCCCTGTCCATCAAGCCTATGGTGACGTTGCACATTAAATGTTCTGTGGTGCCTGTTCAGCTCAACTCCCATCCTTTGTAGTGACTGGGGCCTGAAAAGTACAGAGCATGGACATCTAGAGAAGTTCCCAGGCTCTGTTGTTCCACAAAGATCTCTTGTCGGGCTCCTGAGAAATAGTGCTAGAGAGAGACAGAGCAGAGAGCACTATACTAACAAAGACGTTTCTATGTTTCAGGCTTCAGACACCTAAGGAGCCATGAGCAGCTCTACATTTTCTCAGACATCTCCCTTATTGATTTTTGCCACTGGGCAAAATATCAAGTGTGCCTGTTCCCGATTAGGCAAGGAATGCGTGTCTATAATAATCAGAGATCGATCACACATGTCCATGGAAAGCACACAGTGCACATTCTCAGCAAGTGTGACCACTCCAACTCCCAAGGCAGCTTTCTAGACGGGTTCCAGCTATTAAGATGAAGTACATGATCACTGACTGGAATGAAAATACAAAGATAGCAGAGAGAATGTGACATTAAGGGATTATAAATTCTGAAAACAGTTGCAGGAGTTTTCCCAGTTATTTGCCAGCATCTAGATCATATGTAGGTTAGAGTTTGATCTAATGCATGCTAATATCAAGTAACTATCTTTCCAGAGCCTGAATTAGATTGTTTCTGAGCAGAATATAAGATTAAAAAATCCTGTAGCAAGTAATGTGCACCCTTAGAGTGCCGCACTAGTCTGGCGAGTAAAGCCTGCATGCAGAAATTGATCCCTTGGGCCATAAACAGGGCATAAATGGACAACAGATTGGTAGCAGACATATAAAACTGTGTGAAGCCAGTATCAGTTCGATGTTTCATTGGATTCTGTCCTAGTGATTGCATTAGTAGGCATTTTAGAATGATGGAATATACATTTCTCAGTGGCAAAGCTGTTTTCTTCAGAGCAATTTGCCTGTCTGTGTCTCTTCCAGCCCAGCTAGCAGTGCAAACGGAGCAAGGTAGGTTTACTGAATGAATGTGTTCCTCATCGGTTTCACGAGTTTCACGTGGATGCAGCAAATATGCTTTAATTGCATATTGTGTTTCAATTATTGCTGTAAAGCCATTTAGAGCAAATATAGTGTTGCCGTGCTGAAAGCCTCCAATCTGTGTTTGCCCAATGGCAGTGGCAGCCAACTGTATTTCATTAACTACTAACACTCAGCACATTTGCTCACTGTTTCGACTGTGCTGTTTGCTCCTGCCTTGATCACTTGCTATGATCTTTGGGATCAAACTGCGAACTAGATCCAAACTTCACCGCTTTCTCCTTTGCTACTAACAGCAGCACAGCAAAGTACACCATTAGGCTATCTGCTGAGGAAAAGTTAATACCTTTGGGATCACTCCCTTCCAGGTGTGCAGGGAAAAAAATGCAGGGAATGGACACTTTACTCACTGATTAGCTCCCACAGCATTTTATGGGGACCCTGAGCCAGAGATGTAAATCCAAACCAGTGCATGATTGTGGGTACTGTCACCCACAAGCAGGAAGCACCTTTGCACTGAGCTATGAAAATGGGGTAAGGCAGGAGGAAAAGTGGACAGTTGGCTCTTCCAGGTGCCCCATTTCATCCTGTATATCACATTTATTACCAATCCCAAATACTGGACTTACTAACCAGCTGGTCATACTAACCGGTTTACTGACCATGAACTGATGGGGCAGAAAAGAGTCAAGAGTACTACTTTACCCTCTGCTTTGGAGCACTTAGGGCACAATAAAATCAGTAGTGCTGCTCAAATATTTAATCTTGTATACTGACAGATAGCCCAAAAATGGCTTAAGTGCCTGCCTTGACACCATAGCAATTTCCATGAACAGTATGGATGGACCCTCTGACTCTGTGATATCTCTCACCCAAGGTGACACTCTCCAGTGAGTCTACAACACAATCAGTTGGGAGACATGCCTACAGAAGCAACAAAGTAGAGTCAGAATGGTTCCTACCAATGCATAACTTCTCACAGTCTGGTTGTGTCAAAGACACAAGTATACAAGTGGTTCAATTATATATAAACCAGATGGCTTATATTTTTATAGTCTAAAATTATATCACTCCCCAAAAGATCCTGAGAAATGGAAAGAAATAGATTCTGAGGAGCTGTACTGGTAATTCATTTGTCACTAAAAATAAAATTGAAATTAGAGACCAGGATTGCTATTACGTTTGAAATGAAGTAGAGAATTTTTGCCAAAGTTTTCACTGAGGATTTGCTTATTTCTTTGTCATTCCTATAACTCAATTGAGTTCCCAGAGCATCACTGATGTAATTTTTTATTGAAGATGTGCCAAGTAGTTCTACAGTCATTGGGACAGTGGGGAATTCTGAGCATTCACCAGCAGCCTGGAGTCTAAACACTCTTGTTTTCTGTGTGTGTTCGCCTGATAAATTCAAAGCAGACACAGTCTGTCTGATTTTCCCAAGCAGGCCTCTGTATATGAGAACCAGAAAGCAAAACGAACCCCAAGCAGGGACCAGACTTTGTCTGGAGAACTTTCATATGCTTCCAGATTAGAGGCTTGTTTATCTGGTAGTGTTTTTGTTGGTGGTTTATTTTTTTTTTGGTTGGAACAGCTGTCTGATGTGGAATTTGCCCCTCCTACAGCCGAGATTGTGCCATGATACAGAATAAAACCAAACAAAAACAAATAATAAAAGAGAGAAAGACAATTCCTTGCAAACCAGGGTAAGGTATAAAGGGGAGTTAAGTTCAAAGCTATGTAAAGTGATTGGCACGGGCTACAATTAAGTTCAACTTGTTTGTTAGTTCCATAGACAGTTCAGCTACACTAACTGATAGCTCTGTGTGACAGCACGGCGAGCTTTCAACACCGCATTTTAGGTATTTATTTATTCAGAGAATCCAGAACCTTCTGTTTTCACCCAGTTTTTATTCCACCTTCATTCAGAGAACGCTCCTGCTGGGGATCTCTCTTATCCTGATCTATGTTAACAGCATAACATTGGATTAACAGTCCTACCAAATTCAGAATTTAGAGGTTTGGAAATCATATGTTTGTAAAAATCCAGCCATGAAAACAAAAAACCAGAAAATCTGCCCCCAACAATACTTCCAAAAATGAGAAATGAGGAAAACTGAGAGGTCAAAGATTGCCTGTCAGATACCAACCAACACTTGGTGTTGCAGACTACCTTCATATAGTCCATCTAAGCTTGACCTGTTCCCACAGAGTAGGACACCAGATCTTGCACCACAAATGGCCTCACCCAAATCAGCTTAGGTGGAACTTCATCTCTGGGAGGGAGCATAAGGAAAAGGGAACAGGGACGAGTACAATTATCTTGGGCCTCTCTAGAGCACGGGCAGGGAAGCTGAAGGTCAATAAAAATGATGAGCTATTCTTCTCTGTGCCTGCAGTAGATCAAAAATATTTCCATCTGAATATTTCTAAGGGATTTGAAAAATCTCATTTCAGATCATGCAGGTGACAGGACTTCTCCCACTTCCTTGAAATTGGGTATAATTTAATTCTGTGAAGCACCTTGAGGCTTGTGAGGGGTATGTGTAGGTATTAATAATGATAATAATGCTAGACTTATGTAAATTTTAACCTTTCAGGCAGTACCTTTTCAAAGTCTTTTTTCTTCTTCTGCAAAGAGACCTCTTTGGAAATTTTAATGAAATAAGCATATGTCACAGCTAAAATAATTTGGTTTAGAGTTTTAGATTAATCTGGAATTCCTGAAGGGAGAGTTATGGGCCAAATTCAGTAGTCCATGTACAGACAAAAGCCTTACAGACTCAAAGGACCTTGGGGTAATGAGATGAACAGTGCTAGTTCAAGTTTGCTTTAGCATCAAAGCATCACTCAGACAGTGACTATGACCACTTCTGTTTACTTTGTGTGAATATTTGCTTCAGTGAGGTTTCATTCACAGAAATATTCTTGGAAAGAATGCATGAAAGATATTTGCAGGAGTATGTGTGGGTGGATGTGTGTGTGCCTAGAATATTTACACTAGAAGTTTCCACATGGCCACCCGCAAGGTGTCGGGTAGATATGAAGAAATCCACCTAGAGAACACACGCAATGTCACGGTGCTTATGTGCTCCATCCAGAAGCTGATGAAGGTTTTGTCTACCCAGAGGGAGCTGAGAAAACTCCAGATCCTGGATGAAGAAGTGTTTTTCAAGACTTAATTTTGGGATGAGACATAGGTACTTGCAAACTTGTCATCCCTCTTCCAAATCTTGGTTCCTATGGGAAGGGAAGGATGCAGGTTGGAAGGGGCACACGGCATATTTGTTAGCTCCTTACCTGAGAAGCACAGCCTATGGCGGGCTCTTGTTACTGCACATCACATGCCTATAGCTCACCCAGGCTCTATCTTCCCCAGGTAGATGTTTCCAGCACTAGTAGAACAGAACAATTTCTGGGGAGTCTCTAGAGTAAAAAAAGTTACTCCAAACTTTTCATTAGAAGCATACATTCATAAAGTTAAAAGGATCATTTTCAAAAAAATAAAATCCCACCATCCTAATATAATTCGTTGTTTTTCCAACTGCAATGCAGAATGAGCCTTAAAGCACCTCTGCTGTAAGGAAGACAGATGCAAAGTCTCTGAGTTTTCCCTCTCAGCATCCCCTCATGCATTTGCCTTTGTTTCACCCACAGACAACTGCTTTTTTCCCCACAGTCCCTACGGAAGAGCCTGTGATGGCTAAGCATAAACGTGGCATAGTTCCCAGGAATCATCAGGAGTAAAAGCCAAGCAGAATGGCTGGGGTTTTACCTGCGCTCTGAGTCCACGAGCCTGGAGCTGCATCCGGCGGGTGGCTCTTTGCACTGGGATGGGAGCACTGGGGCACATGTAAAGTGGATAAAACTTTATGAAAATTACTTCCTCCCATTGAAAGAATAGTTTCAGTGTCCAAGTGTGCCAATAAAAGTCACTTGAAAGAAAGAATCTAGCTCAACAAACTTTATATCAGCTTTCTACAATTTTTCAGTAGCTGGATTGTGCTCTGCATATACATTCCCAAAAAATTGTATTGCCTTATTTCTTACATACTTCATTGTTACATTTCCTAAAATTTTTCCTGTCTCCAGTGACAATAATAATTTTGTTCTGGGTCTCAGCAGCTAGAAGATGATTACAGGAACTCTAAAAAAATGCAACAACTTTAATGAATTGACAATGACCAATATGTGCATATGTGTATAATAACCAATATGTTTGTACAAACACACATCTTGCAGGTTTTTTCTATCAGACTCTCCTATTCACACTCAACAACAGAGCACAAGCCTTTATAAAACGTGCATTTTATTTAAAATGTGCTAAAAGAAATAGATTGTAAATGTAATTAAAGTAATCAGACTAATTCATTAAGGACACCTTTTTTCCTCTCCTTGTATGTTTATTTTCTACTGCTAATGAAGCAAATGTCTCAGAAGAATTCACCAGAAAAACAGACACATTATGTAAAAGAGAAAGCTCTCATGGGTTTTTAGTTATGTTCTGTTGTATTATTGTTTTTAATGTTTATGCCTTGGAAGCCACAGTCCTGTTCTTTATGTGCAGCCCAATACAGCTAATACTGGATTTGCCCCGGCTCTTGGTCTCATTCTTCCAAATATGTAACTAACACGGTCATTGAAATTCAGTTCAATATCTTTTCTGATGCTAGACTCCAGATTTCCTCTTTCTCAGCAGCTGTGAAGTGGCAATCCATCAACTCCCACAGACTCCTGCTACAAAAGCTATAGACTCTGTACCATGACTTCCTATAGGAATTCCTTCTATACTTCCCACTCTGTTACATCCCTAGCTTACCTCAGATATTCCTTCATTGTTTCATTTCTCTTTCAGACATGCTGATGTTGTCTAAATGATGGGTTGGGATTTAATTTCCAGAATTTTACTCAATCAGTTCAGCTTCTACCCGTTTCTTTAAAGGAATACCCACCTTACTTGCTTTTAGGATTCTCCCGCCTTTAATACTTAGTGAAAAAGACACATTTTAGACTCTTTCATCCAGGTCATTTCCTGCATTGGTGAGATCGTAAAATTTTGGGGTAGGAAGCACTCTCTGTATTGAATAAATCAGGCTTGTGTATCTCTATGTGCATTTGAGATGATCCAGACTTGGGACTTCTGTCTTTTCTGGGATGTAGAATGATTCAAAATGGAGATAAAGAAGGAAGACATGGCCAGGGAGGGAGTCATCACAGCAGGTGGGATTACAAAGCCTGGTCCTGTTTCTGGTTGTCTAATGATTTGCTAATCATCTCACCTAATCACCTGTCTCTAGTGCTGTATTCTCCTCTCCTTTGTCTTCTGCAAGAATTTTTTCATGTTCACTTCTTTCTCCCTTTCTCACATCACGTCTTCCCTGTTTGCTTTTCTTTATGGCTATTTTGATAATTGATTTAACATCTCTTAATTCAAAAGCCACCCTGAGTTTGGGCCAAATCCTCAGCCTGTACAAGTCAGACTCACTCTGCTGGAGTCGGTAGTGATTGCTGTCAGCAAAGGACCTGGCTTTTTACATTTTGTTCCCTTTGAAGGCTGTATCTGTCTCTCAGTTTACTCACAGTTACTAACCTTTAACTCGGGGCAAATATGTCTAAGATCCTTAGGAAAAGGAATATCCTAATCTGTTCACTGTCTTTAAAATGTTTGGTGAATACCACAACCTAAAATTTCTGATTTCCTTATTTATTTGCCATTTCATACACCTTGCTTTGGGCTGCTATCAGCTTTACTGGTGAAGGACAAACTTTTAGCTACTCAGTTACTATGTTTATGGAACCCTTTTAGCCTGAATGCTTAGCAGTAGTTTCAGCCTTTTCAGATCCTCTAAAAATATCCTTCCCTTTTCAACTCCCTATACTATTCTTTGCCTATATTGGTGCAGTTGTCATAGTCATTGCATCATCCCTGCACACTGCAGTTCCTAAAACCCCATAGGAAGCAGAATAAATAAAACCTGTGGAATAAAAATACTGCACAGTAACTTCTGCCAGATGCTACAAAGAAGTTTTGGGGAAAATTGATTGTATAAGTCAAGATGAAAAAATATGATGCTAATATTGTCACACGAAGTCTTTTCTAAAAAGGTCAGATTTTATTTTAGCTTTAATGACTGTTAATATAAAAATCTTCTGAAGGAACTTATAATGGTTTTCTACAACACTTCATAAAATTCATACAAAATTCGTAGTTAGATACTATACTATTCTGTGTGTCCCACATGTACCGCTTAGTTTAGCTAGATTTTCTAGCTTTGGAAGTAGTAGATGATAATAACAAAGCACATGGATTTCAAGCAAACAAGAATAACTGACATATATTTTATCCTCTATTTAGAAAATAATGTTGTTCTGCTCAGTCTCTCTAATGGAGGAAATTTCATATATATTGATATATGTGTGCATATGGGTGGCATCTGGTAGAAGAAATGTAGTGAATTATCTCATTTTTAAGCTATTTGTGACTCAGACGTTTGCTATTAAAGTTATTTTATTTTGGTTTTTTGTTTCTTGGATAGCTGTTACTCCTTGTCTGGGGCTCTTAGGGGTGACTGCAATATAAATGTGTAATAAAAATAAAATAAAAATAACAATAATAATTTTCTTTAGTGTCCAATGAGGCTTTTGTTGGTTTATAAGCCATGGGAGACTTCTGATCAAAGGCCTTAACAAATGAAGCCAATTATGTCCTTTAAAGACATGCTGCCTTGCTTCTGCAAATATAACATTTTATTTTTCATTTCATTTTATTTCTTTTTTTTCTCAAAACCATTAAGCTGTCATACCTGTTTTCTGCTTTTCTGTGTTGCTTGTCAAGCTTTCTGTATATCTATGTCTTGGAGACCAGTGACATGGTGTCTATAACTTGGGACTTGCTTTGAGCAACCTGGTCTACTGGGGGCTGCTGTGGTCCATCTGTCAGAGAAGAGGAAGAGCATCTCCAGTCATAGGCTTGCCAAGCTGGTGAAGAGGACTTTAAAGTTTCTCGGGGAGGGCAGACTCGTTCCATCCCACTCCTACCAGTTTGATACCAGTGCCAGCAACAGGTACTCAGAGCCTGGAAAAGGATCACAGGTTATCAGTAGAGCACCTGAAGAACAGCACAAAGGAATTCTACCCGCTCCAGCCAGGAAGTCGGCTTCATCATTTCATTGGGGGCCCAACTTAAACGCCTCTATGCAAATGCACATGGTGTGGGGAATCAATAAGAGGGCTATGATCTTATTGGCATCCTGGAGATGTGGTGGGATGTCTCCTATGACTGGAGCATTGAAATGCAAGGATATAGGCTCTTGAGGAAGGACAGGGAGGAAGGAGACAAGGAGGGGGTGTCGCCTTCTATGTCCATGGCCAGATGGAGTGCATGGAGCTCTGCCCAGGGATGGATGAGGAGCTGACCAAGATCTTATGGGTCAGGATTAAAGGAAGGGCAGGGACAGGTGACATTATAGTGGGGATGTGCTACAGGCCACCTGAACAGGAAGACCTAGCAGATGAGGCCCTCTATTACAGATAGGAGCAGCCTGCCTTTCACAAGCCGAGTTCTTATAGGGGACTTCACTCATCCCGATATCTTTTGGAGGGACAAAATAGCAGGGCATAAGAAACTCAGGAAGTTCTTGGAATGCATTCATGATAACTTCTTTCTCCAGGTGATAGAGGGCCTAATGAGGAGAGGTGTTATGCTGGACCTTGTTTTCACTAAGTAGCAGCAGCTTGTGGGGAATGTGAAGCTCAAGGGCAGCCTTGACTGCAGTGACCATGAAATAGTGGAGTTTGAGATCCTTAGGGCAGAGAGGAGGGTGCACAGCAAGCTCATTACCTTTCACTTCAGGAGAGCCGACTTTGGCTTCTTCAGGGCTGTGCTTAGTGAGGTACCATGAGATAAAGCCCTAGAGGGAAGAAGGGCCAAGAAAGCTGGTTAATATTCAAGGATCACCTCCTCTAATCTCAGGAGCGGTGCATCCCAGAGAAGAGGAAGTCAGGCAAAAAGACCAGAAGGCCTCAATAAATGAACAAGGAGTTCCTGGATAAGCTTAAGCACAAAAAGGAAGCAAGGTGGAAGAAAAGACAGGTAACCTGGGAGAAGAGGAGTCTCCAGGGAGACCTCATTGTGGCCTTTCATCACTTAAAAGGGGAGACAGACTTTTTAGCAGGACAAGGGGTAATGGTTTTAAACTAAAAGAGAGGATTCAGGTTAGACATGACATTGTTTACAAGGGGGTGGTAAAACACTGAAACAGGTTACCCGGAGAGATGGTAGATGCCCCATCCCTGGAGACAAGGCCAGGCTGGATAGGGCTCTGAGCAACCTGATCTGGTTGAAGATGTCCCTGCTCATGGCAGGGTGTTGGACTGGATGAGCTTTGGAGGTCCCTTCCAACCCAAACTATTCTGTGATTCTATGGTTCTAGGAGTTAGTTTCATCAGGAATGGACTAATGCATGTTTAGTGTAGCTGATGAGGATGGAAAGACCTAAGATTGAAACAGTCAGGTAAAAAACTTGACAGAAAGGGACACCCCCTGTGAACGACATTTTTCCATCTGAGTTCATTCTTAAGTCTGGTTGTGAAAATACTCCTTCAACACAAAAGATCTGCTTCAAACCTGTCAGTAGTAATCTTTCACTTAAATCCAGTGATCACTGTGTTTGGACCCAGGCAATTGGCACCAGCTGTAGCTTAACTTCCAGATTAAGAAACACAAGTTCCAGTCCAGGTGCTTGTGTGATTCGTTCACTGAGCACACAAAGAATCTGTAAAAATGACTTGCAGAATATTTCAGTCCCTAGATCTGAAGTTGCAGACGTAAAATGGATGGATGAATGGGTGAATAATATACTCACTGAAATGCATTAAGATTACACAAATAGTAAGGTGGTAATTTTTTTCTTAAGTATTTTGTCCACATAAAATCCATGCATGGGATCACTGCTTTAGCTCCAGTAATGTGGTTTATTTTGCCACCTGAAGTCTTGTGTTAAAATGCTGCAGAACAGCACGTCACACAGCTCCATCTGCTTATTCTGCATATTAAATAAATGGTCTTTCAGCCTCAGGGTCTTTGGTGCCTTTAATTGTATTTGATAACAATGAATAATCTCTTCTATTATTAATAGGCTTTCAATAGGTGAGGCTCCACAGGCTCTTCACTTGACTTTCCCGACCTTCTAGTTTTCAGACAACTGAATCCTGTATCATATTGACTATTATGAGAGATTTTTAGAGGCTTTTTTCTGATTTAACCAGCATTTGTTGGTTGGTGGTTTTGTGGTTGCTTTTGTTTGGTTGGTTGGGTTTTTTTAAATGTTCAGGAGATCCTGTTTAGAAAAGGGAGAGGTGTTAAGATGCACTGGTAGGATCTGGTTTATGAGTCACCAAAGGCAGCTGTAGCAGCAATCCTGACTCCCACCTCCAGACCCTGTGCACCCATTGAACAGGGTCGTCAGCTCCTTGGGTAACATCTCTTCCTGTTTTGAAGAACCTCATTTACTACCAAGGTACTGGTAGCAAAGTTAGGAAACATCCATCTAGCCAAGGATTTAAAAAATGGCTGATGAGACTGAAAACCTCAAGTCTGTGAAACTCAGAGTGAGACATGTCAAGTTTTAAAGCTGTATACCTCTGTCCACTTAGTAGCTAATATAGGCACAGATTTTCAGAAGTAACTAAATAAATTAGCAGTCTATGATGTCCCATTGACAGTCAGTAAATTGGCAAAGCCAAACCAGCTTTTGAGGTGTGACTTCCTAAACTTCAAAGATAGTCTTGAATCTCTTAATGTGGCCAGTGCGAAAATCAAACTGATAACAGTTGTAACCCATTGCACTGTTGTGCAACTTCTATAATATGTAGTCACAATACAATAATGTAAATATTTACCAGCTCAGGAGCTCAGATTTTAATCCAGTTTAAATCACAGCAGAGGTGCTGAGCACTTGTTTCTTCTATTCTTGGAACTTTCTCTGTGCCACATGGGAGGCCTATAAAACAACTGCTGCACTTGTGAAAAAGAGTGAAAATAATACTACCATGACTTGCTGAATTCCAAGCTCAAAAGTCTCTGCACTTTATGAATAATGAGACTGTAGCTGTGAATTAGATAAATGGGACAAGAATTACTTCGACCATTTTTTGATCAGCAGAACTAGACATCCAGTTATTTCAAAGGTACCTGGAGATTTTCCATATCTCAGCTTTTATTTGCTCAGTTTGAGACACTTCATGTTGAAAAGTACCAAGAAGTGAGAAGTGCAGCTGAATGAGAGCTGATAACACCAAATAGCCAGAACAGTCAGAATCAACCTCAGGGGCCCACAGCAGATCAGCCCAGCACCGCAAGGCACAGTAAGCTTTGAAACTGCATGTTTGTAACTTGCCCTAGGTGGCTGCCCAACAGACAGACCTGGTAGTCTGTGGGATTCCCTACAACCATTGGCTTTTGGATACCACTACAAAGCATCGATTTTTTCCATATACATGCCATCACCCCACTGTGCACAGATGCACAGAAGCATCTTGGTGCAGCTGCAGTATCTCCACATATGAGCTATGCAGGTAGCATAGCCTTAGCTATTGGTTTCCCAGATGTCATGGCTACTCCCTTCCAAGAACCCTAGCGCAACTCTTAAATCTTTGCCATAATGAAGTGGTAAACACTACTGTCAAACCTCATGAATATTCACATCAGAATAATTCAAGTAAAGTCCCAAGGGACCAAGGAGCCAATTGAAAGCACATATATACAGTTGTCTGTTTAGATGATGGATCTGAACAATAATTCACCATCCAAATGACTCAACATGACATGTAAATAATTGCTTGTGATTGCAACATGCACCAAAGGTTTAGTTATTGATTCTCTAGCTCGCCTGTTGTCATTGGTTAAATATTATAGGAAGCTGTCAAAACAGATTTCATAGAGTATATCTGTGCATATGTGGGTGTAAAAGAGACCATTTTTTTTTCTTCTTTCAATAAGGCAGATCAAAACTGGATTTTTTGTAAAAGAAGTATAATTTGGATTGCTGTTGAACTCATGAAATGACTAAAACACCATTTGTTACAACTTTTGAGTAGCATGACTATTCTCATATGCTAACACTGACTGTTTTTATTTAATTAGTCAGTAAATCCTGGTCTGCCATATCTACTGGCTTAGTGTATGATCTGGTCCTTAATGAAGTAGAGATTGACATCATCAAAGGACACTTCTATTTAATTTTTAATTAAAGATTAAAAAGACCCTCCTCCTTTGTGGCAACTACATTTATTTTTGTTTTTCAGTACGTGGTATAATAGGAATACATAATTTGTGAATATGCAAATAACATTCTGGGAAACATCTACATTTAAAGGCATAGCACATACACATTTCCCTGTGCAATATTCATGCAAATTAATTCAGTGAAAAATTCAGTGCACATTACAACACATATCTTACCTTCAGGCAGAATTATACTGCTGCTATATCTTTTCTTTCTTTCATGGCTTCTAAAAACTTGGATTTTTTTTTTTTCCATTTTCTATCTCTGTTACAGGAAGAGAAGATTCCATTCAAAAAGTTAGACCAAGCAACTCAGTATCTTTTGTTTCCTTCTCTTTAGGGACCTGATTTGTTAAAGCTCTCAGAAGGGGTGCCTAAGACAGGTGGGATGCATATTCCCTTGGAAGTTTCTCTATAGAACTACTACTTCTCTACACTACTGTAGTGACTACCTCTCTACACTATAAATAAAGCCATGGTGACTCAGACTAGCCACATTAACTTACAGATGGCCATAGCTCGGCACTATGGATGTCACCACCTAAATGCCTTCAATTCAAGGCGGTACAATTTTCTGTTATCTGAATGTCAATGCACACTTGTAAGTAAATGGAAAGAGAACAGAATAGAAAAATAAGGGCATAAGAAAGAAAAGGAAACGCACCAGAGATAAACTGTTGTGTTGTAAGTAAAATCTGCCTTAGACACAGTTGTCCTCCGTGGTTATATCCCTTTCTTATTACTCAGGTCTGTAGCTCCACAGTAGTAAAAAGGAGATTGACTTTTATCAGTGTCTATGTATCATGGCCCAAAGTGGGCCACAGAAGGGGCTCCTCAATCTAAAGACTCAGTGTAAATATATATTATCTTAGCAAAATAAATGTTATAATGGCATTGTCATTGGCATCAGGTATATTTTATAACTAATTATTGTATCTGCCTAAAAATGCAGGTTCAAATTGACCAAAACAATTTGTGAAACAATTAGTGAAACAAATTAATGTGGTGAGACATTTTATTTCATCACCTTCTCCAGAACTGTAACAACAAATGGGTTTGAATCTGTCAATATATACACTATACCATATTTATACCTTATGTAAAAAAGAGTAAACTGTAACTTCCTTGTAATCCTGCATGCCTATCAATGCCAAATAAAGCCTGAGAAAGGGAGAGTCAAACCCATGGGTCCAGATTCAGTTTATGTAAATTAAAGTGCTCCATTCAGATGCCTCTTGGATAACCAAGGATGAGAAAGAGGCACTGACTATCTGAACTTGTCTCAGGAAGCATCTATTTCTCCTTTTACAGAACAGGAAGCCTTCTAATATAAAAACCCAGGTGTTTAATATGAGGAGAGATGGATCTCCTCCTCTGTGGCTCGCTTTTAATTCAATCATTCCTTAGCTAACTTATCTTCAAAGTCTTAAAATGTTTGGCCCTCCATTAACACTACTTCAGCACCTCTGGTTTGCTAAATTAGAGACTGGTTGAGTGAAAATCCACTCCTGCCATCACAGAAGGCTTGTGTCCATCCATTTTGCAATAAGCAATCAAAAAATCTCCTATTTTGTGTGCGGGCCATCCCATCTTTCTGTGGGATGTTTTGTGCAGCACACCTCAAAAATGCAGCTGTATATTTGTTTCATAACATGTAAGATACTCCAGATCAGTGTCTCATTCCCTCTATCCTTTCTCTTCATCAGTGTGTATTTTTGCTAAGACCTCAGTGCACAGAAGTACTTAAATACAACTTACATCATGTTACATATTAGAGATAGTGTCATTGGAGAAGGGTTAGAAATACACAACATTTCAACACATCGTTGAGTCCATTCCAATGAACTACTTTCACCAAGTATTGGCATACCACCTACAATCATTTTCTAAAAGCATTTTGTAATTTTAAAAATAAGGTTACTTAAAAAAGAAGCTTTATTGACTGTAGCTTTTTGCAGAGACCATTTGGCAGATCTGAGTTAGACATGGAAATTGTTGTATTTTGTTCCGAGTAGAGTCTGGTTTAACTTTATCACAATACAGAATGACATAATTGCAGGCAGAGATTGTACAGCTGTTGTCCATCCAGTGCAGTTTGCCCTATTACTTGTCTTTTACAAAGTGGGGCAACTCATTGATTCTAAACATAGAAAAGTAAAGCAACTGAGATGTTATGAAAGACTTATAATGAGCATGTTAGTACTTGAAAGGGCTACCATTTTTCTTTGCGTATTTTCTTTCATGCATCTGAATAGATTTGGAACATTAAAGTTAAACTCTATTGTTAAAATACATTATTCTCTTAAATTATACTACAGGATTTTTTTTCCAATCCAGTGCCATCAGATACACCTAGACTGTTTTTTAAGCCTTTCAGACACGACAATAATCGGATGATAACTCTATGCTAATTTCCTAGAGAAAAAGGCCCAGATGTCTACAATCTATTAAACAACCCTTGGTTCCTTATTTTGTTTGGAGCTCACACTTCTGTTGCAAGTATCTATGGCAAACTGTCCTCCTGGACCAATCTATCATTTTAAAGAGAGGACCAAAGAAAATAGATTAATCAAACAGCCTGCAGTTATTGTCTCCCCCAGTTAGCTCCAATTCATATATCATTAGAGAAAAAAGCCTGTCAGCACTGTGGGATGTTATCTCTCTGGAAAAATAAATTTCTTCAGCTTTTTTTTTTTTTTTTTTTTTTTAATCTGATGACAATACACAGAATTAAAATTCTGGCTTTCCTAACATTTCTGTATCAAGGAAAGTCAAGTCAGGCAGTACAGTACAGCACTTTCAGAAAACACAAATATTTTGCCTAAACAGGGCTGCAGCACATGAATGCAGCACTAGTAGTTTCATATAACACTGTTCATTTTAATGCAATGTCAGAACATAGATAGGCAAGAGATAGACTATACTATAGACACCCAAAGGGCTTTGATACAGCTCAACCAAATGAAATTTAGGAGGAATACAGAAAATTGCTTCAGAGTGGCCTCAGCATTGAATTTCAATCATTTTTTCCGTAAGTGCTGTTTCACTAGATGCTTGATCTAAGCCCTTTGAAGTCACTGGCAAGAGTAATGGCCTTTGTTTCATATACCACATTCATTAACATGAGAGGATGCACATTTCTAAAATGAGTCTGGCTCTTTGTTAGGACAACTAGGTAGGAGGGGCTGGATTTTCAGCTGTGTGTAATGGACAAGCCTCATTCAATTCGATCCATCTCAACTAACCTTAGATACCAAATAAACTGCCCTCCAAGGGTATCTGTGCAGAGCAGCTGGTGCTTCAGTGCCTCTATCCAACTTTTTAAGTTAGCTGGGATGAAGGTCTGAAAAACCTTTACTTCCTCCATCCAACCTGTGCTCCTTCTGCTGTCATCTGGACAGAAGCCAGAGGTCACTACTGCATCATTCACCCAGGGATGTGGGTTTTCATGATACGTATTGTCCTCAGGCAGTAAATGTACCCATGTTTAAAACAGGTTGCATTGCAGCTGCTGGTGGGAATTTACTTCTGTCCTGGCTCAGCTGGGTGACATCTCGTTGGTCCTGTGGTCTACTCATGAGTCTGGCTTCGGTTGACTCTCCAGCAGAAAGCAGCCTGGAAACACCAGCTCTCACGTGCTTCTCATTCAGGCCTGGGACATCTTTGTCCATGACTTCAGACTGTTTGACAGCTCTCTCTAGTTGTCCTTGGTTTAATTTTCACATCTTTCTTGAATTTGTTCTTACTTTTGACACAAGCCCTGCTCAAGGTTTGCCTTTTCCCTGTAAATCATATGCCGGCATGACAAGAAAGATCCACATCTGTTCTCCTCTAAGTAGATGCCTCTATTTTTGTTTCCCTTTTCGGCTGTTATTATAATAGTCTCCGTGTTTTCAATTTTCTGACTACTGTCCATGCACAAGCATCCATTAGGTGCTCCACTTCAAGACTGGGATGATTATCTTCCATTTTCACAAGAAGTGAAGGAGTCTGTTTAGTGTTTTCTCAAAGCTCTCTGGGGTTTCAGGGTGCTTTTGATGGTTAAGCATTGGAAACTTTTGGACAGCCTTTTCTATTTCATTTGTGTCCTCACTAAGGGGGTTTATTCCTGGCCATCAGCATACACGCTCCAGGTTATCCCAAGCTTGGTTTTTACTGTGATGTGTTTCTTTTATATGACACCTGCTCTTCCTTTTGCTGAGATTCCTGCTGGGTTGCTTTAAACATAATCTATATGTCACCTCATATAGGAGTTAACTTCTGTGAAAGTCTGTGGCAGTTACACATTCCCCTGAGATCCAGAGCCTTCAATAGGGCAGTTTCTGGCTCCTTAGTAACTTTTGTGCCCCATTATGCTGTCCCAATGTACACATCTAGGGTGGCACCAAGGTGCTGATAGTCACATCCTCCCCTACCCCAGAGCAAGGTGACTTCAACTTCACCAGCTGGTGGGGCAGGAGGGGTGGGACCCTCAGTCAATTGACAGGATCCTCAACAAAGGAGTTGTCCAGAGAAGCTAAGAAGCTTTTGGACAATGTTGTAATGCCCACAGCCAGATCTGACCAGGCTATGAAATGGAGTCCTCGCCAAAGACTCCCTTTGAGTGGTCTTCTTGGAGCTGCGACTCTGTGAACTGTAGCCCTTTCCTTAGACTGGGACACCGTCTAAGGAGACTTCTCAGGATTGAGAGCGTGTCCTGGTTTTGTTAAAAACAAGTTTCTCTTTCAGTGAATTTTGCCTGTCAGCTAAAGCCTTCATATTAACTGCATTTTCCTGGAGAACCAGACACATGTTTTGGTAAAACATAGCAATGGAATGCAAACTTATTGATAAGCATGAATGGACATCTCGCGAGAGGGGCGATGAGAAACAAGTGACTAAGAAACTGACCAACTGTGTATAACATTCCATTCACGTGAATACTTCATATAAAAGTGGGAGATCATGAGGATCTCGTCCCTTTTCCCTTTTCCCTTTTTCCCTTCTGCTTATGGCCGACCTTAGGAGAGGATCTTGCTGGTCGTCCCTGAGAACTGAGGCCTAGTGAGAGACTGAATCCAGCTCCGCTTGTTTGCAGAGTCTAATCCAGGACTTTGGTGGCCGGCTCTGCAGTTGCTGAGACTTTCAAGATTGGTTTTGTATATTTTGTATTATTTTCTCTATTCTTATTAGTAGCATTAGTAAAACATCTTTAATTTTTCCAACTCTCTTCTCTCTGTCCTTCTTTCCCTCCTGATCGCCTGTGCTTAGTGGAAGGGGGGGAGAGGGAGGGGCAAAGAGGGGAAAGTGGGGGGAGAGGAGGTTAACAATACATCTGCCAGGGTTTTATTGTCACCCCGCAATCTTAACCCTCGACAGAGCGCCTCACCTCCTCATTTGGGTGAGTGGTTATTTACTGGATATATCCTTAAACGAGTCCTCACCTAACCAGGCAAATGTAAGCCCTTGCCTAACCCACGTGAGTGATTGTCTCTTGTGGGTATCCTGGAGTGAGAGGCCTCTGGTTTTGTTTCTTGTGATTGTATGCGTGTATGTTGTGGATTCTCATTATCCTTGTGTTGTTGTACCCCAATAGTCCTCTCAACTGATATCCAAACCTGTATTTTATGTTGACAAGGTGCTAAATAATTGTATAAACCCTGTTTCTAGTCTGTTTACTGGCTACACTTTTCCGACTAGAATAAAGTCTGATTTGGAATTGTTTGCCTAAAATTTACTTTTGGGGTGCATCTGTGACACAGGCTTCACTTTCATTTTGTATGTTGCTGGGATAAAAATTAGGATTAGCCTGCTCACCAGCATCTGCCAGATGCTTGGCATTCTCTCTAGGGTGAGGCTCTGTTTATGTATTAACACCTTTGTAACAAGGCTTATAAGTTTTAGGCCAAGAGGACTATGGAGAATGTTGGCCTCTTAACTGGGTGTCTCATTTAGCTCAGTATGCCACAGATAGTTTTAGCATTACAATTAGAATTTTTGCCATTAATAAATCTGCCCTCAGTCATCCGTAGTGGGAACTAATTTCTTACCAGTTTGCTGTTAAACGGTGCAACTCCCTTCCTTATCTGTTGTTATGCCCACTATTGGACCACTGTCTTCCTTTGAACTAGTCTAAGGAGGCCCAACATTGCTTCATATCTTTGTATCCTTTCTAACTCTTTTTTTTTAAAGTGGAAATGGACATTTCAGTAATCTAGTGGGGTAGCATAGGGTTCACTCTCATTTCAGCGTACCTCCAAGCTCCATTGCCTTTTAATTATTGTTGAACTGCTAGAACAAAACCCATAGTGATATTTTTGTCTCCTCTGGTCAAGAGAGGGTAAATGCATGATGCCAGATGACAGACTTGCATTTCCCTGCTGCTTTTGAGTGTGTGCATCATGAACTCTCAACCATAACAACCCACATTTGATTGTCATTCATCTGAAAATAGTTTTATGGAGCATCTGCCCTGAAAGGGACATTTATCACTGGTGCTGCATTGACTCCACAGTTCAGATGCAAAATGAACTGATTTTTGACCCAACAGCTTAGCTGTAGATAAGAAATAGTCATCCTTTCCAGCAGTGTATGTAGGTTGCTGCATCACATTGTAGCTGCACTCTTCTTTCACTAGAAATCATCATGAGTATTTCAGCTTCTTTAATTCTTAGCTATCACATTAAGATATGATGTTGTCCTGTTTCCTAAGCCTTTGCACTATCAGTACAAGTTGGGTGTTTTGCTTTCCCCATTTATTCTGTTTTCCACACCTGTGCCATGGACCCTACTGCTTGCACTCCCACCCAGCCCAGCTTTCCTCTGTGGCTGACCTTATGACTGCTGTAGGGTTCTTTGCCACCCTAAGCGCCTGACACGGATTTATTTATTTTCTGGATATATCTGCTTTCCTTGTTATCTGACATTTTTTGAGGGTGAGATCAGTTTCTCTCAGCTCTCAGCTCTCTCTGCCATATGCTGTTCCGGAACTGCATGACACCCTCTCGGGTCCTTTGTAAAACGTACTGAAATGCAGTGTTGAGAAGTGCTGTGAAGGGTGCTTTGAGCTCTCCTGTTGTACTTCATGTTGGGTGAAAGGGCCTTCTCACACAGTCAATGATCATGTTTGTTGGGAGGCTGGTAAAATCCAGCCGAGGAGCTGGGAACTTCTGAAACTGCTCTCACTTGATCATTTGGGATGATCTGTCCTTCCCCTTCAGTTTTTACAGCTGTTATACTCTCTGCTATTATGTCTAGCTACAAAGTTACATTGACTTCTTATTCTGTTCCTCCCATGAGATAATGAAATGAAAGATTTGCTCTTTTTTTTCTTTTTTTCCCCAATATAATTTTAATCTCCCTAGGCACTCCTCTATACAGACTGGATTCTTCTTTCCAATATTCAAAAGCTTTTACACTATTTTTTTTTTTTGCCTGAAATACTTTCATATCTATTGATCTGGATTCTTACTTTGTCCTGTTTCTGTTTTGCTCATCTGCTGCTCACCTGTCTTTCTTTGTTGGGTGTGCAGATAATCACCTGTCAAATGCAGACGCTGTGCAATAACATGTGGTGGCTCCTTCCTTCCAAAACCAAGATGCATTTTTACTGCATTTCCTGTATCTCTACCTGTTATTCTCACCATCTGCACAGACTGCCTTCCTGGGAGATCATATAAAATATCCCTATGCACCTTATATTTGTCTGTGAAAGGGATGCAGTTTACTACAGGCCAGTTATACAACTGAAATGGCAGCATGTTGGAAAGCCTTGGAATTTAAGAGTTTTTCTTTGCTCACTTCACCCTGCAGCTCTCACATTTTAGTAATAAACAAAGAGCTATATGACAAATATTCACTATATATCTTAAATGAGCTCCTGGGCTTTGTCCGGGGCAAAGTGGTGAAGTGTCCACATCACATTGGCTCTGCTGGTTTGTTTGTAGCCTCTGTGGAGATTAAAAAGGAAAAAAAAAAAAAAAAAAAAAGAAAAAAAAAAAAAAAGAGAGAAAATTTTCAGGCTACTCCAGCCTTTTAGGTTCTGGACAGCTTCTTTGGTTCATTTTTTCATTTGTTGCATGGTTACAAGTCAGCAATCTGGACTGTACCCGTCAGTAGAGAGTATGAAAGAATAGCTGTGACCCTCTGCCTGCAGCCCTTCTGCTCATCACGGTCCTTCTCTCTCCAGGATTCAGCTCTGGTATTTTCTGTCTTTGAAGCACGAACATGAACTTCACAGTTCAGATTGTGGTCAGTCTGTAGCTGGAAGCATGTGAAATCCTGGGGTTTATCTTTTTCTTTTGATACAAAATAATAAATTGGCTTCACTTCATTCACAACTAGCCCCAGGTTTAATCAAAAGACTCAAACCCTTTGACAAAACATGGGCTGGGTACCATATCTGCAGGAAAAGCTGCGAACAGCTGAATTTTACTTTCCTTTGGGTTTCCTAACAAACATTTCACATTGCTCCAAAGCAGACTTTTCATGAGTTGAAGGGATCATTTTGAATAAAGGTTAAGGGGAAAGAGATTACATGATATTATATGCTTTGTTACCTCCTGCCATTTCTATTTCTGTTTGTATTCAAAGGCTAGGGAGAAAGGAGCAAATGATATAGTAAGAACATATGGTTTCTAAAAGGACTCCTTTTAGAAAATAATGTATTACTTAAATAGTACTGCATCTTGCCAAAATGACATTATTATAACATCATCCCTTACAATTACTAGCACAGCTGAATCAATAATGTGGATAGTATAAAGAAAAACTGGCTACAATGGAACTATAAATTCTGCAAAAATTATTGTAGGAATTTTCTGGTGGTTTGGAACAAGCTTCCTAAACCTCTCAACCATTTCAGCAGATTGTCTGCCCTATGCAACAATTCTGTTAAAACTACCATTTGCTTGTGGCAACATTTTTTAGCGAGCAGATATGAGCCCTGGGAACTGGCATCCCATGGAAATATAGCTGGGTCAGGAAAGGGTCACTTTTGCCTGTCACTTGCATCTATTGGCTTAAAGTATCCTAACAGATTTAATCTTGTTTTTCTAGATATCTGGGTCAACTCTGCATTGTGTGATAGATCTTCAGCTTATATGAATCAACAAAGAACAATTGAAATTAAAAAGAATAATGCTGCTTAACTCTAGCTTAGGAACTATTCCTTTTTTCAGCTAAGAGCTATTTCTTTTCCATTTTGTATGCCAGAGTGAATAAAATTTGAAACATATTAAAATTAATGGCCTGAATATATTTGATCTGTAAAGTTAGACTGACAATATAGTAATTCTTTACAACATTTCTTGCTGTTAATTAGCGTGCCCATAGCTCAAAGAAATAGTATTTTGCTGTATTTACTTCTCAGGTAGATAAAACCCAAACATAAAGTATTAAATAATATTCAGGTGGAAAAATGTGAATGGCTTCAGATCTGTAAACTGATTCTGTTTATGAGGTTGTATTGGGCTGGTTCACCTAACGGCAGCATACGCTGGTCCATAGCTAATTTTGAACTGGGAAGAGTGAAAGGATTTTCAGCCAGTGCAGAACTCCACCAGGCTCCCTGTGCTTCAGTGGAGTTGCAAACGCTCAGCACCTGTTTCATCAGGCCAACAGATGGTCACAATTTAAGGAGACCCATAGGCAAAATAACCTTCATTTACTTCAGACTCTCATGATGTTCCACTTTGCTGTGCTTGCCTTAAATGTTTTGTGGATAAAGAAACTATTACCTATTATATAAAGTAGGGAATGTATGTTTTGTTAATAGATCAGAGCACACAGATTCACTTCACTTATCATAGACCTAGTTAAAAACCTGTTGAAACTGATAGAAAGATTCCCAGGGACTTTAAGCTGGCTTGGATCATTGTCTATGGACAGATTCAGCTTTAATATTGGTCTAGTTGAAGATGTCCCTGGTCATTTCAGGGAGGTTGAACTAGGTGACCTTTAAAGATCTCTTCCAAGTCAAACTACTCTATGGTTCAATAGTATTGGTCCTTTAAGTTTATGAGCTGCATAAGACTGGGATTTTTGTTGTCTGGGCATCACACCTCCCGCTGCTTGTTTGTGATCCTACAGTTTATATATTTTTCAGGTGATCTAACCTAAAAGCAACAGCAGGTTTTCTTTGTTTGTTTGTTTAAAGTAGATCAACTCATTGATTCACATCACACTGCAGGCACAAGAACACTGTCCAGTAAAAGAGCAGGAATGAATAACAAACATAGAGACAATTGGGAATAGAAATTAACTGGAAACAAAAATGACTATAACATAATCCTTTAATGCGTTTCCCAGTTTCTGAATGTAACAAATTTATTCAGAACTACAAATGTTACTAAGAGAGGTGATTCTATCTGCTGACATACAGTTATCCCATAATGATATACAAATATCATGTTTTCCTTTTCTGTATTTCATGCCATAAGTAATTATTTACATTAAAACAATTGAAACTTGAGCCAGGGCTATCTATTGCATGATTTTCTGTAGAGCTTAGAAGACCTTACTCTTTTACTCTAGAATAAAAGTCCTAATTCTAATTCTGATGAACACGGGCCAACATGAATTGTCAAGGTTGAATTCCTCCTGCTTCTTTCATGCTGTCTAATTGACGTGACTTCTGACATTGTGGTAAAATATGCTCATATTTTGGAACTGGAACAAAAAGGACAGTAGATCTAGTGGGTGGAGGAAAAGCCCTCCAGTGGAGCAAGTCTCAGGATTCATTACATTCTATAAACAGTGACATTTCCGGATCAGCAGTGCAGGAATGTTAGGGCATATCGTATATTTGTCTGCTGACATGAGAAGATTAGACTCAACAATCAAATTACAGAATTGTCAGTGCCACAGTTCTCTGTTACCCATGAATATAAGAATATCATTTTCTTCTCCTACACATTCTCCCCTAAGCCACGCATCTGAACACAGCAGAAAGAAAAACAGACTAATGTATAAACAAGTAGATAAATGATACAGTGCTCCACATTGTTTGATATTGACTTATATTTGTAGTAGCGGGGATTCATATTTGAGAAAGGGTATTGAGAAGCTTTCTTGCACTCACAAAAGTCAAACAAACAGTCACTTCACCTCAGATAAAGCAGTTAAGTTGTTGAAATTACACTTTAGACAGTGGGACAGACCACTTCTTGCTTTACAACACATCCAAAGAGTCCCAGCTAAGATGAGGATCTGGATGTTTCTGCCATTTGCCCTGGGTCAGAGACACCAGGGCCCAACTCACAGAGGTCAGAGCTGGTGGGAAGGATGTGTCTGAGTACACCGTAGGATGTCTATTTGTCTAAGTAGGTACCGTCTGTCATGTTGCCCAACTGTTATTGGCAAAAGGATATAAAAAAGGGTTTCGGTTCCAGTGATGGAGAGGGTAAAGGACTGATAGGTGTGAGACCTGCAAAGATGCCTGAACTGAAGGAAAACATTGAACCTAAGACTGTTCAAGGCCAGGGCACCCACATATTCGCTTAGGGAACAAGAAAACACCTTTGACTGATGTTTGGAAAGCAGGTGCCACTAAGGCAGAGACTAAGATGTCTCAAGGGTGTCACTGCGTAGGTGATGCTCCTGCAGACCTAAAAGCTGCAGCAGTAATCAATATTTAAAATGATTCAATTTTTGCGATGAAATCTGGTTTTTACTGCATTTCCTCATATGACTTTTATAATTTTTCAGAAGCCAGCAGTTATGAACCTTTTGGCCACTTTTGTACAGACCTGAATTAAATTTCTACATAAGCTTAAGTATTGCCTATTTGTTACTATGATGACAACAGGGACATCTGTCTTTTTAAATCATAGTTGTCCAAAGGTGACCATCATTCTAGTACTGTGTGAGACTGAAAGTGACATGATATTTTCTTGTGAGATGGTCTTAATGAGCCTCCTAATAAGATGCTGTTAGTGAATGTTCAATCTTAGCAGGTCACCCGTTGTCAGACCTATGTACTAAGTATCTGTCTCATGGCTAAATTCTACCTGTAGTTTTCAGTTTCAGTTAAAATTATATTTCAGCTTTGTTCATACTTAAACAGGTCAGATGTTACACTGAAGTAAACTTCTAAGCCAATTTACAGTGGCACAGTACTGATGTAGAATATCTGTTAGGAATTAATACATGCCCTTTCCAAAGAGATTGTAACGATAACTGAGATCCTGTGTGGACCAGGAAATCTACAGTGATGTTTCTTTCCAATCACACATGCACCCAGACATAACACTCAGTTCAGTTTATGAAAGCAATCAAACATTCTGATTCTATTCATAGTAAAAATACAAAAAGGTTGTAGAAACCTGAAGTGCTAATAAACAATAAATACTGGGTTTATCAGGGGTTCCAACATAATTGAGAAAGATAAAGATAGATGTTTTCTTCAGAACTGAGATACTGTATCCATTGAAGTTAATAAGAAATGAAGTCATGCTGACTTCAGTGGGCATGGGATCAGACTATGGATATTTAAACAACGACTCCTCAGTAGTAGAAAGTTTTATAGAGATAATGGACAAGTGAGGTACTGACTGACTGGTCTCCCTGGAAGCTTACTAGCACGTTTGGGACTCCAACATTTCCGGTAGGACTATCATAATTCAGAGACTGGTTAATATTTCTTCTTCTTCTAGGTTTGGGTTCATCATGTGCTTGTCCATGAAATAAGTTTTTTCTCATATTTGGAAAGCTAGTAATCTTCTACCTCAAAATATTCCCAGACCTTTACTCATCCTGATTAGGTTATTGGATAAATGTATTTCATAAGGACAGAAGGGAGTGTTATGACCAGCTATTGTGATGTTATGAATAATAGAGGAGAAACAATATTTATCATGCAGTTACTGCATAGAGCTTAAATATTACTCTTGTGGTTGTTCTTGGAAATTTGTCTCCCTGGAACATTCTGATATGACTTTCAAGTAGAGGTTGTAGGCTAAAATTTATCTTCTAGAACTTAAGCCTAGTATATGTAGGCTCTATAGAAAGGTGTCTCTACTCATGTCATATGTGGGAAGAAGGAATTTCACTCAGGAAAATAATTTTAACAAAATAGTTTTATTTATTAAAATATGTATTCCAAGTCAATCACTTTTTTTTTTTTTCATAATTGATGGTTGAAATCGTTCCATTTTGCTGTACTCACTTGTGCATCAATTCAGTGAAAGGGCGTATTGGTTCCTGTCCTGCCTGGCCTTTTATTGAAGTAAAATTAAACAATTTCATGATTCAATTATTAATACCTTCCATCTATAAACCATGTCTTCATCTATAAACCATATTGACATTCAGTCTAGACATCTCAAGAGGGGATTCACTTCATGAATATCAATAAACAGGTTGTAAGAAGACTGGGAATATTAAATTATTTCAAAGAGTTTGACAGTTGACAATGTTAACACAATAATTAAAAGCTCATATCCCTTATAAAAAAGGAAAAAAAAGCTGCTCAGCATTTCCACATCGTAAGCAGCAAAGTCCTTAGAAGGTGTAAATCAACATTGTTGTACTGTTCGTACTGGGTCTGTGTGGATTTCCACCAACCCCTGCAGTACCTTCACAAATACGGAAATATTCTTTTTGCCCTGAAGGTGGCAAGATCTGATCCTGCATTAGACCTCTCCTCTGAAAAGGAAGCAACAGATAACCCAATACACTGAAGATCTGGCTCTGCACCAGAGATGCAGTTTGGAAATTATTGACTCAGGGAGCAAACGGTAAAAATTCACAGTAGAATCTTTCTGCCTCTCTCAGTGTAGCTTGTGTATAGCATCTCCCTGGGTAGGAATCCATCAACTCAGAAAAATCTAATGATGAAAGACAGCAGATTTCTGTCAGGCATTTGTCTTAGCAATGACCTTCTGTGAGAAAATAGAACAATTGACCACAGGAACACAAATCATGTCGGTCACTTCTTTAAAATTGCTTCTCGAGGTGACTGGAACCTAATATCAATAGTCCATATGTTTCAAAAGAAGGAAGGCAAAAAAAAATCATAAGGCATTTAGGGTTCTTATAAAAAGGTAATGCAACAAATATAATGCTGCCCTGTGGAGAATATTCCACTATGTTTTAGTTTATTTCGCTAAGACACCACTAGTTTAACATACATCCAGATTTTCTTGCATAACAGACAGGTGATGTGATCAATCAGTGCTTCTCTCTCCCTACTGCTTGGACTGGAAGCAGGCTAAAAATTTGGTTGTAATTTTTGGACAGAAATTGGCCAATTATATGTATAACAAAGATTCAGAATTACTATAGTTAATACTAAATAAATCTTGGGAGAAATATTCAGCCTTAGGTAGCAGTTAAGATGTTTCTCAATTAA
Organism: Streptopelia decaocto; assembly: GCF_964273445.1. Taxonomy (NCBI): domain Eukaryota; kingdom Metazoa; phylum Chordata; class Aves; order Columbiformes; family Columbidae; genus Streptopelia; species Streptopelia decaocto. The sequence goes on from NC_138655.1 coordinate 11,666,946, forward strand.
TTGGGATTAAAACCTGATGACATTTAATTTGAGTGAACTGAGAGCTTTTCAGCCCTCGCTGTTGTTACCTAAACTTGCCATTGTGCAACACGTTAATTAAAATTGACTCTAATATTTGCCATTCGGAACTTAATTAACACATACTGAAGACAATGCCGTGTGTGTTTATTTTGCATGTAACTCATATCTCCTACAAAAGATCGCTGATAATTTCAGTTGTAACCCGTGGGTGCATGAAAATGAACTGGGTTGTATCCCTAAACTGACGACACTTTAATAATGTGTGGAAACAGCCCGAGGTGTGAACTCACTCCCACAAAGGAGGCAGCTTAAACCCAGGTCGAAAGGTGCACTCAGGCTCATCTCTGTCTTCAACTCAGTGCAATCCAGGCTCCTGCTGCTGCCTCTTCACCTTCCCACCAGCCATCCACCACTTCCCTCCTCCTCCCTCTCTTCCACCCCACTTCTACCATCAGCAACTGCAGGAATGTCAATAGAGCCCAACCTAATCAACCTGGCAGTTCAGGCTCTACCCAGGACCCTGTTTCATGGATGAAGTTGCTGTGTCCTGCTGATGACATCCTCTTAGATGGGTGTTAAAGTGGAGACCAGGATGACCTCTGATGTGTGCCCTTTGCATGCAGCAGTGGTTTGGCTAGAAAAGGACTAAAACAAATGAGTCCCTGCAACATATGGAAACACTGATCTCTTAATGAAATACCACTGATGGTTAGTGCAGGATTTATCGTCTGCTGCAAACTACTGGGTCATCCTCAAGATCCAGACGCCCTCCCCTGCAGCTTATGCCATGCCAGGGAGCCACGGACAATTGTCACCTGGATGGAAAGAAGCTCTTGCGAGAGGACACCACACACTGCCAGTCCCCAGAGTGATGGGGCAGTGTAGAGGGGAGCAACACCGAGATGTTGATGGTACCCCCAGATCTTGTCTGAGGTGCTGGTCCATCCTGTTCCCTTCCCTCCTCTTGCAGTGGAATGTCAAGCATGTGCCACTGGCCCTAATGTTCCTTTCAGATCAAGGGCTCCATGTATCCCTTTTTCCCCACGCTCTCTAGGGGGCTGATTCACGTTTCCATCTTATCAGAGGTGACAGTTTGTACAACTATTGCTTTTGAAGAATTATTGGCCCTCTGTAGTTGAAACATACTAATTACTGTCCTGCTGTTTGCCTTCACTGCAGATAAATTGTTGTTCATTGTGAGAGAAATGCTGCCCTCCAGCTGTCAGGGCAAGTTATTTGTAATCCTGACCAATTTTACACTTTAACAACTGCACTTTATAAAAAAAGTATCAGAAAGAATAATGAATATTGCTCATCATCAGTAACCAGTCAGGATTAAAAATTACTTTCACCGAAACGTTCAGGGGATGATACTGGTTTTTGAGGTGATTGCAAGACACTATCTTTGGGTACAATATTTTTCTGCTAGACAACGAATGTAAAAGACTCTCAAAATCATAATTGTAAAAAATAGCTAAAGTGTATTTAAGATTAATATTACAGCAAGTTGGACAGGGCACAGTTCCATTTTATTCTGGCTTAGGCTGTTTTTCATTCTGGTTTTAACAGGGTTTAGGTGAATGACCATTTTAGAATCAAGGATATTTTCTTTTAAGGAACTGCATCCAGTGGAGTATTGACATACCAAATGGGTGTGTGCTTGCTGCATATATGTCTGCATCTGTACATTTATTTCAGACCTGTCAGACTAAAAAGTGCCCCTTATGTTTGGTGATAGTAAAACTAAGTATGTGCATAGATTATGTTGAGCAAGGACATGGGCTACTAAATTGTAGAATGGTGTCAGAAAGATGTGCAGACAATGCTGTGTGTGCAGAGTGTTTGCTGGCACCTTACTATTCTTCCTACACCATTTCCGCTTCCTTTTGCACGCACTCATTAAATTAAGCATGAAAAAGCATGTCTTGGGAGGTATTTTGGTGATTTATAACAATAACTTTAATGTTACCTTAAAATTTCTTAGCCATGTTTTTCCCACTTTGCTTTCCCATATAAGACAATAAGGTTAAGAATAATTTGCACATGTAAATCCTTTCCCTTCCAACTTACATTTCCACTTAAACAAGGCTGATAAATCACTCTGTAACCAGTAGTCAGTGTGGGTATCTTCTGCAACCAGGCTTTCATGTAACTCTCTCATGCTAACAAAAACCTATCTGTCAATGTCCCTGTCACTCTTCTTGGCTGTTGTAGTGTATTGACAGCATCTGAATGTCTCCTTGAATTGACTGCTGCCAAGCACAGGGCTGGTGAAGAGCTTTGCCCAGGATGCTGGGGAGGTTCAGAAATCTTTTCACAAGCCTTTTACATTCTCTCTATTTTGCAGGATAGAGAAGATTTTACTGTGTAGTTCAGGCCATTTTACTTAAAGTCAGTAGAGAACTAAAATCTCACTCCAGATCTGGATCTGAACCATGATGTTTATAAGTTTTTTGGAAGGAGGAAGGATAGCGTGTGGTGGTTCTGGATGGCGGAGTTGTTCCCAGTTAGCACGCTGTTGTAATTGAGCAGGGGAGAATTTACACACTCTTTCTTTTCCACTTCTCCTCAGGAGACACAGCTCTTCCTCTTTGCCTCCGGTACTTTGAAGGACATTGCTAAAACATCAGAGGAATGGTCCTTCCTTTGTTGCTATGATTTTATACCAATGGATAAAACTCCCAACATGTAGAAATAAATTCCCTATTAGTTTACCTGTCTGGCACTCTCCAATTTGCCATATTTGCTCTCGCTAGTACATAAGATGGATGCAAATAACTTACATAGTAGTTAGACAAAATGTTGTTGTGATTAATAGATCCCTGCTTTCTTCCTTGCAAAACACCTCTGAATTTTTATGGGATGATATTAGAGAGAAAGCAACATTTTGGGAATGTTAAGGTGTATGTGTCTATCAGTCACAAAACTAGCACCCAATATCTTGAAATTGGACAGTAACGGAATCACATTGCCTTGGAATTAAGCAGTGATTTTTTGAAAAATTGCAATTCCCAATACACTTCAGAAAACTGTGAGTCGTACTCCAGTACCAATCCCCCAGGGACCAGCAGACTGTGTACGTGACTAAATTTTCTGGAACCTATAAACTTTTCAAGACACTTTTAATTGCTCAAAGGAGGAAGGGTAGTAATTGGAAGAGAGAAAGCTAACCGGTATTTTCTGTAGGTAAGTGTTTTCTCTCTGTCTCAGCAAATCAGAGCCCTTTTTTGTTTGTTGAAACATTCTGCCTTGGTTTGGAACAAGACAGTCAATTAGGGTATGTAGGTAATCACCAGGGATTAGATCCACTTGTAATTGGGCACGTTAATTTGACAGGAAACACTTTAGGGGAAAAGGGAAAAAAAAAAAAATAAAAAAGAGGAAAAAAAAAAAGAAAAAAGGAAAAGAGAGAGCTGTGCTGTGCTTTCCAGTGCCTGCAGCAGAACATGACAGTGTCTCGGTTCCAAGGGTGGGGAAGTCCGTAAATCAGAGGATTCGCTGCTTTCTGTGGGAATACTAAACCTGTGCTTCGGTGACGCACGTGAGAACTAAAGAATTCCAGAAGACTTGAAACTTTTCAAAAGGTGCACAGAGCTTAATTACTAGAGGGGTTGTTCATTATCAACCCTGAAAGGCTTCGTGTTGATCTTTTTGTGGGATATGATCTGAATATGAAGTGTCAGACACCCTGTGTATCAGACTGCCAGGCCTTCTGGGCAAAACATGTTGCTTTTTAGCAAGATATCTCATCGGAGGCAGGTTTTACCTCACAGTTTACACTTGCTGTGGGGTACCTGTTACCAGCTGAGCTTTCACACTGTTCAGCTGAGTGTGGTGTGGTGCGTTTTCACTCCAGGGCTCGTCTCCTGGAGAAGTTAATGGGTTGAAGGGTAGGGTGAGGATTCACAAGCCACAGTTTGGAAGACAAGCAAGTTACCTCATACTTTCTGTGCACTAAGAGCAGCTACGCAGAGTGTAAGTGCATTGTAGCTCGCATGCAGCAAATCCCAACCCCAAAGTGCTTGCACCAATTCTGAAAGAGCTCTTTATTGAGACAAGTTTGCAATGATGTATTTGTAGAAGGTCTTGAGATTGATGCAAACCTTGCCTCTCTGCTACAGTTCATGGGTACTTGGCAATAGAAGAGGCACAAAACACCTCAAATACAGTGACATTTTCATTTAAATATCTTCATTTTTTTTTCACTGACTATGAAGCAAAATGGAGCTCAAAAGCACTGCTCAATGCTTGTACTTCTGGGCTGCATTAGTCTCTCTACCCTTGAGAGAGTCCACAGCTCTTCCTAGTTTAGTGTCATCAGCAAACTTATTTAACATACATTCAATTCCTGTGTCCAGATAATTTATAAAAACATTAAAGAGCACTTGCTCTAAAATTGAGCTCTGGAGTACCCCACAGTTGACTGGCTGCCAGCCTGATGTACTCCATTTATTAGAACTCTTTGAACCTGGCTCATCAGCCAGTTGCTAACCCAACGTATTATGGACTTGTCTATCTGTGTGCTGGACATTTTGTCCAGGATGATACTGTGAGAAACAATCTCAAAAACTTTGCTAAAATCCAAACCCAGCACATCAACTGGCTTCCCTTGGTCAACAAGATGGGTGACCTTGTCATAAAAGGAAATTAAGTTGGTTAGGCAGAACTATCCCCTTGTGAACCTGTACTGGCTATGACCAATGGCTGCATTGTCTCTTAAGTCTTTTTCAATAACTTCCAGAATAACTTTTGTCATAATTTTACCAGTCGGTAAGTGAGACTGTCAAGCCTGTAATTACCAGGGTCTTCTTTCTTATGCTTCTTGAAAACTGGGACATTTTCCAGCTTCCAGTCAACTGGGACCTCTCCAGATTCCCAAGACCATTGAAAAATAATGGAGATATCCCATTATGACATCAGCCAGCTCTTGTGTGTCATGATTGAAGGAAAGTCTTGCATCTCCTATTCCAAGATGTCAAGGTCTACATTTCTCCTGTCTTCTTTCACCTTTCTCTACCACAGGCCCTGGAAATGTCTGTCTTGTTTTGCATCCCTACCACAGTGACCTTGCAGATGCAGTTAAATGCTATCACGTATGCTGATGCACCCTGCTCTGCTCTATCCTGACTCCTCACCCCTCTTTTAAGCCCTTCATATGCTTCTGCAAGGTTTCATAGAGCTGAGTGAAATGAAAAGAGTGTCCCAGCGTAAGTGAAAGTTGTCTGCTCTTATAAGCTTTTGCTTTATCTTAATTAAACCTAGAAGTTTCACAGCGATCATGAAATGAGAAACAGGTACTTTTTTTCCCTGTTCTCTAGAATGAGGATGGACAGACATCATTTTCCCCGAAGATAAATTGGATAGTTATGAGTTGTGCTGATGCAATGCTGAAACTGCCACCGTTCCTTGTGCTGAAGGTGCAGGATGTGACGATGAGAGTGTTTAACATCATCCACCTCTGCAGGTGATATTTGCCTGTCTTGTGTGCCTGCCTGGTCTGTCCATACAACAGATTCCCATTTGCTTCCTGAGGAAGCTGTGACTCAGGGCTGGGAGTGACAGGAAAGTTGTGGATCTTTGAGAGAGGAAGGTGGTACCACTGAGGGGGTGGCAGGAGCTCTAACCTGACCAAGGAAAGAGATGGTGAATGACAACTGAGGGAACAAGAGTCATGGGGACTACAGTCGGTGATCAAAACAGCAGAAAAGAAGACCATCCTGGTAATTTCAAAAGCATGCCAGTGTGGTCCTGCATTCCTCTGAGGTTGATATTAGAGCTGGCTGAAGGGATTATGCCTGCAGCAGCCTTTTGGTCAGAATTCTTGTGCAAAAAGACTCTAGGCCAGGTACAACAGAACAGTGATATCTTTCATTTATTCCATTTCTGTCAGCTGTGGTGATGCTAGAAGTTTCTTCACATCTGCTTCAGTCCCATAACTGTCTGTTAAACAATGCGTAGATGTGCAAACATGAAACCGGTACTTATGAGAGTTGTGCAAAAGGTAGGCAGTGCAGGGATTGTACCTGTTCAAACACCCCCGCAGCGTGGAGCATGCGTGAGCAACCATGGCTTGTGCTGGCTCTGCTAGCCTAAGTTTTCAAAAGATGTTGCTGAGGAGCACTGACAGCAGGAGGAATGTTCTAGGAAAAAGCTAGGACAGGATTATCACTCCTGAGTGCTTCACATTTATTCAAAGCATTTGGCAGGAGAGACAGTGAATCACTAGGCTTGCCTCTGTGCAAGAATTACCCTGGCATGATTATGCCTGATGGTTCTTGATGCTATTGTTCCTTTATAAGGAGTCTCCTCCCCATATCAAATATGAAGAAACCCAAATCCATGGTACATCAAATGCGATGAAAGCTAAGGATGGAAAATGATGCCTTAACGAGAATGAAAAAGGAGTTTGTCAAGCATTGGAGTCTGTTCCCTTAGGACAACCTTGTGTTGCAAAACAGGTTTACATCTTGCTCTGGATGCTTCTCTGTACAAAACACAACATGCCCCTAGTGTGCATAGCATTTGCTTAGCTGGGCGCAAATTATTCCAAAGATGTAGTTTATGTTTGAGGAAGAGGAAATGTGGTTGAAAGCCTGAAGTCAGTGGACACGGGGTCCAAGTTCTTTGGTGTTACAAAGAAAGGAGAGTTACTGATGGGAATGATCTACCAGTTTCCATAATACAGGACGATTTCCTCTTGAAACCTCAGTAATTCAACCCTCATCTCGTAAAATCAAAACATTTATAGTAAGCTTTCCCTGGATTAAAATATTTTTAGTAAATTATTTACCCTAAATCAGAATGTTTCTTTTTTAATAAGCCAAATGTTTTATTTCGTACTAGTGTTATAAATCATTACTTTTCATTTCCCTATTAGCATGCAGACTTATGTGAGGTGTAATTTAGGTCCCCCTTCAATCCTATTGTCTCAACTCCCAGGAGCACTGTGTTTCCCACAACACACTGTGGGTTTCCAGTGACCCATCAGTGGTTACTCAGATTTCAAAGAAGAATGAAAAAACAAGATACCCAAATACCAGCTTCTTCAAGGCATCTTACCACTATGGGACAAGATAGTGTTTAATATAATACCTGGGGGAAAAAAAAAAGTATTTAACATTCAGTAAGTAAAGGAAAATCTTTACATTTTATGAACATTAGAACATTTTATTTCACCCAAAATATCACAACAAAAAAGCTTATGTTGCCAATAGAAATTCTAAGAAGAAAAACAAAAAAAATTACAAATTTGTCATGTTTCAGAATTTTTACCTAGTTTTGCTCTGCTTTGAGACAAAAATGAATCAGATGCTCATGTCCTGCAGGACTGGTCCAGTGTTCAGTTTTGCTCCCTGTTCTATCAGCTGATTTAAATGCTGCTTCAATCACACAAAGATCATTGTGAACTCAGAGTAATCCCAAAATACATATGTCTAGAATAAGATGCATTAAAATTTCATTTATTTCCAATGAACTTATAGTCTTGATTTAATATATCTGCTACTAATTGGATAATTAATTGTTCTGAAAATATTTAGATGAAAAAGATGTACCTCAGCTAAAACTTATGATATTTTAAATCTTACCATCCCAAATCATTGTAGATGGTTTTGTCAGAAGTAAAACCACTCACCTTTTTAAAGCCTTCCACTTGCTCTTGAATAGCACTTCCCAGGTACCTTACTGGAGAGAAGATCACCTGCTTTGCTAAACCCTACCATCTACCACTTTTACAAATAATTTTAATTTGGCCAGGGTGTAGTTATGCTAACAGATGCAAGTTGGGTTTTGCCTGTGTAAACCAGATCAACATAATTTCATAACTCATTAGGGAACCATATGACAGCTTTAAACAATTGCAGTTGTAGAATAGTTCCTTTGCTCGTGATGTTAACATGATCTGGTCTGTTACACACAAGAAAAAGAACATCTGAAGCGAGTGCCTCATAATTTGGTTTGTAATTATGGTGTAGGCAAAGCCAAGAGCAGCAGAGAGGGAGCAGCGTTCGTGCTGGTTATGGGGTTCCATCAACCACGGAGGAAATTCTAGGTGAGGCCAAGGTGAACTTAGGACACCTTCAAGTATCCGTTTTACAGGTTGCTACTTGCTTTTTGTTACATGAGAGCACTCAGTATCTTACATTCCAGATGCTCTTCATGCAAGGGAAAACAGCAACTGCACCAAAGAGCACTATGAATAGAAGGAACATAGAATTATTTTTCAAAGACATTCAACAAGCCATTGTCCTGTTTTGTACAACTAGAAAGTCATCTTGTAACAAGACCAGAATACTAAATCTAATTGCAAATATCTTAAGGTCATTGCTGAATTATGAAATTCAGGCTCAGCTATACCTAGTGTGTGAATGTCTGTTTTGTTTGCCCAAGAGAAAATGCAGATCAGAGCAACAGACATTCTTACAAGTATAAGAACAAATCCTGTACAACTCTGAAATGTCTTCATCCTTATTTCAAGTCAAGGTCTAATGGTAAAAAACACAGACTGACAAGATTGGTATTGTCAGCATAGAAATGTTAGAGGAACAACTTGGGACACTGTGGGAGAGACAAGATCATTTTTTGCCGAGTTCATTTTCTGTCTCATTTACTGTATGAATGCATTATGATGAACGCTCACACTTTCTGTCCAAGAAATTAGTATATTTTATATGGACAATTAACTGGACTGCATGTTATCTGCTAAAAATCAAATAACCTTGGAGGAGAATATGCTAACTTCAACAAGAGAAGCGGCAACAGCTGAAGTGTGTTTTCTTTACACGGACTCATTGTCATAAGACTTACTCTTTTCAGTACATCAGTTGGCTTCATTATAGTATTCATGATAGTATATTGTGATCAAACTGCAGGATCCACAAATGGTTCAGCAGTGAGGTTATAGGGTACTAAATTATGAAGGACAGAGTCTTAAATCTATCAAAAGATAAAGGAGTAAAAATATCCTTTTGCTATAAATTAACAATGAGATGTTAAACGTTAGATCTGCCTAGAAAAGCAAATCAGGCATATTGGGAGGCATATTAAATAGATGTAGCCTCCTTTTGTCCAGCCCTGAAACATGATAACTCAGTGTGTCTTTGCCTGGTAGGGAGTCTGGATAAGAAATATATATGGAGAGAATGTTAAATTTGCCATAGAAATGAAAACTAGATTTTGTTATATAAAGTTTAAGACAGATAATATTATTTGTGAACTAGGTAGTAGTTAATTTAAATTTCCAGTAACAGGTACTGATTACAGGGTATAGGTGTCTTGTCAGCATCAACTATAAATTCAAAACAAGCTGGAACAGTTATGTCTCTCATTCTGCAAATACTCACACACATGATTAAGCACACAAATAGTCCTATTCATGTCAGGGAAATTCTCAGTCACAGTGGATTGTTCATCACTAAGATCTTAATGAAACAGACATAATGTAATGCAGTCTGATCTGGAAAAATGAAGATTTTGGCTACATCTTTCATGAGAAATACTCTGAAATACGGGATCACAATGGCGACTCACCTGGAAAGTAATTAATTTTTGTTGCCATGATTATTAATTAATGCTGTTAAGTGTTATATGAGATGCAAGGGTCAGAGAGTTCTAGAGAGATTCCACTCTGGAAGATTAAGCTTTGCTTAACAATAGGGATAAAATTGTTATATATGTTTCATTCAAGAGGTTTTGTTTTGTGAGAGTTAATCTACATTTGTGGTATGATCAAAAAAGTGCCAAGCCAACCCACAGAATATAAGCTTGGACAGTTTGTGTCCAAAGCCAGATGTTAACTATAGGTAGGAAATTTCCTGTCATGGTATTTCTCACTTCATTATCTGACCATTTTATTGCCATAAGAATTGCATGAACAAAAAGAATCACATATTTTAAAAAATATGTTATTATAACTTCACCCACGCACATAATTAGACCTCACTTTATAGAGATAGACAGTTTGGCTACTCCAAACAGATCGCATTTTTCCCAAGGGAAAATAAGTTTCTATAGATTTATATAATTGTTTCTAAATTATCTTAGTCATTTTGAAGCCTATAGCATTAAGATTCTCAGGATAAGGTGTTTTAACTGCAAGTTACCAGTATACTTACAGAGGAACAGATAGCACAGTGTGCTTAATAAAATATAAAAAAATGCTGGTTTTCCTAAATAACATTCAAAATTTCTGAAGGATCTATTGCCAGACCTGCTGACAGCATGTTTTCTCTTTATGCTGGAAAAATTCCAGCCTAATATCCAACTCCTTTTAAATGGGATGGAAAATAGCTCAAGAAAAGTTTGAACATCAAATTCAGGGCTTTGAAGTTACCTGGTCATTTACCTCTTCCACACCAACAGGAAGTCCCAAGGATTTTATGTTACACATAAAATGTCCCTTAATGCTTTTAAATCACAAGAAATTTGTGTAAGTTCAGACCTTGCCCATGTTCAGACCTTGTTTTGATGACATCAAATTCATCATTACACTTATGTCTTATCAAAAATAAGAACTCATTGGACTTTACATCTTGACAGCTCACACTGGAGACCTATATGCGAACAGCAGACAGAACTGTCTTAACAAGCAAGCAGAACCAGGAAAATTAGGAAAAACATCCAGTTTTATAAAAAAAAGATGATTTTTTTTCTTTGAAAACATTAAAAAAAAATCAGGTTGAAGTAGGTTTTAGAAGATGTTCTTTTTAACCATAATTTCTTCCTAGAGAAATAAACAAACAAACAAATAAATAAAATGAGCTCATCAATATCAGTGTCACTGAAACAGAAGCTTCTGGAAGCCTATGGTGTGAGTTTCTACAGCCACAATATTAAAGGACAAGGCTCCGAAACTGAGGGCTGTAACATCCCAGATTTTCCATATACAGGAATCAGAGGAAGACAAACAGCTAAATTAGGTTACACGGTCAACTGCTCTTTATTTAAACTGGGCAGCTAGTGTGCATAAAGGGTAAAAGCGAGTGAAGGGTATTGTGCGACCAGGAGAACACCAAGAGTGCCAAGGAGTGATTTTGCTAAGATTTTCAGTTCTGAAACTTCGTAAGGATCACAATCAATATGCTCAGGAATTGACCGCCAGACTCTAAAATTAATGTCGTAGGATATTCTAATAATAACTTGTGTTCTAAATATATAATATCCCCAGTGTCCTCTTTGGCTAACAGGGTCTCTAAGTAAGAAGGGAATTGGAAAGGCAAAAGTAAAAATTAAATTGCATTAAGAAATCAGCACACCAGCAGATCCATTCCCACACTTGGCAATTAATGCAAAGAGATGCAAAGTTAACACTTGTTGCCCTGTTCTGTGTGCAGTGAATGGGGGAGTGACTCTGGCTAGTACTGCTGGCGTGCACAGAGCTTTGGTTCATCCTAGACTGATATGGTTCTTTTTAATATTTCTGAACAAACTTTGATTCTCACTAGTGACTAATGTGTTGTGCAGAGATATTCTGTTGGGGGTTTCTTGTATTTTCATTTTTTAGGGAAAGATGGAGGATTAAATCTCTGTGAAAGATACTCATTCTCATACATAATTACATATGCACAGAGTAATTGAGAATCTCTCTCGCAGAGCAGAAATCGGATTGAGAGGTACACCTAATAAAATTACATGTGATTGTTGAAATATTGAGTATTTAATTACAATTTTTAACCCATGGGCTCTCATAGTCCCCAATGGAGCTATAATCAAACTGTCCATATTGGGGGGAAAAATATAGCATTCATAACAAACAAGATGACTGCAGCAAATGGTAGCGGTTTTTCCAAGAAATGCCAACATGAGAACGCTTAAGGCTGCTATAGCAAGAGATAAATAACTTGCACAATCAGCATGACTAAATACTTTAACTATTTATTTGCTGTAATGCATTTTACTTGGTCGCACTTCCTGGTTAAATTTTGTTCTGGTCAGATGCCAGCGCTGTTAGAAGTACAGACTGACATGATGGCCTCAGCCAGGCCACCTTGTCTCTTTTGGGTGCAGGTGGCTGCGCTCAGATTCTCTGGAAATCCTGGAGTGTGGAGCCAACCTGACATTTCAGTCTCCAGGCTGATACCATCCAGGCTCTGTGGATACTGAAGCAGGAGAAAGGATTGACTATTTTCTCTTTTATTTCCAAAAAATGGAAAAGAGGTAAGTGTGCTTCCTGAAAGTGCAGCATCTGCAAGGGAAAAGGAACAGTTGGTCTTGCATGGAGAAATTTGGAGGTGAAGAAATAGCCTCAGGCCACTGATAGGAAGACAAAAGAGACATCAGACTATCAGGGAGATGCAGCTAGTTGGGAAAACCAGTGGCAGCATTTCTCAGTTCTGCAGTATTTTGGAGTGGAAATAAAAAAATCACTGCATCCCCATATCCCTCACTACTTTGGTAGAAAAGCTCTCCTGTTACTAAGCTGTTGTTTGGCTTCAGCAGCTTCTCATTTCTATGTTTTTTTCTGCCACTGTGTAGGACACGATGATGCACAAAACATTGCCAGTACAAAAGTAGGGAGGATGCGAATCACACAGCAACGTTTTCACATAGAGAACCAGAGACTTTCTGGGAAGCTGTTCTCTTAGTTCTTAAAACTGCAAGGAGAGCCAATGCGAAGCAGCCCAAATATCTGCCCAGTCCCTTCTCCTGGCTCTGTCAGTAGGCGGTAGCAGATATCTCAGAAATAATATAAAAACCATAAATCATCCAGAAATACTTCCCTGTACACGTTCCAGCATTCAATAATCTGCAGCTCAGAGACTTGCTGAAGCAGTGCTGATGTCTTCATGTGCAATAGTCCTCGCTGGATTTTTTCAGCTAGGAAATCTCCACTATGTCTATGGACCCTCTTTTTCTCCATACTTTCTCACAGGAGAATATGGTGTCACTCAAAATCTTCCATATAAGGTGACATGTACCCAGGGGAAAAAACCAGCCTCACCTACATCCTTGAGGCTGATTAAATTACAATAATTTACTGCTTTCTAGATGCTATACACTGTTTCAGTTGCCCAAAGCAGACAGTGTACTCACTCAATGAAGAAAAACTTTAGGAAGATCTAAGGTAGTCTCAATAGGAAAACCTTTGGTAAATTAAAGTCTAAACAAAGAAGCAACATGCCCTGCACAAAGAGGCTGTAATGAATATTTTTTCTGAAGGTATTTCTAAATATAATGATGAAAACAGCATTGTGCAAGCAGACAAAAATCAGTTTGACATGTGGATACATTAAAAACATGGAGAGAAAGAGACTTAAACAGAATTAGGATTATTTCATACACCAAGAATATTTATGCTGGCAATAATCTTCCTAGGCGTCTGAAAGTTAGGATGTTTTACTAGCTGCCTTCTTTACTTACAGCACTTAACCCATAAAAGTTGTGTTTACTCTTTTCTTTATAATGTACACTTGCTTTCCTTGCCCTCCCTCCATCAGACAAGAAAAAAAAGACTAGTTGGGGAACTCTTTGTACTTAAAGTACACGAAGAATTTTCCTGATCAATATTTGACATTTCTACACTCATTAACATTTTGTATTTGTTGTTCTCATAGTCTTCTCTTGTTTGTATGTGAAATAAAGCATGTTTTTCTCATCAGACTGATAAGTTTGAGAAATGTGTGTTATAGGCTGGTACAAACCACCTTCAACTTGGACTGTAACATTAGATGATCAACAGATAAAATGTAATCATCTGTGTTGTGTACATGTTTTCATTTTAAAAACAAAACAAAAAGCAAACCAAACCAGAACAGTCAAAATATTTGCTAGAAAGCAAAGGGATCATTTCAGCACATGAAGATAATCTAAGACTCATTTAAAGCATGGGCTAATGCACATATTGGAAAAGAATAAATTACTAAGGCAAAGTCAAAAAGGATTTGCAGTTTGAATGTGATGTCAAACCTAATTTGCCCTTTCTTTGTATGTGCTTCTGAACAGAGGAATGACAACAATGTAGGTTTCTAACACCAGAAAATTGTACCTCTTCGTATTTTAAACACTAATTCAATGGATATTCTCATGTTACAGTTATTTATAACAGTTAACTGTCTGTCACAATGAAAATGAGTATGAAAAGAAAAAATGACAGCTGTACACTACCCATTAACATTAAAGGTCGGGTTTTCTCTAAAACTAAAATGCGTTCATGAACAGACTAGCTTACATTGATACCTCCTATGTGAAGGTAATCAGAGTTTAGCTTTGGTCAGGATGAAATGTCTCAGAATGGCCTTAATGGATTCTTAAGGAATATTTAAAATAGTGTTTTCTTCAATATATTTCAATCTTCTGAAAAACAGAGGGAGATGGTGATGAAATTTGCATACTGGACCCTTATGTTCATTCATTTACATCAAAATGTACAGATTCAGCAAAACGAAAACCATCTTAAAAAGAAGAAACAGGTCTGATTGTTTTCTTTAAGCAGTTAGTTAGAATTAGCAGGGTTATTTCTCAGGCTTATTGGGAGCCTTCCAGACTTACACACAACACAACAAAGTGTGATTTGCAATCTGTTTACAGTACACAAGTAATACAGTGCACTAACCAGAAGGAAGAAAAACACTGTAGCTGATTAACAAAAGGCAACTACTGAAACTACTCTGTGTTTTTGCTCTCCTCATTCAGATTTGCCAAACAATAATAATAATAATAGCAATAAGTAACTTGGCATTTCCATAATGTAGTTCTTCCTTAGCTTGGAATGGTTCTTTTCAGGTTTACTTCAGATAAAACAGGTCAATACCTGGCAGACTGAGGGCAATCAGGCCAAAACTACTCATTCATGACTTTATTTTCAGGTGTGTTCTTGATGTTATCAGTTGCACATAACCCTACCTTCACGAGCTCTTAATTCCTCTGAGTAAATGGAGCAAGAGGAAGTCTCTGGATTGGATATGAAATAGCTCTGGGAGAATATACTCCTGACCTGTTGTTGGTGGCGTCTTTTGCTAATGGCTAGTCCTGTAGGTTAACAACTGAGCAAAGAGAAAGCCAGTTAAGAAGTGGAATGTGAAGATAAACAAGTTTTTAGAAAATACAAACCATTACTTGCCCGCATAAATAACGTGTGCATCTACCACCTCATTCTTAGGACAAAAAACCTTCTGCAGCACAAGTGCAAATCACATCAGGTTATTCAGAATGTGTCTGATTTAAGTATTTCATATGCTGAGGGTGTTTGTAACACAACTGTGTGTTACTATAACCTTCATCTCACAAGGCTTCTGTTGAACTTAGTGGTAAAAATCTCCTTTGGCCCTGTTGGAAAAGGGCTGAGACCTAGGGCTTTGGGAAGCCTACTAATCTGAGGATTGCATACAAGTTTTTTGTAAGCATGCAATTAAGTCTCTAAGCACTGAAACAAATAAGGTTGGGCTTACTATGAATTTGTGTCATGATCAGATGGCTCCTCAGGGGTTCTTGGCAGTGTGAGCTCAGACTGAAACTTTTGGCAGAGGAGTTATGTTGCAGCATTTTCCTTAGCTGTCATGTCAACAGTCTCTCTTCTATTATGGCCTCAAATCCTCCCATGTCTATTAATCCTGTAGGAAAATATCTCAAGATTGTTAACATGCTGACAAATCTGGGGGAAACAGTGAGGCTTCTAAAACAAAAATCAAGATCCTATGAGTTTTACTTCTTTAGGAGACCAGGATTAAAAAGCATGTCTACTGAACTTGTTTACTTCTTCATTCCTTGGATTTCACTTTTGCCAGTATGCTCAAGTTAAAATACAGACAAGCCAGGTAAATTGCATTCTGTTGGTTGAATTTCTCTTCCCTGTCTAGGTGAAGAAGACCTAGATTTCTTCTGATTCCTCCACTGAAAAATGCCCACTTCATCATATCTAGGAACATAAGTTATCAGGACACAGCTGGAAAGCCTGGACCTCCTTTTAGATATAGGAAAGGACCTGAAAATGCTGCCTATTCAAAAAAGCAGCCTATAGGAACACAAGCTTTGTAAGAGCTGTGTTGCCAGCGCCGGGGGGAAGATAGTAGAACAGGAAAGGGCATTGGAAGGAAATTTGGAGCTGAGTACACATCTCTTACTTTAGTAGGTTGAACCCATAGGAATTTCAGTAGGGCAGCAAAACCTGTTGCCCACAGTGAGATAATTTTTAAGAAACCATTGTGAATGGAAACTCATAGGAATTTCCTATCCTTTAAACAGGTTTTTCTTGTATAGGGAATGACCTGGCCCCTTATTACCACTCTTTCTCTCTCACGCACACAGAGGACATAAATATTGTTGAAATGTCAGTCTTTATCATCATCAGCTGTTCGCACTTTCTGAGCTACAGACGGTGTTTTCACGTGCAACCCCTTCTGGTATCATCCCAGGACATTTCACAGAACTTAAATGTGTCATCTAAAAACATCACAGAACATTACTTACCTGGCAGAACCATTGGGTAATTTCTGTTTTCCAGGGAAAAAAAAAGGTCTGTATCTCTATTGACTTGAATTTGAATTTCATTTACATCCCAAACAGAAATGAACTGACATTTGAAATATTTGTTATTTCTACTTAGCTGGGCAAGAAATAGATTTTTGTATTCTGAAAAAAAAAAAGGAAATTTTTCTTTTATAATTATTCTAAGCCATGACTGGAATATTAACCTTCCCAGTGTTTTCCACTGGAAATTCACCTTTCTGTCAATGAGAGTTGGAAATTTTGAAATAAAATAACACAGCTATCACTTTTTTCGTAAATGTTTTCATAATGAAACTTTTATCAGCATTACCTTTGCCTGTAGCTTTATCAGTTCTAGAAACTGGGATTTTTCTAATAAAAAATAAAACAGTAGTCAACTCTTCACTCCCTTCAAATTATGTCATTTTACATTTAAGATAGAATGCAAGTTGAATCGACCTCTCATCTCAGACTTAGACCAGCCTGGCAACAAGAGCAGCTTCACTCATTCTAGTGTTATATGAGTTTGGCACATTAAGTCAAAGTTTTGAACATCACTGACCCCAAAACATTGTCCAGTAACCAAGTGCAGATGTAAAATTTCGTAACATTGCTCAGTTCCAGTCAAGCAAATATGCTTTGTTTTCAAATCTTCTCTTAATGAGAATTTGTCTTCTTTTCATATTCAATATCATTCAGCACTCTCTAATCAAGAACTCAAAATTAAATTAGCCAAAAGGTTAGGAGGAAGGACATTATGTAAGCTTTTACAGAATAAAATCACAACTAGTCCACAATGTAACTATTTTATTTCAAGTCCATGTTCATCCCTACTAAGATCTTTAAATCTACTTCAGTGAAACGAGCATAAACATTCAAAATTAACACCCGTCAGCTTCATATAGGTTCATATCCCCAGCTACATATTCAAAGATTTGTTTCCAAGTAGTAACATGGACGTGCTGAACCAAAGTTTTGCTAGGAGAAGGCCTGGAAGGACATCTTTTTGTTCTTCAGGTGCAATCATACTTGAGGGGACTTCTACAAAATGATGCAGCAACTTTGACAACACTAAGGGTGTAATTGATCACTCCTGTTCAAAGACAGTTCCAGAATATTACTACACTGAAGTTCAGAAACCATTTTCTCATTTCTAGACTTAATGTGTTTAAGGATAACTTTAACGTATTCTGACACCTGTGTTTCTTTTAACAGAAATAGCTCTTCACAATCCTCAAGCTGATCCCCAATGCAGATTTATAGCCACACACCTCATCTCGCCACAGTGTTCATTTTGTCAGGATAAACAATCTTTACCAGGTACCATCAAGATTTCTCCCTACAAGATTTAAGTTAAAAAGTTTACCCTCTATATTGGTGGGCCATGGCTTGGTCTGATGGATTGAGCTCGTTTATTTGGTTGAAGTGCTGTATCCTTATCAGTTGATAATTTAGGAATAAGTAAATCTTGAGCATGTATGGAAATTTAAGGGAATAATATGCTGTACTTTGTCAGTGGTGAAGAATAACTTTGCAATCCAGTGCAAAGATGATAATCACAGGGATAAATTGAGAGTATGTCAGATTGCTTTTTACTATTCCACATAATTTAAGATAATTTCTACGATTTTTTTTATGTTTTTATGCTATGAAAGTAATGACTTCTATGTCTTTAGTATGGAATGTACACTAAATATTTTTCCCCAGTACTCATGTGACACAGCAAGCTTGATTTCAACTACATCTAAATAGGAAAATGACTGAATTTGGAAATAGGTATTCTTCATACTGTTGGTAAAGATTGCTAAATATTACTGTTGATAGAAGTATTCTCATTTTCCTGATCTATAGAGAAAGACTATGTCTAAGCATGATAAATTAGTGAGTTTCCTTTTTAGACAAAGGATGTTTTAGAATGCATTAATACTGAAGATCCATTTGATTCATGTTTGACATACATTTAATTGAGATGCATCATGCTGAGATCTCAAGAATACCTCCAGGTTTCATTCCTATATCTTTACCTCATTCTGATCTACGTTGGTGTAACTGTAGTGTGACAGCATTTATGGCAGTGGGGTTCTATCTGAGCAAAACCTGAATTAGCAACCTATGAACTGGATCTTTGGACATTCGCTTCTTAATTTAAATTTTGAATGAGTAGTGAAAAATTCAGACTTACTCCTAAAATTACATTTAATGAGATTTCTGCTCAAATACAAAATACCACAGATGTCATGTGGTTTTGACACAAATCTTGCACCATCACTTGTCATGCCAGTTTCACAGAAATCCTGTAAACTTTTTGAAGTTTTCAAGATAGGAGGAATTTGTAACAGAACAAAAATGCCGTTATCAGTGTAAGCTTTGTACTCTGCCCATTTGGTGAGATGTGTCATGTTCCAGAGTCGAGTCCTGCAGGTCCTGCTCGAATGTAACCTGAACAGCCACCTCAGTATGTTTTCCTGTTACTTGACTCCACGAAAATCATGTCAGGAAAGGGGCTGGATTGCCTAGTTGCCAAGTAGGACCCATACAAGATGGTCTAAAATCCCATCCTAATAGCAGTCCATAACTTTACCTCAACTGCACATGGAGGCTGTATATTGAAAGTCTTATGCCTGAGACAGAGTTTCCCCATGGTATTAATGTTTATCCAGATGAATGAAATATCTGCAGGAACCTCCACAGCTCTCATAGAAGAGAAAGTGAGAAACGAAATTCAAAGGCTCTCCCCATCCCTGTGTATTCATGTGTGCCTTGAAATCCAGGCCAAGGATTTGGTTCATTATTAGCTACAGCCCTAGTAGTGATTTCTTTTACAGAGAATGACACACATTCTAAGTACACCTAAATCCATCCTGTCCTTACCCTGAATGTAGTTTATTCTCTTCTTAAACCTGCCTTCAGATAGTTTGAACAAATAGTAGCTCAGACTAGTTCTGACCTGTTTTCCCCTGTTTTAATTGTCTTGCCAATTAGCTGGGCTTCTAAAATTTTTCTCACATGATTCATATATGTCTTTCTTCTGCACAGCATGCCATTTGAATGTGCATGAAATGAAATGCATGGCAGAACTTATCCATGCTCTTTCCCTTACCTGAAAATTATAATATTCCAAAGTTATATTGACACGTGTCTTTACTACACAGTATGCTGCAGTTGTGGGTTTTTTTCTCATTTACATTAGGTCTTTTGCATCAACACTGTAGCTATTGCATTTATTTGGTGGGGAATTCACTAGTGATGATAGTTTCAGATGGCATATCTTCTTCACCCAGGGCAGCTGATGTCTTACTGATAATAACTGGTAGTTTTTAAAAGGAAGATTTATCCTGAGTAAAAAACAATAAAAATGGAACAATATCTCTAAAGAAAATCTAAGTCTAGAATTTAACAGTAATAATGACTATGATGATAATGGTGTATTAAATTCAAGGAATGAGCAAGCAGCATGATTATGGAACTCTAAGAGAATTTTATTGGCAACGTCATGTATAGAGCACTCATCTGAAAAGGTGACACACCATTTTAAGTACCGTGTTAAATATCAGAGTTCTTGAAACCAATCTACTGCCTAAATGGAATAGACCAGAGACTGATAACTGGAGTGACTTCTATGCCTAATATCACATGGGGGGTCTATGGTGGAACCAAGAATAAAAGCCAGGTCTCCCAGATCCTACTCCAGTGGTGTGCTCACTGTCTTTCTGTATCTTTCAAGATGGTTTCCAGACCCCTATATGCTGTGTACACAGCTACATCTATGGTGTAAGCACTTCACATGTCATATCTGAAACTCAGCATGGCTGCACAAAAAAGCACAAAAGCAACATGCAGGACAATGTGTTAGGAATGAAGAACATCTCATCCAGCTGGCATTGAAAAGTCTCAGTCTCTCTAAATAAAGAAGCTAAAAAAACAAGTGAAAAATGCAAGTTTCCCACTGCATAATTCTTCCCCTGCAGAATACTAGTCACAAGGATTTGGAAGGGGGTATGAGCTACTCAGTAGGGACTACTGTTATTATACAGACATATTAGAACCAGTGTAGCAGTAGTATCCAGAAGCAGCAAATAATGCATCACAGTCTTTGTTATATCGCTCCATCATCCACTTAAATATACTTACTCTAAAGGGAAGAGTCAGTGAGGAAATGTCAGGTTTTCAGAATTTGTAAATATCTTCTCCTGACATGTTTCTCAGTAATAAAATAGGATGTCTTATCTGAAAAATCCTAGTTCAAGAATGGAGTTGCCATTAGCTTGAGGATTAAGCATTCATTAACCTTGTTCAAAGTCAACAGTCATCTCTACAGGAGACTTCTAAGAGGAATAATAAGGATCTGATATGGCTATATGTGTATGTCTAGGGGTTGCAAGAGAACAGTCTGTGTGTTGGTAGATAATTATTTTGTATGAGTTCTGGATGTTGGCCCAGATAAACAAAGGCATTTAGGAGTTGAAGCTACAGTTGTCTAATGTTTTGCAAAGCCTTTCCAAGAGCTGTCAACTCTTTCAGGCTGACCTGTGGCAATCTGAAATAAGATGTTGCATGCTTTATTTATGGTGTCTCATTTTTATCTGTTCACATATTCATTGTTTCGATAGACAGTGCTATCTTTGAATGATTTTTGTGGAAAGATGCCTTTCCATTAGTAAATTGTTTTTTTTGAGATGCAATCTGCAGCAATGGTCAGATGTTGACCCCACTCAGGAGAGTTCCCAAGGAGTGAAAAGGCCTCACTAATAAAAAAATCTCTGCTGTCTCTAAAATTTGAATATGGTTGTCTTTTAACCTCTTCTTGTTTTCTTGGAAAGGGGGTGGAAATTTTCTATAATCACAAAGGAGAAAGGAATGAAAACCCATTTTACCACACAGAAATGGGCAAACAACCCCAGAGAGGCCTCTGTGTCGAAGAGTTATTCCTTTTGTGGAATAGCAAAATAACCAGAAAAGGTTAAAGATTCTGATAAAGAAGGAAAGGTACTACAGACCTCAGAGCCTGGAAAGAAGTATGCTACCTCTGTATGAATATCCCTGACATGATAGCAATCTGACATCAAGTCGACGGAGAGCTTGTCAATTCTTAAAACTTTATCTAGGATAACATGTCATGAAAAAAGAGATCTCAGGAACCTCTGAGAGATGTTTTTCTGCACTAAACTCATAAATGCATTCATAGTTCTGCTGACATGGATCAGCTAACTCCAACCAAGCTCTTTAGAGCCAGAAACCCTTCACCCTACTGCTTAGGGGAAAAACAGGATTGCTCCATTCCTTCCCATCTGGGAGATACGTGGGGCAGGTCTGGGTGCAGGGGCAGGGGCAGGTCAACAGAATGCAGCATATGGCAAGAAGGGCACATATTTCCCCTCAGCATAAAGGAGTTACAAGGATGTAGGCTGTTTCCCTTCAGCTAAAAGTCAGATGGACCCACATCCTCACCAATGAAACTCCTACTGTTCCTAGCACAGAATCCATCATTTAAGGAATAACCCAGTCCTTAACATAGTGAAACACAGTCATTTGGTCAGAACCACAATGAGTTGGTAACTAACTCGGAGCTACTGTGTTTTAGCTCACGCAGCAGACTCAAAAGAACAGGGCTTATACATATTTTGTCAATGCAGCATTTAAAGGGTCAGAGATGAGATAGGACCTCAGGTTTCCTGTCATGCATGTCAGTGCTCAGACCTTGGGGGAAGGAGGCCAAGTGGTACTGATGAAGACATCTTCTCTTGGTGCTTTTGCTCTGGGACAGTCAGCAGGTCAGAGTGTGTTAAGTAACAGCCAAGACAAAGATAATGTGGAAATCTACAGCTTCATGATACGATCTACTTTGTGGCTTTTCCTTTCCACTGTGTCAAGCCATATTTGCGTCTTAATTATCATGGTGAAACTCCAGTGTAACATTACTGGAGTCCTTCATCTTAATTCATACGTGCATTGGTAAGAATGACATTCAAATACAGCACTGAAAAATTAGCATTTGCATATCTCACTAGAGCAAATGAGTTGCACTGAGTCACCGTAAAAATTGACTGGGTAAGCTAAACGTGCAGTTTGGCTAGAGTCAGCAAGCAAGATACTTCGTCTCCACTCCCACAGACAGAAATCCACACCAAGATTTTTTGGTGTGCAAATGAGCCTGATTTACTTTGATTATAAAACAGACTCATAGCTTAATAAAAGAAACCAAATTGCCTTAACTTGCATGTGCATGTGGAACCTCCATAAATTATGGTCATATATAATGAATGGAATAAAGCCGCAAAAGTTACATGAAAGCAAATGTTCCAATCAAACTTGTGCTATGGTGCAAATCTGAAGTGTCTTCACCAATCCCAGTTAAATTTCCCTGAGTTTACATTGGCTTAACTGAAAACAGATTTTCTTCATTAACATTCAGCTGAAACTTTCACATGACAAGCAGCATCATGAGGCTGATTTTTAAAGAGGCAGCTTTGTCCGTACTACATGTGAGATTCCCGCTCTTTGTGCAGCCTGAAAATAACATCTTGAAAAAATATCACCTCTGAAGGAAACCGGTCAGACTTGAACATTTTGTGTCATTGTCTAGTTCTACATATGTGCTAACCCCTTGAGGTGTCTAACAGTCCCCTTTTTATTAGTAGAACATACCCAGCTTCCAAGTGTTGGTAAAGATGAGATTCCACCTGGCTTTCTGCTTCCAGCCTTTATTTCCGGAAAAGCACATAGTATCTCTATCAAATTATGAGTGTTGGCTTTTCCTACCTAGAGTACAAAGCAAGTCTTTAAAACTTCCTAAGACAATATAGTTGGAATGAAAGCACAGCCCTGTTTTAAAATTCAGCATTCATCACAGCCATTGTTCAAAGTCTCAGACTGACAAAAATATATTTAACATGCTGAGGGGGTGGCACTACAGCCTTGTGCTAGTGGCTCACTTCCCAAAGAGAGAGCGAGCATCCCTTTGCATGCAGGCAGCCGGGTGCTCTGCTAGGGGTGCATGGGGCAGGAGGCTGGTCTAATCCCACTCTTCCAGAAAGCAGAGTTGAGAAATGTTCCCTAAGATCATCACCTGTGATGACAGCCCTTCTGGTGACTGTAACACTGCAATGGCTCCAGCTGCAACTGACACGTTCTTCAGTGTATTAATCACTGGGACGGTTCACAAAAGGCGTTTATGTGCATGGCATAGAAATTATTTTTTTTGTTGACTTGTGAATTAAGCAAACTCACCAGCATACAGTGTGTTCCTCTCTCAGACATAGTCTTTTGATTCTGACATTTCAAGCCCTTTTGACAGCAGAAGATGAACCTTAACTCTTATTTCACATCTACCTGTGAGCAATGGCTACGCATGGGAGTAACTGCTGACAGAAATTTTAACCAGAGTTAGGCCAAGTCAAGTCACTTCAGATTCACTTTTCTCCTTCTCACGCACAGGAATGTTCCTGTAGAAGGATGTTGTAATGAGGGTGTGACACACAGCAATCTTAGGAAGAAAATTAACTTCCTTATTTTCTGGCATAGAGAGATCTGGAGTAGGGGCTAACAAAAAGTTATTGCTCTTTCTTAACTCTAGAGGTGGAGAAAACTATTTTGGGGACCTTGCTAAGCTCAGAAGAAGCCCCTGGCTTTCATACCTAATGGGAAATTTGAATTGCTGCCATGAAAGCATGTCCTGGATCCCAGCAGCTGCCTTTTAGCGAGGTGAAATTTTCACCATATGCAGAACTGGGAAATTTGACAGGAGGCAGGAGCATGGCATGAACTGGACAGTGCCAGCCTCTTAAACACACAACATGCTTTGTGCGAAAACACACAAGACCTGGGAGCCAGAAACACCTGCCCACCATTGCCAGAGAGGGCTCCCCGTTCCCTCCATGATGCCAAAGGCAGGAGCAGCTGCCTGACCGTGAGGAAAAGCCTTGTGAATGGGGCTTGTTCACATTCCTTTTTGCCCTGAAAAACATCTGTTTATTGATGTTTAAAAATACACAGGTGAAGGTAAGGGTGACTGTCACATCCTGCCCCTCGCTGAGCACTGTGTTTTTCACAACAGGGTCTGTGGTCAAGGTTACCATTGCACGATGGGGAGCGCAGGGCTCCATCCTGAAGAACAGCTTCGTTAAGGAAACAGACAAACAAACAACCCCCTGGCAGCGACAGGCTTTATGTTTACTGTTTCTCCAGAGTTTCCAGCTGAGAAGCAACTTGAACCTTATTCTGTCTTGCGGTTAATCTTGTTTTCATTGAGCTTGGCATCACGAAGGCAGGTTTGAAGCTGTTCTCCCCTCACCTGAAGTCATGACTGAGGCCTTTCTCCAGTGCTGTGGATGGAACTGAAATAATCAACCTACTTCCAAGGTGGGCACATGATGGGGACTATCATTTTAATCTGCTCACCATTTGCCAGAGCTCAGACATGAAGCAACAGCACAGATGAGTGGCCAGGAGGACTGAGTCTCCTCAGATCTTTAAAATTGTTCTTCCTGAGGAAAAAAAAAAAAAAAAAAAGGAGAATGAATAAAATTCAGATGTTTAGATACCAATCTACCTTTCTTCCTCCTTTCCCAGCCCCACAGAACTTTAGTTTTGGGGCACAGCTGGATCCCAGGATAATGACAAGAAACCTCCCTTATGCCCACTCACCCACAGAGGAGATGCAGTGAGATAAACGATCTCCAGCTGGAAACCATACCCGGACATCTCCGTAGTAAGCTGGTTAGGAAGAGGCAGGGGGACAAAGGAGCTGAGATAAAGAAGAATTGATAAAATCAGTTCTGAATGTCAGCCCAAAATGTGAGTCGTGTAAGAGTAAGGGAATTGTGAGATGAGGGACAACTTGCAGCAGCTTCTGGGATTTCTCAGTGCTGAGGCAGGAAGGAGTTTGGAGCCTTGGAGACAGCTCTGCCCTTCTTCTTGACAGAGCTAAGAAGGACAACAGGACACTGTGAAGTGGTCAGGGGATCATATCCTATTCTGTTTCATAGTCTGAAGTGGTTCATAGCTGCTGGATCTGGCCAAAATAAGATCACAGGTGCAATGAGGAGCTTTCATCTCCTAGCAGAAACACACAGCTGGACAAAGAAAAGACAGACACGCATCCTAACACTGCAGATCTGCTGCAGCAAAAATGTCTCATCCACATGTACAAGGAGGACAGCCCATCACATCAGCCTTTTACACCTTCTGGAAAGTCATCTCAAGTGATTCCTGGTGATAAAACATTTCATTTGCTCCAGTTAGGGTCCTTGGATGATCAGATCAGATTTCATATAAACAAACTGCAACCAGCTAGATAGAAAACAGCAAGATGCTTCATTTGACACTTCCAACTCCAAGTTCAGCTCAATGTCACAGAAATAGCCTTGCTTAGAAAATATCTGTGAGTCAAGATACTTAGTGCTTCAAGTACATCCAAAAAGATCTATCTAAATAGCAGCATTAACAAAATAATATTGTACCTAGTCTCTGCATGCAATAAAGCAGAAAGCACAGAGATTTTCTGCTCAGCTCTGTTTAACTCTTTGATGAAAAGTTTTCATCCGTATTTCTAGACTTTGGGATTTTTCCCTATGAGTGGGTGGTAAACCGCCTCACAGAGCAGAATTTTCTGCAGCAGTTTTAGTGCGCTGCAAAAAAAAGAGCTTTGAAACACAATGAAGAAAAGTAGTCAAACCCATCATATAGAACCCAAACTACCTGATTACAGATAGGTAGAGAAACCCCTTCATGGTGGAAAAAAAGATACAGCAACAACATTTGCATTTAAACAAACACCAGATACCAAGCAGATCATTCTTCCAGGAAACACCCCTGACTTACCGAATGGTTGCAAAAACATAGTCATTGTATTGCTGAAAGAAAGTTAATGCTTGATTTAAACACAGCTGCAAAAATAGGTGGGCAGAAACTTAAGGACTTCAGTGTCATATCAGTGTAAAATAAAGTGAGATGACAAGGAAGACCTACCACATTAAATATCAATCATAGTTTGCAATGTACACGTAAACTATCATGAGACTTGCTTTGCAGCTAAATCTTACCACACTGATCCTGGAAAAAATCACAGTGCAGAAGCCACTTAAATGAAATTCTGAATCAAGCTGCTAGTGAAGTTCACCTTTCTGCAAAACAAAGCCCTCAAACCCTCACATCCATTCTTAGATTTAACTGGGACTCTGAGGCACCCTTGTACTGTAAGTTATTCCACAAAGCATTTTTTCTTTCATTCAAAGACAAACAGACTTTTTGCAAACTGAATTTTGTGAACTAGAGCCCTCTGAAATACAGGGAAAGATTCTCCATCTGTGCCTGTGCTATCAAATGAGTCAAGAGCAAGTGAAAGCGTAGCAAACCTTATCACTCATACACTTTTTATCAATATTGCTGGCTCTGGCCTGGCATTGAATACTTGCGGCTCTGTTTTACATGTGGGATATCTGTGACTAATTGTAGGTGTCTCAGGTGAAGAAATCCACATTTGCACAAGTCACCTTGGGCTGCTTTCACAGAGAGCAGTGAATTAGTCAATGCAATTAACACAGACTCCATGTGATGCATCTCAAGGAGATGACTATGTTTGGTCACACGGACTTGACTGACTGTTGACACAGCCCCTGAGAAAAAGCCAGCAAGTACACTTGATAGGCTTGAGGGACAAGATGTCATCCAGAGAGACCTTGACAGGCTTGAGGAATGGCCCTGTGCAAACTTCATAAGGTTCAACAAAATCAAGGGCAAGGTCCTGCACCTGGCTTGGGGCAATTCTCAGCATCAGTACAGGCAGGGTCATGAAAGAATTGACAGCAGTCCTGCAGAGAAGGACTCGGATATATTGGTAGATGAAAAATTACATGTAAGCCAGCAGTGTGTGTTGCAGGCCGGAAAACCAGCTATATCCTGGGCTTCATCAAAAGAAGCATGACCAGCAGGGCAAGGGAGTTGATTCTGCCCCTCTACTTATTCTGGAGATCACACTTGGAGTACTGCATCCATCTCAGGTCCCCAGTACAAGAAAGACAAGGACCTGTTAGAGGAGGTCCAGAGGAGGACCACGAAAATGTTCAGAGGGATGAACACTTCTCTTTTGAAGAAAGGCTGAGAGTTAGGGTTGTCTAGCTCAGAGAAGGGGAGGCTTTGTGGAGACATTCCAGCATTTCAATATATAAAGGGGCCTTATAGGAAAGATGGAAAGAGATCTTTTACTGGGGCCTGTAGTGACAGGACAAGGGGTAATGGTTTTAAAGTAAAAGAGGGTAGATTCATATTGGATATAAAGAATATTTTTTTTTAGAATTCTGGTGATAAGATAGTGGAACAAGTTTCCCAGAGAAGCTGTGGGTGCCACATCCTTGGAAATGTTCCAAGTCAGGTTGGATGGAGCTCTGAGCAACTTAATGTAGTAAAAAATGTCCCTACTCATGGCAGGAGAGTTGGGCTAGGTAATCTTTGAAAGTCCCTTCCAACCCAAAGCATTCTGTGATTCTGTGATAAGTAGCTCAGACTTAGGAACTACACTGTTGTTACCTAATGCTAGGAGAGATGGATTCCTTCCATGGTGTCTGTGCTACATTAGGAAGTGTTGAACTGAGGAACCTGACAGCGGATGTGCCTATAATGTTTTAAGACTGTTCAAGTCCAGGCTGCATGAAAAAGAGCTTGAACTCATGTTAAGGTATTCAACATACTTGGAGTTTGCTGCTCCAAGAGGCAGGCCTGGTTTGACGAAAGCTTAAAGGTGTGGGTAAGTCCTGGAAGACCTCTTGGCCCAGTCTTGTGACAAAGTACAAGTGCCTTCGTTACTTTCAATAGACATTTGATCAAACACCAAGTGTATACAACCAGACAAAATAAAATGACCTTCTACTTTTTTGACATTACCTAACTAGATGTTTGTTATTCCACTTGTATTGTCTGTTCCTGTATTAGCCTTAAAAGTCTCTTCTGATCCTTGTACATATGAAGACAACTGCACTTTGAACACAGCAGCACTAGAGATGATGACCTTGGTCTCTAGTGTCAAGAAACAGCAAAGATTTGAGAAATGTTTATAAATACATCTGTTCCACTCCTGTAAACATAGTCCCTGTCCACCTTTACATAAGAATTAAAGGACAAAATTGCATTCAGTGAGAATGGAAGTGAGTAGGTAACTACTGAAGTAGCTTCTGGTTACAGTGGGCAGGACAATACTAATGAGTTCAGCTTGTGACAAGGAAGATTTACGTCAGACATTAGGAAATACTTTCTAATGATAAGAACAGCAAAGCACAGGAATTGCCTGAGGATGCTGTGACGCCTCTATACTGGAGGTCTTCAAAAACAGGGCAGACACAGATCTATCAGGAGTGGCCTCAGTATAGGAGATCCTGCCTTGGGTATCTGTACATACCAGGTAACTTCCTTTCAGCCCAATGCTGCCATGGTTCATGCTAGTTCCCTATAACCTCATTTTAGGGTAGTGGAACTAAATAAACTAATTAGGCTCTTCAGATATTATTCTTAGCAGAAAGCTTACCAGAATGCAGGGTAGTTTCCAGGAAGATCTCAGGAACTTGAAATCCTCATCAGGATCCTCCAGACAGCAGAAACTTGTAATCAGATTCCCTTGCTTCACTCAGATGAGACCACAGGCAGTGTCTCTGCAAGCAGGGCCTGAGGTGGTGGCCATGACCCTCAGATTATTCAGTCACCTGATGTTTGAGTTCTAGGACACTAGAGCAGGTTGCAACTCAAAAGAGTGGAAAAATCTCATCATGTAGAGATCAGATACAAGACATGAGCAAGACAACATGTCATTGATCAAGAAGAAAGGCAGCTAGGTCCACTGAAGCAGGGGTGGATAAGCCTTTATTGAGCATTAACCACCCGCAAATTGCAAGCCTAAACTCAACCACATGTAGAAAATACCAAGCACATGGTGGGCACATTTCAGGCAACATGTCTCATGAGCTTACTAGCATAAGAGTTTGGGACCTACTAATATACCAAACCTGATACTGGCTGGGAAAATGAAATTCCCCGAAATGAAATTTCAGTGTTTTCGCCCACAAATGGGATGACAGTTATACAAGATAAAAAAGCATTGAAAACAGTACTGCATTTAAATATATAGAGGCAATCATGAGAAAAAGCTGTTATAAAAAATATTCATACACAAAATCTGGTCGCAAGCAAATAACGTGCTTCAAGTTCTTTAGCTTTTCTCCTGCCATCCCTCTGCCAGAGAGGAAGAACTTCTGAGACTGATACAGCTCAACCAGACACAGAGTTTATCTCTAGATTCTCTATTTCTTTTCATAAAAGAATAAAGAACAGGGCTTACATGTCTCCAGTTTTTTTAATCCTGTTTATTTCCTACACACACATGTTTCCTTTTCTTGAAGTAGATAATTTCCCACATCAGGTTGCTGAAGGGCTCAGCCAATTTATAACATTTTATAATACTTTAAAACCAAAAAAGGAAAATTATATGTAGTTCCAGTAGCCAGGAAAAACAATATATACATTAACTTCTGATTCTCAATGTCTGTTGTATGTGCCATACGTAACTGTTTAACAGTATTTGGTCTGGTATTCACTTGCACAGTAAATAAAGTAAATAAATTCAAATAGAAAAAAAAAAAATCTAAATACCTGCTTGTGGTGGAATGCAACCCCCCTCTTTCCCCTTCCCCCCTTCAGTTTGGAAGGAGTGGGCGCATCTCCCTCTTTCTCTGGTACTTGAGGCTGACAGCTTCTTTTGTTTGGCCCCAGAGCACCCTGGCCAGGGCCATTAGGAGAAGGGAGTGCCGAGGCGCCACTGAGCCGCTGGGTGCCTGCGGCCAGTGTGGGGGATGTTTTGGAGGCTTCAGGGGCATCCCACAAACAGTGTGGGGGTGCAGAGAAGCTTCTAGAATGCCTACAAGTCAGATCTGATCAGCCTATAAAAACGAGATTCTCATCGGCGACTCCGCCCATTGTGCGGGTCCCTCGGAGCACGAGCTTGGCCACTGCCGCCGGGAGCCACGGGCCCCCCCCCCGCTCCCCGGGATGGAGACTCCACTTGCCCTGCTGCCACGTGTGTAAGTAAAACTTCTCGCAGGATTGCGAGCATATTTATACTTTCCGTGCACATTTGCACATATATTTTCCGTGCACATTTGCACGTGTACTTTAAATTAATCCTCGCACAATCGCGAGTGGCTGCCAAGAACCCCTCGCACAACCACGAGTGTATTTTCCTCCCGTGCATGGGTACTTTAAATCCTCGCACAATCGCGAGTGGCCGCCGAGAGCCCCTCGCACAATTGCGAGTGTATTATAAACTTACCCTCGTGGAATCGCGAGTGTACACTTCCCGTACTCACTACGAGTACGTGCATCTCTTTTAAAAAAATAATCCTGCACCGTGTTTGGCAAGTGTGTGCTTCCCCGGGACCCAGGGCCGGCTCCGGCATTGTTTTGGTGCAGCCATGTGCATGCACACTGTGGACCGCTGTTGTATTAGTTGCTGCCCCTTCAAATTATTTCCTCAACTGATATCCGAACCTGTATTTAAGTCACTTGTGGAGTGCAAGAACCCTGTTTCTAACTGGTTTAATAAAAGTTGTTGTGGACTCTGTTGTCCCTTAAATTAACCTCGGGGTGCCTCCGTGTAATATTTCGTGACACTGCTTGTTCCCAAACTAAGCAGGAAAAAAACAGGAATTTTCTACATCGTTCATCATAATGTCTAAGGCTAAGTTTTAATTTGCTTTAAAACCTGGAATAATCCCATGGATGCCTCACACAGTGAAGAAATTGCCAACAACTCTTGACTCTCTCTTACAGATATTTATAGGGTGATTATCAGACACACTCAGCGCTGGCCAGATACTATTCTGCTGGAGTAAATGGAAGCAAAAATTCTCCACATAAAGGTCTGGAAAGTCTTGACTAATAGTTCTGTGAGGAGAATTAAGATTAAGAGCCATTTTAATTATCACAGTTTCATAATGAAATAGAGTTTCTTCCAGTGAGGTCCCCAGTCCAGATTAACATCATAGGAAATAACAGAATAGGACTTTTTCACTCATACCGCATGTAGTACCTACAATAAGAATAACTTGTGGTTCTCCTTCACCCCACACTTAGTGTTTAGCAAACACTACATAAACATGGATGGAACAATTTCTTAATAAAAGGTTATTTAAAGGCAAATGGGCATAAGAAATAAATGTGCAAAGCAGAATACAGAAGAATAGTCCATACTATAGCTCCATCTAGCTATTAACCCATCTTCTTTGTTAAATGCTAGAAGTAGCCTTGCAGATAGATAGCTCACCTTGCAAATGCACGTGGTTATCATCAGGCCAGACCAAAAGGAAACATATTCTCCTATTAATGTGCAAATGAGTGGTGCCTAATAGTGCTAATCAATGTTGTACAGGAAAAAAAAGTGCATTCTTAAAAAGATAACGGTAAGTAGCTGACAGACAGAAGGGTTTTGCAATGACTAGTTAGCCACCCTCTGTGCTGCCCACTGATGCTTCTGGACAGTTGTTTCATTAGGAGAAGCTCCACATTAAGCCATACTGCTTTTTCAAATAGAAAACTATCCAATTAAGAATCTTATTTCTTTTGAGCAGTCAGCTATGTAGGCTTAACTGAACTGCTGATGATGACTAAATCTTTTTTAGCCTTTGTAATATATTTTTACTGTGTGCCCCTGTGTGAGACGGAAATACTTAAACTGATAATGACAACAGGGTGGGCAGGTATGTATCAGGCAAAATGTTGTGACTAAACTCCCATTTACAGAGACAGCAAGCTCAGGCACTGGCAGGAAAAACATCCCATTGAATCAGCACTTCCCAAAGCAGTGTGTGAAACTGAAACATGCAACAGCATTGCCAAGTTTTGCAGCCAAGAACAAAGGATGCCTGGGAGTTGAATTAGATCCTGGTGTTTAAAACCTTGCTGTACAGGATACTGCCCTACTTCTGATTCTTCAGGAAGCCTGTGTTGCATTTGCTTGGGTGTCTCTCCAGAGCGTTACTCTATAAAGTGCAGACAGACTCCTACTTTCTTTTATTCATCCATTCTCCCTTCATTTTGCTATTCCTGCACCCTTTTGTCCATTTTTAGGATAAGTAAATAAACACTGCTTAGCTCCTATTGAGCCACAATTATAGTCTAAGACACAGAAGTGGAAGCATTTATCCATTTCTCTTGCCACATTTTGCAAAGCGTGCTGCTGGAGGGGAGGGCGCTTGCAGGGAATTCAATGATCTTGGCTTTACCCAGAGAAAATTGACTGGGAGCATTCTGAGAAAATAAAACATTTTGTGACCCTGTTGCTGAGAAGCTTCAGGTTGATGTAAAACTATACCTACCAAACTTACGGGGAACCAAATCTTTTGCAAGTGGCAGCCACTTTAGTGCCATTTGAGAACATGCTTTAGATGTTCCTCTAGGAGACTGCACATGTCCTGACTGGTGAAGCAATGTAGTTATTACAATTGACCTAGACTTAACCTTTGATCCTTGGAGGAGAGCTCTTAAGTCATTTTTTATTAGTCATCTCTTCTGGGTCATGCCTCTGCATCTTCCTCTGTCACAATCCTTTTCTAACTCACCTCCAGGACAGATGCTGGCTGGTTACTGACTGTATATGCCAAGGGAGAAATACACTTTACCTAACTCTGCTAATACCCCAAGGGCCCCACTTATCTTTCTGAAGAAAGCCTGGGAAAGTCTCAAGAAAGGCAGCAGGGCTGTGTTTTATACCTCTGCAGCCTCTGATGAGAATAAGAAATGCAGCATGCAGTGCAAAGTTGACTTCAGATATGCCGCAAGCCAGCTGACTCTGAGGGCAACCCACGTGAATAAAGCACTGCTTTGTCTGCTTACACACACCACTGCTGTGGCAATCTCCAGGTATGGGGATTTCTACGTGTTTGCACACCTCCTTGTAGACTGGGGTCCTTCCAGCCTGTGCTTGAAATACAGGAGATAAACCATTCAAGCAAGGACATCAAAGCTGCATTCTACAGGATATACAGAAAGGACTACCCAGGCCCTGAGCCTGCCATCTGGAGAGTTCAGTCTCCTGTGTCATTTTTTATGCTACTGTCAGCATTTCCTTAAAAATCACAGCCTCAGGTATTGTTATTTTCTTTTTTATTCCAATAAAAAAATAAAATACCTTCCCCAAGTTGTTTTCCTTCAGAATTACTCTTGCTTTAATACAGAGGTGAACAGCCTTCACAACCCCATGATTTACACACTGAAGTCTCTGAATAGCAAAGTGCTCAGACACTGACACAAGAGCTTGGAGAGAGAGGAAGAATGGGAGTGCTGGGACAATCCCATGGGAGATCGCATCTCCTGAGCAGATGGGACTGTGCTGAAGTGCTGCAGAGAGCTGCAAGCCCCAGCGGGCTTTATTAGTTTGATTCCTCCTGTGCTTTGGGGTCCAGCACAACCCCCTGCCAGACTCCTGACGGCAGTCCCAGCTCAGGAGCCTCAACGTACTCCATGGCAGCAGGTGGTCATCGCTGCCATGGTGTGCCATAGGTGGGCATTGCCTCCTGTATGTTCACTTTTGGGCCTTAATTTCCTTTCAAGCTCTTAACTGACTGCTCCTGGTGGTTTTGTAGTGAGACTGGCCAGCCGCTGTCCTTCGTCCCTTGGAAATGTCCTCTGGGGATGATTAAGAATGTTTGGCTTGCTGCAATTTTCACATCAAAAGCATAAAGCCTGGTCAATCCCTACTAGCAACTCCACACATTTTCAGGACTGAGAGACCTCAGCATCTCAAAAGCCTATTTTTTAAATGTGGCGTTATCTTGACTACCACGGCATGCGGTGGGTGGAAAATACGGAAAAGACACCAAGTATATAGATAGCTAGAAACGTGAATGTAGTATTGCAGACTGTGATAGAGCTAATACATAAAACATACAGGATTAAAGCACCAGGCACCTTGACCCAGCTGTTAATGGAACTGGAATTCTCAACACTTGTGACACGGGTTGTTAGTCCAGAAACAAAGAAATAATTCATCTCTGACTGCACACCACCAGCTTTTTATTTTAAATAAAAGGGATGAGAATCACCATCAGGTAAACATTACTGTCCTGCCTTGACTT
Source organism: Streptopelia decaocto (assembly GCF_964273445.1). Taxonomy (NCBI): domain Eukaryota; kingdom Metazoa; phylum Chordata; class Aves; order Columbiformes; family Columbidae; genus Streptopelia; species Streptopelia decaocto. Next base: position 11,701,496 of record NC_138655.1, read on the forward strand.
TAGCACAGCTGCTTCCAACCCACGCCTGCTCAAGGCTTTTCAGAGGTGAAACAGAGTTGTGCTGCCCCTTCGGAAAGGGGTGAGAGGTGGCTACTCCAGCTGCAGGTGGTAGGGAAGAGGTTGAGCGAAGATGAAAGGCTGTGCTGAGGGGATGCAGATAAATAAGTAGATGCAGAGAGGCGGCAGTAGTGTTGCTTTTTCTTCCCCTTCCACAGGTATCCCAACTCCCTCCATGACCCTAGCCTGCCATCCCGTGTCCTGATGTACACAAACTAAGCACCAGCACCATTAGAATTTTCTCACACAGCAGTCAGATATCTGATTTGCCTGGTGCCTGACTTTGACCCTGATTCTGACCCACAGACTGTAATGGGAATAAAACTTCACCAGCTGAGCCAAAGTGGAGTGTTCGAGAAGTTGCGGTTGGATCTAAAGATGGTTGAAATGAAAATGAGGATTCACACTGGCCTTAGTGGATCAGTGAATCAATGCCCATGTGGCAACATGTTTATTTTGAGTCCACCCCTGTAAGGGAAAATCACAGTGTCAGATGCTTCGTGGGGTTTTTTGTGTTTTTTTTGTTTGGTTGGTTGGGGTTGTTTTGTTTTTGTTTTTGTTTTTGTTTTCTTATTAATACTGTTTTGATTATTGGCCATGAGAAATAATCTCATCAACATCACAAACATATACATCAGACTCCCAAACCCACTCACATTTTGTTTATTTTTCTGGAAAGCAACACAGGACAAGGAGCTGCCTTATTTTAATGTGCTAGGTCATGGTCAAAAGAGACAACTATTATTTTTCTGTAAGGGATTCTATTTGCTGTACGAACCAACTATCAAATTCATCTGACAAGTTAATCCGTTAACCTAACCTTCATCTAATAAATACCAAAGAGTACAGATTCCCATTGATCTCAGCTGTCACAGGGATTTTGGACTCTTTAAACTCAGTATTGCATGTAGCTAAAGGGTCCATCAGAGTTATACCCATCACGTATGCTGCCCGCTTTCTCATGTCTTATAAATAATTCCCTAAGCTGTTCTTATCTACTCCAGCCACTTCTTCACTTACTTATTTGTTTATGCTTATCCTGTGCTCTCACACTGAGTCCAGCCCTGAAAAACTTCAGCAAACTGTTTTCTGCTTCCACATGGCTTACCCCACCTAATCTGATTGCACATTCTTAAAGAAGACATGCCATAAAATAGGTGTATCTGTCTCCTGTGGTCACTGTTTCTGCGCTCTGTCAGTGGCACAAGAGCCAGGCCCAAACCCCCATCAGTGTTCGTGGAAACCCTCTTACCCATTTCACTGGTAATTATGCTTGTGGCAGCTCATTTTCCCTCTGAAAGGCAGTATTGGAAAGGTAGTATGTACACAGAAGAATCAAGCAGAATGTCAAGCATCTGCTGGTTGTCAGCAAGCACTCAACTTATATCAGAATTATACAGTTTGATTTTAGTTTGAAAGCAAATCTTGCTTTACAAGACTATGTTAGGACTTCTCTACCAGACGTAGTGTTCAATCCAATGACAGACCTTTCTTAACCCTTGGTGTGCCCGGTCTGAGCAAACAGATCATAGAATCATAGAATGTCCTGAGTTGGAAGGCACCCACCAGGATCATCGAGTCCAACTCCTGTCTCTGCATATGACAACCCCACAGTTCACACCGTGTGTCTGAGGATGTTGTCCAGTCTCTTCTTGAATATTATGAACTTTTCAAGCAGGACTTCGACAGTTGCTGCACTGTGGGAATCAAATTTCAAATTGGGAGGAATAGCAGTGGGTGGATTAACCCGCATGTAACATAGGTTGGCTTTTAATCCCATCTCTGTCTACCAAATCTATTTAATTTTATCAAAACAGTTTGCTCTCCTAGGATTTTTCCCCCTTCTTCCATTCCCTTTCTCCATGGTCAATTGCTCTGTTGCTCTGTAAATTTTGGGTTGCATGTGGCACTCACCGTTTTTTAATGGCCTTTCAGAACACAGGGTAAAAAACCTCAGTGATCACACCCACAGAGAGCAGCTCCTTTCTGCTTCCCATGAGCCTCAAGAAACCCACATACAAGTTGAATTTCCCATTTTAGCTGTCTTGAACTCATGGTGCTTGTGTTCCACACACCAGGCACTCTGAACATGGTCCTTGCTTCGTGCAGCCTGTGGAGTGTCTCAAGCCTAAATTTCTTTTGCTCTAGCCATATAATCAACCTTTTGATACTCAACATACAAGAAGCACCCAATAAGTGGTAACTTCTAATCCTTTTGGGAAGAGGTATTTCCTTTCCTTTAGGTTAATTTTTTCATCCAGCTCTTACTTTGTAAAGACATAGTTAAGGGTTCACTATTGCCTTAAAGCTCAGTTGTTAGAGCAGACAGGCTTAGAAAGTCAGTGCTGACACCACAACATTTGTAAAGGTGATTAAAATCTTGGAAGCATCAACAACAGCTTGTTAAAAAGGTAATCCATTTTTTGGGGGGTTTTTTGCTTTGTTTGTGGTTTTTTCCTTATTAGAAGAATGGAATTTCTGTTCCAAATGTCCTTATCCATAAACAAAATATGTCCCATTAGGTCTGCACTGCTATAGAATGGACTTCTTTTCCTTTTGTTTTCCTTTTGTTTTTTACTCTTTTAAAAGGAAAAGCATCATTGAAAGGAAAAGGGAAGCTACACCAGAGCATAAATGTCAGGGGTATAAAGGAAACCATCCTCAGACACCCCTAGTGACTAATAAATGCCAGTAAAATTCATTCCACATCTGGAATGTGGTCTGTAGAAAGTCCAACAAGTATAAATCACCACCCTCAATCAGAATACAAATCCTGCCATGATGCAAATAATGCATAGTTCGTATGTTTGTGTATTTTACTGCGGTATCAGGAGGAGGAAGGAAGGGCCAGGTGACAGGATACAGGGAAGTTAGAAAATAACTTTGCCCATTTCAAGAAACAATACACTGCTTCCCCCGGAAGAAGAATATTTTTTAGAAAGGAAATTTACTCTCTCCTGCTTCACCACTGCTAACTCCTCCTCCCCCTACTTAGAAGCCTCCAGCAAAAAAGGAATTCAGATATCTTGAACTCTGCAGTTAGAAGGTCATGAAATACCAGCTTGGCTATGCTGTCTACATCCCCTTTTCCTTTGTACAGCAGTTATTTCAGATCAGATGCAAGTGCATCTCCTGCTTCATCTCCTTGGAATATTTGCTTCTTCCCCCCTGGCTGCAGTTCACCAGCGGGTCACGCCAGCAGCTTCTCACTGATTTTCAAGAGTCCGGGTCTTGCAAAGGTGACTGTCAACCAGTGCAATCAAGCTAACACTGAATTTCTCTATTTTTTTTTCCCCTGGACATGGTAAGCTGTGGCACACAGGCTTGATCCGAAGACCTTAGAAGCCAAGGAAAATGTAAGGGAAAATCCCTACTATGGGTTTCATAGTATAGGTGTATGGCAAGTGAGACCTTTTGTACTCTGACTCCGAAAACCGAACTATACAGTATGGTCACATCAGCACAGCTTTAGCAACCGACCCACACTCAGCCTCTCACCCACGGATCTGCTGTTCGATGTTTTCCTCATGGCTCCTGATTCACCCTTCAACATCCTAGATGGCTTCCAAAAATTAAAACTCATGATTAAATGTTAAACTGTCGATCTGAGTCTTGAGCATGTGTGAGGGAGGGTCTCACAATTCACGCTGTGTGTCTCCCTTCTGCACTTACCAGGCGTGCAGGGCTTACCACTTGTGTGATGCCCAGAATATCTTCACTGAAATTCTCACACTGTTCCTGTGTACATTATCTAGGGAGGAAAAAGAGATCTGAAGAAGCACGTGGCAGACATTTTTCACACAAACACAGTGAGACAAATTCAGGACCCAGGAGGACGGCTGTAAATGTAGTGTAATTCCATTTTAGATTTGTGCCATCAAAGCTGAAAAGAGAATTGTGCTTTAAATAAGTAAACCAATACTACATAAAAAAATATTTTTAAATTATTATTAAAAGCATTTACACAGCATCATGATCTGTAAGGTAAAACCACCTTAATCACAAGTGGAAGGGACTGAATCTTGGGTTACTGCTAATATGCAGCGATTGCTTCAGGATCTGACCCAATGGCTTTCTGTGGAATAAAAATAGAGCATCTGCAGAGAAAGGTAAGCCTGCTAAAATTCTATGAAGATTAGAGGATTTTCCTATCCCCTAGAGATAATTCCTGTTATGCAGCAGAGAGAAACCTCTTAGTCAATCCTTAAAATACTTCCCTCTTCTTTCCTACGGAAGAGTACATTATTTATCAAAATTATCATTATTTTATTTTATTTTATTTTGGGACTCTTTAGACACAGATGTCTTGATTGGAACACCAACACAGGCTGGACATTCTTCATTGTGTGACTTTTCTGTGTTTGAGTGTACCTTCTAGCTTTAACTTTGGGATATGAAAGTCTCCTTCAACCAAAGACTAAAGAAAATTTAGCCATAGTTTAAGTACTGTGATTCAGTTCACAGACTCATGGTAGTCCAAAGAAAAACCCCAAAATACAGACAATGAGTGCCTGATGAAACCTGTCATGCTGTCTGGATCTGCTCCTACGATGCAGCACTAATTGGTACCATCCTACATTTTGACTGTATGCTTCCCTTATTTAACTGGTAACATAAGAATGGTCTTGGTGGTCAGTACAAATACACACCAATACTGATACATCTCAATCACCATCACCTTAAATTCCAGCCCTCACGCCTCCTGCAAAAATTAACCTGGGATTTTAGAGGTTTTTTAAAATAATTATTATTATTTTTCAATTAGCCATTCATCTGCTTTCCCTCTAAGACTTTTTTTTTGAAGATCCAGTTAAGATATTGCAGGTACCAAGACCTCTTTGTGTGCTGTAAAGCAATAAAAACAATCTCTTCACCACTACGCAGTACACCTTGAAGAAACACAGTGTCCAGGTCAGTCTCAGGTGTGTTCCTGATGGTGCCAGGTGTCAACAGAAAGCTCTCTAAAGACCCATTTGCTAATTAAAGGCTTCCTTTCCCTGGCACATGGTTCACTGCATCTTAACTATTCAGTGCACAAAGCTGAATGTTCTGTCAGCTACCTACCAAATCTTTCACACCTAGAGACTGGAGATTGTCTCTGTGAAAGGTTATTTTTAAACCTCTGAGGTTTAATTTGGTTTTTTTTTGGTTTTGTTTTTTTTTTTTTTTTTTAAATTTGAACCACCAGCTTTCTAAATACAGAAATGCCATGAACCTGTGAGTTGGGTGCCACTGAATTTTGCACTGCTAAGTCAATTTCAAATACAATTTCAATGAAACAAAACAAAACAAAACAAAACATAAAATAAAATAAAATAAAATAAAATAAAATAAAATAAAATAAAATAAAATAAAATAAAATAAAATAAAATAAAATAAAATAATAAAATAAGGAGGCTGCATCCCAGGAGTGTGGTCCTCCAGCAGCAGAGGAGAATCTAGTGGGAAAGGTAAGTTGTAGCACAGGAAGATGAACAGGCTTTTTTTGATTTCTGGGGAGTAGTTAAAGTTAATTAATTCCCTATTCTCTGATTTTTATCCCTAATATACACTGCCTTGTGAGCTACTCATCCATTAAATGTGAGCTACATCATCTATATTTTTATTAAATCTTAAATCCAAGCTCATAAGTTTATATAGACTCCATAGTACCACGAAACCTGGACATGTGTTTTCTCCTGCAAGACTCACAGAAACAATGCTTTTGGTCTTGAATTTCTCTATAGACTCAGTCTCAGTGTTTGAGTCCCTGTGGTTTAATGAGCAGACACTTCTCAGCAGAGGAGTTTAAGCTGTTGTTGGGCAGGTACAAAACTCTTGCTCAGGCCAGTCACAGAAGTCCCACAGTCACATCACACCAGACGAAATACAGGTTGGTCCTCAAAGGAAGAGTATTCTTGAAAATCGCTCTCTCAAGGCATTTGTCATCTCTTTCATGCAATTCCTACCACGGGTTTCTTTGCAATAATAGTTTACACTCAGGTCACTCCATCTGACTCTGCACCTCCACAAACACACTTGTGCCAATAGAAGAAACAGAGGGAAGAGAACATGAGTTTGGTGAGTGCTTAGGGGTAAAGGAGGGTGGTTGTGAAATTGTGCCCACAGAGCTGCAGCAAACTGCTTAATTACAGCTCCCATCCCATACATTTCTCATCTGAATATATCTGCAAACTGGTAAAAACCAAACCCAACTTCTTTGTTTCTCTCTGCTCCTTTTATCTTGTCTGTTAGCGTATTGCAGCACAAATCTCAGAAGCGGACCCAGTTTTACTGGCACATTTTTCTCTTTTTGAATTTTCAAAATTTTCCTTTTTTTTTTTTTTATCTAAGTCTAAAAATGTCACTTTATCTGGATGGGAGAGCTCCACCAAAAGTCTTTGAATGTAAGGAAATATGTGATGAAAAAGCTTTTCTTGGTATTGAATTAAATTAGTCTTTCAAAGATTTTAGGAATTCTTCTCAATCCCAAAACTAATCTTTGTTTTAACAACAACAAAGCATCCCCTTCAGATTGGAAATCAAAGAAAAATTCTGGCAGAAAATGTTCAGCCATATCTATTATTCTGGTGCATTTACCTTAGATTGTCTCTTTTTTTTGAACCCTACTTCCTGTGTGTCTTATCTATGATTACATACTGTATAATCAGCTCTCTGCAAAACTAATATTTTTCATACGAAAAATATATCTAATATTTTCACTTAGAGATTTACGCAGAAAAGGTATTTAGATTAGTAAATTTAAGGAAAAAATACTTCTATGGAAGGATTTGGTTTTATAACTCATGGCCTTCCAATAAACTTGGGTTAAGTCTTTCTGCTACTGCAATTAATACCAGACTTGAAGGAGTTTCAAGAAGAGACCAGACTCCATTGCCCTCAAATTGCTATGGACACAAACCTAAGGGCCCTCTCCCGCTCTGAATACAACAATAGATGGATACAGACGGGTGAGTGGAGGGAAAAAATAGGAGATTCATATTAATACCATGAAACAACAGTAGTAGAGAAATTAGTCATCTAGTCTCCGCTCGTTGTCCAAGCTTGGCTTGGCTGTTTGCTTGGCTGTGCTGTGAACTGGACCGGGGAAGTAACCCAGCTTTTCCAAGCATGGTCTTCTGCAATCTGCAGCAGTTCTCAGAGCCACTACAACACAACTACACAAGCTGCTGTGTTATCATAGCTGAGAAGACATTATGCTAAACTATGGGGCAGGAACACATGGTAGGAAAATAAGAATACTTCAAGCTGATCATGTTGGTGAAAACTGTGTTCTGAAACAAGTGTGGCAGAGTGTTTGCTTCTGATTTGGAGTCTCCTGGCTCACCACTTGACACGGGTAATTGTGCAGCACTACCGTGTCCATCTGGGGCTACTCATGGATGTTTTCCTTGGGGACATTCGGCTGTTGAGCCAGCGTTTGTTCTGTCTTTGAGACAGTTTATGCATCATTAATGACACAGGCACCTGAACCTGGGAACTCTTGCCAGAGATGAACAAGTGGGGTTGTGATGAGATTTATATTCATACAGATAACAAGAATATCCAGAGCTATAAATATTGCTAACAGACACATCCTGGTTGTTCAACCTCATTTTTCAAAACTGAAGCCAAAGTCTAAATATTATAGATACAGAACAGACCTACCAGATTAGGAAAGGGGAGAAAATTAGGACTATTATACCTTATCTCCCAGCTATGAGGTTCTTAAACCTCTAAGACATCTATCCCCAGAACTTGGTGGGGATTTGGAACCAAATGCTAGATCGACCTTTGCTCTGCTCCAGGATGGCAGCTCTTGTATTCTTGCTTGCTATTGACTATATGTATTTCTGATGGAAAGCAGATCATATAATGAGACCCATACTAGGGAAGAAGGGATTCATCATAACCATTCTCGAACACAACAGGGTCTTAAAAAATTTTCCAAAAGAAAACAGGAAACTGCCAAAAAGAAGTGGACAGCTCTGATCCAACAGTTGTCTCTTTTGTTTGAAACCAAGAAAACCACCGTTCAGGACTCTAATTTATTAAAACTGAGTGCAATTGCCAGAGCACCAATAATTGCTGGAAGAGGGCAATGGTCACCCTAACATGCTGTCACTTCAGAGGAAGCTGAACACTAACAACCAATCAAGCAGCATTAGTTAAAAGTAACCTTATAATGACCTCTGATTTCTCCTTCAGGAAATATTTTCTACACAATTTGTATTTCGTTCTCAATGCTGGCTCATATGTCTTTGAATATCTTTTTTTATTTTAAATTTTAAAAGATGCAGAACTCTTCACTGTTCCATTCTGGCTGCAAACGCTTAATACCTTCTGATATGATTTCCAGACAAACCCCAGGAATTCCAGAACTCATCTAAATTTGTCCCATCCTTACTGCTTGTTTGCAACAAAACTGTCTCTTTTGCTAACTCTTTTACAGCTGCCATTAGTTCTACTTGCCTTGTTTTTCTTGATTAGTTAGCCTTGATTAACTCAGACCCCCACTTGACTTAGTCTTACTTTTTCATTCACTCACATACATGTAACGCTTCTTCCTTTCCCACAATGTTGTGTTCAGAATTACAAGAATGATTCTTACAGTCCCATAAACTTTATATTGTCCTTACAGCCTGAAGGTTGGATTAACGTGTAAACCGTAGAATCACCACTCCTATTTACAGAGAAAAATAATGGTATTGCACTTCAGGCTTTTTCAGTGAAGTTATGAAATGTAACACTGCTTCAGAAAACCTGGTGCAAAGAAAAAGCAGGCAAAAGTTGTGGGAGTTTTGTTTGTTTTTAAATCTTACAATTTTTATAAGGATTTGTGGAAACATATCTACTCTTTAGGTCATTGAGATTTTCCTTTCTAAAGGAATGACTTTCTCTGTTGTGCTAAAACCTCTGAAAGTCTGATACCAGCTTTATTTTATTTTGCTTTGGTGACACATTTCTGATGTCCAGTTATTCTCTCAAGTGATGTATACATATTAGAATACCTTTTTATAAACCACAAATCTATTTTACAAACAAGAATAAAATCAGGAAGACATATGCCTTGAACGTCCAACACCCCCATGTTCTTGTATTCTCATAATTCAGATTGTGCCTTTACTTTGGCTTGGTTTTTTTGTCTCTTACAGTGTCATCTAAAAACATACAGTAAACATGTAAGACTGGGGACTGTCTTTTTCATGTTGCCAAATCACCAGACACCTCTAGAATGCTGTATACCTATTAAATTATACTAATTAATAAATCATCTATTTACAAATGAAAAATGGAGTACTGACAAGTAATCTCATCCTATAAAAACAGAACAAAATCCTGTCCATGAAGAGGCCTGTAATTAAGTAGCAATGTCTGGAAACCCAGGGACTCTTTGTGAGCAAGCAAAGCGTTTTAGGTGCAGTGAAATAAAATGGTCCCCAAATTACTCATGGGGGCTTCCACCATGGGTAGGACAGTATTTCTCTACTGTGCTTCCCAACACAGTCTCAAAACAGAGGTGGCCCCAGAGTGAGAATGGAGCAAAGAGGCTTCCCATCCAAGCACGGATGGAGATGAATGTGTCCCTGCCCGTGAATTAGAGGATAGGTTGAGGGCAGTTGGTATCAGAGGCAAAGACTGGATGAAACATCTCTCAGAGCTTTGAGAGATAAAAGATCGACAGCTTCAAAGGGAGTGTTGTGATTCGGTGAAGAAGAGTGGACAAAACATCTGGATTTGGAGGGCTGCACACTTGTCCTGGAGGAGGCAGACCCATCCAGATCATCAGCTTGCCCCAACCTTCCTGCATAGTGGAAAACAGAGGCACGGTTGTGTTCCAGCCTGGAGCACATAAGTTATTTCAATACAACCAGATGGAAATAAGAGACAAATGTCTCTGGGAAATACAAAGGACGGGAGCACTTGAACAGGAATTTTGGCTGGTTCTGAAGGTCAAGCATGTCCCCACCTACAACAAGGGCAGGGAATATAGTTTGGATGTGTTGATCTTTTGTCTTTTCACAGAATCACAGAATCACAGAATGTTAGGGATTGGAAAGGAAGGATTGCTGGAAGGATTTTTAAAAATGCAAAAAAAAGACTTTTTAGTCCTCTTAAGTCTTTGTTTCCTTGTTCCAAACTGATCAGTAAATTCACTGCAAGCTCTCTCCTTTCCACTATGATCTTAAAATAACATCAGATCCTTTTCCCTGTCATTCTCTCAACAGTACCAAAGTGGTGCATTCTCCTCTTCAGGACTCACTTTACATTTAACTTTTTTGTTAGTTGAGGTAGATAATGCTTTTGGGATACATTTGCAAGATTCAAAAACTTTTAGGTAAAACACCAGTTTTGTTAGAAAAGTACACACCATCCTTCGTGTTAAGGAAGGAAGGGAATATTGGACGACTGCAAACTCTCTGTGTAACTGGGAAACCGTCATTCCTCTAGGGTCAGAGTCCAGAGGATCTGAACTTTGTTCATTCACTCCTGCCTGCAAACAGGGAACCAGGAAACATAAACACCTAAAAGATAAAAGCAAAACATAACCCTAGAGAAACAAACCTGGACATTTACCCTCACTGTTCTAACTTTGGATCAGACTAATACAACTCACCCTGGAGTCTACTGGCAGCTACTACTATTCATGCTACTGTGGAGGAAGGGACCTACCAGGTTAAGAACTGCCTTTGCGGCAGAGATCCTAAAAATCAGGCATGAAATCAGACATGAGGAAGGATATGGAATAACAAGACAATGTTATTTTACTGTGAGAAGAGCAGGAATCTTTATATGAAGGGGTGTAGTGGAGAATGTCAGGTATGTACATAAAATAAAAGGCTGTTGCAACAAACTCAGAATATTTTGCTAATCTTTACTGAGAAATCAGCGTGAAAAATTCATCATTGCAAAGTCAACGTCCCTGTCATGTCTGTTGCCCAATCTACTTGACCCAGACCACGATAAAAGGGAAGGCAAAAGAGATACTATTTTCTGATGGACTTTCCCTTGAGAACCTGTTGCCAGAAGGGCAAGGTCTGGCTCAGCAGAGGGTTTGCTGAGCTCTGCAGCTGGTGTCTGTAGGGTGCACACAGGGAGCACAGACATCTACAGCTCTCCCTTCTGCACATTTCTCTCTTTCTTCTCTTCCTCATCCATTGCTTTCTAGGTCCAGTCTGTTGGGCTTTAGCTCCATGTAATCAAAGCTTTTGCAGTGATCTGTCTCATCATAAACCTGGTCACTCTAATTTTGGCTGCTCCATCTTCTATCAGCATCACATTGATGTCACTGCGTCTAGGTATGGACCAGTTTTGTAAACCCTAATTTCCTTCTCCATTTCTCAGCATGTTTAAAGGAAAACCTCATCAAGGTTAGAATGGGAAGGAAAACACTGAGAAGCCAGGAACAGGAAAGGAAAAAAAAAAAAACAAAACAAAACAAAAAAAAACAAAACAAAAAAAAAAAACCCAACAAAACGGACAGAGGGACCAAGGGCTGAGTCTTCAGCACCAAAAGTGAGGTTTGTGCAATGAATTCCCTCCATTTGCGCTTCAAACTAGAGTTCATGCAATGATATGACACCATGCTGCGGGCTCTCTTCTGCTCCGTGACTCACTTGTCAGGTCCTGATTTGCATGGGGACAGGTAGGAGAGATGCTGTAGCACTGGACTGCAGCCAGGAAACATCTCCCTGTTCAGAGGACCTGGTCCTCCAAGTCATGCTTCTCTGCTGCACACAACGCCTGGGTCCTTACCTAGCCATATGCCAGATGGGCAGTCTACTTTGGGACTTTCACATGCTAGGATTGGATAAATTTGAGAAGTCACAGGGCAGAATGAACTTTAGGGACATTAGGTACATCCTCACATAAACATCACCTGACAGAGAGGAGAATGGTGTCTTCTGCTTTCAGAGAAAGCAGATGGAATCAAGTACAGAAATTTTCTGCGTCTATCATAACTCAGCCACACTGCACAGAAACCTTAAGATGTAAAATTGATACAGTAATAAAATGAAAGAAGTGCAGCAGTTTGGCCTAAAATTGCACTGGGAATCACAATGTCACATTTCTTAGCTATGTATGTGCTTCAGCTCACAGCCACAATATATTAACAGTGACTTTCCACAGATAAGGCTGTTAGAAATGGTTCAGCAAAGTGGTGACAGTTACAAGTCCTCTCCCCAAAAATGAGATCTGTAGTCCATCCTTGGAAAAGCATGTGCTTCTCACTGGCTTTTCTTGAGAATATCTTTTTGGATCCATGGACAGCACTCAGCTCTCAGGCCTTTCAGGTGGTCATTCTGACAGTGATTTGTATTATCACACTGTCACAGAGGGACCCCAAAGTTAGTTTTAGGCGGAAAACCAAGGTCCAAACCAGACTTTTATTCTGTCTGGGAAAGTCCGGTAAAACAACCAATTAGAAATGGGGTTTATACAATCAGTTAGCACTCTGGTAACATCAAATACAGGTTCGGATATCAGTTGAGGAAATTATTGGGGTACAGCAAATAAGAATAATGGACATCCACAGTGTGCATAGACGTTGCTCATGAAAAACAATGCCAGAGCCATCCCTGACTCCAGGAAAATACACTCACTTGTCTAGTGAGGAAAACACTCATCTGAGCGGCAAGGAATTATTAAGGAAAATACACTTGCTAGTCTGGTGAGGAATTATTAAGGTATCACCCACCCACACATGGAGGTGAGGCTGTTCCAGTCCCGGGAGGTTACCTTAGACAGCGTCCCGGTCTAAGGGAAGGGTTTCTCGGCTGCATTTGGCCCGTGGCTCTGAGAGGACACACACAAAGGGAATCCTCGTTGGGAACCCCATTTTTATAGTCTTGTCAGATCTGGCTGTGGGCATTCCAGAAGCTTTTTGGCTTCTCTGCACCCCCACTCTGGCTATGGGCACCCCAAAACTTCCTGACTCCTCGGCACCTCTTCCCCTCTCCTAGCTAACCAACAGAGGGTTAAACAAAAGGAGCTACTAACTGCCCCATTGCAGGAGAGGGGGGGATGTGTTGGGGAAGAGGGGGATGTGCATGCACCTTCCACATCGAAGGAAGGCGGGGGAAAGAGCTGCCACACACACGTGATGCAGTATCACTGTATGTTAAGTCCTTATATTCCCTGCTGTCTTAAAGAAATGCTGCTTGCCTTCTCCAAGGGGATGTATTTCAGTGGTGAGAGCAGAGATGCTAACACAAAACAGGGGAAACCCTCCACTGCTCCGTGCTTTTCTGTAACCAGTTGCACTCCTGCAAGGTTGGTATGGAAGGCTGCCAGATCCCAGTGGTTGTCTTTCACACCCTTATTATATAGGCTATTAATGTAGTTACAAGGCAATGAAGCTATCAGGCATATATATCAGCTCAGCACTGTATGTGTACTTCAAGAACCAGTTTAACAATAGCTTGTGCTTATGCATTTGATTAGGAGTTCAAACATACATGTTGAAAGAAAAGGAAATGCAGAATAGACATAAGCATTTGCTGTTACAAGTCACTGTGATTCTGTTCACTGCAGTGCTGTAGGTAAATTTACGCTGAGACTATCTGACCCCAGGAGCTGCTGGCTAGCAGAATAGTATGAAATAGTTATATTGATGTTATCTCTCCAACAATATTTTAGAGACAAAAGACGAAAGGGCAGAGAGTCTTTAAGAAGATGCTTTATCAGCATGGTATCAGACTATTGAACCTACAACTGGGGTACTATAATACGCTTGGTAAGCATATTTTTGCCTTTTTAGGGTGGTCAAAGATCATTTGCTCCTTGCAGTAACTTACAAAAAGGAATCTAGAAGCACAGAATACTAAATTATCAGTATAGTCCAAAGTTATGTATTATTTACAAGCACAGTGTGAGCTGTCAGGTCAGTTAAATCAATTATTCACCATTTGTTCAATTTAGCTTTGTATAAATCTTCATTTTCTCACTCAGCAAATTCCAAATTTACTACAAAGCCTTATGCCATGTCTATAATGAGAACAGACTGAAAAGTATAAAAAGGCAGACAGCTTACTAAATTTATAAGCAATGGCTTGAAAAAAAATGATCAATGTCTACACTTTGCTTTATTTTATCTGGAGTGTGATTTTGGTGCATAAATCATACATTATATATATATAAATTCACATCTTGAGATAGAAGGATTCACTTCCATCCATTTTTTGACTGTTACATACGTTAAGAGATTAAGACATTCCTGTAAGGACTGAGTGTCTGAGCAGAGGAGAGATTCACAGATTTTTGAGGCTAGAAAGGACCATTACAGATTGTGGCCTCTTGGATCACATACACCAGTGATGTCAAACTCATTTTCACCAGGGGCCACATCAGCATCGCGGTTGCCTTCAAAGGGCCAAATGGCATTTTAGGACTGTATAAGTGTAACTACTCCCACATTTATCTGGTCCTAAAACGACATTCGGCCCTTTGAGGGCAATCGTGAGGCTGATGTGGCCCCCGGTGAAAATGAGTTTGACAGCATCGACATACACCATAAAACTTCATACAGGAATGACTGCAACAAGTCCATGTCTTCTGACTGAACTAGGCCATACTGGAAGAACTTAATTTTCTCCCTAATTTTGCCATAACTTCCTGCTTCATATCAGTGGAAATATGTGTATAGACCAAAGTAAAAAAGAACAAAATTGCTTACTTGTGTAACCAGAGAGTCAGCAGTCAGACTAGATTCAAAGTCTGATCTGCTGCACGATGTACAACTGGAATGCATTGCTAGGAGAAGTTATTTGCATTGAAGATTTAAGTACATTATTGTTCAGGCAGCATGGAAACTGTGAGATTCTCTACCTTACTTAGAATCAGAAGGCCAGTCTGCCTTTTTTCGCAGTGGTCATTACCTCATGGATTTCTGTAGCAGTCATTGTTTCAGTCACTGAAATGTGTACAGTGAGACTACTAGTATAGTAAGATTTTTCCTTTTTTCACTGTACTTCTCTCTTGAGCACAGAAAATATTAAATTTTGCCTTTCTTCTTCCTGTCTCTGTCCAAAATTTGACATGCATATAATTCTTCAAAGGAGAAATCATAAGAAGTTCCAGATTCTGCTTTTTTTACCATGTTGTAGGATATATTTCTGACCCCAGCTCATTCAGACAAAAAGTTTCCAGTTCTGTGCACACTGAATTTGGCTTATGTAGCTGAATCATCTTCACAGAGCACAGCTGTCCTCATGAACCCTCCTTGTCACTGAGTGCTTTTAAAGTGAGTTGTGCTGCTTTGAGTAGAAAATGGAAGCAAACGTGGCACTGAGTAGAACAATTCTAACATGTAGAAGGTAGACCCAGAACACCTGGGAGAAGCATAGCTGAAATCTGCAAGGTCCAAATGATTGCATTTCATTGTTATTTCATTTCATTAAATCTAAGAGTTTAAAGAGAACGAAACAAGAAAACTATGCAATCTTCTTGATCATCTGAGCTTAAAGATAAAGAGGACATCAGACATGCCAAATAAAGGTGATATGAGTTTAGCTGAAGGACAGGTATGTATTTTCACAGTCCTTCCATATCTGACTATCTTAATTTTTATTGTTCCATACCACTCAGAACAACTTTTTTTTGGAGCAAATGTGATTTTCTTTATGTAGAGTGAAGTGGGGATGGTTGGGAACCACCTGAATAGAAGGGACAGCAGTTCAGTCTGTACTGCAGAGCAGGTAGATACTGGCAAAAGTGAGAGACAGGTGCTTGCTTTTGAGAAACCAGAGTATAGGAAGAACTTTCAGTGCTCCATAGCGAAAGAAAAGCTAGAGGGAAGATGTAAAGTCGTTGCTTTCCAAGTGTTTCTGTGAAATACCAGTCTGTCCTTGGGCTTGGCTGGACCAAAAAGCACTGAATAAGATGAGCCATTCACTGCTAAAGAACAGGCTGTTTTCATGTCACTCAGTTATCAAGTTTACTGTGTGACAGATTGAAACCTGGATAAGCAGCATAAGTTACAGACATGCACTTGGAAAATAAAAATCATTACAGTCCCAAATCTATCCTTGGAGAAGAGATTTGGAGAGGTCTTTTGGAAGAGGTGTTGGATATTCAAAATTCATGAGCGTCTCTGTGTTTTATAGAGGAGTCTGGTACAGAGAGAGGTGTTCACATTAAAGCATGGCTGGTGTTCTGTTACCTACTACGTTAGTGACTTCCCATTCCTGAGTAGTCGCTTACTTGCTCTGTGCATTTCATTTTCTCATCAACATGCACACTGTATCTCTAAAATGTGCGGACATAATGTCTGTAAAGTATTCTGAAATATAATTTTAAAATTTTGCATTTCTCTTTTGAAACCTAGGTTATTTGGAAGAAAAAAAAAAACCACCTTAGACAAACCAGTAAAATATCAAAAGCCACCCTCAGAAAACTGGGTTCACAAGATCATTAATTCTTTAAAAGCCCATCAGTTCAGTTAGTTACTGAAGACACTTGCTCCAGAGAGGCCTCCTGCAAGATTTTTATCCCATGGAAATTACCATGTCAAAATATGTTGCAAGTCTGACATTTTTTCCCCTGTCTATCCATGCAAGAATGTAATCGAAGAAAAAACTAAATTAAACATTTATGATAGAAACTGCCTGAAAGATGAGATAGTAGCTAAGACTAATGTGTCAGCTTTCCAGTCTGGTACCTTGCAGACAAGCTTTGTCCCTGCCTGTTCTGCCTATGTTCCTTGGCTATTTAACAAGTATTATTATTGAGAAAATACCTGCTTAGGTAGGAACTGATTCCTTCCCTGCCACTTCTAAAAATGACTTTTTTTTTAAATGGTAAAATTTGCCCAGCCAAATGTTGAAGCATGTACCATGTTGTGTAGCCAAAGGAGAAACTGGCCTATAGCCTCGATGTTGATTACAGGACTACCAGGCCCTCAAAATCCTCTTAAAAATGAGAGTATCTGGCCTGTGAAAACTACAGCAATTTTTCAGCTGTTTCTCTAGGACAATACTAGTAGAAATACATACAGTATGGCACTGCTGACTGGTTGTTACTGAGCTTCTTGGTGAAAGTCAGAAGAACAGCTTTTATAACAGCCAACTTGGATGCTGTTGGGTCAGTGGAAGAAACTATTTCCAGCACAGTGCTTCCCCAGAAATAACAATGTGGTCATGGCTACTGTTTCAGCCTGAGTTTCTTTAGTTCAAATATCTGAAGAAACTCAGAAAAGATGACCCACACCATGATGGAACCCCAAAATTATCACCCTACACTGATTCTTCAAATCATGCTCTGCTAACTGGCATGTTGGACTGGTTACAGGTGGAGAGGAGAGGAGAGGAGAGGAGAGGAGAGGAGAGGAGAGGAGAGGAGAGGAGAGGAGAGGAGAGGAGAGGAGAGGAGAGGAGAGGAGAGGAGAGGAGAGGAGAGGAGAGGAGAGGAGAGGAGTTGTGTCAGTACTCCCGTTTGAAAGGCAACTTATGGTTCTCTGCAACTTCAGTCGACGTGACTTTGATGGAGATGAAAAAATGATCTTGGCTACTTGGGCTCTAACCATTAGGAAGTACTGGAATCAAGAGAGGTATTCCAAGCAAAGGCTTGACAAGCAGGTATTTAAGACTTTCAGTTCTCTTCCCATCTTTTAAAGAATAAGGGATATCTTTGTGAGGGATGATTTTACAAAAAATAGTCAGAGTTATAGAAGAATTAAAATAATTAAAAGGAAGAACAGCCCTGAAGCCTGAATCATCAGGAAAAACAAAACAAACAAACAAAAACAACAACAAAAACCCCCAAACAATTACTTTTACTGTGGGTGGGCACTACTGAACATCAACAACACAGTGTAGTAAATTGACTAATACATCACGTCCTGTCCTGAACCATAAAAATATTTGAATTATTCTGCTTCATTTCCTTGCTCTAAGTTCTCTATGGTCTCTATTAAGGCAAACTCCTGTTGTGGAGGATGAGATGTTTTTCCATGAGCCACCTCTCTCCTCTAAGGTATCCTCTCAGGGCATCTGTAACTCATCCTGCAAAGGCTGAATATATAAGCTCTGATGTCAAAGCATATTCACAGAAGTGTTTGGCAACATAAAATCATCTGAAGATAGTATACAAGTATAATAAGTTGGTGATAATATTTTCCAAATAAAACCATTCAGGATAAAAATAACTTTTTTTTTTTTTTTTTTTTTTTTAATAATGTCAAATTAAAGGACGAGCATTGCATCAGCAGACTTTCACAACACATTAAAAATCCCAGAGAAACAATACATCACACAAGAAGAGCTTCCTACCAGACTCATGCAGCTAATGAAATTCTACGCAACTTCTTCCAGGAAAATAGGTTGCGTACTCTGAAGCTTATATCCAGGATTTTTACAAACTGTTCTGCATGATTCATTCAGCGCTCAGTAGATTAGATGTTATTGAATTCACATGAGTTCGCGTTAAATAAATAAAGTGAAACACAACAGCTGGGGCTACTCATCACTCAAGCACATGACATCCATTGCCAAACCCAAGAGAGGGACCCAGAAGTGTTGTAATTACCAAATTGGGTCAGTGGTGAAACGGAAAGTGGGGATTGTTATAATATCAACCCCTTGGATTATCTGCGACCAGAACAAAATATCAGAGAGGTCTGAAGTAAATGGTAAGTACCAAGGCCACAAGGAATTGCTACATGAAGTACCAGCATTTCAACCTGTAAAATTTCATTACATGGAAAAGGGTAAACTGGAACAGTCTCATCCCACAGTGAATTGAACGGCCTATGTTGCAAGTGCCACACATGCAGAAATCCAACAGAAACTGGGGATCACAGGTTTCTCTCCTTTAAACTTTCATGATTTCTCCCCAAACAGTTGCTCATAGATCCATGCTTGCTCTACATTTCATCAGGGCCAGGCACAGGAACAGAGGTAGAGCAAATGAAAGAAGAAGAGATATGTGACAACACAACAGTTCTATGTCAAGGAAGAACAAAGGCTTGAGATCAATGTGTGCCAGGCACAAGCAGGCCTGACTTCACACTACAAGAAGGAGGGAGACTACAGCTCTGGGCAATTCAAGGCCATTTTATACATGTTAGCTCAGCTTTCATGACAAATGTCTGAAGCCTATGTACAGCGCAGGCTAGAAATGTTAACGTACATCAAAAGGAGTCAGGGGAACTATGTGACTAGCACAGCATCTGCCCTGTTTGAACTTTCCTACCCTGCTAGACCAGGAACAGCTGGAGAGAAGAGAGTGGCCTTTGGCACAAGACTGCTGCAAGACTCAAACTCAGAGTTTCCATCCCACAGCAAGACACCTTCCCCACTCAGCGCCCCACCCCTGGCGTGTGCATACTCATTCTTTGTTTTGATAAGCAAATCAGTACGTACTTTAATGTATTGTACCTGGGGGAATTTAACTCAGTACGCTGTGCTGAGGTTCCAAGAGGATGTAGTTATTTTTGACGCCAGTAATTTGTTTTTTGTCTCATTTCCAAATAGGACAAAAAAAAAAAAAAAAAAAAAGCAAGTGCTGGATTTTTGCCTGGTTTCCATTCTAAATCACCATTTATCCCCTTGCTCAGCTGACATCAGTGGATATGTCAGAAAATCTTCCTCTTGCAAACTGTCATAAAAAATACAGATACAAAGAAAATAAACAAACAAACAAACCTGAAGAGGACAGAGTAATCACTACTCAGCTCTTGCTCTCATCCTTGTCCCTGCATTCTGTACTGCTCTAACATTTGCCCTTAGGTATGGCAAGCAGCCCTTGCCTCACAATCACTAAAGGATGTACACACCTGGATCCCACCTATGGATCCAACTCATAGATTCACACCCTCTGCTCAGCTGTTATCCACCTGGAAGCATCTAAAACTCTCTACACACCTCAGTTTTGACCTAGAAAGTCACCTAAAATCTGCCTGTGTGCATATGGAAGTGCACTTTTATTTCAAGAGCTAAACAGCAAGGGGTCATAACCAAAATTTAACTGCTTCAGAAATCGGTTGATTCTCACTTAAGTGAGTGAAGAGGCTCACTCAGAAATCTGAACTGCACCCATAATGAAGTAACAGCCACCACATTCTTGTAAGACTCTCACCTGTGGGATGCTGAGCTTCGATGTGGTGAGCATGACATGGGGATTAAAGAAGTTGGGTGATAATGTCAATATGAGCAGTCCCTTGAATAGTCAGTAGTTGATAGCTGACATCAGCAGGCATACAGAACCACCCAGACCCATTTTCCTCCCTCCTAGCCTCTTTCTTTTAATGTTTGTTAACTTACCAGCTGCTATAGTACAGGCTTGAGGCAACACTCAGCTCTGACGTGCAGTTACTCACCCACTAAGAACACAATGCCAAAGATGGGAGACTTCAGCAGGCTCTTCTAGGCAAAATTTTAGAAATTTTGATGACAAGGAATTTTGGGGCACAGGTGTCCAATGTTATCTGTTATGCCTTCCTTGGAGGGCTATTTTTGATGCAACCAACTCAGTTGACACAAGCAGGGCAGAACCACAGAACAGAAAGGGTCTACTTGATGCTGAGTCTGTCACTTTATAAGGCCACA
Source organism: Streptopelia decaocto (assembly GCF_964273445.1). Taxonomy (NCBI): domain Eukaryota; kingdom Metazoa; phylum Chordata; class Aves; order Columbiformes; family Columbidae; genus Streptopelia; species Streptopelia decaocto. The sequence continues at coordinate 11,722,078 of NC_138655.1, forward strand.
CTGGGTCAGGAAAGAGGGAGAGAGAACCTCCACAAATAGCAAACATCTCATGGCTTAAAAATCATGACAAGTCTTTCATCTGAAACAACTGCAAGGAACGTGCTGAGAAGACTGAAACTTTGAATATCCCTTGTTCAGCAAGCTGCCTCGCTGGGCTGGGAGCGTGTTGGAGCTTGAAGTCCTGGAGACTAACATGTTCCCTCTGTTTGTTCGCTCTTCCGTGATTTTATAGCTGCTGTATGTAACAAGCATCCAGGCACCTTACACTGCCGGGTGTGTGCAGTAATAAGATTTTAGCTGCCACTCCAAACTGCAGCTGGTATTTTTTAAAAAGCTGCAACATTTTCCTTTCAGTTTTCACTATCCCTTGAGGCGACTTCTGGCATTTCAGGAGAAGAAGAAACTGCAGAGCACCAAGATGAAGTATTTTTGGGTGCTCTTGCATTTTTATGGGAGAAGAGTGTTTGAACCACACCCTGGAAGACTTTTCAGTAGAGCCAAGCACTGTCCTCAGATATGTCATATATAAGCAGCATTCAGCGCCCCTTCAAGACCTGCCAGGACTCATGTGCCAAGTGCGAGATTCACACAGCCAAATCCTCCTACCCCAGATGCCGTTTTCTCCTGGCATCTCTGTCTGTGCCTCCTGCATTTACAGCACAGCCTCTATCTTCCACTCCCTCTCTCCTGCTTTGGGACCTGTTAGTTCAGCTTCTGGAATATCTGGTCTGCTCCATCTCCACAACAAGGCCCAGCTCTTCCAGTGCATGTGTTACAGAGATTTATTTCTTTTCTTCCCATTCTGAGTAGTCACTCAGTCATCAGCAAGACTTTCCCTGTGATTTAGCAACAGATAGCACTGCCTTGTGCGTCAAAGGCGAGGTCTTTATTTGGTTGCTGGAGATGATGGCTGGCATGACGGCTAGATGACGGTTTTTCCATGTGTGCTGTTACTATTCACATGTAATTCGGGTCAGTATTTGGCTAATTTTGTCAGCTCCAGTTCTCCTAACATGAGACACAAGTCTTATGGGTGAAGCTAAGGTGTGCAAGGGTGTCAGAGCTCCTTTGACTGAGTGTCACATCCCAAACCACTGTGCAGATTTAAGGCCAGAGGGGTGGCTCTGGCCATCAGATCCGACCCGAATGATGCAAGACATAGAAATTCATGTCATTTCCACATTCAGCACTGCCACAAGTCATCTGTCTGTGAAAGAAGTAAAATGGGAACCATATAGATCAGATGATTTAACCATGGAAAGTTATCAACACAGCAGAGAACAGGGTGATCCATTTCTCCCATCCCTCCACCTTCTGCCCTCTGAGACTGCAGTTAATTAAGTTCAGTGCTCTTGGATCTAAGCAGCTGCTGTAAGACACATCCCCCCCAGACCTGAGAGTTCAGGGGGGAATTTGGGATGGATCCTGTGTGATCCTGCTTTTGGCAGCCACTACTGACAAACTGGAGGGTGGCAGCAGATGAGCAAGCAAGGGGCAGGCTGGACTACTGCCCAGGGGCAAAGGAGTGCATTCCTTCATGTTGTTATAAGCACAAATAGTAATTACAGGATAATTTGGATTGGCTTTCAAACTGCACTAAAACCCCTTTCTTCAGCTTTGGCAACATAAGGTGACCTAGCTGAGGGGACGGAAACAGCTCTTAAGAAGATGGCTGTGGCAAGGTTACGGGCAAGGGAGAATACGCTGACCCCCTCAATGGCTGTCTAAAGGGCAGGGTCAGGACAAATATATCCAATTCCTGCTGACTGCTGCTATGTCCCTGCAGCAAAACAGGTTTGCTGTGTGGTCTGGGATGACAGGTTGAGCTGTGGTCACTGGTGAGCAAAAAGTGCCAGTGGCAGCTTGGAGGAGGGTAGCAAATGTGTCCCAGTGCAGGTCCTGTCTAGCACAGTGCTCCTTTTGTAGGGTGCAGAGTGACCCAGGACAGACCTGATGTTGAGCCATTTTGCTTCCAGCCCCACTGTGGGGGTGAAAGCCCAGAGGCAAGCTGGGGGTGGAAGAACCTGCAGCCCAGAGTGCTCTGGCTTATCTCTTCTCAAAGCTGCTCTAAGATCTGGACAGCCCCAGGCTGCCTAAGGGCAAGAAGAAGAGGAAAGGTTATAGAAAGGCCTGTGCGTCCTCTTCCTTCTTTCTTGCCCCAAGCGTAAAAAGCAGACTCAGGCCTGCTGGATTTCTACAAGCAGGGCACGTTTCTTTAAGAGAAACCCTGTCTCTCTGCTCCATAGCACAGTTTAGGAGAAAAGCCATCATTTCTCTTGCCTGCTGGCCGTGGCACAGGGACCTGTGTGTCAGGATACCCCCACCCAACGCAAGGTCAGGGTCTGTGAGCGATGGGGAGGCAGCCACAGGATACCCTTTGGGGATGCAGTGTCTAAAAACCTGCTACACGTGTTGGCTCATTTTTTTTCATGACATTTAACACTGAATACTTTTATATATATATATATATATGTAGAGAGAGAGAGAGCACAATTATCTTTTCATTCTGTTTTCAAGGAGGACTTTGGCAAAGGAAAAGACTAACTTTTGCTTTTTTTATTCATTCTCTCTCCTTCTCTCCTGCCTGCCTGTTAGCAGAAGGCGGAGGGCGGCTGTCCGGGCGGCGGCCGGCGGGTCCCTCGGCGGGGACATGCTGCCATCCAGCGGCAGCGGCGACACCGGCCCCGGGGACTGGGGGGTCCCGCCGCCCCGAAGCTCCGGCCCCCGCTTGTGCCCCCTCTGGCACCCCTCGCCGCTGCCCTCGGGGGACGGAGGATGCTCCGCGGGGAGAGAGGAGCAGATCTGCCGGCGGAGGCTGCGGGAAATGCCGCAGCATCCCGAGCCTCGGGCCTTGGGGTGCGGTGCCCCCCAGCTTCTGGGGCCCCTCCGCCTCACAACTCTGAATTCCTTGTCTCTGAGATGAGCTCCTTTATGCCCAGTTACCCCCTCCCTCCCCCAGCCCCAGCTCTCCTACAGCAAAGGGTTTCACAGAGGGGAAAGGGGAACACGCCTTTCCTGCTTTTACATTCCTTTTTGATTTCTTTTTCTTCCTCTTCCTCTGTTTAGCAAAGACTTGATTTTTAAAGATTTTTAAGAGTTTTAAAAGATTTTTAAGTGATGACAACTGTGGTACCCAACTTAATTTCTCCTTTTGAGAGCTGCTGATACCTCCAGGTCAGTGAGCGGCTGTGGAGGTCACACCCAAGGCAAGCTGGTATATTTAAATAAAATACCTAGGAAAACACAGACTTGAATATTTATCTATAATCACTGCACACTTTATGTCTCTCATACAGAACAGAGGTCACTACATAGCACAGACCTGCTAGTCCCTTACACCATGGTGTCACTTCCATCCCAGCACTGGAGTTGGTGATACTCAAGTATTCCTGCCCCATCCTACCCTCCACCACTCAATCCATCCCTTTCTGCTTCCCTGTCTTCCATTTGACCCTTACGTGTGTCAGTCTGTTTTATTTTCAAACAGGTTTCTTCTTGAATCCAGATCACCAGGTAACCAGTGATTCAAGAGATGCCAGCGTGACTGAAGAGACAATAGGATGTGTCAGTGCAGGAACAAAAACATATCCTGAGACACACTGTGCCGGGGATGTGTGTGCTACGTTAGCTTACGTGGGAGCGAGCAGTGAGGAATAGGATGTTGTCCTACAACAGGGCTCTTAAGTACAAGGACCTTCACAGTGTCAGGTGTCCAGCATAGCACATATTGCCTTGCTGGGAAGATGTGAAATGTTGTCTTGCCTATGAGTGTGTGGCAATAGGCAAATGGATCTTGCATGTCCATTGCAAGAGGGTCCATACTTAAAGGGCCAAGATCTCAGACAAAAGTCAAAATGCGGGTAACTGAGGGATTTTCTATGACTAATGCATAAAGCAAAGGGTTCTTTTCCCCCATCTGTGACCTCTGAACAGTTTTCAAAGCAAGACTGAACCTGGAGAGAGTGACAAACCATAACTGAAAATTCCAGCTGATATGCCAGAGATGCTGGCAGTTCGCTTTCTACAAAGCTGGATACGTGTGTAGATCAGGGAGGAAAACCAGAGTGTTCCTCACACAGTCCAGTCAACCCATCAAATAATAAATTCCGTGCAACATGAAGGGAAGGAAGCCTCTGTTGAAGGGGGTAAGAGGAAAGATGGGACAAGGGCATTTGGGGCCATCAGTTGTGCTGTGGGGTCCACTGATGTTTCATGGAATGGAATTTTCCAGAGGCAAGCTATGCTCATTCCAAATTCCAGACGGATACCGTACAGCCCTATATGAGAGGAATGCCCCCAGTGCAGGAAATTGTACCTTATATTTCAAACCTTTTGTTGGGAAGGAACCTTGACTGTCTCCTCTGAAGGACTTAGTTTTCCAAACACTGGGTTTCTCTCCATCAAAGGACTCATAGAGCTGTAGTCTGAGACGGTATTTTTGTTTTGCATTTTCCTTTGCTTGTCAGTGCCTTGTGATAAGGGGCTTTGAGGTCTAGGACTGAGGACTCACAGTCATTTCAAAATGTGATACAAATTCATACAGAGAGTTTTCAGCTAGACTGAATTTTGGTTCATTTTTTGATGAGAACCCTCAAAACTACTGCTCTGCTCCACAATGTCTCTGGGGGTTTAAATTAATTGCCCTTTAGAACTCCCAAATGAGGGGGGAAGATTGAGGCCACAGGAAGACCATGTTCACAGTGGCTAAATTATACTCATTGTCCTACAGCAATTCTCCTATCTGCAGTGTCCTCCCACTCTGAGCAGAGAAGGACTTTCAGGGAGAAAGTGGGGAACACTTTGAAGCGAGCAGAGATCTGGTAGGATCATTTCTCTTCACAGACAATGTTGATGGGAATGGAGGAACCAAGAGTTTAAATGTCTCCTCATCATCTAATCCCATCTCATCCTTGGGGATTATCATACAGAAATGCATGGAAACCTCTGACCCTGCTGAAATCAAAAGGAAAAGTGAGGGCTGAGGGATTTCAGCAGCTTACAGATGGGTGGTACTTGTCTTTTAATTTCTGCTCATTTTCAAATGCATATATCTAAAAATCTGCTGGTCTCAATTCTATTAGTTTTGTCTCTGACGAATACCACTGTCACGTTTGGGAACAGGAAAACAGGACACCCTATACCACCTCAAAAGGGGGAAGGGAGGAGGATGTTTCACCACCAATTTTTTCTCCTCCAACCAGTTTAACTGGGGTGCTAAAGGACCGGGTGATCAAAAGAGAAGCTAAGTCTCTGGGTTTATGTCAAAAATCACCCTGCTCTGCTTTATCCCTCCTTCTGCCCCTCTCCATCACTTCCTTGCATCAGACTCCATTCACAAGCCCTTTCCACCCCACTTAATCCCCCCTCCTCTTCTCACGGTAAAATCAGCCCCCCACACTAGGCTTCAGCTGTTTTTCAGAGCTTGTCTGTTCACATCACTGAGCAAGGGATGAAGTAATGAAAATTACAAGCTGTGGAAATTTGATCTCTCTATTCTGTAATTACTGCTCTCTGAAATCTGAGAATATATATTTACTTTAATATTCTTGCAGAGGAGGGGAAGTATCCCCAAGGCACGAAGCAAAGAGACAGAGAGCTAGGAAGAAGGCATAGCATGAATCCATTTGTACTTGATTAAATGTTATATACAGTAGTGAGTGGATCTTGCCTTTAAGGCTGATACAAAATCACAGCATTCAACTCATCTTGGTATTTAGAAGTAGTCAACACTTCCTCTTTGCAATGTACATTTATATACACAGTAATTTGAAGGTGAGGAGCCCTCATCTTCTCCTGCTTTCCCAACACATAATTACCAGTGTTTGCCATTTCATGATGATATATTGGCATTTTGCTTAAAACCATAGATCCTGGAGTCTCATGAACACAGTGAGAGTTGTAACTGTCATTCATAAAATAAAGGGGAAGAAACTCACTTTGTTGCTCTTAAAGTTATCACAAAATGCTGGAAATATGAACAGGGTAAACCCTAAAGGGTCAAAATCTGAACAAAATCAAAAGATCTGCTAGAATATGTTTTTAACTTGTCTAAGACTGCTAAAAATGCCACAATTTTGGGAAAGCAAGTTGGCTATGTCAAGACTATTATTGCTGGTATGGTAATTTGCAGAAAGCTACAAACATGGCTGATTTGGTAGATCCTATATAAAGCAGTCTCTGCCCTGAAGAGCTTAGACTACATCTTCTGTGGGTTAACTTCACTGTTCAGATAAAACCATGGAATAAACACAAAAGTCAAGTTCATTGATGTCTAAATGTTCAATGCTTTTCTCTTTTGGCCTTCTGAAACTTGGAAAGGTCCAACAACTGCCTTTCCAGAACTCCATGGTTTTCCTTTCTCATAACATTCTTCCATATATGTGTACATTACATCTATCACTTTGCTAGCTCTACTGTCCCTTGGATTTCCTTAATGAAGAAAAAAAATAATTAAAAAAAATGCATAATAAAAAAATGCTAACAACTGTCTTGTGTGAACTATTTCAGAGCTATCTGAATGACAAAACCTTCTTTTTTTATGATCTGTTCTAGTCCAAGGGTCATTGCCTTCAGCCACTTCATATAGTTACAATAAATATGTTCTTTGCTGAAATATCAGTTGAGCAACAACAGAAGTCTGGCAACTGAGAAGGCTTCAGAAAGGCAGCCAAATCAACTTCCCAAGGTTTTCTCTATTTCTTTTTCCCCTCCAGGAAAAGTATGTCATGAAGTTGTATATCTTGAGGGATTCAGAATCATACTTTGAGTCCTATTGTTCCTGGTAACCTGGTATCACACAGGTAATTGAATCAAAGTAGAGAACATTCTAGAGCACACAGATGTCTACTGGGCTTAAGTTTCTGATTGTCAGCCAGTAATGGCTGTTGTATTTCCAGGGCACAGGGACAAGTCCATTGCTCAGGTTACTCCATAATTCTCCTAACCTTCCGTTCAGTGTACTATGAGGTGCAGGGGCTTGAATGGTCCTGTCTATCCTGTGTCAACCCCTCATTATTTTTGTAAGTGCTGGGAAGGATTCATGAAGAAGTTTCCATGAAGAAAATGTTCTTTGTGTGTTGTGTTTGGTTTTTGTTGTTTGTTTTTTTTTTTTCATTGTTTCCTGTAGATTATTAATTATATGAAAGAAGAATCTGTTCTCTCTTTCCCACCATCCTTTCCCTCACAGATCTCAGAACACTGATGGACCTAGCCAAGTGATTAACACGTGCAGTTGATTTCGTTTCATATTTGTTTGCTGCCTGAAATGAATCTACCCATCAGCAGTGAGCCATCCCTAGAGGATATAGCTTTCACTACAGCTTTTGCTTTTATAACTTTCTCATGTTATTGAGAAGAAAGAGTTTCTAAGTTATTAATTAAAGTTTTGCTTACCAAAAGTTAAAGCAGTCTAAGCAATCTTTGAAGCATCCTGCCTTACTTAGTTCTGGCCTCTCAAATGGCTGCAGGGAACTTAGCCAATTGAACTACTAAACTCAAAATCAAAAAAGAAGTAAAATTAAAAAAAAAAAAAATATCTAGACAACAAAGCTGTAAAAATTTAGGATTTCCCAATATTTTGGCTTATCTATGCTTGAAAGTGATCTGGAATTTGCCTGAAGACTTTTTACAGCTCAAAGAGATTTCTTGTGCCTCATCCCACCCTCTTCCAATCTATAGCAGGAAACAAATTCTTGTAAATTCAATATACTTCTATCAGGTTGTGGAAGCATCTCTTCAGTTTGAGTTATTGAAACATGTCATTCATTTTTTAATGAAGGCTAAAATACAGATGCCTAATCATTCTCCATCATCAGGGCAGAGAAAACAGACACCTCCAGAGACATGTTCTTGTCATCACCCATCACTACCTACCTCAGAAGGTCTGCAGGGAGCCTAGATGACTAACAAACTCTATGTTTAACCTGCAGATGGCTTAAATCAGTTGAGATAAGTCACATCATAGGAGTTTCCTGCAGTCTCTATGGCTTATATCTAAATCCAAGTGAGGCTATATCCACTTCCACACATTCAGCTTTTTAATTGTTCAAATAACAGTTCAAATAACTGGTCATGTTTTGAGTAATATAATAAATTATTTGTGCCTATATACATCTAGCATTTTTCTTCAGCTATGGCCTGATGGAAATGAAACAGTTTTTGAGACCTTTCCTAGATTCATCTGCTTCTGAATTTCTACAGGGGTATGAGACAACAGTAAGTCAATGAAATCCAGAGCAACCCAAAAGCCCTAAGGATTTTGCTTTCACTGGCTAATCCACAGTTAGAATGCCTAAAATAATACTGTGAAGAACAAGTTTGTTATAAATGGCTTACTACATCCTTCTGCCACTCCAGCCACAACCCACATCCAAGATGAATCTCAGAGATAAAAGGGTAAACCAGCCATAGGTCACTTTTCCACCTCCTAGTTCCAGTCTTGCTTGTTACAGAAGTTAGATGACAATGCAAGTTAAAGACAACATCACTGCAAGTTCCCTCCCTGCTTTGGGGAACCAGATATGCTTCATTCACAGCTGCTTTGCTCCATCAGAGCAGGGCAGAACAATCAGGGTCTGTATTTGATGTACAGATCTATGTGTAAGGAAAGTCACAGTTATTAGGAACTTTTTTTTGCATATAAGATTCAATACTTCTATATTCTTCCTTATATATATTATATGTATTCCTTATATATGTATTATATATATTCCTTATATATATTAGTCAAACAACTGATAGTGCTTCTACCTTCAGTGAAACTACAACTGGTTTTAATGCATGCATATGATACCATAAAGGATCTCACAGTAATTGAAATCAGATGTAAAAAACCCCAAATAAATCACTTTCCTGAGTAACTAGAATTACACTTTACTGTATACTCCAGTGCTCAGGAATAATGCCTCTCCTGCACAAAGATCCAGTGAGTATTAAAAGCTCAAGACAAGTCATTCCAATCAATTGGATCAATGACACACCAACTAAAACTACTTTCTGTTGGCCCTTGATACAATAAACTATGACAACTAGGAAAGAAGTTGTTTGATTTTATTGGGACATTGAATTGTGAACTAAAGTTTTGCTAGGTTATCTACTGTAATAGATTCTAACAGCTACTTTAGAGACATTGCAAAGCTCCTCTGGGTCAGTTATCTTAAAAAGCATTTGTAAACTGTAACCTTAAAAGAACATCATTTAGTCACAGAGCCACAGCAAAAGGGTGTATTTAGTGGACTACCTTTAGTTGTAATTCTTACTTTTCTTGATTTTACATGTGTTCTAGTTGAATAGGTCACTGCCCTTTCTTCATATTGAATATTCTTCAAATACCATTCAGTAGTTTGTGATCATCATGAGATCTAGTATCTTAAAGTTGGTTCTGTAATCAAAGCTAATTGTCAAGGTTTCCACTATTTTAAAGAGAAAGTGAGAAATATCTGCAGGGTGATTCATTCCACCTGCCTTATCCATGATGAGCTGAATTGCTCTCTGGAAACATATTTCTGTAAGAGAAGAGAAGCACTACCTTAGAGTGAATGTGTGCCTTTATATCTTCAGTTGCATTAATCTCTTTATAGTCCTTCAATCTATTAACTCACAGCCTCAGCTGTAACTTTGGGCTGTGAGTCATTGCCCTATTATTGCCCTCCTGTGCATATTAGGGTGTTGTTTATCTAAACGACTGAGTTGCCTTCCAGCTTGGTACACTGCCTCTTTCTCCTATGCGATCAATGCAGTCAATACAATAATTTAAATGTACCTGAGAAAACCAGATTCCATAACTTTTGCTCTGTCACAAAGTATTTTGGATCTATTTTCCTAGCTAGCAACTCCATGCATATAACGAGGGACATCATCTGCATGGTCAGAATGGATTTTGCAAGTCAGCTTACACACCAGGGTGACCAGGGCTTTGGTACCAAGTGAGTAGCAGTTCCTTGAATGATAAACAATAGATGCTTGAAAGGCACATAATTCTGCCCCGGTGTTAAAGTCAAAAGACTCAAAGTGGAGGACCTATATTTTGTCACAGTTTCACAGGTGAATGAGAGAAATGCTAGGCAGGGAAGTCTGGAGTTACACTTGTCTTTCTTCTCCTCTGGCTTCTCCAATAAACACCAGGCCTCTCTCTTGCTCGTAGGTGGTGACACTTTTCCATAGGTACGTGACACATGGGCTTGTTAAAGCAATAACATGGTGTGTGTTCAGGAACACACCTGCATTGACTGATCAGTGGGCACCAGGGCAAGGAGGAGGAGATGAGGCAGTTAAATGCAAGAAGAGTGCTCACCCATTGGTTGCAACGACACATGTCCTAGGCAATGAGTAATAAGGGCTTTTAAAAGTTCACCTTGTGGGAATAGATGGATTTAAAAAAAAATAAATAATATTCGTTGCATATGTTACACCATGATCATTTTCAGCCACTTGGTTCTACCTGCTCCCTGAGAAAAAGCAAATACTTCCTGATAAGGAGCCCTGCAACACAACTAGGATCTAAATATCTGATAGCATCCTACTATTTCTGAGGTAATGCATCCATCTCTGCAGGAAATGACACATAAACTGCTGAGAACAAGAGGTTAATGAAGTAAGCTGGAGAAGAACAGGCAAATCTCTAGACATAAAGAAGATGATGTAGGATTCATGACCGAAATCTTCTCTCATCTGTGATAACAGAAATAAAACCATCTAGAGAAATTCCAGTCAATCACTGAAAACCAAATTAAAGTAACTTCATCGAGCTGAGTTATCTTAGACTTACTTTTGTACATACAAGATCCAGAGTGCCCTGTGGGATTCACAAAACTAACAGGATCTTGGTGTAAGCCTTATCCTCATGCCTTCTCCACTGTTCAGCACTCAGAGGACAGAATTACAAATGCAGGGGTATACATTGCAGCTATCTATGAAGACATATTGAGGGAGAAAGGGGGTTAATCTGGTCATAGGCATTTAATTATGATTCCATCAAGAAGACTTGTGCAAACATTATTTTAATATTCAGCTTCTCTGTCTCATATTCAGGTTAGAAATAGAAACGCAGCAACCAGCAACATCCACAGAAAAAGAGCAGCTCAAAAATCCATACCCATGTAGCTAGTTCTATTAAATATATTTAATTCAGAGAGGCTATTATTTTTTTATTGTTGCTATTGTATTACAGGAGTGCCTACATATTTCCTCTGAGATCTGTCTACAACTGTGTTAGATACTATATAAATAGGATAAGGTAGTCCCTACTGAAGTCAAAAGGAAGATGCTTTGATAGCATTTAGATCAAGCATAACTCCTTTCTGTCTCTTTCTTTAAATTCACATGGGGGGAACTGACAAACAACAATACAAATATGGGGTTTGACATAATGCAACCGATCTCCTACCAGAAAAGATGGTAGAAGAAGGAGGAGAAAGGCAGGTGTATACTGCAAAGAGTGATACTAAACCAGATGCTCCTCTTCAGTTTTAATGTATTTAACAGCCTGTGGAGCATCCACTTAGCCAGCAAGGTCACTCCATCTTTGAACTCCTGTCAGCTCAGACCTGGGAGTATTGCTTGGTTAAATCTCTATGTTCTCTTGTGCTAATAGTGTAAACATTCTCCACCCTCAAAACAGCCCCCAATGTTTGTCTTTATCATCTTCATATAAATGTCAAACACTATTTGCTTACATTTGCATAGAGCCTCTCTGCTTGTCACTATGATTAAAGATCTGGTATCACAGCTGCACAGCACAACCTGAGGGGGAAGAAGGAATAGTCAGTCTTTTCCTCTCAGCCAGAAGATATTGTGGAATTGTTGGCACATTGGGTAGGTGCACTTGTTCTGTGGAAAGAAGGGAATATGTGTTCACCAGAATGAGTAACATAAACAAAGCAAGTTAAATGATAAACTATCCTTGATACCCAAGGGTAGGAATCTACAAATCCTTTTTCTTTCTCTACCACTGACTGATTTTGTAATTAGGAAAGTCACTTCATCTTCCTCCCCAGTGTTTCCCCTTCCACAATTTATTTTAATCTGTTTAGATCTTGATGTCTTCCAAAGAAGGGTTTGCTTCCTATTCTATTTTTATACTGCATCCAGCACAAAGTGTCAGCAGTCATTGTTTCAATGTCTATTTGCTGTAATAAGAAATGATCCAGAAGGTTATTAAGAAAAGGAAGTTAAGATGCTTGTGGGAATAGATTAGTAATTAGGAAGGATACGAATACTTTATGTAAAAAATAGAATAGATGTTTCAGGATCCCTTTGAATTGCTGGGTAAGGTCACTGAGTAGCAAAGGGAAGCTTATCCTCAAGTCTGTTACGTTCCCCTTGTTTCTGGAAACTCTCAGACGGTTCTTGCACAGCCCCTGTTCTAGGCTTGGCACCAGTCAATGTTTTGACAGTGTACTGTCTTTTCACTAATACCTTGCATTTAAATAGTGTTTCTTATCAGTAAACTTCAAGTGCTTCCCGTTCTCTGCTTACTACTTGAATACCCTGAGACTCAGACAGCTCCTGACTCCAGATGCCCCAGCCAGTTAGCAAGACCACAGGACCACACCAGTAACAGAGCACTGAGTAAGAGGTAACGAGCTAGTAGCGAGCTAGTAACAAAGTGCAGTGGTGACAGGCTGTGCTGTAGGTGTTAGGGAACACAGCTGCACATGTAGCCAATTCTGTCCCTAAATAAATTCCTCCTTAACCTGGAAAAAGCTGGTTCAATATCTCAATGACAATGCTTGTCTTCTCTATCAGAACTACCAATCATGTCCCAACAAATTATTTTTTTAGGCTTGTATTTTTAATGTGGATGTTAACAAGTCTACTCAGTGCAAATACCTGAGTATGAATTCAGATGCATAATTTCAAGCACAAAAGATTTTTAAAAATAAAGTTTATTTATTTATTTATTTATTTTCATTTGGCAGAGTAAGTGATGCCATGGGATGCTCACACTCTCCCTCTAGCATTCAGTATAATTTAAGAAAATGTTCTTTTATCAGCTTCAAACTCACTGTCTTTCTATGCCATTGAAAGTCTGCATACTTTTAACCAATAATAACAGCAAGAAGGAGCACCCATTTTCATCTTATTTCAAGGGTCCCTGCATGCTCCTTCAACGTCTATAGAAAGATGCTAGATGACATCCTTTGTAAATCTGTCCCTCCATCCCTGTATGGATTGTTTTCTATGCCTTAGGTAACTTCTGACACCTCTGCTGTTCCCATCTCCATCTTTTGCCATGTCTTGCTACTACAGGATGGAGACTTCCAGATGAGGAAATAATATGTTTGTAATATTTTCTGCTCTCTTCCATGCTGTTGCTTTCCACTGGCTTGTCTTTCAGCTATCAACCCAGAGAGGGAAGGCAATACGTGAGTTTTCTTCAATCTTTCTTCAAGTTGACAATCTCTGAGCATGTCCTCACAGCATTTTGTTTGTGTTAGCCCCAATTTACATAATATTATTCAGGTTTGTCCATTAGCTCTTTTCATCTTGCACATCTTCCTCCTGGCCACCCAGCTCCAGCTGCCCTCTGATAATTACTCAAGATTTGTGCATTACTAAAGGTTGCTGCACTGTGGTGTCTCACCCAAGTGCTCAAGTGCTTCTGCTAGCGAACACCATGCAAGGCCTGTGTCTCTGGGCAACTCCTTCAAAGAAAATTAAAGTGCTCCATGGCAGGCTATCAATTCTTCTTCAGTTGCAGTTTAATCAGTGACTGAACCTAACGCTGACAGTACTGTGGCTGCTATGTGACTGTGGCTGCTATGTGACTGTGGCTGCTGCCCACCAATCATGATACCCAATCAGCCTCCACAATGATCAATGAGACCTTATCTCATCTGACTTTATCCACCTGAAACTTAGTTCTCTGCTCTCGGCTGACCCATTAGGTTCTTTTGAGTGCCAGTAGGAAGCTCTCAGTGATTTAGTCAATCTGTCCATCTTCAGCATCCAGATTAGATGTACATATAATTAAATACTCCAAGGTCTCTATATTGTTGAGGCCAACTGGCACATAAAAGGCCTTGTGTCAACTCTCATAAGCTCCAGAACAGAGTAGCTGCATCTAAATCATACCTAGGACCAGTGTAGAGATTCAAGTCCAGTGTCTGTGTATATGACTTGATTTTCCTTCATGCACTCATGTTGATGGAGCCCTGTAGTCCAGAAGGACCTTGATTGTGTTGGAGCTGTGCAGCTTGGCATCTGATTCAAGATGAAGACTCACCAGGGAAGAAGTGCTCCTCACCCTAGT